>NC_139218.1:353027377-353747377 GCF_055691185.1 Crinia signifera | reverse complement strand
GTGCTATTCCCTATAGAACATGCCTATAGTTAGTGTATTTTGCATGATTATTGTCAGTGTTGCAATGTGTAGTCACATGGTGCTATTGTGGGTTTGTTTTACCATTTTCTGAGCACTTTGCCAGCTTTATGCTCAATATTCTCATCAAGATAAATTATTTCATATATATTCACTTGAGAAAGGAAAATATGCAATTAAATGGAATCATTAACCCAATCAAAGCTTTGTTTCTGTGTGTACACAAAAAAATAATATAATTTGGAAATATCTGATTTGTTTATAAAAAAAAAAAGTTTCAAAAAATATAATTAAAATAAAATGTACATATATTTTAGATACGTACAAATTCTAAAATCACCTATCCTATTAAATCTCCATTCTGTAATTTAGCCTACATTTATTTGAATTGCTTATTTATACACATCATTAGTAAAAAAAAAATGTATTACTGTATTTATAATGTACGTTTATGTGTGAATGGGTAGATAGAGATGTGTACTATAATATAATAAAATCATATACCATTTTACTTTTTTTTAGCATTTGCCCTAGTGAAAAGTTGCCTGCAAAATCTGCAGTTGAACCGCCTGGAGCCAATTTTGTTTGGTTGCCTAGCAACTCCTCCATTATAGCTCCGCAAATGTCATGTGAAGTCATTTTATGAAATAGAAAACAAATGGGAAGGAATAGCTCCCAGGCCATTTTTGCATATTGTGTTTGTATAAAGGACACTTTCACTGTAGATCACATAACACTGGAGACCAAAATAAAATGATAGTAGGCAGCTTAGATGAAAAGTATCATACAAAAATGAAATAAAGATTTTTTTGTTTTTAGCATCTGAAATGCATATGCTGGTAAGCAACACTGCTATTTTACAAATCCAGCAAAAATATTAAATACGTGCTTCATAATTTGTCTTACATACACATCACAATGTGGCACACATAGTAATCCCAGGAATGGGGCATTCATTTGAATAATATTATAATTATTATAAGTTATCTTCATTTTCTTTTATTATTATTATTATTATTATTATTATTATTATCCTTTAGTTATATGGCACCACAGGGGTTCCGCAGCACCCAATTACAGAGTACACAAAATCAAAGCAGGAAAACAGTGACTTAAGGTGCGTACACACTGGGGCGATTTTGTGCAAAATCGCGGGAAATATGGTCGCTGAGCGACCATATTGCCCGCAATGGGAGTGTGCACCGGCGATATATCGCCGGGTGCGCGCTCCCGTTTTTTGCCCCTGTGGTGATCGCTGGTCGCAGGAACATGCTCCTGCGACCAGCTGATTACCACTGCCGGGCTTCCCCCGGCAGTTTCTTTTTCATCAGCGACCATCTCTGGTCGCTGATGTAAAGGAGAAACTGAGCAATATATTGCTCAGCCATATATGGCTGAGCAATATATCTCCCCCGTGTGAACACAGCATTACAGTATATTCTTTATTCTGATATAAATGTTGCAAAGTATCAGATTTTTTTTAAATCATTTTAAACATGTGTACAGAAATATAAATATCGCAAACCTGATACTTTAATCTTGTCCCATTTTTCTTCATTGCAACACTATTTATAGTGGTAACAGAATATAATATTTAGCAGTCTGCAGTGTTTTAATGAGGATTTGCGAAATGCCACAATATCCAGAATGCTTTGTTAATGTACTACGCAGTTATTTCTATCAGTCAACAGAGGTCTCATCACAGCTACATCTAAATTCATTTCCTATCCTTTCTGAGTACCTTTTAGATATGTCACAATTAAGTCTTTAAAGTCTGTTTAAAATGTAAGAATATTTTTATTTAAGTTACTACCTCAAAGCTGTACTTATGTTAGTGTATGCGAGTTGCGATGCTTTGTATAAATGCTGGGTAGATCACCACACTACATCAACACAATTTTACCCAATGTGCATCTGGCAGCCCACAATTTCGCCATGGGCATTTGTAGTCCTTGTGCTGCTCAGATTAGCAGGCAAAAGCCATGTGTTTTAAATGAACAGGGGGAAAAAAAGTGATTATTTTTATTTCATTTTTTTTTTTTATACGTAGCCGGATGACTAATTTTTGTTGCGCCTCAAGACAGTGAAATAAAAAAATATTAGACTAATTAATTGACTTCTTGAGGCTTTTTCCTTCCTCACTTGCAATATGGAAGGCTTGTCAGTCTGTCTGAAAAATGAGTGTTCTCTATTTACATACATTTCACATTAACACAAAAAAATAGCTTTATTTGAACGGCAACTAGTTTACATAAGTCTCAAGTAGGGCGGTAAACATTCTGTACATGGAAGGGGCTTATTCGCACCATTTTATGTATATATTTCTGAAATGTTATATTAAGCCTTTGACAAAATAGGCGTAAAAATTACCAAACATTTTTATTCATCATATCGACCTGTAATATTTACCTTTTTATATAGAACATATCTCACAGAGATGTTGGCACTCAAAGAGTTAAATCCCTACATTGACAACATTAAGTGTAGTTTTAGTTGTCATTGTTTGGCAAAACTATTTTATCAGTGGAATCGTGTTGTATTTAGAGCAATCTGCATGCAATAATTATTATAATGTGTTCAGTGTGTAACCGTTTCCTGCTATGAGGTTTTTTAGGAAAATCACATTCAACGTACATTTTCCGAGAATCCCTCTCAGTGCAACACATGGGCGACAATAGCAACTTAAATGCAGGAGCAGTTTCCTCGCCACTTTTTAGAAGCTGGGACACAGTGGGTGCCAGCTGTCAGGTCTCAGCTAATGATGACAAATGCCCCTCTAGATGCAGATTGTAGTGCTTGCAGGCTGCTCTCAAAGGCTGCCAGATTACCTTCCTTCAGATAGTAATTTAACCTTGTAAACTCTTGTGTCACACAAAAATTATCCAAGCGGTTTCATCCAAGCGGCTTTTTTTACGTTGGCAAAAAGTACAAACATAAACTAAACATTATGTTTTGAAAAGATGAAGATAAATAAACAACATGAATTGCAAGCTTTATTTCTTTAGACCTAAAACAATTTATATATTTCCTCCGGGGAAATAATCATTTCAATTTTAGATCCCAAATGTAGTCAAGGGGTTAATTTTTATTGTTCAATAAAAGACGCATTATTTTTTTTTTTCTCCTCTTTCCTGAAGAGCAAATCTGCATTTAGTTGCTTGAATGGCTATCAAATCAAGTCCAGGGTGGACACAAAAGAGACCCTTTTCATGTTGGTTTTGCTCCATCTGTGTCATCTGGTGGTTTATGCATTAGGAGGTGTCGCCGCATGAATTCAAATGTGCCAGGCGGTTGTTTTATGGACTCTGTCTGTGCAAAACGGAGTTTATAAGTTGTCCACTCTATTGTCTGTCACTCCCAGCTGACATGTGTACATTCTGTTCAGCATATTTGCTGGGTAATAATAACTAATGAAGCCTGGAACACTCCTTGTTCAGAGTGATTTAATCTGTTCCTTGCATGGGCCGTTCTTTGTTAGTCTGCGGAATGTCCACTTGACACTCATTAGTTGGCACATGCCTTGCCTGTTCCCTATTGTGTGTATTTAGCATTTATAGGGAAACTTTTCCACCAGACACAAAATGCTTTAACTTTAGAAACTGTTTTTTTTTGTTTGTTTTTTAATTTGTCAGTCGATACAACAATAAAGCAGACAAGTCTATGGTGTGTTCTCACATTTTTACAATGACTGGTTTCTGAGTGTAAGCATTCATTTATTAATTAACTTTTAAAACTATAAATACGTAATATTTACAGAAAATAAATGTGAAAAGGTTAGCAGTACTAAATTTACTCCTATTGGAGAAAAATAATAGAGATTAGACAGGTTTTTGTTATTTGTTTACTTAACAGAGACTTTTATTTATTAAGCGCCATAAAATATTATCTAGTACAAAACAGAACACACCGTGTTTGGCAAAAATGCAACTAGTCAGTGACTTTGGAAAGATGTTATCTAATAAATAAACTAGTTATGCCCCTTTCAGACCGCATATATTACCAAGTATTTTGCAGCTTTTTTACCATTTCAAAACGGTCATTTATTTGTGCAGTCTGAAAGGTGCAGAGTGAATTTACCGGTTTTATAAAACTGGTATTTCTAAACGGTAATAAAGCAGCATTGTACCCGTTTCAGACCCGTTTTTTTTTTTTTTCATCCACTGTTTTCTATGGGCTTTAAACGGGTTCAGTGTTGTGAAGGGACAAAAACGGCATTGAAATATTATTTAAAGATATACGGTGTGAAAGGGGTTTTAGCTGTCTGACCCGTTTTTAGAAACGTTTTTAAAAATCCCGGGTCCATGCCGTTTTTGCGGTGTGAAAGCAGCATCAGTGACTCCATTGTCTTGGAGTTAGGGTTTTGGAGTACACATAAAACAAAGATTTTGACCTTTTTTGTAATATATATATATTTTAAGTTTTATTAATATAAAACCCCTTTTTTTTTTTTGTAATGCCTTTTAAGAATATTGCCGTTTTAGAAAAAAAATATTGTAAATGATTTATTTAATTATTTATTACGAGTTATTTATATAGGGCACACATTCCTCAGCGCTTTACAGAGAATATTTGAGCAGTCATATCAGTCCCTGCCCCAGTGGAGTTTACAATCTCTATATTTCCTACTGCATGCACAGTGTACACATTCATTTCAGGGTTGATTTTGTTGGGAGCCAATTACCTTCCAGTATATTTTTGGAATATGGGAGGAAACTGGAGTACCCGGAGGAAACCCACGCAAGCATGGGGATAATTATTGATAAGGGCATTCCTTTAAATGTTTATGACTTTCCAGTTTTATTTTTTTATCACTTGATACCGTGTTCTAACTCCTAAGTGAGCCCTGTGTCTGGTCACTCATTCTCATCACACTGAGGAGAGAAACTTATTCAAGTTCGAAGTATAACTGATTCTTTTACCTTCATTTAATTAACCCCTCAATCTCCTAAATTTGTATTCTTACACAATTGGCATTTATAAACTAGATCTTGGTGAACTTCAGTACCCTTGGTGATCAATGGGATGTGCTTTTTATTATTGTCCGATTTATTTAGCTTAGTATATTTCCTAAAGCCCTTACTACCTATAGCAGGGGTAGCCAACTCCAGTCCTCGAGCGCTACCAAAAGTTAACGTTTTCCATGTCTCCTCTCAGAATCACAAGTGAAGTAATTAGCGCCACCTGTGGATCTTTTAAAATGTGTCAGTCAGTAATGAGTGCACCTGTGCACCTGCGCAATGAGCTGGAAAATGTCCCTTGTTGGTAGCTCTCGAGGACTGGAGTTGGCTACCCCTGACCTAGAGCATATGAATGCATGGAAGCAGTGCTCTGTTTTTATTTAGCACACACTTTTTCTCAATGGAATTCTAAGTTCCCATGAATGAGATTGGGCTTCCAAATTCAGTCTCTCTCCACGTCCCAATTATTTATTACTGTAGCCTTTCTTGATCCACCATTCCTCCAATGGAGATCTACATTACAAAGGGCTGTGCTGAGTTGGGTGCATATACAGGCAAAATATTACAATCTAAAAAGTTGCACGTTCTAATAAATTTTTGGCGACACGACAAGGGTAAGATTTATTTACTGACGTATATTCCACATTGATTTCCAGAGAACATTGGGTCATTCACATCATTCGCTGCCCCAGTCTATATCATTTCTACCATATTTACACACCTGAAGGTCAATTTTGTTGTCAGAATCCAAGAAACCTACATTATATATTTCTGGATTTTGGGAGGAAACCACCACAGGTAGAACATATCAACTCCAGACAGATTATGTTGGGACTCACACCCAATAAAGAAATCATTTAAAATGTGCCCATAAAATACATTTATATTAATTATAATTCCAAAAGGTTCAGAGGTGAATTTGCAGCCAACCAATCGGAAGCAGCAACCGGCGTCCGCATGTATCTACCCCAGCCATTGGGCAATGCATTTGATGCAGCTACTTACAAGTATACTATACATGCAGCTCTCTACGGGTTTACATCTCCCGGCAAATACGCATATGCCCTTACCAAACATTCTTGCAATTTAGGCAGGACAGTTCTGGTTTAAGTTATTCTACCCTAACCGATATGGCAAGTGTGAGTTCAAAGGCGTTCTCGGCTAGAATTGAACAGGTGTACGTGCCTGTGAGATTCACAGGGAACGAGATGAGGGCATTAAACTAAAGGTGCCCATAACACGGTACAATTGCTGGGTGCGATGCGTGCTCCCATCACACAGCTCATACTTTTTGTACTAAATCTCATCTCATTGCATAACAAAACTTATGTGATGCAATCTAGTCCAAATTGTATACAATAATTGTACCGTGTATGGGCAGCTTTATACTATTATTTGAGACATTTCGCCAGGACTGCATCATACCACAGCCCTGATCTTTCATTTGTCATTGATGCGAATAATAGGGCCAACCGATAAAAGTCAATGGGAATTGGCAGCAAGTATTAATAAATAGGTCCATAATTGTTTCATGCATCGTTCAGCCGGTATCTGGCACTTCAGCATAATGTTCTAGAAATGATCTTCCTATGGTCCATCTTAGTACAGTGTTTGAGTTAGGCCGGCATCTTTTTAATGCACATAGCATTTGCCATAATGGGTAAAGTAATAATGCTTACACATTGCTGAACCCGCTGCTCATGTTGTGTGATCAGAAGGGAGGAAACAGTCTTGCTCAGCTGAGGATATTTCTACATGCTTGCTTTCCAAGATGTATTAATGTACAAACTTGCAGAGACGGACGTGATCTGACATATCCGGTAACATTGTTATTTGGCAGCAACGTTTTATTTATGTCAAGTTTAAGAAGTAGTAAAATGCTGTAACTGCATTCCGTATCCACAACACTGGGCTGACAAGCAGCATTACGCATCAGAATTTGTCCAAACTATGACATGAAATGAAACTCACCGCCAACTTGTGACAGTGATAGTGCCATGTCATGTCTGAGTTTGGTGCACTGCCTGTGGTGGACATGCTTGGCTGGTGGGATCACTGCTCACCTTCAACAGATGGAGGCAGTGCATCAAACCCAGTGTCTGTGACATGACACTATTACCTTGCACCTCGGCACGTTGGTGATGAATTTCAGCTGCTGATATACAGGCAAAGGAAAAAGAGTGGTTGATTGCGCTTAAATGGTTATACAATTAATAATTAAAACTAATTTCAAAATAAAAAAATATTTTATAAATTAAAAGTTAAAAATGGTCAGGTGTGGATATAAAAAATATTTAATTATAACATATGTATAATGCAAAAATATAAAAGGTAGGATTTAAAAATAACGGACAATGATATAATAGTCACCCTTTATACAATAGGCTGCCCTTTATACAATTAAATCTGATCATATTACGTACCTCAATGTGTGACCATGTTTCCGCCAGCCCTGCCATAATACAGCTGATGGGACAGTATGGCTGATATGTGAACCAGTTTAATGGCTGTGAGGGGAAGCAGTGGTCTACCTGCTGTGGTCTGGCTGAAAATTTGAATGAAATAGAGAAGATTACACATGTGAGAGGTCACTCATACACACACACACGCACACGCGCTCTCTCTCACCGCCTTAATAGGCACACCTTTCTAGTAATGATTAGTCTGTCCTCAAAACCAACTTGTGTTCCTCGTGGCATGGATTCTTCAAGGTTCTGTAAACGGCTTAGAACATCTGCTGCAAGCTGACATGATGGCATCGCACAGTTGCTTTCCTGCTGCGGATCGATGACAGCAGAAAGGAGCTCCGTTGGATTGATGTCCGGTGCTTGTTGAGCCCTTGGAGTACACTAAACTCAAGCTTAATGGAAGTACCTTGAGATGGGTAGACCTATATAAATAATGTCATATCATTTTCTCCTGGAATGTGTTCATTCTCACCTTGCTTACTGTGTATATTTAGCAGTGTGTAGGGATGCCAATCCCGGGGCAATTTTTCAATCCTGGGAATCGGGACTGAAAAATGCTCAATCCCAAGATTCCCGGAATTGGCATCCCTAAAAGAACCCCCACATTAAGTTACTTGGGGGAACCATGTCATCGAAACCAACTTGGCCAAGACTGGGTATGCGCAGTCTAATCCCGAAACCCCGGGATTGGATACTCCAATCCCAGGATTGAAATCCCAGACATTTTGGGGCCAAATCCTGGGATCCCGCCAATCCCGGGATTGACCACCCTAGCAGTGTCCATCTCAAAATATTCTATGTATGCCATTATTATTATTATTTTTATTATTATAGAGGTGTACTACAGGTGTGTCCTCATACATCTAGCCTCACTACACTATGCAAAATAGCAGTGTGCCGAGGACACACACGGAGACTGTGCTTAGTAATTATATACGTTCTATTCTGCTCCATCTACATACAGAGCAGTACAGAACTTGTATTGGAAAAAAAAGCTGCAGCTGCTCTATCACGTCATACACAGAGTCATAGACTTGGTGGCACACAGAGTGTCGGACAATTGTCATATATGGAATTAATCAGCGCAGTCTTGGTGCGTCATTTATGGTTTGGTTAGTGGTGTTCTCTGATTATTGCTTGAGGGCAGCACTAACCAATCCATAAATGATCTAATCCTGATGGACACAGTCATCCATTGTAAGTGCAGCAGCTAGTTGTAACCTATAGAAACTCCACGCACAATCTGCACGAGTGAACATTACGTCCTGGTGCATCATAGTTGCATTGCTCAGTGATCGCGAAAACCCCCAAAAACAGTGGGTCCCTGGGACCCCTAACTTACAAAAACTGGGGTCCTACCTGACCTTTTCTGGGTCACAACTGAATAAAGCCTCCTCTCACCTTCCCCGCAGCATGGCACATACCTTATGCTAGCTGCCTTCTCTCCCCGGACAATAGAAGCCTCGCACAGCAAGCCTCAGTGACTCCCACAGTGCATAGTAAGGAGCACAACATTCTGATACACGTGATACACATACTACATACATAAGGAACACATACATACTACATATATGAGGCACACATAGAAGGCAGACCTGGGCTGCGGATGAGGCTCCACTGGTCCCCAGGCAGTGCCCAGGGGGCCTTCTCCAGATGTTGACAGTGAAGTAGTAGGCAGCGACCACCCCTAGCTTGGCCAGCCTGGACCAGGCCTCCAGGAAGTGGGGCATATTCTTCAGCAGCAGCTCCACTGTGCACCAGGGGTGGTTTACTTTTTAATCTCAACCCTCCTCCATCCAGTCACGACCATGATCCACAGTAAATAGGAGCAGTGACCCCCATTATATAATGTCACAGGGACCCCCAGTATACAGTCACACCCAGTATGTCACAGGGAACCACATACCCTCCAACATGACCCTTTCCATTAGGTACAAAATGCACTTCTTCTGGACTTCCACTTAATTGATAATTGCAGTCACCTGTGTTGTGATCAGTGATGATAACGGTGTTCAAGCACAGGTGAAGGCAATCCTAAATTAAGAAAGTCCAGGAGCAGAGCATTTTGTACCTAATGGAATGGGTCATGTTGGAGGGTATGGAACCAGTATATACTGTCCCTGGGACACCCAGTATGAGTACACACAGTGAGCCCTCCCCCACACATGCCTCAGTTGTCCCTAGTCGTACCTCCTCCTCCAGCTTGTACTACAGGCTGCCCCAGTGCAGCCGGGGGACTCCATACTCAGTGAGCGCTGCCTGGTGCAGAGAGTCATGAACTGCAAGTAATACTCCTCCTCGGAGCCGGGCTCGGCTGCCCGTGATGCCTGGGTCTGAGCATGCGGGAGGAGGATGTGCAGGGCGAACACTCACTCACTGCTGCACCATCACTGAGGTGTGCACATCATCGACATCCAGCAGCTGAGGTGAACACAGCAAGAGAAGGAGAGACCCCAGCTTGGCTCCCAGGTGGTCACACGGTGATTGGCTGCCAGGCAGTTGCCTCACAATATTTGAGTCCCAGGTGGCCGCTGCAATGATTGGCTCACGTGCGGCTCACAGCTAGGGATGGCCATCGTTGCCTCTGCCATCGATGGCAAAAGTGCAACTGACCATCGATAGTGTAAAACTATGCAATGGATGACCATCAATAGTTTCACATATCGATGGTCATCCATTATGTTTTACTGATTGGCCTGTGGGCCAATCAAAACACGTTGGCAGGGCTCAGCGGGTGTCGGAGAAAAACATCGGTTTTGCTGTACCCTCGATGGAGGGAAACCACCTGGTTCTCCACCCATAGATGGCAAAAGTATTCGACATTGGCTATAAACCATTGATGAATTTGAATCATCGATGGTTGATGGCGATCCCTACTCACAGCTGCAGCAGAGCGCCTCCTGGGCAGAAATACAAGGGTTCTGCAGCGTGCACCGTAACACAATTCATAAATGAGCAAAACCAAGAAAACAATGGTTTACAGTACAAGGCAATTTCGGACAAGTACATGGTAAATAAAGAGAGGGGACAGGACACTGAAGTAAATTATACCCCTTTCACACCAGAAAATGCAGGGAATTCGGTCCCGGGATCATGCAGGGGCACTACCGGGTTAGGGTGGTAAACAACTAGAGGGAAATACCCCATTCACACCAGCCAAATTTCCCTGTTTGGTCCCGGAAACAACCCAGCTGTAGTGCTGGTGTGAAAGGGTCCTGGGCCAAAATCCAGGGACCCATGCCCCAGTATTTCAACCCTTCTAGCTACCAGGGTTGCTCCCGGGACCCTACCAGGGTCCTGGCCAGTATGAATGGTACAGGGACATATCCCTCCTTCCCGTGTTGCCTTTGCTGATGCTGATTGGCTATTCAGGGTAACTTCCTGTTGTTGTGACGCTCCGAGGCATCACACACTGTGCAAGCTCTGTGGCACAACAGACCCCAGCAGTGCTATTTAACCCCTGCAAGCCTGCAGTGTCGTGTGAGGGAGCTTTTAAACGTTAGCGGGGAAGAGGAGATCTGGCACAGATTACAGGCACTGTTATGGATACCCAGATAAACCATAACATTGCCAAAATCCTGGCATCGCGGGGCAATGTCCGTAGCCAGCAGCAAGTTGTGAATAAGCTTGTGGGCCTAAAAAAGGCCATTTATAATGACATTCTCATAAAATGCAGGGCCATCCCGGGTTCAGTATGAAAGGTGCCAACCTGGGATGTCCCTCCTCCAAAGGCATGTGTAAATGGGGTCCAACCCGGGAATGTCCCTGGAATCAGATTCCCGGGTTGAACCCTGTAGTTCTATTTCAGATGGGATGTTGCTATGGGCAATCACGGAAGGGGTAGAGTTGAGCATAAAGAGGAGAAACAGCTGGGTTGTCTCTAGATGTAATATTTCAGATACATTACTATAGTGTGTGGAATGATCTATTTGTACAGAATAATACAGTGATCCTGGCTTTGGTAACAAACCAAAGGGTTCTCCAGTTGGAGAGAGAAATCTCCGGAGCCTGCTAGATCCCCACTAGTGTATTTGTGAATAGGTTCCACTATCCTTTTGTACATAACCTCATCAGATCTATTTACCTGGTTGAAATTCAAATTGCTGTATGATAGTGACAGTGTTTTGGCAGCGTTTCCGAGGTGTCTGAGCACAAAAAGGGCTGCACGGCTGAACGAGAGCCTGTGGTGACACCACCTAACAAGAAGGGATTAGGTGTTTACAGAAGGAGCGATATGATAGGTCAAGTATAAGCGGCACTTCACAAGAGTGCTTCAGCACATAATGAGTGAGTGACTGGAGAGTGTGAGGCTGACACACTGCCTTATCTCCTCTCCAGAGCCCTCTTATTATACTCTCGCTGCTCTTCCCTCAGCTGGGGAACAATAGTGGAAAGGCCCTTCTATACCATTGTTAATAGTGATCTATACATTTAGGCATTTTCTACTTGCTCCCTTTATTTATTAGTGCTGCTGCCGTGGGATGATGAATGTTTTTTGTTTTTATAATTGTATCATACTGTAGTTGCCTAACCTCCTGCATTGTGCAGGAGACTCCCCGAAATAACAGCAATCCCCCTGTCTCCCAGAGTCTAGCAATCTCCCTCATGTCACCTTGCCCGTGTTACACTGTTACATTTATGGGGAAAAAAAGGAATGAGAGACAGATACATTTACATTGAATCATCGGCACCATTCCCCAGCACTTTACCAAGTACAGTAGCTCTTACTAACTGCTTTGGGGCTCATCAACATTTGGGTAATAAGTCATTTTAAAAGCTTCCTCTCAGATGTAGCGGTACACACCCACACTTCTAGGTGCCACTTTCACAATCTCTGTTCACAATCTCTCCATATATGGAACTAGACACGCCCTTTGGGTGGAGCATGACATGTCCCCTCAATGGGGCGCTGTGCAAAATTCTACTACCAAATGTAATCTCCCTGAAACTAGTTTTCAAAAGTAGGCAAGTATGAATTGTATTGTTTTCCACCTCCCTGGTATTATAGGCATGTCTTGTTGCAGATCAGAATTCTAGGGAATTGTGTGTGGAAAACTGCCAGCAAACTGGATTTGTATTTATCATAACTAGCTAGATTGCTACAGAAGTGTTTAGTATCATCTGTCTTAAGAGTCTCTTATGCTGCTTTCACACTGCAAAACCGGCTTAGACCCAGTATTTAAAATGATTTAAATACCGGGTCAAAGCAGGTTTATGCCCTATTCAGACCGCACTTCCTAAGAAGGTTTTGCGGTGTGAAGGCAAACCCCTGCATGTTGAGCACTATGGTCTCGCCCTGTGCATATCTAATAAGCGAGTCCCGCTCATTCCATATGCAGGGGGTGGGGACACACTCATTAGATATCCAGGGGGTCGGGGACCCGCTCATTAGATATTCACTGCACAAGCGGGTCCACTCATTAGATATGCATAGAGGGGACCAGCTTGTGCTCGCTGCTGGCTGGGTCCTAAATACTGTTTCAGACCCATTCAGACTGCAAAAAATAACGGGTCTGAAACGGGTAGGACCCTGCTTTTTTATCGTTTCCAAAAAACGTTCTTTTTTGGAAATGGTAAATTTACTGTGGACCTTTCAGACCACACATATTACCGCTTTGAAAAAAAACAGCAAAATACCAGGTATTATGTGCGGTCTGAAAGGGGCATGACTGTTCAGGTTTTAGTAATATACTTGAGTACAGATGGCCACCAGTGCTCAAGCACGGTTATCCTTAAAACCCGGACTGTTAGGGGTAAATTTACTAAAGTGTGAGTTTCTAGCTATTATTCTCTAGAAGGTGCTAGATACAGATGGAGCTACATCCATGTATGCCGCTTGTGCGCCTGAGCGCCCCATCTCGCGAGCGCCCATTAGTGCAGTGCCTCACACGGGTGTGCGCCGAGACCGGCATAGATGGACGTGGCTCCATCTGTAAATAAGTGGATTCTGATTGGTTGCTATGGGCAACGCCTCTCACTTCTAAAAACATACATTTTGTAAATTTACCCCTTAGAAGGGCATTCAATCGGTTTTCGCCATATTTTTCGGGCAAGTTTGGGTTCACCCTGTTCAATTAATGCAATGCATTTTTCGGGGGGAAGCCGCTCAGTGTGTATGCACTGATCTGCTTTCCCGGCGCATCATCGCTGTCCATTCACGCTGGGCATAGTCGCCCAGTGTGTATGGACCTATAGTGTGCTTTAAAGGATTGTGGTTGGGAAACTCTGATCTACAGGATGCTAGAATGCGCTGCTGGTATTTTAACACACAGGGCTAAATTTGCTTTCAAAGCCATCGGTTATCATCGGCATTGACCAATATATTTAAAGCGGCTACAGAAATATCCAGGCTGGTTTTAGCATTTATTTCTATTGCCAATTTAAAGCCACCAGTCATAGCCAAGATCATCCGCAGCTTTAAAAAAACCTGTCCTCATTATTGAGTTTTTTTCCCTGCGTTTTTCATTATAATTAAAGTCGTTCCAAATCACCTTTACCACTAATTGTCATGCCTTCATGTATAGTGCCACCATTTTAATTGATGCTTCTTCCTATAAGGTGTTTGCAATTTGCAGGCTTTCCCTATATATATCATACTAGGTGATTCATCGCGCCCTACGGGCGCTCTTCACACCGTCGTAAGGGGCTGCGCCCCCTTAATTTGTGAACGTTTGTATATGAGAAATATGGTTAGAATTGTATGAAAGATGCCCTGTATTGCAACTTAGGTGTCCGTGAATCGCGGGAGGGGGGGTCGCGGGGGGTGCCGCGAATTGCAGGAGGGGGGGTCGCGGGGGGTGCCGCGAATTGCAGGAGGGGGGGTTGTGGGGGGGTGGATGCTGCGAATCGCGGGAGGGGAGGGATTGCAGAGAATCGCGGGAGGGGGGTCGCGGGGTGGGTTGCCGCAAATCGCGGGAGGGGGGTTACGGGGGCGGGGGTTGCGGTGAATCATAGTAGGGGGGGTCGCGGGGGGTGTGCCGTGATTCACGGGAGGGGGGGTCACGGGGTGGTGTGTGTGTGCCGTGAATCGCGGGAGTGGGGGTTGCGGGGGGGGTGGGGGGGGTGTGACGCGAATCGCCACAAGAAAAAATCAACACAGAAAGGTCAACACATGTAAATGTTGACATAAGTGTGGCACTTCATTTTTGTCCATGTCGACACATGAGAATGAATATGAAAACATTCAAAAAATGAAAAAAAAAAACTTCAAAAACTCATGTCAACCTTTTTCATTGTCGACCATAGCCGTGCCAGTGTTTTGCATGTGCCATTTAATCCTGGGGCTGCCGCGAATCGCGGGGGGTGCCGCGATTTGCGGGAGTGGGGGTGTTGCGGGGGGTGGGTGCCGCGAATCGCGGGAGAGCGGGGTTCATGGGGGTTCCAGTGGGGGGTTGCCGCGAATTGCGGGAGGGGGGGGGGGTGCCGCGAATCGCCGGAGGGGGGGTTGCGGGGGGTGTGACGCGAATCGCCACAAGAAAAAAATCAACACAGAAAGGTCAACACATGTAAATGTTGACATAAGTGTGGCACTTCATTGGTGTCCATGTCGACACATGAGAATGAATATGAAAATATTCAAAAAATGACAAAAAAACTTCAAAAACTCATGTCAACCTTTTTCATTGTCGACCATAGCCATGTCAGTGTTTTCCATGTGCAATTTAATTCTGGAGCTGCCGCGAATCCCGGGGGGGTGCCGCGAATTGCGGGAGGGGGGGTCGCGGGGGTGGGTGCCGCGAATCGCGGGAGGGCGGGGTTCACAGGGGTTCCGGTGGGGGGTTGCCGCGAATTGCGGGAGGTGGGGGGTCACGGGGGGTGCCGCGAATCGCGGGAGGGGGGGTTGCGGGGGGGTGTGACGCGAATCGCCACAAGAAAAAATCAACACAGAAAGGTCAACACATGTAAATGTTGACATAAGTGTGCCACTTCATTGGTGTCCATGTCGACACATGACAATGAATATGAAAAAATTAAAAAAATTAAAAATAAATCTTCAAAAACTCATGTCAACCTTTTTCATTGTCGACCATAGCCATGTCAGTGTTTTGCATGTGCCATTTAATCCTGGGGCTGCTGCGAATTGCGGGGGGGGGGGGTGCCGCGAATCGCGGGAGGGGGGTCGCAGGGGGGGTGCCGCCAATCGTGCAAGGGGGGGTCGCAGGGGGGTTCTTTTTGCCGCGAATCGCGGGAGGGAGGTCGCGGGGGGGGGTGTTTTTTCCGCGAATCGGGGGGGGGGTCACGGGGAGGGTTTGCCGCGATTCGCGGGAGGGGGGGGGGCGCGGGGTGGTGGTTATGCCGCGAATTGTGGGAGGGGTCGTGGGGGGGTTCTTTTTGCAGCGAATCGCGGGAGGGGGGGTCACGGGGGGTGTTTTTGCTGCGAATCGCGGTAGGGGGGGTCGCGGGGGAGCGGGTGTTTTTGCCGCGAATCGCGGGGGGGGGGAGGCGCGCGGGGGGGGTTTTTTGCCGCAAATCGCGGGAGGGGGGCGCTCACCTGGTGGCTGTGGAGTAGCAGTGCTGGGCAACATAGGAAGGCAGTGGGTGTCTGGCACTGTCTGTGGGCTCACTGGGCTGGTTCTCTGTCACATACCTCCCAACATGACCCTCTCCAGGAGGAACACAATGCTCTGTTTCTAGACTTCCCCTTAATGTATGATTGCCATCACCTGTTTTAAACAGGTTAATTTCTCAGAAAGGTGTTCAGCACAGATGAAGGCAATCACACATTAAGCGTTATAGACACAGACACCCACTTTGAGTGACAGATGTAGCCAAATATATAGGAGATGCCAGTACATGTACTATATTTCAGTGATGCTATAGCTGGTATTGGAAATGTCAGTATACTCATTAATTGTGTCCTCGTTCTGGGGCACCTAAAATGACAGCACCTAATAGCATCTATTATGCTTCTAACAATTCCTGATCCACAGATCTCCGCTTTATTATATATCATGTTTCAGATTCGCAGGTGGCAATTATCCTCCTGAGGAAAATGATAATGCTTTCTTTTTAACACTTTACATGCTGTCCAGAATTTTCTGTCCACACTGGTGAGCCCCAATGGGGGAGAAACAGTCTTGCTAATCTGTTTAATTTACATTTAAACATTTGTGCTGTGTGGTAATTAAGTAGCTACAGGGTGCAGTAGCTTCAGGGTGCAGTGGGATACAGTCGTATTCGACAGGGTTCTAGGTCAACATGGATGAAGGTCGACAGGTGTCTAGGTCGACATGGGACAAGGTCGACATGGTTTTAGGTCGATAAATGCGTTAGGGCGACATGGATTAGGCCGACAGGTCGACATGGGTTTTTTTTACTGTTTTTTTAGGCCGACATGTGCCGACAGGCGGCATTTCATGCCCTACCATCGACTATGGCGTGGCGGGAGAATAAAATAGTGTGCCGAGTGCAGCGTGGCACCGTGCCCAAAGCATTGCAAGCGATGCGAGGGGCTGCGGTTGACTTCCAACTGTGTCTGTGTCTACATTCGGGTAAAGAAACAGTGAAAAAACTCATGTCGACCTCGCGACCTAACGCATTTGTCGACCTTGTCCCGGTGCAATATGCTGTAAACTGGGAGAAGATGCACAGTGTGGTTCTCCCCCAGTGGCACAAGCAGCTGGACAGCGGTTCCGTGTGCCAGGAGCAGCACTACTGCATGTCCTTTTGGCTGTTGTGGAATTAGCCATATCACCCTGGCTCGTTGCAGGCATTATGCAGGACCAGCAAAGGGAAGATATATTCTGTGTGTAAGATTCTCACCCTGAAGTCTTTGCTTCCTCGAGACACAGCTCAAAATATCTACCATTCAAAGCCTCCTGAGCATTCATTATTTTTGATGAGATGACAACTGCTTAGGTTCATGCAATTATTGTTCACACCGAGTCCAAGTTCCACATAAGAATTTTGCTTGTTAAATCTTTCGCACAGTAAATGGGTTTACAGGTGGTTACATCTTCTGTAGGACAGACATGAATATCCCTTTTATTTGCGGCATCTGTTAGCGTTTCACAAAATCAACCTGTTATTTATTTATTGCATCTTTTTTTGTTTCTCCAAAGAATCTGAGGATGAAAACTCATAAAATAATTGGTTTAAGCATTTATCGGCCTCGTGCTGCTTAGTAATAAAACTTTATTAATATGTGGGCAGCTATTCTTGTTACAAGTCTTTCATTTACTAGGCTCCCAGACAATTTTTTTTTTCTTTGACAAACTTTATTAACAAATTTAACATGACCAGAACTAGAGCTAATGAATAACATAATATGTGTTACACTGTAGGACTCGTGGATGCTTCACCGTAAACGCCCACTAGTCCTCTCGCACCGTCTACATCTCAATCTATTTGGTGTTAAGAATGATTTACTCTGTGTTCTGTATAAATAACTTGCACTTATTTATTTGTTATTTCTTGAGACTAGGAATTGGAAATCAGTAATATAGTAAATATAACCCTTCAAAGTATTTCAGATTACTGAGTGTTTGACATTTTTAGAGCAGAATTTTCCATTCTTCTTATAATATTGATCTTAATTAACCATGCATGCTAATATGCCAAAGCAAAGCCATCAAGTTTTAACAATAATTTCATGTCTTTCTTGACGTGAGCATAATACTCAGTAGTATAGAATGTCCTCTCAACCATCATAGGAGAGAAGAGGAAGAGGTCATCTGCTGGGTGAAATTACGTTCTGTGCATTATTTTATGTAATATGCTTAAAATGATTCCATTGCAGGGTTGCCACATATCCACTGTTTTTATGCTGCTTGATACATTATTTTTAGCACCGTTTGTTGCATTTCAGTGGTTCAAGCACACATTTGCACAAGTTGTAAACAATATTATCTCCATGGCAACACATTGTAAACACGTATGTCTTTCTAAGCACGGTTGCTTTTAATGGGATAACAGTCGTGTTCCTCTACAGATGCCTGTTTAGGAAACAAATTGAAACCCTTGCAAGTGCCTCTAAATCAGCTCCTTACAGAAGTACCACACTGTGTTTTACGTGTCTGTGTTTACCAGTGTGAACATGCACTTAGCATGGCTGCATCTGGAATTTAATTGGAGAATTGTCTTTTCTGGGTATCACTGACCGCTGTCCGTTTGCAGGGGTTCGAACTTCTCACATAGGGTGACCACTGCTGCCATCCCTAAAGTCTCCCATTAAAATAATTTATATCATAAAGGTGCTAAATAAGATTATATTATCATATAATCTGATATCATATACTTATTTACATTCTTATATAGTGCACACATATTCTGCAGCGCTTTACATAGTATAGTTGCACATTCACATCAGTCCCTGCACCAGTGGACCTTACAATAAAAATTCCCTACCACATGAACACGCACACACAGACATTCTAGGGTTAATTTTGTTGGAAGCCAATTGACTTGGATTGTGGGATGAAACCCACGCAAACATGGGGAGAAGATACAAACTCCGCACAGTTAGGGTCATGGTGGGTATAGAAACCCATGACCTCAGCGCTGTGCGTTAGTAATGCTAACCATTACACCATCTGTGATGTCATGCAAATATTGCTAGTCACACTCAGTGAATTTCCAATGTATGTAGTCTTGTCTTAAAGCAGGCATGTCCAAAGTCAGGCCCGGGGGCCAATTGTGGCCCGTGCTGTCATTTCAAGCGGCCCGCAGCCTCCAGCTGGAAGCGGGCAGAGCATCAGATGTGGGAAGCACAGCACAGGACACTAAAGGTGGGGCCCTGGTGAGTGTGCCTTTACCTCGCTGTCTGCTGCAGTGATCCTGCTGCAATCATATATCACCCTGCTCCACAATCACAGTGACATCAGTGTTTGGGGAGGGGGGCAGAAAGGGGGAAGCTTGCTCCCATAACATGCAGAGCGGAGGAGGGTAGCAGCGGGAGCCCAAGCATCTCCTGTCCTTGCAGTGCCTGCTTTGCATCTCCTTCCTCTGGCTCACACAAGGGGCTGGGAAACATACAGAGAAGGGAGGGGGCAGAGTGGGGGACATACAGTGAAGGAGGGTCCAGCTGGGGGACATACAGTGAATGGAGGCAGTGATTGTCATTCAGAGAAGGGGGAGCAGGGGCAGGCTGGGGGACATACAGTGACTTGGGGCAGAGTGGGATACATAGTGAATGGGGGTCATACAGTGAATGGGAGTCACACAGTGAAGGAGGGTCAGGCTTGGGGACATACAATGAATGGAGGCACTGATGGACATTAAGAGAAGGAAGGCAGGCTGGGGGACAGAGTAAATGGGTGCAGAGTGGGGAACATACAGTGTAGGAGGGGCAGGCTGGGGGACATACAGTGAATGGGGGCAGACTGGAGGAAATACAGTGAAGGGGCAGGCTGGGGGACATAGAGTGAATGGCAGAGTGGGGGACCATTCTGATGTGATTAATGATTCAAAGAATGTCAGGCTGAATGGTCGGCCCCCACACATTTACACTTCACCAAATCTGGCCCTCGTCGCAAAAAGTTTGGACACCCCTGTCTTAAAGGAAAGGCAGCGAACAGTTATGACCAATTCTGTCTCCTCAGCCTATTTGACAGTACAAAGATTGCTTCGCAGTAAAACCTGGCTGATAGCTCATTGGTTGTGTGTTTGCAGTTTACGGTCTCTACGACCCACAGAACTTGGCGCACTCCAGTCTCCAATTAATGAAGTGATCAGAGATAAAGATACTGATAAACCTGTAAGTTGTATCATACTCAACGAGTTTTCAAACTCATTATTTATGACAAATGGTGCTGCAGCTATCAGCTCCCAACTTTCACCTATCAAACACATGATAGGTAGGAGCTGATTGGCTGGAGCACCATTTATTTTACACAGTGAGTCTTCAAATTTTTTGCGTATGATAAAACTTTCATAAATGTTCATTTGTAAAGGCTAGGTTTAGGACTATAATGCAGTTGTACAGAAAAATTGACATCTTCAGGGATACATCATTAAAAACTTGTACTCCTTTAGAATATCTCCTAACATTTACTCAAGCCAAATTGAAAAAAGAAAAACAAAATTACCCAAATTGGCTCAGGGACACCTATTTTTAGTTCTAGATGCCACCCTTTTTTATGGTCTGCAAATCAGGGTACTTAGGGAGAATGATTTAAGGCCTATACACACTAAGCGATTTTAAGCTCAAAGTAGCTCAGTTGGGTGAAAATCGTTCAGTGTCTATGCATTGAGCGATTTATCACCCAGCGATTTTCACATCATCCCTCAGCATACACATTGGGCAAAATCTAGCGTTTGCAGTAAATCTAACTTGTAGAGGAGGCATCCTATCTCATAGAGCAACCCAGTGTATATGGGCTACATGCAGAAGCAGCCAGTAATTCCCTGCATGCCAAATTATAATAGTAACAAAGTAGGTTACCTCTTACACAATCATATGGAGGCACATTTGTACCTCTTATTTACAGTGGTTTTGCATCCCTATTGTGTATGCCCCTAAACAAAGAATGAGTGCTACCTATAATTTTATCACCACTTTTCCACCAAAATCCTGGGTCAAACATTGGATGTTTGACACAGAATTTTGTCAGGTCTCCACACTGGGGTCCCCGTTTCCCCTGCACTGTGTTCCCGGGTTATTTCCCAGGTAGACACCATTTCGAATGTAGGGAAAACTCAGGAAAGCAGGGCAGTAGACGGATTCCGGCAGGCAGCAGTTGGCATCGTCGAGCTCTGGAGGCCATCTGCTGATGGGGACCAGCGGGTCGACTGTGGGAAGCGGTAGCCCAATGGCCAGCCTCCCCTTCCAAGGTGGAAAATACCAGGTAAGAGCTGTTTCCACGGCTCATTACCCAGGTTTTACTTACCCATGTAAAAATCCTGGGTCACTTTTACCAGGGATTTTTACCTTGTACCGTTTCCACTGAAAAAAATCATGTGGAAAAGCAGTTGTCCTCTTTTATTTTAGAAATTTTTTCCCTTTGCATTTTAAGTTCACTCCTACTTTTCCTCCTTCACCTAAAAGAGAAAATAATTATAGTACAGGTTGAGTATCCCTTGCCCAAAATGCTCGGGACCAGAAGAATTTTGGATAACGGATTATTCCTTATTTCAGAATATTTTTATATTTCAATGACGTATCTTGAGGTATCTTGCATTTATGTTGTACAAACATATCAAACACATGAAATACACACAAATATATTTGATTTGCGCATAAAACAAGATTTTAAAAAAATCTACTATCTCAGGTAATGAATTTGAATTCCAAGCCATTCTCTTACACATATTTAGTGTCCGTTACATATCATGTCCCCAGTAGTGCTTTTAGCCCCAAAAAATAATAATTCTGGAATGTATGGTTTTTAGAATAATTTGGATAAGGGATACTCAACCTGTATTATTTTAAAAGCTTGACTATAAATTTCAATTCTCAATTGCTATTTTTGGGGAGAGGGAAAGGGTTCTTCTATGATTTAAGTCTAGGAACATTGTGTTGTTGGTCATTTTACAGTCTCTAAACATGATAATCCATGGCTGCCCTTGTACCACCAACATTGGAAACGTATACCACTATTGTAACTTTTTGCACTTCGTTATCCTCAGTTTGATGAGGGAACTTGTTGACCTTCGCACTGTAGCTGCATACGTGGGATATTAGTTGGGAGTTGGTACAATGCCTCTTCCCCAGCAGCTTTGTCTGCTCATACAAAGTAGTGATTTATCTAAAAATAACACTCACAGTGTTCCTTTTCCTCCTCAGACCCATTAATACGTACTTTAGCATCATGCGAGGTTTCATAGTTTAATCCTTTTTCAAAAGCTTTTCAGAATAAAGGCTCTAAATGGTCCTCAGCATTAATTTGATGTGACTTCCGTACAATATGTTTGAAACCCTTAGACGCGCGTTTTTTTGGAGCTTATGTCTTTTCTTTGGAGCGACCGGCTAAATATTTAATGGAGTCAGTACTATAAGCCCTTCCATTGTGCTCCGTTATTCTATCAACCTTTCAAGAATTTTGTTTTATTATCATCATTACCCCTCTATTTACACCAGATCAGGATCTTACCGCTTCTCACTGGTTTGCAATTGTAATTCAAAGTGTTTTGCTTAACCCATATAACACTGCGGCAGTGTGGAAATAATCTGTTTAACGGCTGTTTTGAAGATGTACAAACAATAATGCTGCTGATTTGCAACTCACTTATGATATCTAAATGCCCAAATGTAATGTGTATGTGAAAGCGTACAAGTAAAGTGGACTTATACTAAGTCTTTTATCTGCTTTGAAAAAAAAAAAAGTGTAATTGAGAATATTCTCTATATCAGGTTCCTTCAGGAATGGTCATAAATGCTGTTGCAGCTGCGATCTCCTATGCGGTGGTTGTGCAAAAGTATGCACATGTTGCAGCCACCTGGGCCCGTACTGAGGCACACAGTGGAGGCATCTCCTATCCGACATTTGTGTATGATACCCAACTAATGGATGCACATTGGTCCATCATTCACCGTCTGAGTAATCCTAGGGCGGACAGCATTACCCCACTACATCTCTACACTCTCCATCAGGCGCTATGACCTCAAGCCACATTAACAGTCAAGGTTTTAAAGATATCCATGCTTACGCACAGATGGTTAAATCAAACTGACTGAGGTATTAATTAAGTCACCTGTGCGTAAGTATGGATACTGTTACAGGCTGTGTTTGGAAAAAAGTATAGGAACTGATTGGTTGGTAGATTGTCTCTCTCCATTGTATCATTATCCAATGCTTAGTGCATCTGCCCTTGTGTTTACTAAACACTACTCTATAATATCACAGGCAAATAACATATTCTCACACAGGGGCGGATCCAGGATAAAATGACAGGGGGGGCACCATGATAAAAGAGGGTTTAGGTGGGGGAGGGGCGGTGTTAGTGGTGCCAGTGTACATGCTAAGAGAGCGGCAGAGAGAGGGTGGCAATGGGATTAAAAATAGGCCCACCATGGCAACAAAAGTGAAGAATGTAGTTGTGCGCGCGCCGAAGGCGCGCTCTGAAAAAGGGGGTGTGGCCACTCAACAGGGGGCATGTCCTTGAGTGTAGTGTACAACACCATATACAACTTCTACACATTATGCTACAAAATACTAGACCCTATTTTACTTGCCCCTTACACATGATGCCAAATAGAAAGAGCCACAATTCACATAATGCCACACGAATTGAGCCAGAATTCACATAATGCCACACAGATTAAGACAAAATTCACAATACGCTTCATAAACAGGGACATTGTCCACCAAGGGAGGGCATTAAACATTTACACCATAATGTCCATTACACGTTAAGTTACACGCCATGATGTCCATTATGTATTATGCCAAACACCATAATGCCTATTAAAAATTATGCTACATACAGTAAGTGCTGCTTATCTACATGCTCATTGCCAAGGGTTCCATGCTCATTGCCAGAGGTTCCATGCTCGTTGCCATGTGGGATTACATGCTCATTGCCAATGGGGAATACATGCTCGTGGTAAATGGGGGACAGCCGCCGCCAGGCAGAAGTGATAGCCACTGACAGTGGCAGAGCCTGGCTGTTTTCAGAGCACTGCAGGTCCCAGCTATTTGAAATAATACCCATTTCACACCAGAAAATGCATTCCCAGGTTGGCCTTTTTTACACCAGCCTAGTCCCTGCATTTTCTGGTGTGAGGGGGAGAGAAAACCACCCTCCCCCCCTTTAACCAGTTATCTCATTTACTTTTGAGTGGGCTTTGAATGATTTTGGTCCAGTGAAACTGGAACATTTGGTTCCAGTGTAATCTGCCCTCAAAGAACATGAACAGCCATGAAATTACATTTCAAAAATAAAAAAATAGATTTACACGCTATATCTCTGGAACAGATTGACCGATATGGACCATCCTGGTATCATATTGAAGACCCAACGATTTGGAATTGAATGACATCAACCACAAGCTCCTGTGATGCCAGGGGGGGAACTGGCAGCCGTCGGAACCGGGTGGGGGTCGGAATTGACGGGTCCCATATTATCCTATGGGGAAAAAATGTTACAGGTTTGCCAGGCGATATCTCCAGTTCCCGGGGGGCTAGAGACATGGGGCTGGGCTCGTTGGAAAGCTCTGGTCCTCATCTACAAAATTAATGACAGGGGGGCACATGCCCGGGTGCCCTCCCCCCCTGAATCCGCCACTGTTCTCACATTACCGTATGAAGAAAATAGTGTTGATACAGGACAAAAAGCTCAAATGGCAAAGCCAGTGTGTCAGTTTGTGCATCTGAACAGAGGTCTTCTTTCTAGCTTTCTTTTCTACAATGCCCCACGTTGATGAAAATAATCAACTTTGGCAGCTTTTGCTGACTAGGTTTATTTATTTTGGGTATTAAAAAAAAAAAAAAACAAGTAACCGTCTTTGATAGATATTCATGTCCTGTATTGGGCAGGCTTGATTGACACGTTGTATATTTTGAACGGTTACGGTATAGATGATAGACAATGTCTAGGTTGGTTGACTTGCCTTACTCCGACACTGCCAAAAGGTCAACTAGCTTATGGTCGACATAAGCAAGGTCAACGTGAGTTTTCATGATTTTTTGGGTGTCTATGTAATCGTACATCGACATGGACACCGTAAATACGTACTGCTTCGCTCGTCATGCTTCGGGCACAGTGCATTGCTGCACTCGGGCACTAATATATTCCCACTCTGTCGACTTGGATAGTAAAATATGAAGAAAAAAAAAACATCTTTTTTTTGTGAAGGAGGGAGAAGAAAAGTCATGAAGAACTTATGTTGACCGTTTGACCTTGCCTGTGTAGACCATAAGAATGTCTCCAGTTATTGGCAGGATCGACCTAATGTATGTTGACCCTTTTTAGGTGTCGACCATTAGTAGACCTTGTCGATTCACTAACTACATATTTTGAACCACTATAATTTTCTACCTTTATTGACTAATGCGAAATACAATCCTGATACAGTTCTAACCAATGGCAAGCGGAATCGCTGAGTGTGTAACAATGTACAGGGAGAGAAGATATTACTCCCTAAAAGACACATGTGATTATTTTTGTTCAGTTCTTCATTATATAAAGTGCATTAAACGTATATGGTTATGTCATTTAGCAAAACAAATGGAGTCCATATAATGTAATTTGGGACAATCCTGCTCTTCCAGTGCCCCGCTCTCCCACAGCCCGGCTCTGTGAAAATCAATCAGTATTTCTCATTGTTTTGGCTGCCGCGTCTGCAGGAATATATTACATGCTTCCCATTTATGAGTTTGTATTTCCCTGCCAGGGGAGAAATATGTGCTCCCTCTATTTAGGTAAGCAGTCCTGACTAGAGATGATATTGGTAATATACAGCATGCTCCAGGCATTGCTTTCATTAAAGCTTTATCCATGAAGCATTTTTTATACCGTTAGAGCTAACCGCTTTCCTGCAGTGAGAGGGAAATAGCCACATCCAGGGCTAATCCGTAACCACCTCCTGCCTTGTTGATGACCGGTACGGTTTTCACACATGGGATGTGCACAGTTTCATTGTCTTTTTGGTACAGAGCTTTATTTTGTAGGAATTAGTGGAAATTTCCTTTTATAATTTGTATTTTATTTTATTTTATGATTAAAAATGGCAAAATGAATGACCATTTGTGTGGTTCTATCTGAGGTTACCTGTAAGCAAATTGTGCTGCATCAGATATTTATGGGAGAATGTCATCTGCCTGGGTATAACTGGCGTTGTCTTGGCCGGGATGTAGTCAGCATGTTGACAATCGGTGTCAACAGTCAGTCAACACCATAATGTAAACATAGTTTAAATATTGTCGCAGTCAAAATGTTAACATGGTTAAAATTGTTGATACAATGAAATAATTATAATAAAAATGTAAGGGTTAGAGTTACAGTATGTACCTCTGAACATATTGTCTGTTGAAATGTCATTGTCGACATTCTGAACATGTCAGTATTTTGTCTGTCGACATGTTTTAACTAATTTGAGAGCATTCTGTTCCCTGTAGTTTTGGGTTAAACATAATTAATAGATATTGATTGTATAAAGCTGGGGGGTCGAGCATTATCAGAGCAATGTCTTCCGGAGCTTGTCACTGATAACCAACTCTGGGGTAGATTTATTAAGCTCGGTGAAGTGATAAAGTGCCTGGTTTTTATCACCAGCCAATCAGCTCCTACCTGTCATTTTTCAAACCAAGCCTGTAACTACACAGGTAGGAGATGATTGGCCGGTGATAAAAAACAGACAGTTTATCACTTCACCGAGCTTAATAAATCTGCCCCTCTGTCTCCAGATGGCGTTAGCCCATTGTACCCTATAGGCTACATTACACTTGATGTACCGCTAGAGGGATTTGTAGGATCCCTCCCCAGCAATCCTCCACTAGCACATGCATGGTCTTCACCGTAGTGCACACGGCTACCATAGAAGTAGTGAAGGGTATCCCAAAAGCAAACCCTACACACCATGCTCCACCTCCTTACTCTACACGCTGTAACACACCGTGCCCCACCTCCTTACTCTACGCACTGTAACACACCGTTTCCTAACTGCTCTACTCTGCACACTGCAATGCTGGGTACATATTTCACAATTCCTGGAGCATCCGACATAATAAACTATGCCGCAGGACTCGGAGATCTAGATCATGGGCTGATATAATTCGGTGACATCCGCATGCCCCTGACCCCCCCCCCCCCCCCCACGCGCAGGTACAGATTTTGACGATATTGTCAGATTGACCTTCATGTAATGATGATGTGTGTGGTGTGTGTGTGTGTGTGTGTGTGTGTGTGTGTGTGTGGGGGGGGGGGGTTTGTTAACAACCTGCAGCTGCCGTGCATCATTAACGATATTGACTGCACACACTGGATGATTTATATACGTAATATCATCATTGATATCATTATCATTTATATCATTGACGATATATCGCCCAATGATGACTGGGCAGAGGGCAGGGTAAAACAGGTGGAGCAAAATAGGGAATAAATAAAAAATAAAATGGCACGCAAATAAAATATATGCAATCCGTGATATAAAAGAAAGGATAAAATGGGCGTGAGATTAAAAGAGGGGAATTAATGGGCGTGATAAATAAGACAACTACAGCAGATTAGACGTCTAAAGAAAAAACATTTGAATAGCAAACCGACCATTACTTCAAAAGACGTCAGATGCGTGAATTTGAAAGGTGTGATAAATATGACGCCCAAAAGTTAACATTTGAATACCCCCCAATGTGCCCTCACAAGATTAATTCAGAGCTGTGTACCAAATACATGTGCTAGGATCAGCTTACTAATTGGTTCTTCCAGTCCTCAATAAAAATGCCCAAGAATAATGTAGACAGATCATCCGTCAGACCATTTCTGATGACAAATGAAAAATTCTGAAATAATAAATTCATATTACTTCTATAAGTAGAGAAAAGTGACAAGTCTACATAAAGAGAAAGGGCCTCGCCAATGGTAAGCCCTGGCAAATAAGGTTTCCTTATTACCGCAAATTCGGGGGCAGACTGCAAATAATAACTATGCTCCTCAAGGCCACCACACAGATTTGAGCCAATTTCCTCCGATTCCGATGGATTGGGCCGAGAAATCAGGTGAAATCGGCCCAAATCGCATGTGTGTGATAGCCAATCCTATGTGCGGTTCCATACGCATCGGAGTCAGATGTTTGACCTGCCTGCACGTCCGACCTCCAACTCGGACGCCCTCCTGGTGGTGGGGAAGGGGTTTCATGTGATGAATCACATGCTATCCTTCCTGGGCGGCTAGCCGGATTGGATGGCCATACACTCACTGGTGTGACTCCTCCCAGTAGTGTATGGTCACCTTTACATTTTTGATGGGCGTGTCCAAACTCAAATCTTAAATTAAAGTTTCAAAATTAAACTGCATTTGTAGGCTGTACACAAAAGCAGCCAGCATTTACCATGCATACGGAAATAATAAAAGTATGTGTTCTCTTTACATTGTAACACAGTGGGGTGTATTCAATGCCGTGGGCGAGTGGTGACAGCGAGCAGGGCTTCCTGCTCGCTTTCACCGCTCACCCTGTTAGTATTCAACTCACCCCCCTCATACGCCAATTCCCCATTGCTTTGTTTTTTTGAGCGAGGGGGAATCGGCGTATGCGGCTGCAGAAGCAGCGAGACTCGCCGCTAAATACAGCGGGTTCGCTGCTTTAGCCGTGGGTCTCGCTGTTTGGGGGAATCGGCGAGGATTCCCCCAGAATGTTGAATAGGGTAAGTGGCCGGCGAGGGGGTTAAACAGCGAAGATTGCTGGTTTTCTGCGATCCTCGCTGTTTAACCCCCTCGCCGGCCGCTCGCCGCGGCATTGAATACTACCCAGTATGTTTTAGATACAACCTTACTTGATTTTTATGCTTTCCTCCAACTCACTCTGCCCGCAATAATTTTTTTACTCCGGAATAACAAGTGATTTTCCCATCCCTGAGCATCTTAGCAGTGCACATAAAGGCTCCACTTTCTCTGTGTCTGAACGCTGATGAGCTGGCTGGAGGTATTTTAATTTTTCATCAAAGGAACCCTTGAGGTGGAAAGTTAAAGAAGACTGTATTGCTTTAGAGTAGACAAAATGTCGCTTGGATTTTGCTGCTCACTAGTTTGATATACTCATTTGCTGATGTGAAACGACGAGAGCTTAGAAAGCACTTTTTTCCCTCTGTTTACAGACCAAGTGGGGCCTTGCAAAACCCAGTCAGCAGGTCATTAACTCTGGAGAAAACAGCTTGCATTAATATGCTCTAATCCAGTATAATTAGTCAAATTACTGCACGCCGGCCAGCTTGTCATGTGTTGTCAGATTTGGCATGCAATCTGGATAGCCAGGGTCCCTCTGGAATGCCACCCTGGATCACGGGAAACTGCTTGTTCACAACAGTGCTGATCCTTTGATGAAGTGAGTGAGCTGACTTTGCTGGCATAGAGAACCTTGCTTAATTCTGCCGAAAACTCTTGTACTGACCAAAGGATCTTTTTGTTTATTTTTGTACACCACATATATTTAAAGAAATAATAATTAGGAATGTTTTAATGCAGGTTACAGTGACAAATTCTGATTTTCTTGTGTATTGGACTTGGCATATGCTTGGTCACCTCTTCCTCTCCCAGCCCCCTTTGCTCTGCCCTTTCTGATTTCCTGTCTGTCAGCTTGCCCCCTCTGTGCTGATCTGCCCCTCCCCCTGCCCATTGCTACCCACTCACCCCATGGATGGAGGGATCCTCCCTCCTTCAGCTAACTAGGGTCTGTCCCATCTCCCTCACAATGGGAGTTATTGGAGGGGGACGAATGCCCCGGCTTCTACTGCATGCACATTGAGCAATCAGGACAGAGCTTCTTGTTTGGTGCCCATACACTAGGGCGATATTGCATACAATCCTTAGAATTCGACCGCATCTGTGAGATAAATCGAAGGATTGTATGTACATCAAATTTGTCACCACGCGGCCCACCGGTCGAATGTCGAGTTGATAGAGCTTATGTTCTGCACATAATCTCTATCGAATTGCATGAGCAATCGCATGTGGTTTTTAACCACATGATATCGCTTGCAATGCGTGTGGCAGAACCTCTGATGGCCGGTGTCGCTGTAGCAGAGTGGGTGGAAGGATTCTGGCGGCGGGCGGCCAAATTTGCTAAAAAATTTTTTAAAAGACTGGCAGGCCCTCTGATTGGCTGAGAGAGAGCTCTCAGCCAATCAGTGGTCGCCTGAATGTGAGCCCTTTGATCAGGACCGCCCAGTGTTTTGAAATGTTTTTTTTCTTCAAATTCTGCCGCCCGCGCTGACTACCGCAGCACGCCAGCCTTTCTGCCCCAACTCCGCTACACCGCCACCAGCCTTTTTACAGCACCTGATGTAGCATTGCAGGTGGAATGCGACATCGGGTGCTTGAAAAAAAAGCATTTGTACAACATAAGATGCGATGGGACATCTACTACGGCATGGTGGGATAATAAAAATAGTTTGCCGAGCACAGCCTGTGGATCTTAAGTGGTTGACCCAATGCATGCCGAAATAAATTGGGTCAACCCAATGACCCATACCCTTGAACTCTACTATTTACCTATCACAGCACCATTTCAGGGGAGGAACTATGGACATCGCAATGGGTGTCTGGCAATTTCGTATTATACCCTTCATTTCCACTATAGTTTATTAGTAATTTTATCTGCATTTAATGTTATTAGTCTTATTTGTCCAGTTTTTGTTTATAGGTCATATCCGCCTACAAAAGTAGTTTTATCTCCAATTTGAGACAGCGAGGCATTGAAAGATAGTAACATGCACAAAGGGGAAGTAGACACAAACACACAATGGAAAGAAAATATTAGGGATCCAACTTAAACGGAAGTTCACACCCAAAACACCTCCAAAACATCGACTACAAATCGTCAATGTTTTGGCAACATTGACTTATGAGACTTGAAAGAAAAATATTGATGCCAAGAAATCTTTCACCATCTATATGTGTGTGTGTGGGTGTGGGGGGGGGACCCCATTCATCATCGATCTCAAGCCGTAAGGGGGGTTTCAAAGGGCAAAAGATGGTCTTTGTCCATTCCAAGCTCTGTTTAACATGCACTTACTGAGGATGCATTGCAGCTAGTGGCATTTCCAGAAGCGGGCACTGCACTTTAGCCCCACCTAGGAGCCGCCACTCTGACTCACTGTGTTAAGGTGCATACACATGGTGAGATTTGTTCTTCCGATTCATACTATATAGTCAAATCTCAAAGTGTGTATATACCTTGTAATACCGATACGTGCCCCCATGGGATCGGAATCGCAAGAAAAAAAATAGATTTTTCAGGCAAGTTCATTTTGACTATATTGTATACAGTCTAGTGTTCTAGAGGCAAAATCTCAAATAAATATAGTAAAATTGTATGCTTCTGGGCTCTGGGTAGATTAAGGGAAATTGCATAGTCATTATCGTACAGAGCAAACATCTCACCGTGTCTATGTACCTTTAGCCCTTCCTTGCTTTGCCATGCACAGAATGCAGGATCAGAAACACATTGCTGTTTTGCTTTTAGCTTCTTTTGCTGTCAAAACAAGGAAAAGATCTTATCCAGCACCTGCTGGTATCCCTGGCATTGGACCGCCACAGTTTTGCCAGCAGGGGGAAGGAAGGCTGGTGGCTGAAACTCTATTGTGCAGACGAACATATCCTTTAAGTTGACATAATTAATATTTGACTTTTTGTTTGAATTTTGGGCTGCAAAGCTAATTTTATTGAATAGGCTTATTCTGTTCTTTAAATACTTACCATGTATTGAACAAAAAAAATTAGAGTAATTACAAATGACCAATTACAGCATGAATCAAACCACTAAAGTACTGAAATGCTTTTTTTATATTAAGAAGGGTATTAAACGATGAAAGGGACATATTAGCATACATTTACAAGCGCTTTGTGTCATGGCTCCCTGATAAAAAAAATACATTTTACCTATGCATTAACACCAGATTGCTTGTTGTGCTTTTGGCAATGACAGATAAGTCTGTGTAATTCCCCTCCACAAGGAAAATGATGCTCCAGATTCCAAATCCATCCTGAAGATGTCACTGACAATAATCTTCAAAGTGCGGCCAGCGAGAGTGGGCTGTGTGTTTGCTGGATGATATACTACAAATGACAGGAAGAATTATGCCAGAGACGACGAATCTGTAACATATTATTAAGCAATTTCATGTGAATAACGGGGATAAAAGGATAATGGATGAGGGTGTCATTATTACCTTGGTGTAGAGAGAAAGCAAATGCAAAGGTAGGACGACAAGATTAATTGAGGGACGGGCGAACCATTCATCCCTCATCAGCTGTTTTCTGAGGCAGTCTCCTGAAATCTGCCTATCCTCCATATCAAAACAAAATGGTCGCCGTTGGCATTTTCATTCCCCAGGCGAGCGAGAGCTATAAAATAAACAGGTCACATATCAGCCTCGTTTTAATATATTACCCGTAAATGGCTCAATGAGGAGTGAGCTGTCTCAGATCCCACACACAAAAACCAGCTCATACGTTTACCGTTCACTTCACATGTGAGTGTCACGGCAATTAGTAAGGTATTCTGGAGAAGCCTAGAGCATTAATCGTGCTTTAAAAACTGATTTGTAATGTAGCATTCAGGCTATTACTTAAAGCTTGTCACATATTTTGCATTGTCCATGCCTGGCTGAAGTAGTAGCTTATTACTGTACCAAAAGTAAATGACCAGTCTGTGCTGTGGTAAACTAGTGTGCCTTGAGCTGTTCTCAAGTGTGCCCCCCGATGTAGAGATGCCCAAACCAGTTTACTGCCACCACCAGTTCAACTGTTATTTTGTTACCTGTGTGGACCAGTGTGATTGTTTTTTTGGTACTCTTTACCTAGCATGATCGTGGGCATCGCAGGTAAAAAAATCGCGGGCATCGCAGCCATTAAATGCACTAAAAATCGGGTGCGACGCGATGCCCGCGATTTCCCATAGGGATCAATGTTAAATTTCTCAATTGACCCGATTTTACTGTTCAATGCCTCAATTGACCCGATTTTTCCATAGGAATCAATGTTAAATGGCCCACGATCAACGTGAACCCGAAGCGTGGCGAGCGGCGGCGGTACGCGTCCTACGACCTTTTCATACCCCCACTATCCACGTCGGCGTGGAGTTGAGAATAGAATAGTGTGGCGAGCGCAGCGAGCCACCGAGCCCGAAGCGTGGCGAGGGGACGCGGATACCTTCACAGGTAAACGCGTCCCTTCGCGGGCTTCACAGGTATCCGCGTCCCCTCGCGGGGCTCGCCACGCTTCGGGCTCGGTGGCTGGCTGCGCTCGCCACACTATTCTATTCTCAACTCCACGCCGATGTGGATAGTGGGGGTATGAAAAGGTCGTAGGACGCGTACCGCCACCCCTCGCGGGCTCGCTGCGCTCGCCACGCTTCAGGTTCACGTTGATCGTGGGGTGGCGTTAACAATTGTGGGGGCCATTTCACACTTCAGGGTGCCTATTTGGCCTCTGTAGGCCATTTAACATTGTTTCCTATGGAAAAATCGGGTCAATTGAGACATTGAACAGGAAAATCGGGTCAATTGGGACATTTAACATTGTTCCCTATGGGAAATCGCGGGCATCGCGTCGGATTTTTTAGTGCATTCAATGCCCGCGATGGGCGCCGTGCTAGGTAAAGAGTACCGTTTTTTTTTATATGGGGGCCAATAGGATTTAGTGTTTTTCCTGTGGGGGACCAATGTGTTTTGCCCTGAGGGGATCTTATGGTGTGCCTTGGCAATTTTTGAAATCTTATTTAGAGTGCCGCAAGGTAAAAAGGTTGAAAATCACTGCTCTACACCCTCTTTTCTACTAGAAAGGAATCTAGGACGCGAGGGCATGAGTACAGATTAGTAGAAAAAAAGATTTCCTTCACCTAGTGGAAAGAATTTCTTTACGGTCAGAACAGTCAAACTTTGGAACTCTCTTCCCGGAGAGGTGGTGTCGGCTGGCTCAATAAATGCGTTCAAGGCAAAGTTGGACAAACATTTACTGGATAAAAACATCCATGGGTACAAATAAGAAATATAGGGGGAAATTTACTAAAGGAAATTTGTAAAAAAATAGGTGTATTTGTATCCAGAAATACACTTATTTTTTACATTTACTATTCCGAAAATACGGCAATTCGCAGTCGTATTGATGTGCTATCAATACGAATATGAATTGCCGTATTTTCGGGATAGTAAATGTCAAAAATAAGTGTATTTCTGGATACAAATACACCTATTTTTTACAAATTTCCTTTAGTAAATTTCCCCCATAATCTGTCTGTAAATATCAGAACCTACCAAATCAGCAATGGATAATCTATACTAGGTTGAACTAGATGGACTCAAGTCTTTTTTCAGCCTTACCTACTATGTAACTACATGGTTAAATGTTACTGTTATTTACATTCTACAGTTACAGTTATAGTTTTGCATCTTGATTATTTTCTTGTTCTTGGCAGTAACAGCAGCAAAACAATGGGGGGAGGGTACATTGCCCTCTGTGAGGACACCTGACTGATCTGAGAAATGGGCATGCCATTTAGTGGTCTGGGCTACTACCAGACACACAGGAGGAAGCTTCTCGCTCAGAGCTTACGGTGGAACATTATAAGATTTTCCGCTGATTGGCACATTCTGTGAATTCCACCATCTGGCGCCCGGTCACAGGATTTGACAGTGAATAAGCCCAGGGTTTCTATGTGACGGCTGTTATTCCATTTGTAGATCTGTGAGTTGCTGCTCTTTAATCTGCAGAACACCAGATACAAAATGCTTTCTACTGTAGTTCTTGAAGTTTAATCTGAAACATAATTATACATTTAGCTGATAATTTAATATTAGAGGAGGGAGGTCTGCTTTCCCTCCATTATTACTAGGCAGAAAATGATCCATTATGTTGTGATCCAGCACAGTGACTGTCACAGCAAGGGCCATCTGTTCTAAGCAGTGGCCTATTGCAGAACGCTAGAAAAGCAATAGAGAAACTAAAGTATAACCTACTAATAAATGATAGTAAATCTGCTCCAAAGCATTTCAATTCTAGCTGGTAAAATGCATACACTTTAATCCTGCTGCAACCTCCTTCCAACCACTATACATGGACCTATTGGCCTCCTATTTGCAGCTGTCACTGATGCAATAGATATTAAAATATGGGAAGGACTAGTGGACCAGCTGAGCCCAGCTCTGGAAGACACCAGCAGGTCTGCAAACCATTGTGTGACAGGCGGAGTCTCCTTCCTGCTTTGCTTTCGTGAAATGTGCTGGTCATGAAGCTCCTAGTTTAAAAGGGGTATGTGTTGACCAGTGACGGTCGACTGGGCTTAAGTCGACACCTGAAACAGGTCGATGTGGCTAAGGTCAACTGGGTCGGACGGTCGACACAAGCATTAGGTTGACAATGAAAGTGTCGACATGAGTTTTTCACTTTTTTTGCCTCGAATGTCGACATAGTCAACAAGTGTGCTGCGTCCCCTCCCATGGCTCGCGCCACGCTCACTATGCCTAAGGCACACTATTTTGTCTCCCACCATGCCGTAGAGGTTGGTAGGGTATGAATTACCGCCTACTTAAACAATAAATGCAAAAAACTCATGTCGACCTTTTCACTGCCGACCTTCCCATTGTCGACATTATGACCCTATCCATCTTAGTCTTTTAAGCCCAATACCCTCCGTGCTATAGGCAGTACTGTATATATGAGAAGACACATGTGCACAGCACGGATATCTCTAAAAGCTGGACTGTAATAGCGGATGTCGGGAAACTCCGCTCTAGAGTGATTCTCACCGTAACCTATTCTATGCTTTGCCATGATCCTTCATACCATAACCTGGGGTCCTGTAAAAATGTCCTTTGCTCTATATTATAAAAGAAAACTTGGTACTTGTGTACTAGCACGGCGCCCATCGCATCGCAGACCATATCGCATGCGATGCGATATTGGCCGATGTTTTACAATGTCATACAATTTTAAAATTGTATGGCATTGTATATGGCATACAATGCGATGGGATGCGATTATAAATTGTATAAGCACCCTAATGGGTGCTTACAATGCTTAAATGCACCCCCACGGCACCCCCCAAGTATAAACGTGAACCCGAAGCGTGGCGAGCGCAGCGGTACGCGTCTTACGACCTTTTCATACCCCCACTATCCACGTCGGCGTGGAGTTGACTTTATAAAGTGTGGCGAGCGCAGTGAGCCACCGAGCCCGAAGCGTGGCGAGCGCAGCGGATACCTTCACAGGTATACGCGTCCCCTCGCGGGCTTCACAGGTATCCGCCTCCCCTCGCGGGGCTCGCTGCGCTCGCCACGCTTTGGGCTCGGTGGCTCGCCACACTTTATAAAATCAACTCCACGCCGACGTGGATAGTGGGGGTAAAGGTCGTAGGACGCGTACCACCGGCGCTCGCCACGCTTCGGGTTCATGTTTATACTTGGGGGTGGCGTGGGGGTGCATTTAAGCATTGTAAGCACCCATTAGGGTGCTTAAAAGCACCCATTAGGCTGCTTATACAATTTAATATCGTATATGGGTCAAAATCGCATCGCATGCCATCGGGTGTATGGCATGCGGTGCGATAAAAAAAACGGGCGACTAATTATCGTGGGCGCCGTGCTAGTACACAAGTACCGAAAACTTTTATCATTTCTCTATTTAGTTTTTAAGGTTACCTAATTTTTTTATCGACCGCTTTGGTCAAGTTTACGGTATGCCCACAGTCCAACAAAAACATATATACGCCCCATGCAGCTCTATTACCCCGGCTTTATTGACTATGTATTATATATAGTTTTTGGGCAGCAGTTCATGGTGATCGTTCTGCAGCGTTGTCCAATGGCTGTGGGAGAATAGGCTAATTTTGATAAGCCAATTACACAATTCATTCATAGCAAGCAAAAAGTAAAGTTGTCACTCCTATATACTTTATAACAGGTCGGACATGCCATGGTAATTTGGACACTTAAACACCCACTCTGATGGCACTAATTAGTTAGCTGTCTGTTTCCTGCGAGTGAATGGGGAAGCTAAAAATGCATTCTTTGTCCTGCGCTGGCAGAAGAGCCGCTCTGTGAAAACTTTAGTTGTAAAGAGAAAGTGTTTCCGATGAACCCATTCAAAGTTCATCAGAGGGGAGTTATAGATGTCTAATGAGAGTAATGGTTAATAGCATGGCTGGGTAATGTGTGTAGATCTATTATCAATTCATCGGTCTATACATATAAAACCATTCAAAAGCTCATATACACATACGGGACCTTAATCGGAATTTACCACAAATAAAAGGGCAACATTTGGCCTACTGGCTGCAGATCCCAAGTACAACTAAATCTGGCTCATCCCTCCCCACCTAAGTATTAGGATCTGATAAGCAGGGGTACAAAAGCGCTGGGGCTTGTCTAGTAATGCGGTACAGAGCACATACCATACCTCCCAACTGTCACGATTACAGCGGGACAGTCACGATTTTCGGGTTCTGTCCCGCTGTCCCACCCGCGGCAGGCATTGTCCCGCTGCGGGGGTGGCAGTTGGGAGACCCCCCAATCTAATAGAATAGACACTGTGCGCATGCGCACAGCGTCTATTCTCGTATGAAAATGAGGTTGCGGCTAATTAGCATAAGCCACACCCTCATTTGCATACACCCGCCCCCTTTTAGGGCGCTGCGCGAGTGTCCCTATTTCCCCAACACAGAAGTTGGGAGGTATGCATACACATTACAGTGAATGGCCGGAGGGAGCAGATGATTGGTGCCCGTTTCTATTGGGCCATATGACATGCCAATCGAACAACAAAGTTTTGTGTTTTCTTTATACAATTCTAATGAAGATAATGGCAGCTTTCCCAAGCTGAGTATTAACCATGATTTATTTTTGAAAAGTAAACCTTCATGACAATGTAACCTTGCTGTTTAAGCCACAGTTGAAGTGCTTTAGCTTCATTTGCATTCATGCGTGTTTTTGGCCATAAACCTGACCAACCAGATGTAGCCTATGGCTGTTGTCATTCTCGACTTGAAACTCGCACTACTGCTCGAGCTCCAGTAAGTCGAGTCTTCGAACAGGCAAATATATAAGAAGCCGTTATTGTACATTGAACACGTCGGTATGCCCCTCTGAGGCCCATCCCAGGCCCCTAGGTGTAAGAGGCTGCAAGTGTACACTGCACATTGCAAAATACCGCACACTTAAGGCAAGTAAGATGCAGATGGAAAAAAAGCGACTTAAGGTTATGTCCAACGCGGAATGAGATCCATGGTGTACATAGTGATGTGAGAAGGGAAGTAGGCCCTTTTTCAACATAAAAAAAATCTGAGGAAGCCATGTCTGATGGGGATGCGGTCATTTGGTCTACTGCATTATGGTCGACAGTCATTAGGTCGAATCCATTAGGTCGACATGCTAAAAGGTCGACATGACTCTAGGTCGACATGGGAAAAGGTCGACATGATTCTAGTTCGAAAGGTCATTAGTTCGACAGGTCATTAGTTCGACAAGGTCATTAGTTCGACATTGTCTATGTCGACATTCACAAGGTCGACATGGAGTTTTTCACTGTTTTTTGAGCCAACATGTGCCGACAGGCGGTATTTCATGCCCTACCATCCACTAGGGCGTGGTGGGAGAATAAAATAGTGTGCCGAGCGTAGCGAGGCACCGTGCCCGACGCATAGCGAGCGCAGCGAGCGATGCGAGGGGATGCAGTGCACTTTAAACTGTGTCCATGTCGACTGTGTTGACATTCAGGTAAAAAAACAGTGAAAAACCCCATGTCGACCTTGTGAATGTCGACATAGACAATGTCGAACTAATGACCTGTCGAACTAATGACCTTTCAACCTAGAATCGTGTCGACCTTTTCCCATGTCGACCTAGAGCCATGTCGACCTTTTAGCATGTCGACCTAATGGATTCGACCTAATGACTTTCGACCATAATGCAATAGACCAAATGATCCCAACCCGTCTGATGGTCCACTCTCCCCATGATTCAGTGACTTGTACCATTTTCTGATTAATATAACATATTGAGGATCTTAGGCTCACCATCCTCAAGATCGATTGATAGTAAAAAGGTCAACAAGGCCAACATGTAAATTGTCAATATTGACGTAGTTTGATAGGTTTAAATGATCACCCGGTTCAAAAATGTTGACGTTTATATGGTCGAAACAAAAAAGTTGACACGTTTTTTTCATGATTATTATGGATTTTCTAAAATAACAAAATGTCAACGGTTTTAACGTTGTCACCTTTAGTCAAGGTTGACCAATTACCTTTTGACTATCGCATGTCGACCTATTGACTGTCACCCCTTTTACTTTCGATCTATCAGTCAGTTTCTAATGGGTCCACCGTATCCATTTTTTTTATACTTACCACTCTTACAACCACAGCTGCAGCAGCGTGGAATTCTCCACAAGATTGTCTGCCTCGCCATTTTTCTGGAGATCTGCGTTGTGCATAGCATTGTTTCAGTTGTCCGATTCTCTCTCATAAGGTGCTCCCACAGCATCTGTTGGCTGAGCTCAGGACTTTGACTGTGGCCATTTTGTCAGTCAGTTGTAGATTTGTTGGTTATTATTCTCTTGCCTCATCCAATTTTGGGCAGTCTTTAGTAGTCAGATGCGCTCACATTTCCTCTCCAGCGCTTTGGTATTAGGACATTGAGTTTTGTGATGATCAGGACTTTTGGCTACTAATCTTGTCACTAATCGTTTAGGAAATCTAAAATGATGTCCTTAATTCTAATAGAAATTTATGTACTGTAACATTAAGGCCGATATCCTATTACACCGAAATATTTTCGGTCAATGCAAATGTCTTTGTATAGTGATTAATGATGATGGCCATTATTGCAGTGTCCAACTAGCAGACGTTTTTATCAGCCTACAAAAAATTGAGTTACGATCGGGCAAAAACTCATGGGAACAGGGATAAGTCCCCGATCCTTTGTGTTTTTGCCTGTCCGATGATTAGATGAGGCATGCAAAGCACAAGACCCAATAACAGTGGGTATCCGTGCTATCAACCTTTAGCAGCGGTGCTAGTAGGATAGCGCCCTAAAGCTGTCCATACACTAGACCGACCTGCATATGACCTGATCGTTGCAGGTCTTAAGAACGATGGAACGAGCAATCATATGTGCTTTAAAAGCATATACTATCTGCTTACATTCATGAGCAAAGCCGAAAGATTATGCGGCATCCTACCGATATACCTCAGGATGTGCACACAAACGATCACATGACCCTTCAAAATTGTTCATACACGATATCGCTGTAGTGCAGGCATGTTCAAGCTATGGCCCTCAAGCTGTTGTGAAACTACAAGTCCCATCATGCCTTGCCATAGTTTTACTATTAGGGAATACTAAAACTATGGCAAGGCATGCTGGGATTTGTAGTTTCACAATAGCTGGAGGGCCATAGTTTGGACATGTCTGCTCTAGTGTATGGTCAGTTTTACAGTGATGAGGTTTTTTGTTCTTTGTGATGTATGGGTGTATTGGTTCAGGTGACTGCCAACTCTCCAATAATCTTTCTAAACTGTGCAGTTGGTTACATTTGTTTCCACTTTGGGTCTGATGGGGCTTCACTCCTGATGTAGTTTGGTTACATGAAAAATTTGCTGCCCTTCAACTGTGATTCTAACGTTTGGAGACTTTTCCTCGTCTTTTTGGCACTATACATCCATTCTATGGTGCAGTTATCATTATAGCTTTGTAGGAGATCTGTCCAGACCTAAAGGTAGACTCAGATACGCCAATTTTTTTTTTTTTTTTTTCATTTGTGAGCATATTTCATTTCATTTTTCGTATTTGTTTATGATATTGTACAATAGTGTGTATATATAATGTCGGTGAGCCTCTGAAACACTGCCATCTGCTGGCAGAGAGTGAAACTACACCTCTTTCTCACACATGCACAAACACAGAAGGTAGCAGACTAGCTTTCGAAGCCATTGCTTAAAGCGGGCTTACTACTTATGTATAAAAACAGCATTCCTTATAAATAGCAATGACCATGCCCACAGGCTGTAGGAGGGTCTGAGGACGGGGTTTGTCCCCCGAAACGTCACCCATTGTTTGCCACTAAAAGTTTGTTGTGTACGTTGGATGCCTCCGAGTGCCGTTTATTTTCCCATCATAGGGATATTGGATGCTATCTACATACGATTCGGGCACCTGAGCAAGTTGCAAGTATAATTTGAGTGCCAGCAGTACTGGAGGAATATATATATGTGTGGTACTTGTGTAGTTTCACGGCGCCGTGCTACTTCCGGGTTCTACGCTCGCCACAAACTATGTTAAAAAAAGTAACTTAACTCCATGCCAACATAGATAGTTCATACCTCCACTATCCATGTTGGCATGGAGTTGATTTTAAATAGTGTGGCGAGCGTAGCGAGCCACCGAGCCCGCAGCGTGGGCGAGTGAAGCGAGCCCTGCAAGGGGACTCAGACACACGGCGCCATGCTGGCGCCGTGAAACTACACAAGTACCATATATATATATATATATATATATATATATATATATATATACACACACACACATGCATGCATGCATGCATGCATGCATGCATACATACATAGGCACAGACGTGCATGTGTGTGTGTCTGTATAACTGAGATATTTTCTATTTGTCTCTAATTACATAACTGATGCTGTTACTGTGACCAGTGTTTGATCACGCCACAGCAGGATTCTATTACTGCTATATAAGCATGCATGTGTGATGTGTGAATGTAGCATGTATGTGTAATCTATGTGCACACATCACTGTCCGTCCCCCCTTCTTTGTGTCATCACATTTTAAGTTCTTTTCATAAGGTCTGATAATTACTTTTCTCCCTCTCCAATAATGGTATTACTGCAAGGTCACATTTAGTCTTGGTGGTAATGCCATTTAATTACTGTGTGAATAGGTATGTAATTGAAACAAAAAGCATTGTTCCCGTCTCTCCCTCGCCCCACTCTGCCTGGAGCCCATCCTGTCAGACCGAGCGCGTGAAACTCCTTCTCTGGTGGTGTGATTAGATTGGGGCTGAACTCTCCAGCTGGCAGGGCTGTCTATGACTGCCGGCGCCCTGTCCCCTGTGCTTGTCATTTCATGACACTTCTGACAGGATGGGGACAGCAGCCCCAGACAGGTTCATTAGATAGCTTTTTCTAACACTCAGAAAAAAGATATATACAGTGTATATATATAATTTATATGAAGCCCATAATTCCGTGCAGCGCTGAAGAGCCCTTTATGTTGTGTTGCAGCAGAGCCATGTTTGCAGAAAGTGTGATCTGTTCTGCGTTCACCTCATTGTGTATTATTACACTGTGCATTGTCCACACAGAGAGGCAGGTGCTCTCACTGCACAGAGGAGATGGGAACTGCATCCCTACCAGGCAGGTGTACATTAGGTCGGCATTGCAGTGTTGGTATTGAACATGTTGACCTATTCATACTGTAGACCGTCCGCGTGTCCACACTGATGTGCAGTGTCACCTATGTTTTTACTTGTTTTGTTATTTCTCTCCCTAACATTAACCCTAAGCCTAATGGAAATTATGACAATGTCAACATTTCCTATGTCGACATTCTGCCAATGTCAGTGTTTTGCATTTCTGCTGTTGACATTATAGACGTAGGGGCATGTTTACGAAGATGCAGGTTTTTTAGAAGTGGAGATGTTTATCATGTCAACCAATCAGATTGTTAATATCTTCTAGAGCAGGCATTCCAAACCGCGGTCCTCAAGGAACACCCAGGGTTTAGTGATATCCAGGGATCAGCACAGATGGTTTAAATCAGAATAACTAGGGTACTTATTAAGTCACCTGTGCTTAAGCCTGTATATCACTTAAGCCCCGTACACACAGGGGAGATATATTGCTCAGCAATATATTGCTAGCAATACATTGCTGAGCAATATATTGCTCAGTTTCTCCTTTTCATCAGCGACCAGAGATGGTCGCTGATGAGAAGGAACCTCTGCCGGGCGGTGCCGAAGAGGTAATCAGCTGGTCGCAGGAGCAAGCTCCTGTGACCAGCGATTAGAATGGGGCTGAAAACGGGAGCGCGCACCCGGCGATTTATCGCTAGGGCACACTCCCATCACTGGCAATATGGCCGCCTGCGACCATATTTCCAGCAATTTCAGCCCCTATCGCCCCCGTGTGTACACAGCTTAAAACCTGCGCTTGGGGACCGAGGTTGGGAATGCCTGCCCTAGAGGGTGCTAGATTAATGATATAGGGAATCTGCTTGCTATGGCCAACACCTCCACTTCTTCTAAAAACCTGCACCTTAGTTAATGTACCCCTTAGTACCTGATCTACTGTACATACTCTACCAGACAAATGGTATATGCAATATAGTGGAATTCTATTTGTCTAGTAAGAAATGTGGGGTGAAATGTAATAGGATTAGAGATTCAGAAAGTGAGAGATCTGGTAAAAAATGTCCCGTTTTTTTTTTTTAAAGCGGCAATCATTTACACATCAAAATCAAACTGGTTTTGCAATGTAAATGAGTGCTGCTTAAAAAAAAACTGGACATTTCTTACCAAATCTCTCACTTTCTGAATCTCTCATCCTATTACATTTCACCCGTGATTTCTGTACTCTTTACCTAGAACGGCGCCCATCGCGACCATCGAATGCACTAAAAAACGGGTGCGATGCGATGGCCGCGATTTCCCATAGGGACCAATGTTAAAAGTGAGATTGGACGCGATTTTAGTGTTCAATGCCTCAATGCCCGCGATTTTTCCATAGGAAACAATGTTAAATGGGCCACAGAGCCCTAATAGTCCCCCTGAAGTCTGAAATGGCCCCCACAATTTTTAACGGCACCCCACGATCAACGTCAACCCGAAGCGTGGCGAGCGCAGCGAGCCCGCGAGGGGCGGCGGTACGCGTCCTCCGACCTTTTCATACCCCCACTATCCACGTCGGCGTGGAGTTGAGAATAGAATAATGTGGCGAGCGCAGCGAGCCACCGAGCCCGAAGCGTGGCGAGCGGACGCGGATACCTTCACAGGTAAACGCGTCCCCTCGCGGGCTTCACGGGTGTCCGCGTCGCCACGCCCACCTGTGAAGCCCGCGAGGGGACGCGTATAACTGTGAAGGTATCCGCGTCCCCTCGCGGGGCTCGCTGCGCTCGCCACGCTTCGGGCTCGGTGGCTCGCTGCGCTCGCCACACTATTCTATTCTCAACTCCACGCCGACGTGGATAGTGGGAGTATGAAAAGGTCGGAGGACGCGTACCGCCGCCCCTCGCGGGCTCGCTGTGCTCGCCACGCTTCGGGTTCACGTTGATCGTGGGGTGGCGTTAAAAATTGTGGGGGCCATTTAAGACTTCAGGGGACTATTAGGGCTCTGTGGCCCATTTAACATTGTTTCCTATGTAAAAATCGCGGGCATTGAGGCATTTAACACTAAAATCGCGTCCAATCTGACTTTTAACATTGATCCCTATGGGAAAATCGCGGGCATCGCGTCGCACCCGTTTTTTATGTACCCGCGATGCCCGTGATTTTTTACCCCCGACGCCCGCGATGCTAATCGCGGGCACCGTTCTAGGTAAAGAGTACCGTGATTTCTAATCTCATTATTTCTGTCATTAACGGCAAAGCTGGAACTTGCACTAACAAAAGTAGCATTTTGCCTTGTTTCACCAGATCACTAAAAATGAAATTCATTGTAGACCACAGTAATGTGGCCACTAGGGGGCCTAGACCATGTAATGCTCGTTAGAATTACTATAGGACATGCTATTGTCTCACCTTGTGCTTTGTGCTGTTATTAGAATCCTCTATGAAATTATACAGGAATTAATGGAGTGCACTAAGTACACTTGTAATTATGCATAGACATTTTCTGATCCAGTAATTAATTGTTACTTTAAACACTTGCTATCCCCTTTCATAAATGGTTCCTTTTAGTTGTATTTATTTATATTAAGTCAGGGTTGCCTTCCTGACCCTCTCCATGAGGGAGAAAATGCTCTGTCCCTGGACTTCCCTGGTAATGTATGATTGCCATCACCTGTGGGGAGTTAGGTCATTGATAAGAAAGGTGTTTCACCACAGGTGATGGCAATCATACATTTCTCCCTCATGGAGAGGGTCAGGAAGGCAAGTATGTCTTAAGTTGAATTATCTCTTAAGCCCCGTACACACGGGGGGAGATATATTGCCCAGCAATATATTGCTAGCTATATATTGCTGAGCAATATATTGCCCAGTGTCTCCTTTGCATCAGCGACCAGAGATGGTCGCTGATAAAAAGGACCTCTGCTGGGGGAGCTGCAGAGGTAATTAGCTGGTCGCAGGAGCAAGCTCCTGCGACCAGCGATTACAATGGGGCAGAAAACGGGAGCGTGTACCCGGCGATTTATCGCTGGTGCGCACTCCAATCACTGGCAATATGGTCGCCTGCGACCATATTCCCAGTGATTATAGCCCCTATCGCCCCCGTGTGTACACAGCATAACCCTAACACCTCCAATTTCAGTATAGATAATAGTAGGAATCCTACATTCGGGCAACCGCAGTGCTAAACACCTTGCCATCGTGCTGGGACCACACAACTTCAGAAATTCTACTAACTAGGTATACAGATGTACATTAAGAGGTAGAATTTGCCTCTGCAGGATCGCATGCGATGTATCACATGTGGTCCCTTTGCATGCGATATATCACATGCGATCCCGGCCAAGCCTGCCTGTCTCAGAGATTACTTCTGCAGCCAGTGCGACTCGCAGGCTCTGATGCAATGCTCACGTGACTGCGCATCGCATCGGACCTGCTGTCATTCACCTGCAATCTGGGCTGTTTTCCTGCGATTAATTGCTGTAATCGCAGAAAAAGAGCCCAAATTGCAGCTGAATTGCCTAGTGTATGGGGACCTGAAGATAATAGCTTTTATTGATACATTTGGAGGGGAAAAGGATTTAACTCAGTTAATAGTGCCTGCCTGTCTGTCATTCTTATGGTCAGGTATGTGATGGTGCAGACTTTTGCCTCTGATTGTCTACATGTTGTTACTGGCAGCCACTTGCTCTGGTTTTTCCTGTCACTTTGACAATAAATACTTGGATTAGGTCCTGGACCACCATCCTGAGGCATCCCTACAAAAGCCTCAAAGCCCCCCACGGTGCCTAGGCCACAGTTTGGGAACCACTGGACTATTATTTCATACTTAAATACAGCGTGTTTCTTTTTCCCCTAAGCGTGCTGTGCAGTGTACCTTAGCAGGCCACTTACACAGTCCTATTTTGCACGTTTTGGCCAGAGGTATTGAGATTGATTTGAGTTGGAAAGGGGTACATACACCCTAAATGATGATATAAACGATATGCATGATAATGACCACTGGTAACGTAGGATATCGCTAGCAAGAGCTGTGATGCTGAATGCAACTTGACCCCGCAAACGCCCCCCCCCCTCTGTCACTCCCCACACTCGCCATCAGCAAGTTTGTATGCACTTGCCAATGCCAGCTACCCCACCGGTTGCCATCGCTCTCGATATCCCGCTCGCTGGGTGCACATTGTCTAATGTGTACCCAGAGTTTAGAATCTGTATGCAGATTACATAAGGGTACTAAAAAAAAAACATACACTAGGGCAATGCACATGCAATTTGGGCTTTTTTCATATGATTGTGGCAATCAATCACATGATAAGTGTCCAAAATGCATGATTGACAACATGCTCGAGTCTATGTGCGGTCCTGTGCGCATCGCACCGGGGTCTGCGAATCTGGTGGATTGCTTCTGAGCCGAGCAGCCTTGGCTGATATCACATGCGATAGATCACATGCAAAAGGACCGCTCGCATGCGATCCACATTCCTGGGAGGCTCAAGCGGGGGATCATGGGCGACTTCTCCGAGGGCAGAAGTTGCCCTAGTGCATGCCCAACTTTAGTGTTGCAAATCTATTTATCTATCTGTAATTCTCATGAGATATCGCTGCAGCAGAGGTCACGATGTCTGTAAATACTTATAAATCCAGTCTCCTCGGGCTTAGGTGCCAAGATGTGGATCTTTTAATGGACATTTCATTCAAAACAATTCCCCACCACTTCCTCTTCACAAGCTGTATCCCAAGTAAATCCTCAGCCATTAATGTTAATGGATACATACCTTGAGGGATTGATTCTAGATAATTAGAGCAATTAAAAGGGCATTGTTATTGAGAAAAACGAGTGTTTACAATGCTTTCCATAATTTCCTTGTTTACAGCGGATATATATCATCGAACCGTTCAACCACATTCAGTTAGATTTTATATAGTACAGAATGGAGGCGGCACTCAGCGGATTTCCAATTAATATAATATGGAGTACAGCCACAGTAATAACAATCTTAGAGTTTTACTCCTTCATCAGAGACCTCTGATAAAGGAGTACAATTGCAAAATATTACGTATTATTACTGTGGCTGTAATACAGATTTTAATACTGAGTTCTGCCTTTATTGTGTAGCATAGTTACCTGTTTATTGGAGGGCCCCGGGGTCACTGCCAGCCTTTGGAAATGAGAGATCCTGCCCTTGGCTCAGACACTGCTGGACTCAGACTATTGTCACGCTTGTTGCATGCCTGTGTTTGTACTGACGCCACCAGAAATACGCCCACTTCCTGTTTAGATCGATTCGCTATTTTTTACGCTATTTGGGCTTGAGCACCCCAACGATCAGTATGTACAGTATGCATAGTCAGACCCTGAATCCCAGGCATAACCTGGTTATTCCTTGATACAGCGTCAGAAACCAGGGGTTTATCTGTGAAGACCCTAAAGCTGGCCAATCACTGCGATTTAGCCACTTTGTTCCCGATTCCGATGGATCGGGATGAGAAATCAGGTTAAAAGGGGCCAAGGCTCATGTGTTTGACATCCGATCCGATGCGCGGTCTCGTGTTCATCCAAGTTGGAGATCGGACATGCTGCACGTCCAAACTAATGCTGGGTACACACCAGGACGACTAGGGCCCGATCCCCTCAATCTAGATCCAATTCCGACCAATTGGATGTAGATTGTGTGGTGATTGGGCCCTTTTCTGTCCTGGTGTGGACCGATACCAATCCGATGCGCGGTCCCGTGGGTTGGTCGGTCGTTATTCAGATCCTACCTGCTGCAGGTAGGATCTCAATGATGGCCATACAGCCGGGTGCGGGTCACCATCGGATCTGACCCGCTCACGGTGCACATCGTGAGCGGGTCGTGCCCCCCGCGTCACCGTGAGCGGGTCGGACGAGACACTGACGACCCGCTCACGATGTGCATCGTGAGCGGGTCGCCCTGGTGTGTACCCTACATTAGACTCCAACACCACCCTGCTGCGGGAAATGAGAATACATATGATATATCGTATGAAAAATAATCAATGGGATCGGCTGTGACTTCTCACAGTAGTGTAGGGGGGGGGGGGGGGGCATTTAGATGTGTTACCAACGCACCTGAATGAGGTAATAGTGTCTGATTCTTACAATACAGATTTTTCATTGATTATTCTCCAGGATTTAAAGCTGAGATTTAGCATTTTTAAAGACCAGATCAATTTGAATTAAATGCCTCTTCTAATTTGCCAAAAAATGTGCAGAGAATCAGCCCCTTTAACCCCCCCCCCCCATGGCTCCTGTTCTTATAGGATATTGTGATAAGAGATATTTCTGACCGTGACGGAACCTTGCAAATATTTCTTAAGCTACTGAGCTGTAAGAACGGTTAACCAGGGAAGGATTTATCAGCGGCATGTGACTGGCATAGAATAAAATACAGTTTTTACTTAGGATGAAGGAATTTTGCCCTTAACGGCATTACAGGAAAGCAGCCTTCATTCTGAGCGATCCTCCTGCTTACCTTTCCTTTGTACTGCTGGATGATGCTGCTCCTAAAGCGTGGTCTCTATGACAACTGGTTAAATTGGGATGGGTACCTGTCATCTAGAGTATTAGTGGGGAAAGTGTTAGTGAATACACAGTCCCATGGATGGAGCATTTCAATGTAATCCAATTTTAATTGAACTCTAGAGACTTTGATGTGCTGCACAAGGTTGGGAGAGTGTTATTCCTGGGAGAAATTATAGGAGCCCGGCACAGCTCCTCCAGTCCAGACTGTCACTACTTTAAATAAGCATTAGCATCATCAGGCTTAACCTTCCCGGTAGAACATCTCACTCCCCTCTCATCACTAATGTGCGCCGGGCTTTTCCCCGCTCTCGGTGTAGTCAGTCAATTATGTTTCAGCCTACTTTCTATGTGCATTTATTTATGTTCTAATGCTGCGGTTCTTCTGCATGATCTTGCAGGCAGAAGTCCCTGTATATAGCACCTAGCATCGCTATCTTCTGTTACCTGTTCAAATATGGGATGAATATACAGTGGTCTGCTGTCAAAATTTCAACTGCAATTGAATCAGCTCAACTATGTAACTGCTATACTGTATATGTGTCAACAGAAAGCTAACTGGCATAACTGAAAATACTGAGACTACAGCAAGGAATGTAATGGGCCACATACATCAGCAATCACAATTTATGGATTTCCAGATCCAGGGATTTTTTGGCCAGATAAATGGATTTTACAATCTATCTGACTTTGCCCACACATTACAGATTTATTTCAGTGATCAGCAGATTTTTCCATCTAACGATTGCATCTTCATATCTGGAAATTGCCCAATCGATTGTCATTTCAGCTGTTCATAATGTAAATAGATGAAGAAGACGAATTGGGAATGCCCACACATCTAAAAAAGATCCGCAGATAATACCAGATTATTAAGCATGTTTAAAAACCTGATTAAGCAATCGATTGGCGATTTTGATTGGGATTGCCAAAAGGGGGAGCCCACACATCTAAAATAAATTGTGGCAATCATCTCCATATCTGAAAATTGTCACAATTAATTGCTGATGTATGGGGCCCTTAATACTGTGTTACATGTTAAGTCTGTACATCCAGCATCATTACTGATCGTGGTATTCTTACTAATACCACAAGTTGTGTCAGGTTCTGAGGATGGAATACGTGTGATGATGTCACTGCTCATGAATCAGCATATAACTGATGGGACTACCACCATAAGAACTATATTCTCTGTTATGGGAATCACTGTATAATTTAGGTTTTAATCTCGAGCCTCCCTTTGTAAATGGTGACTGAGGTAGATAGGATGCTTATACGTGGATTTCTTTTTGCTTTAGTTCAGGATTTCATATTACAGCAGCTCGGCCCAGGAGAACATTAGTTCGGAAACATTCTGAAAGTTGGTAAAGACGTGGATCGGCGAATGTGTGTCTTTTTAGATGGAAACGGAGGCTAATTCGACAATTTATATTGCTTATATTGGCACCTACCGGCTGCTGCAACGACCAGTGGCGCCGCTGATGGCTGCCTAGGCGCTGTGCAGCGCGGCAGGCATGTGTTCCCTGCATGTAAAGTCTTAATGTAATGTATGCAATGTGCTCTCCCCCAAACCCCCTTCCCTGCTTGATGCTGCACTGTAATCCGAAAAAAATCCTACTGTGCGTTAGCACACATGGCCAATAAAGTTAATTCTATTCTATTTAGCGTCCATTTCTGCCAATGTAGATTTGCTTTTTCAAATAGCCGAATCTGCAGTGACGAGTCCTGGAGGAAAAAGGCTTCGATTGAATAGGTCCAGGCCGATATTTCCAACTATCGAAAATTTTGGGCGGGATTGAATAGATTAGCCTAAGTGAGGAATTGATTGCAGATGCGTGCAGGTGCGGCCTGCTACAGTAAATTTGCATTTGGATGGTGTGATATTCCTCCGCTGCGTTCCTGTAATACTGTACATATCCAATAACGCCCGATGCACGTCGTTACAGGAGGGAAACCACTGTCAATGTTCTGGTGTAACCTCCTGGCCCCTTTGTGTTGATCTTTCTGATTCATTCCAATGCTACCACACACATCGAATACCTGCTTATCATGTATGAATGACATCACACGTTATTACACCGCAGTGCTCATTCCATCATAGGCCCTGTTGTACCGTGTAAGCAAAATATTTCCTCTTAACTCGCCATAGATTTTATTTTGCTTCGTTTTCATGTGAGCACTGTGGTAAGACGCTTCCACGGATCTATCATACTCTTCATACCTATATATACTCTGTGTGGTACAAATGTCTATTTGGAAGGACTGTTATATGAAGGTGGGCTGTTAATATTATCTGTGTGGACTATTCCTACTTTTGATAGTAAGGTTTCCTATGTGTCTTGATCCTGACAGGTTTTTCAGCCTCGTCAGCTATGTTAATAGGTTGGAGCCCTTCTCTCTGCCATGAGCAAGCGTGACATGCAGCATGAAATGACCATCTGCTTCCTGCCCGTCACACACACTGACTTGTGAATTCACATATTAGCACCTACAATTAGGGGACAGCCCTAGAACAATGCAGCGCACATATATTTTGTGTAGATGTGCCATAAATATTATACTATACAATAGGTGTTTTGGGCTCAAGTTCATAACATGGGATTCCTTGGCTATTAGTTTTCCTATACACATGGACATCTAGGGTGAAATGTAAAAGGGTGAGAGATTCAGAAAGTGAGAGATTTGGTAAGAAATCTCCATTTTTTTTAAAGCAGCAATTATTTACACTGCAAAATCAAACTGGGTTTGCAGTGTAAATGATTGCCACTTTAAAAAAACTGTAGATTTCTTACCAAATCTCTCGCTTTCTGAATCTCTCATCCTATTAAAGTTCCCCACTAATATTACTAGTAATCCATGTTCTCAAATTGAACCAGTGTTTTGATCTGGAGTGAATCTGGAGCACATCAAGACAGACTTGTTACGGAATATCACGATTCCTCTTTACGGAAAGAAAATGGGCGGGATGCTCTAAAACAGTGGTTCCCAACCCTGGTCCTCAAGTAGCCCCAACAGTGCACGTTTTCCAGGTCACCCAGCAGGTGCACTCATTATTCAGACACATTTTAAAAGATAAAGCTAATTATGTCACTTGTGATTCTGTGTGGAGACCTGGAAAACATGCACTGTTGGGGGTACTTGAGGACTAGGGTTGGGAACCACTGCTCTAAAACAGAAATGCAGTAAAAACCCCATTATCAAGGTTTACTGCCTTTCCATATGCTCTAACCACCCTCCGCCGGGTCAGCGCTGCAGAGGGAATCGCCAGCTTTTGCTAGCAATACCCTAAAGAAGCCTATGGGCTTCTTACCGTAGCGCTGTATGAGGGATCCTTCACGGATTCCTCCCAGCATGCCCCAGGGTCACCCCCGGCCGCATCGCAAAGGACAGCTTTTATTAAGAGCTGTCCTTTGTGTTAATAATTGAATATGTTAGAGCATATACGATTATTAAGAATGCGGTACCTGGCGGAGGGCGATGTAGGGCTGCTGATGTCAGAACATCCCGCCCAGTAAGTGGTATCTGATTGCACGTTTTTTTTTTTTTAAGTCTTGAGCCACGTTTGTATGTGGTTGTAGGACTCAATTTGGAGGGAAATTACGTCCCACCATGTCATTATTAAGTTACTATATACTAGTTTATGTATTGCACATGCACAAAATGCATTTGTGAATCACCAGCGGGCTCAGTAAATGATATACCATCTGTGCCTGGCCATCGACTATTGATGGTTGCTAAACCATCGATGGCGGATAGCCATCCCTAACCTGCAGTGCATTAAGGTTTCTTGTTTTATTTTTTTAGTTTGCTCCTAGATTTGAATCCACACCTACAGATGTGGATTCAATGTTGATGGGGACACACGTGCATGTGAGACGCTCGTGCGTCCCCCATCAGATGGAACGCCTCTCCGCCGGTGATAGCCAGCTAAGGGAATCTCTCAGCCAGCGCTTGGAATCACAAGATTCCCTTAGATGGCGATCACTGGCGGAGAGGCGCTCCATCTGACGGGGGACGCACGAGCGTCTCACATGCACGTGCATCCCCACCAACATGGCAGCGGGGAGCACTTTCCCTGCCTGTCTCCGCTTCAGGGAGATGGGCAGGGTTAGGGGAATCGGGGGAGCTGAAGCAGGTGGACGAAGGGCTCCATCCGAACAGGGAGCGCAAGCTTCTCATGAGTGCGCGCCCCCTTCCGGCAGATGGTGGTGGCTGGCGGTTGGTGATCCGAATCTGGGAGTTGCTCCATCTGTATATGAGTACAGACACCCGAGAGCATCACTTCCCATCCTAGATCCTCCTTTTCAGTAATGAAATTGATCTGTCTAAATTGTGTACTGTGTGAAATCGCACATTTGTGCTTGCTCGTATTCTGAGCTAGCGATGTGCAGAGTCGTGCAAAAAATGCAGCACAAATGTCATTTTTAAGTAATGAGCTGTGCCAAAACCCATGTTCTAGCAGCAATACTTCTATGTATTATTGCTATTGGGAGTGTGTTATATGATAGAGGCACCAGCAAAAAGAGCCCACAAAAAGAAACCTCGACATTAGAAGATTATCAGTATTAGAAGATCCGCTTTCACACAAAGGCAGCTTAATTTTTATGCGCGACTCTTCCAATATTCCGGTTTATCACTAGACGCTCATTCATCTGCAGTTGGGTCTGGATGTGTTTGCTGTAGAGATGGCAGGGCCTGGTAGTGTGCTGCTGTCTGTTATTATGCAAGGTAAATGAGAGGAAAGTGGGATAACAATAAGCAGTGTGATTAAAAAAACTTTATTCAAACATGTCTGACAAGTGTTGTCCTCCGAGACCATTCAATCATACCAGATTGTCTTCATTTTGTATTTCCCATAGGTTCCTGTTAGAGTCAAAAGCAGCTGATCCTCAAGGACTAACCTTTTTCTAATTTATCTCTTCTATTAAGTGATGATAATGAATTCACAGAGAAAGGTTCTTCAGAAAAGCGCAAATTTCCTATTAACGGAGTTAGAAAAATAAATATTTCACTATATAAATGGATGTCTCTTTCCTGTCTTCCGTTAGGTTCTTGCTTACACAGAAGGCCTACATGGAAAATGGATGTTCAGCGAGATCCGAGCAGTCTTCTCCAGACGGTACCTCTTACAGAACACAGCTCTGGAGGTGTTCATGGCAAACCGCAGTGAGTTTCACCTTTTGTCAACATGATATTTCGGCGCTCGCCGTGTCAGTCTGTCTATTAGCTTATTATTACTGCAAGCTTAGTACAGGATACTGCAAGCCACGTTCTTGTTCTGCCAGCTGTCTAAACTCAGCCTTTAATCTGCCATCTACATGGCAATGGGAAGCCTGGGTGCTTTCATAAAAAGAGGTCCTGCGTACCTATTTCTGTAAATCAGCTGACCACGCCATCTAATAAATGAATGTATTCATAAGCACACACAGCAAATAAATGACAGTAACAAAACACTCAGACGTCCGATGTTCGCACCGTGGGATCCATTGCTGTCTCTGCTTTTACCACAAAAAGACTCCTGCGCCTTTTTTTTTTAAATTAGCATCCATCTCCTAATCGGCCTCAAGTATGGAACACAAATAGCTACCGTATATGTCATAAAAAGAAATTGATCACAAATCTTAAAATCCATGGCGTATATTTGATTGATGAATTGCCGAAAAGACGGCAGTTTTCGACATGAATACATCGGAATGGGTTCCGATCTATTCAATGCTAGCTGTTTTTTTCCGGCAGGTCGAAATGTTCCGATCTGCCAAAAGACAGGTAGATTGACGGAATCCACCTGCTTTTGACGGAAACACAGCGGCCATGTTTCCGGCTATCTCAATCCGACATGAAAATATGACGGATTGAGGCAGTGAGGACGGCGCCAGGTGAGCAGCAGCAGCTTACACGGTGCCTCTTATACCCACCCGTCGACTCCCGTACCCACCACTGCACTCACCTGTCCCGACCCCAAGCCGGGTGAGAGCAGCTCACCTGGCCCCATCCTGGCTCTCGCTCCCTCCGCCAAAACGCTCACCCGGTCCCTGCACTGGCTGGGTGAGCATCAAGCAGCGGCCAAATCTGACATCTGGATTTGCCCGCTGCATTGAATAATGGATGCTAGATCCATTCCGGCAAAAGAATTTCGGAATGGAACCCAGCATCAATTGAATATACCCCCATGTGTTTTCTCAGCGAAACACCTATAAAAGATTGGAGTTATTTTTTATGGATGTCTTCTCATTACCCCTCTGGTATTAGAGCTGTTATAAATGTAGCGGTTTAATAAACAACAGATAAAGGTATAGTAAACACTATTTAAAGAAAACTCACACTTTTACCACTATCGATTCGTACTTATTCACCTAACTTATGTGTCACAGCATTGATAGCTTGATTGGAGCTTTCACACTTTAACGCCTTGTTTCACACTTTAACGCTGCAGCACCCATACAGTTTGTAGTGTAGTGAGAGCTTAGAATTTGCACTTTTCTCACAATGGTGGTTGCATATCTTTTCACAATGATGTATGATGGGAAGTCATGGCGTGGGCCAGTCATACTGGTCTTCTGCCTTTTGCCTCAGATTAGCGTCCTTGGCCTGATTCATAGATGAACGCAATGCGGTTAGATGGCACATGTGCCACGGTACATTAGTGATGCCTCGCATTGAGGGTTTACTCACAAAGTGATTGACAGTCGGGGAGAGTTTGGGAGGGTGAGTGCAAAACACAGGCATGTCTGGACCAGTTTTGGTGCATGTCTCAGCCTAGACTTGTGATCCCATACACGCAATTGACATGACACAGCATCCTCCATTCCTGCAGCAGTTCTGCGTGACCATAGGGTTACTCAGGGAGTTGATCATGGAAGGATCTAAGACCACCGCTGCATCTTTGTGCGCAGTTGCCTGGATCTGCATAGCCGCTGGTGGGCGTCTCAGTACATTTCCAGGCAGCTACAGCATTTGCAAAATGTTCTCATATTCCCTGCGTACGAAATCACAGCTGGGAATACGTTCCGTACATCTCTGAGTGAGTCCCTTGCTCAGTGCTGTAGCTTGCATCCGATGGTTGGATAGCCTGCGGATCAGTGAAAACAGCTGCAAATTCGACAATTTAGTGCCCTTTTTTCACCAATGCAAATACGGCTTTTAAATGTGTGATGGAAATATTGGGCACACACTGAATACCCCCCTAAGCTAGATTGCTTTCCCCTTTGAATTAATTAAAATCTGTTGGCTACATTGATAACCTTTTGAGGCTGCCTGTTCCTCGCAGACTATCACATCTAGGCGCCAACCTCTGATATTGGCATTAATGACTGATTTGTATGATTTCTTGTTGTGGACGTCCTGGTGCCCCGAATAACCCTCTTTTCCACTTCATCTCTTTAAAGCATCGGTTATGTTCAATTTTCCTGATCAAGCCACCGTAAAGAAAGTTGTGTACAGTCTACCTCGTGTTGGAGTGGGCACCAGCTATGGGCTGCCACAGGCCAGGTATGTGGTTTCAAGTATTTCCTTTTATTAGCTTTCCGTGTTACTCAGTCAGCAGTTGATTAGATAACGTTTCCGTTTCCATCTTGGTTTGCAGCCGTCATGTTTTTTTTCTGTAGAAAACGTTCTATGTTCCAATAAGTTCTCTTGCAGGGCCCTCATACCTTTGACTGTCTGTAAATACCCAGTTTGTTTTATCACTGTCTCCTATTGTAAAACGAAATGGCATATGCTGCGCTATATAAGAAACTGATAATAAATAAATAAATGTGCGGACCCCCATGTACGAATGCCCTATGTGCAGTATTAATTGAACGTGGACATCAGATGTATTGTTAGACATTCTGTACTCTACAGATCTGAGAAGCTTAAACAGTTGGTTTTCGAGACAGACACTCAATGAGAACAACAAATGCGCCGAGTACTGAGCATTTATCATTTTACAAGTACCATAGGTTCTAATAGCCAGCAGGACTGCGCACCCTAACACCTATGCTGCAATAGGCCTTAAGTAGAATACTTGCGGGGAAAGAGTCTAGCAGCAGAGTTTTGTTTGTATTTTGTGTGAGCAATTTCCAGATTTGCCGATCAAAACCACCGGCCATCGATCATCGTTGATGTGTCTGGGAATCTGGGTATTTCTGCAGGTCAAGAAAATCCGATTTGCTGATCCCAATAAGTTTTCTATCGGAATCGTCAGAACAGGGATTTGGGGCAATACATCGTAGATGTATGGGTGTTGTATGTGTACATTGCAAGAACATATTACACAGGAATAGGAAAGTAGGTACTTATGTAATATCTGGGCTCCCGTTTTTCTTATGAGACCGCGTCCCCTCGCGGGGCTTGCCACGCTTCGGGCACGGTGGCTCGCTGCGCTCACCACACTATATAAAATTAACTCCATGCATAGTTGGATAGTAGGAGTATGAAAAAATGGGGTGCATTTAACATGGGAGCCCAGATAATACATAAGTACCGGAAAGTATTTATTTTATAATGCACAGCGCTGATTATAATTAGTGTTTATATCAAGATCTGAGAAAATACTGCTTGTTTTGCACGAGTAGTTCTTTGGAGAAGTAGCACCGATAACACAATGGGTATTTGCAGAATTACAAAAGCGAGGAGAAAATATCGTAGACATCATTAAAAAGTGTTGCCACTAAGAGGGCACTGTTACCCAGCAGCCCCTGTCGATCTCCTATATAATGCTGAGACAATTCTGACAACTCGCTATTAGATCATGGAAGCTGTACAGACCAAGTAGGAGCTGTCAATCGAACAGTCTCTAATGCTCATCATGAACACATCTCCATTCCTATCCCAGATGTTAGTAATGTCATTTAACAAAGGCAGAGCTGCGCATTAATCATGCATGTAAGATGTTCTGCAACCCGCTGAATAAATATAATTAAGCTTAAAAAAAAGTGTATTATAACAAATTATGAATGCAAGTTTTTAATTAGTTAAATAAATCTTTAATTTCTTTGCACACTTAACCTTAATTGTATTTCGTGGGATTGTTGTCACAATAGGAGGATATCTCTGGCTACTCCCAGGCAGCTCTTTAAATCCTCCAACATGACTCAACGTTGGCAGCGACGGGAGATTTCTAACTTCGAATACTTGATGTTTCTTAATACCATAGCAGGTAAGGCTTCTGGCTCTTCAATCCTTCCTAATATGTTTATGTTTGTCAAAATCTTGAGCACCGTGACTTGATCGAATGCGTTTATCCCCCCGGGACTCAGCTGCAGCCCTATGATAGACTCTGAAGCACTCACATTAAATTTGATAAGGGAACGCGGAACCTATCACCAGAGCCCTGGATACATTGAATGTTACGGAGGCAGTGCCTTACTCTCTTGCCATTTCCCTAGCTGACAGCTCCGTCTGAAGCTTTATTAGAGGCAACAAACCATCACCAGGAACTGTCTGGAAATAATAATGGGGGAAAATTTAATTTTGTTATTCCGTCATTTTCAACAACAGCAACCAGACACAACACTAACAACACAGTGCCTAGTACAGATGTCACCTACAGTGTGGCATGATTAGGTAAGCATGTGATATCTACTTACCTCTAATCTTGCATCGCACATAAATAGGCTGTGGGTGTAGCCTTCCGTGTCGCTCCTAACAGGCCATGCTGGGGCGTGCAACGTGCATTTTAAATATGAATTGTATCCTTGTATGAAAAGGGTGAGTTCCCAAAGTCACTGCTATGTGTTCTACATTCTAGGAGTCTATCATGTTCCAAGATTAGTTGTAAAATGCATTTTATTTACTTTATGTTGTGGTTACGTTATTTTTCAGATTTGTAGCACTCTAGTTTAATAAATATAAGAAAATATAGACTTTATGGGCCAGACGTATCAAGCTTCAAAAAGTGATAAAGTGGAAAGTGATAAAAAAAACAGCCAATAAGCTCCTAGCTGTAATTTTTCAAACCCAGCCTGTAACATGGCAGGTAGGAGCTGATTGGCTGGCTGTTTATCACTCTCTGTTTTATCATTTTTTGTAACTTGATACATCTGGCCCTTAATCTGAGAGCCAAACTCTCATGGACAAATCTTTAACACTGAGATTGGATATTAGGGAGAGTAGGTAATAGTGCACATTTTGAGAGAAATACCGCCCTGGTCTGCATATGTGTGGAGTTTGTATGTTCTCTGGGTACACTAGTTTCCTCCCAAACTGCCGGTGTTACTAACGTCTGCATTCCCATTGGCGCTGGAACCTCGAAACGAATCAATGCCGATGCCGGAATACCCACAACCAACATCCTGATCGGTAAGTATGTGGGGTGGGCAGGCGTGCTGCTGGGGAAGAGGAACTCAGTGTCCACATGGATAGTAAAGTATGAACCAAGTCGACTTGCACCAAAAAAAAAATGAAAAACTCATGTGGACTTTGTGACTGTCAATTACGTTCCCGTCGACCTAACACTTACTTCTAACTTTATTTATGGTTGATCTAGACGCAGTTGACTATCTTTAGGCATCTAACTAGACTGGTTTGACTAAGCGTTGTCAACCATAACATGGTCATAACGGAGCCCGTGTCAAGATCCTCCGTATCAGGATGCCGGGATTAGTTTTAACTGTCGGCCTCCATACTGTCAGGATACCATATGTATCCCATACACACTATGCAGACATAAGTTATTGGACACTGACAGCAAATAGATCAACAAGATTTCATTGACATCAGTACTTTGTAGGACACCCTTCTTGGCAAACTGTGCACAAGCCCCTGAACAACAGCAGGCGGTATGTTTTGCCATTCTGCCCTACTGTAAGTACAGTGAATAACTGTGATGCTGAAGAAGGTCGAGTGGTACTTATGTAATATCTGGGCTCCCGTTTTTCTTATGAGACTACCTCCCCTCGCAGGGCTCGCTGCGCTCGCCACGCTTCGGGCACGGTGGGTCGCTGCGCTCGCCACACTATATAAAATCAACTCCATGCATAGTTGGATAGTAGGGGTATGAACAAATGGGGTGCATTTAACATGGGAGCCCAGATAATACATAAGTACCGGTCGAGTTGGTTCAAGCCCCAACGTGAACTGTGTTGGGGCTTGAGGACCGAATTTGAGAATCTGTGCTTTATTAGACTACCAGTTTGTGATTCATGACTCACTAGTCGTGGCGTACTTGACACCACACCAGCTGATGTGTGGCATGTTCCTGTGAAGTGGCTGCATGGTCATAGAAACCCAGTCCATGACACTCCTAACTGTTGTTGTGCTGGTGGTGCTTCCAGAAGCATTTTGGAATGTAGTAGTGAGTACTACAACCCGGGAAAGAAGTCTACTTGCTAAGTGCTCTTCCCCATTCTGTGAGCTTGTTCGGCCTATTGCTTTATGGCTGGCTGGCTTCTGTTCCTACAGGTTTCTACTTAACAACACACAGCGAGTGAATGCGGCCGGCGAGGGGGTTAAATGGTGGGGATCGCCGAAAACAAGCAATCCTCGCTGTTTAACCCCCACGCCGACTGCTCAACCTTTTCTACGTTCTGGGAAAATCCTCGCTGTCAGAGGACGGCGAAGATTCCCCCAAACAGCGAGGCTCGCGGCTAATGCAGGGAGCCTGCTGCAATTAACCATGAGTCTCGCTTGTTTAGCGTCCGCATATGCCGTTTCCCCCTCACTCCAAAAACGGAGCAAGGGGGAATTGGCGTATGCAGGGGGGTTAGTTGAAGACCGACCCTGCGAGAGGTGACAGCTCGTCCCCAGCATTGAATACTGCCAACACAGTTGACTGGGGGGCAACCACTATTATTTATTTTATTATTTATTAACAGTTTCTTATATAGCGCACACATATTCCGCAGCGCTTTACAGAGAATATTTGAACATTTACATCAGTCCCTGCCCCAATGGAGCTTACAATGTATATTCCCTACCACATGTACATGCACACACAGATATTCTAGGGTTAATTTGTTAGGAGCCAATTAACCTACCAGTATATTTTTAGATTGTGGGAGGAAACCGGAGTACCCGGAGGAAACCCACGCAAATACGGGGAGAATATACAAACTCCGCACAGTTAGAGCTATGGTGGGAATAGAACCCATGACCTCAGTGCTGTGAGGTAGTAATGCTAACCATTACACCAATGCTAACCATTACACCATCCGTACTGCCCCGTACACGCGTTCACATACTTTTTCCTATATATTTGTAAGCCACTGATCAAGTTCTGCAGTGTACTCCTGATCAGACACCAATTACCTGAATAGATAGTTCTCTAATTCTATATTATAATAGAGGGACAGCATCAAAGCCACCTTTGCGTTGCCTGTTTGTCCCCCCAATATGTGCCAATCTGCCTTATATTATCTGTGCCGCTGTGAAAGCCCTAGACCTCTTTCAAACAGTCACTGTACATCTGTGCCCAGACCAATTATGTCTCATATTTTAGCCTGGGAGATTTAGCTTGGTACCTTTTATTACAATAGCTGGTTAGTTATAAGTTACTGCCGTGCCCTTGTCCTAAATGCAGTAACAATGACCTTGGAAATGTTAATTATGAGTATAGTTGAGTCTCTCTCTCCCCCCCTCCAATTTCTGCGTTTTTACTCTGTGATGTGCAAGCCTTTACTAACTAATTACGTGTATATTTAGCTGCAGCCAGTGTAGGGCTTATTATTGTCATGTAATTAGATGTAACTTGAACTGGCTGCTTCTAAAAAGAAATCATTAAAAATTCTTTCCTAATGACCTAGAGATGACAAAATGTCTGTAATGTGTGAAAACGCAGGCAAGCATAGGAACATCCCTCGCAGAGTGTTAATCCAGATGCTGAAATCATCTAATTAAACAATATTTTGCTGTCATTAACATGATCACCAAGGAATTGCAGTTCTAATTTTTCTGTCAGCTGTCTCAGGGCTACGTCACCTTTTCAAACCGAACCGTTAAATTAAACATTTTAATTAAAAAATAAACAACAACTTTTTGTTTTGATACAGACTAGGGCATCCTTTGCCTGCATCCAAACATCTTCGTCCTCTATTTAATTGTCCGGGGATCTAGCATTTCCTTGTCATTTGCTGTTTAATATTCTTTGTGCCTGCTCAGTGTCAGTGATATTCTCAGCATCTCACATCCCAGTTTTATGGGATTTATAGCAGTTACCTGTATGCAATAGATAAATACATTGGTTTTATCATAAGATTAATACTGTAACGGCTCACCTGTGTGATATTGTCTGTAACATATGGGCAGGTTTATTGAGCTCTGTGGTAATTGGCTTGTACTTTATCACTGGCCAATCAGTTCCTGACTTGTTTTTCAAACCCAGCCTGTAACTTTGCATTTAGGAGCTGATTGGCCGGTGATAAAGTAGCAGCAACATTATCACTTCACCGAGCTTAATAAATCTGCCTGATAATGAGAGATCCGCAGATCTAGATCGTTTAGCACCCCCACCCAGTGTCGTAAGTTCGTCCCAGTTGCCCAAAGGCAATTCCCACCTTTGCCCTAACTGTGTGGAGTTTGTATAATCTCCCCGTACTTGCGTGAGTTTACTCTGGGTACTCTGCTTTCCTCCTACATGCCAAAAATATACTGGTAGGTTAATTGGCTCCCAACAAATTAACCCTAGAATGTCTGTGTGTTCATGTACATGTGGTAGGGAATATAGATTGTAAGCTCCACTGGAGCAGGGACTGATGTGAATGTTCAATCATTCTCTGTAAAGTGCTGCGGAATATGTGTGCGCTATATAAATAACTGGTAGTATATGTGAGTGTGTGTGTGTGTGTATATATATATATACCACAAGGTTTTATCTGACGAAGTGTTCCACAAAGCGCGTTAGGGCGTGGTTACGGTGACGCTTGCTGTCTGCGTTGGTCCAGGAGTCCTCCGCTGTCTGTTCCCGCGAAGGATATCGGCACGCTGCCCTAACCCGTGAGGGAAGAAGCAGCGTGGGCTGTTCAAATCCTGTCGGTGCCCGGACTGATGCTGTACTTGCCTGGCCTGGTAATATAAAACCTTGTGGTATCCAGCCCACAACTGATGATTATATCGGTACGAGCAAACCTTTGGCTTGATTTACCCTGCTGTGTGCTTTTTAAAAAATAAACTGTTTTATGCACTATGGAGCGCCCCTCTGTCTTTCTATTGTCTACAGATGTCTTCTATTCCTGAGGATCCCGGGAATCTATTGTTGAGGGAGCTGCAGTCCGAATATATTGGGACTTTAGTGACAATATAGCCTTGATACAGGCTTTTCCATTGCTGGACTGAGTGAACCTTTAGCGCTGTGTATTCACCACCTCTTGTATATATATATATATATATATATATATATATATATATATATATATATAGGGAGAGAGAGAGAGAGAACATATATTTCAGAACTCAGATAACAGATATTCAGATATTGATGGCTTTCTATTAACGGAATTGAAGTTACAGGGGAGTACAAGTGCCCATTTAGGAGCAGGAGCCTGGCAGCAGATGACTCCATTGCCACCCAGAGTTTAGCGTCTGCCCCCACCTCCTCACATATGCAAAACAACATAGTGTGGGCCTTGGTAAGGTCCCTGAACCCCTAATTTTGCCATATAGTACAGTCCTACCATATTCTGACCCTGTATGTTTGACACATGAGGGTAAGGGACACCAACTGCATATATAGCTAATTAATTTGTAATGGACAAGGGATTTTGGAGCTTAATCATACAGTCACATAACAATGGGGGTTTGGGGGGCCAGTAGGTTGAATATAGAAAGGAAAAACATGTAATTGTGTCTCTGTAGGAGGGGGGGTGGGGGGTCTGGTAGAATACCATATGGACGTCCAGAATAGTAAATCACCCTCCTACATTCTGCCCATGTCAGTGACTGTTCCCAGACGGGAAGATGTCACAGTTGGCAGGTATGGGCCAGTAGTGTCGGTGATATTACAGCAGGTGCGGTCCCTGTAGAGGGGTGACAGTCTGGTAGAATACCCTACAGACTCGGAGAAGAGCAGATCAACCTCATACATTCTGCCCACATCAGTGATTGTTCCCAGAGTGGAAGATGTCACAGTTGGCAGGTATTGGCCAGTAGTGTCGGTGATATTACAGAATGTGCAGCCAGCATTAGATCCAGTTTTATCTGCGTGTAATATCCAGCTACTGCTGTTTCGATGATGCATTAAATATAAAGCACAGGTTCTCAAACTCTGTCCTCAGGACCCAACACAGTGCATGTTATGCCGGTCTCCTCACAGAGGGCCTTATTCTAGTTCACTCTTTCTGACAAAATCCTTCTTAGATGGACAAAACCATGTGCACTGCAGGTGGGGCAGATGTTACTTGTGCAGAGAGAATTAGATTTGGGTGGGGTTTTCCCCTGCACAGAAACAAAATAACTCACCCAAATCTAATTCTCTCTGCACATTTTAAATCTGCCCCCCCCCCCCCCCCCCTGCAGTGCACATGGTTTTGTCCATCTAAGAAGGATTTTGTCAGAAAGAGTGAACTAGAATAAGGCCCAGAATCACAAGTGAAATAATTAGCTCCATCTAGGGTTACCACCTCATCCCTTTATTTCTGTGGATCTTTTAAAATGTGTCAATGAGTAATGAATGCACCTGTCGGGTGACCTGTAAAACGTGAACTGTCTGGGGTCCTGAGAACCGAATTTGAGATCCCCTGACCTAGAGCATCATCTTGACGCAAACCTGACCTGGATTTCTCCCATATTTATATTCAAAAGTAATATTATTTCACCAAAAGTGTAATTTCCTGTATGTTGCCACCTTGCCCGCGCACTGCCTACTTGTGTAACTGGAAACGGCGATTGGTGTCCGTGTGCGTGTAGTGCGCTGGCCATCATGTGCTGTGCGCTTTGCATGGATGAAATTTGCTGCAGAAGTATTTTTGGTTCACGCAGCTGACCGTGGTTTTGATGAACCCCTAAAGAACAAGGAATAATGTGTTCACGAGCCCCCATCTGGCAAACCAGCAATCATTAACATCTAGAAGGGAAACGCTCGTATGACAGGACTGTAAATCTGCTCCTGGCCTGGGAATTGATAACCTCGGTTATTTGTCTGTTTGCACTGAGATAGATTTCAGTCAGAGATCACCAAAACCAGATAATAATTTGGGGGGGGGGGGGGGCTAGGGGGGGTGGGTGTGACTCAGTGAAATCAAGGCCAGTTACCTTGGAGTATGGGGAAGGGGGGTATTAATCACCATTCGTTGCTACAAGAACTTCAGCACATTATAGTTATGCCCTACACGATGTGTGTTATGTAATATAATGGCATGATAAGTGTTGGTAACATATGCAGTAACCGCGCAGGAGACGGCCTTGTTTCTGATGTTTGAAACTAGTTCTCGATCTTTCTTACATCACTGGTGGGACATATATTGGATCTGTACAATCTGCTTTATAGCCGGGGTCACAGGACACCCTCTCCGGCAGCAGGTCTGCTCTTCATATCAGGTTACCTGGCTGCAGGTATTGGTGTGTTTGCCAAGCAGTAACACCAAATGGCAGTCACTGGATTCTGTGGCTGCTATTGTCGCTGTTATCACCGGTTGAACAGAGGGACGGGTTTTATGAATGAAAGTAAATTGTCAACAAATACCTATCCATGCACTTTGTTGGTAGCATACATGAGTGTGGCTGTTATGTTTTTGTCTGTGAGAGTATCGAAGTATATTGTGTTATATAGTATACACTGGTACAAGGTGTATGTACAGTATATATGCAGATCCAGAATTAAATGACAGTGGGTAGGGGGAGGCCTCATCACAGAAGAAGTGGGTGTGGGCTCGTTTGAGCTTGCTTCTGAAAAGTGGATGTGGCCTCACAAGGGGTAGGTAACAGGTCCAGTAGGTGACTGGGAAAGTGTACAGGTTCGGTATGTAATAGGGTGTGCAGGAACAGGTACAGTTACTGGTAAGCGACCGGTTAAGTTTCTATGGGTTGATTGTTGGTGACAGGGTGAGAGTCTGGAGGCAGGTATGAGCACGGCAGCCCTTTTCTCTACACCCCCCCCCCCCCCTCTTCACCATATCACCGTACTCATTAGACCTTCCATCCTCTGCTCTTTACCTACAGTTTTTTCTGTTGTCTGTGCTCCAGTCCTCACTCAGCCATCCCCAACAGGCATCTGCTCCCTAACTCATTGTTTGTGACCCACGGACACTGCTGCTCAGTCACAGGAACCATCTGCTCATATGGCCCACATTTTATGGTGGCTATAATGCTAACGATGCCGCACAAGCGTTTAGTTGGAGGTCGCACCTTGCTGCAGTGCCTGCTAGCAAGTGGCTGGAACTGGGACTGAAGTGCAGCAGGTGGCTCTAGATTCCTAAAATTGTAGTTATCGGGTAGGCAGATGGCAGCCTGCCGCCCAGCCCATCACTAGCTGAGACCTATCATATCTGCACAGGGAGGGCTGACACCTTGTGGCTGCCAAGCAGCTCAGCTGCAATGAAAGTTTTTAACACGTGTCCTAAATTAAAGGTTCTCAGACTCGGACCTCAGGACCCCACATACTTCATGTTTTCCAGATAACCTGTGGATTTGCAAAATGTGGCAGTTGGTGATACACAGTGAAGCTGCCAGGTGACCTGTGTGGGGTCATGCGGACTGAGTTTGAGAACCATTGTCCTAAAAAACAGGGGAGACACGTGCCCCCCCCCCCCCCCCTTCGAATCCGCCTATGTCTTTGTATGATTTACAGTAAGCACTTTCATACTTTGATGTTCTGCAGACTAGATATTTATTCTTAGGTTTTTATGATTTTATAGAATTTTAGGGCCTGTTACAGAGGTGAATGGAAACCTAATTGTTTTGCAATTCACCAGTTATCAGCTGATTTGCGCAAGAGCCGTGATGGTCACTGAGAGAATATATTTGTAAAGTGATTGACAGTCATGGGAGTGGCTACAAAAACACATGCGTGTCATGTCAATTTTTAGAGCCTGTCCCAGCCTGTTCCTGTAAGCTACTGCAATAGCTGCATCGTCATACGTCCTGCGCCCAATGGTGCACAACCATGTTGCTCCTCAAAAGCCCAATAATTGGCTTATCTGCGAGTGGCGCTGCATCTTTTGTATGCAGCTGCTGGGAGATGTAATGCCACGTCTACAAATCCAGGTGGCCGTGGCATTTTTCCATGGTTTCACACATTGACATATGGGGTGAAATGTAATTGGATGAGAGATACAGAAAGTGAGAGATTTAGTAAGAAATCTCCAATTGTTTTAAAGCGGCAATCATTTACACTTCAAAATTAAACTGGTTTTGCAGTGTAAATGATTGCCACTTTAAAAAAACTGGAGCTTTCTTACCAAATCTCTCACTTTCTGAATCTCTCATCCTATTAAATTTCACCCGTGATATTAGATATGGGACAATAATACAATGTGACAAGTTGGCTTTTGGTGTGTTTCTAGATGACCTTGAGTGAATCTTTTTTTTTACAATAATGTCTACTAACTTTTTTTTAAAGCTAGTAAGTTGTGGTGAGACAAAATATTGTATTATTGAACTATTGGGTTCTTATAGGCAACAATGTGGTTTTCTATAGAGCCTTGTCCCGTGGTAACTTTCTTGAGGGATCTCTATGGAATCTCTCACTGTATATCATATGTACTAAGCTGTGGAGAGATATAGCAGCAGGGAACTGCCCAGAGTTTTATCGGTGTCCCCATTAGAACGTTGGGCCTTCTCCTGTGAACGGCGGCGTGTTGTGCATGGGGCGAGCGGCTGATGTCACATGATGTCAACTCCTATGAAACCAGTGTAAATTCTTATTAATGATCTTCCAGTGAATGTACAATATAGATATTCCATGTTTGTGTTCTCTTCAGTTCTTCTGTTCCCATTATGGGCTGCAAAGAGAATAATGAATTATCTGTAATAGTTCTTTTTCTATCGTTGACTAAGTGCACCTCATGTCTTTCTCAGGGCGCACGTATAACGACTTGAATCAGTATCCTGTTTTTCCATGGGTGTTAACAAATTACGAATCTGAGGAGTTGGATTTAACTTTACCAGGAAACTTCAGGGACCTTTCAAAGGTAATTCATATTCTTGAAGGAACAAAAAGAAGCCACTTGCATGGTTTATATGACGTGAACATACTAAGATCACGGTCACGAAGAACAGCACATGGAATTATTTTTTTCCTTCAAATATTTGCATAATACTTTATATATTGTGTTTGGCAAGACATAAAGGGGGTTGTTCATGTATTGTATTTAACATGTATTTACCGTGTGCTTCAACCAGCAACTCTGCTCCGTTTTCCTTTGTAATCACGTAATAACACATGTTAATGTATAATGTGTCAGGAATTGTGCATGTGGAACGTGTACATGAAGGAAAAACATAATTGATGTTGGAGCCATTTTTCCTTCTATGCTCCTGCATTTGTTGTTTGATTCTTGTGTACAAGTTGGTCTCTTGCTGTAGTACTCTGGGAAACGCAACCAACATTATTCAGTTAGGTAAGAAATATCCGTGCATACATCACCGTAGTCACACAGTAAATAACCTCTTGTCTGCTGCAGTTACCCACCATCTATTCATTTTCTGTTAAATAATGCTGGATTACCTGGTATACTCAGATAGAAGGCTTGGGGGTTCCCTGGGAGAGAAGGGAAGGGAAGTGGTCATTAGTAATACCTGAAGTGAAAGATAGTGGACAGCTACAGAGTTAAGTCTGTGAAGTCGTATATTATGCCTAATATTATCCATTTATGTGTACATATGAGTCTGCATCTTGTACTGGGCTCTTGCAAAATCCTTAAGTAGTAAACCTTCATCAGCACAGGATTACCATTCATGCAATAATCCCTTCTTGTCATAACCTGTTCATTGTGTGTTAATGTTGGTTTCATTGTTAGGGGATGTAGTCAAAACCCTTAAGGGGATATAGTCAAAAGTTGGACAATAACAATTACAACATTTCTAATGTTGACACCACAATGGCGACATTATTAAAATATTGAGAGGCAACGTGTCGACATTCTGAGACAGTCAACATTGTCAGAATGTGGACATTAGGGGTAAGCTGTAAGGTGGGCAAGGGAGGGTTATCCTACAGGGTGGACAGTTTAGACTGCAGGATGGGCAGGTTAGGCTTTAGGGTGGCGAGGTTAGGGTTATTCTGCAGGGTGGGCAGCATAGGTTTAGGCTTCAGGGTGGGCAGCGTAGGGTTAGGTTGCAGGGCAGGCAGCGTAGGGTTAGGCTACAGGACGGGCGGTGTAGGGTTAGGCTACAGGACGGGCGGCGTAGGGTTAGGCTGCAGGGCGGGCGGCATAGGGTTAGGCTGCAGGGCGGGCAGGTAAGGGTTATGCTGCAGGGGAGACAGCATAGAATTAGGCTGCAGGCGGACAGCTTAGGGTTAGGCTGCAGAGCAGGCAGTGTATAGGGTTAGGCTGCAGGGCGGGTGGCATAGGGTTAGGCTGCAGGGCGGACAGCATAGAGTTAGGCTGCAGGCGGACAGCGTAGGGTTAGGCTGCAGAGCAGGCCGTCTATAGGGTTAGGCTGCAGGGCAGGCAGTGTAGGGTTAGGCTGCAGGGCAGGCAGTATACAGTTAGGCTGTAGGGCAGGCAGTGTGTAGGGTTAGGCTGTAGGGCAGGCAGTGTGTAGGGTTAGGCTGCAGGGCAGGCAGTGTGTGGGGTTAGGCTGCAGGGCAGGCAGTGTGTAGGGTTAGGCTGCAGGGCAGGCAGTATACAGTTAGGCTGCAGGGTAGGCAGTGTGTAGGGTTAGGCTGCAGGACAGGCAGTATACAGTTAGGCTGCAGGGCAGGCAGTGTATAGGGTTAGCCTTTAGGGCAGGCAGTGTGTAGGGTTAGGCTGCAGGGCAGGCAGTATACAGTTAGGCTGCAGGGCAGGCAGTGTATAGGGTTAGGCTGCAGGGCAGGCAGTATACAGTTAGGCTGCAGGGCAGGCAGTGTATAGGGTTAGGCTGCAGGGCAGGCAGTATACAGTTAGGCTGCAGGGCAGGCAGTGTATAGGGTTAGGCTGCAGGGCAGGCAGTATACAGTTAGGCTGTAGGGCAGGCAGTGTGTAGGGTTAGGCTGTAGGGCAGGCAGTGTGTAGGGTTAGGCTGCAGGGCAGGCAGTGTGTGGGGTTAGGCTGCAGGGCAGGCAGTGTGTAGGGTTAGGCTGCAGGGCAGGCAGTATACAGTTAGGCTGCAGGGTAGGCAGTGTGTAGGGTTAGGCTGCAGTACAGGCAGTATACAGTTAGGCTGCAGGGCAGGCAGTGTATAGGGTTAGCCTTTAGGGCAGGCAGTGTGTAGGGTTAGGCTGCAGGGCAGGCAGTGTATAGGGTTAGGCTGCAGGGCGGGCAGTGTATAGGGTTAGGCTGCAGGGCGTGCAGTGTATAGGGTTAGGCTGCAGGGCGGGCAGTGTATAGGGTTAGGCTGCAGGGCGGGCAGTGTATAGGGTTAGGCTGCAGGGCAGGCAGTGTATAGGGTTAGGCTGCAGGGCGGGCAGTGTATAGGGTTAGGCTGCAGGGCAGGCAGTGTATAGGGTTAGGCTGCAGGGCAGGCAGTATACAGTTAGGCTGCAGGGCAGGCAGTGTATAGGGTTAGGCTGCAGGGCGGGCAGTGTATAGGGTTAGGCTGCATGGCAGGCAGTATACAGTTAGGCTGCAGGGCAGGCAGTGTATAGGGTTAGGCTGCAGGGCAGGCAGTATACAGTTAGGCTGCAGGGCAGGCAGTGTATAGGGTTAGGCTGCAGGGCAGGCAGTATACAGTTAGGCTGCAGGGCAGGCAGTATACAGTTAGGCTGCAGGGCAGGCAGTGTATAGGGTTAGGCTGCAGGGCAGGCAGTATACAGTTAGGCTGTAGGGCAGGCAGTGTGTAGGGTTAGGCTGTAGGGCAGGCAGTGTGTAGGGTTAGGCTGCAGGACAGGCAGTGTGTGGGGTTAGGCTGCAGGGCAGGCAGTGTGTAGGGTTAGGCTGCAGGGCAGGCAGTATACAGTTAGGCTGCAGGGTAGGCAGTGTGTAGGGTTAGGCTGCAGGACAGGCAGTATACAGTTAGGCTGCAGGGCAGGCAGTGTATAGGGTTAGCCTTTAGGGCAGGCAGTGTGTAGGGTTAGGCTGCAGGACAGGCAGTATACAGTTAGGCTGCAGGGCAGGCAGTGTATAGGGTTAGGCTGCAGGGCGGGCAGTGTATAGGGTTAGGCTGCAGGGCGGGCAGTGTATAGGGTTAGGCTGCAGGGCAGGCAGTGTATAGGGTTAGGCTGCAGGGCAGGCAGTGTATAGGGTTAGGCTGCAGGGCGGGCAGTGTATAGGGTTAGGCTGCAGGGCAGGCAGTGTATAGGGTTAGGCTGCAGGGCAGGCAGTATACAGTTAGGCTGCAGGGCAGGCAGTGTATAGGGTTAGGCTGCAGGGCGGGCAGTGTATAGGGTTAGGCTGCATGGCAGGCAGTGTATAGGGTTAGGCTGCAGGGCAGGCAGTGTGTAGGGTTAGGCTGCAGGGCAGGCAGTATACAGTTAGGCTGCAGGGCAGGCAGTGTATAGGGTTAGGCTGCAGGGCAGGCAGTATACAGTTAGGCTGTAGGGCAGGCAGTGTGTAGGGTTAGGCTGTAGGGCAGGCAGTGCTTAGGGTTAGGCTGCAGGGCAGGCAGTGTGTGGGGTTAGGCTGCAGGGCAGGCAGTGTGTAGGGTTAGGCTGCAGGGCAGGCAGTATACAGTTAGGCTGCAGGGTAGGCAGTGTGTAGGGTTAGGCTGCAGGACAGGCAGTATACAGTTAGGCTGCAGGGCAGGCAGTGTATAGGGTTAGCCTTTAGGGCAGGCAGTGTGTAGGGTTAGGCTGCAGGGCAGGCAGTATACAGTTAGGCTGCAGGGCAGGCAGTGTATAGGGTTAGGCTGCAGGGCGGGCAGTGTATAGGGTTAGGCTGCAGGGCGGGCAGTGTATAGAGTTAGGCTGCAGGGCGGGCAGTGTATAGGGTTAGGCTGCAGGGCGGGCAGTGTATAGGGTTAGGCTGCAGGGCGGGCAGTGTATAGGGTTAGGCTGCAGGGCGGGCAGTGTATAGGGTTAGGCTGCAGGGCAGGCAGTGTATAGGGTTAGGCTGCAGGGCAGGCAGTATACAGTTAGGCTGCAGGGCAGGCAGTGTATAGGGTTAGGCTGCAGGGCGGGCAGTGTATAGGGTTAGGCTGCATGGCAGGCAGTATACAGTTAGGCTGCAGGGCAGGCAGTGTATAGGGTTAGGCTGCAGGGCAGGCAGTATACAGTTAGGCTGCAGGGCAGGCAGTGTATAGGGTTAGGCTGCAGGGCAGGCAGTATACAGTTAGGCTGCAGGGCAGGCAGTGTATAGGGTTAGGCTGCAGGGCAGGCAGTATACAGTTAGGCTGTAGGGCAGGCAGTGTGTAGGGTTAGGCTGTAGGGCAGGCAGTGTGTAGGGTTAGGCTGCAGGGCAGGCAGTGTGTGGGGTTAGGCTGCAGGGCAGGCAGTGTGTAGGGTTAGGCTGCAGGGCAGGCAGTATACAGTTAGGCTGCAGGGTAGGCAGTGTGTAGGGTTAGGCTGCAGGACAGGCAGTATACAGTTAGGCTGCAGGGCAGGCAGTGTATAGGGTTAGCCTTTAGGGCAGGCAGTGTGTAGGGTTAGGCTGCAGGACAGGCAGTATACAGTTAGGCTGCAGGGCAGGCAGTGTATAGGGTTAGGCTGCAGGGCGGGCAGTGTATAGGGTTAGGCTGCAGGGCAGGCAGTATACAGTTAGGCTGCAGGGCGGGCAGTGTGTAGGGTTAGGCTGCAGGGCAGGCAGTGTGTAGGGTTAGGCTGCAGGGCAGGCAGTGTGTAGGGTTAGGCTGCAGGGCAGGCAGTATACAGTTAGGCTGCAGGGTGGGCAGTGTATAGGGTTAGGCTGCAGGGCTGGCAGTATACAGTTAGGCTGCAGGGCAGGCAGTGTATAGGGTTAGGCTGCAGGGTGGGCAGTGTATAGGGTTAGGCTGCAGGGCAGGCAGTATACAGTTAGGCTGCAGGGTGGGCAGTGTATAGGGTTAGGCTGCAGGGTGGGCAGGAAAGCTACATGTATAATCATGGAGACATGTGTTTGTTACAATTCCAACTGATTTATTGAACCTCTCTATCTCTGTGAACTGCAATGTACTCTTGTGCTATTGCCATAAGTTTGGTGAATGTAAAACCATCCGTATAATCATATTGTTAAATGTCTTCATCCAAATTTAGTTCTTGTGATTCTCTTTTAACTTTTTGTAAGCCCCTCTGTATATTATATTACTCTGTCTCTGTGCCAGGAACATCTGTGTTATAAACATTTTTTAATTTTTGTTATTCATGTCCTGGTGTCTCGGTAAGAGCTGAAAATGCAAAGTCTCTGTCATTTCAGTTTAATATGGTAACCAGCTGCTAATGTTACTGATGTGCTAATTGGCATTTCCCTCCCTTCTCTGTGTTATTCATCATAGGCTACATGCTAGCTATGTTAGCAATGAGTAGGCCCATATCATGGTGTTAGACACCATGCAGGAATATATTACAGGGCTCCCAGTGCTGCAATGCTGTATGCCACCACCTGGAGGATTTCCAATTATCAGCTTGGGAGAGGTTGTCACGTTCAGCACCACAGTTGCTGCCATTCCCGATGTTGCCTGGCTTTGCATTTACATGCATTGTATCCCACAGAGCATGCGGAATACGGCCATTGGGTCACCAGCATGGTGGCAGACAAGCATTAGGTCTGCACCATTAGGTTGACATGCAGGAAGGTCGATATGACTTAAGGTCGACATGGGGAAGGTCTACAGAGTCATTCGGTCAACATGTTTTTTTTACTGTTTTTTTTTACTGTTTTTTTAGCCGACATGTGCCCACAGGTGGTATTTCATGCCCTACCATCCACTAGGCCGTGGTGGGAGAATAACATAGTGTGCCGAGCGTAGCGTCGCATACCATCTTAAGGCTTATGGCATACAATGCAATGGGTGCCGTGCTAGGAAACAAGTACCCGAATTATTATTTATTCTGTCTCCAACCATTTGTCTCCCATTCCCTCTCTCTCTCCCCACAACACTTTCAGGGGGTCATTCTGGTTAATTCTTTGGCACGAAGGAGTTATAATTTTTTCTGCACATGAGCATAATGATTTGCTTAGTTGCCGATCAGTTCGCACAGACCGATGCAGGGCGTGGGGCTGCAGAGTCGGGTGTCACCCATGGGAAATCCTAGTGTTTCATAGGCGTTCCCATGGGATTGCGGGCGGAAGGAGGTGTGCTGGGGTGGGCCGCTGACATCACATGACGTCAGCCACCCATCCTGTCTTCACCCGGAAACCTGCAAATATAAGTCAGTCTCCACTGACTTATATTTGCGGGCTCTGGATAAATCATTTGATGGTCGATGACCATTTAATGATTCCTCCTGCTGCTGGCACATGCGAGGGGAGGTGTCTTTATGACACATCCCCCCCTCGCATGGTTGTGAGGGGATATGGCGGCAGTCTGGCAGGCCCGCTGCGAGCACAGCAGCTTACCGGGTAAACCAGAATCAGGGCCTCAGTCCTGCTCACTCTCTCATCTGCCCCACCTGTTCTGTTGCCCGTCCCAAGCCCTTTCTCCCCACCCCTTTTTCACCCTCTCTCTTTAACGGTCAGTTCACTCTCTCTCTAGCGATTCTCTGACACTGATGAGGAGGGGTCAGAGTTCAGTCTTAAGCCCCATACACATTACCCAATTTTTATAAAGGCCCCTTTTTTTAAGCAATGGCATTAAAAAAAAAAAACTAGTGTTTATGCTCAATTTTGTCAATCATGTGCTTTCCCTCGCATCATTAACAACCCACCCCCGCCGGCTAAACATGCAGGTCAGTTTGGGCTATATAGCCAAGGACCTGCATGAGGTATGAGGGTGGTGACTTAGCTGAATGATATCAGTTACTATGTTTGACCAGCGGCACCACCAATATAATTAACTATATTGGCGGTGCTGCTAATCGTCTAGTGTGTACGGGGCTTGACTGCTATTGCATTGTGAGAACATCAATTTTGTTATGTATTGATTATATTTTGTAGATGTTCCTATTAAGAACCCCCTGTTTATGGTTACGGGACAATGCCACCTGGCCATTGTGACCACCAGCGTTTGTGCCTCACTAATATAACACATGTATTCACATAGATTGATAAAGAAAACAAACACAACGTAGACCGCTTCAGACAGCTTCAACCCACCTTAGACCTAGGCTACTCCTTTCATACATGGGTGATGACCCAGATAATTCCAGAGCCCCCTCCCCTTAACAACAGAACAGAGCTTTCCCTGGCCAATCACTTTCATTTAGGTGTCACCCGGGACATCAGACATAGGCCAGGTTGTCTAACCGGGGTGCAAGTCCTTGGATAAACCCTACTAGCAAAAAGGGTCGTAGACCCAGGGCTCTCAACGCTTTCATAAGCCAGACCCATCCAGGGCTCTCAACTCTAGACGCTTTCATAAGCCAGACCCATAAGCTATACCCTTCCAGACATAACCCTAAATCCGAGTTTCAGTAAGTTCATTGTATATTCGGCTTTGGTGCTGTTGCCGTTAATGCTGCTAGAGACTACAAAAGTTAGAAACCTTCTCCTGTTAAAAACGCACCCAAAAAACTCTAAGAATGTATTATAGTTTTGTATTGCTTTCCTCTGCTTGTCCGAGTATCCAGTGTTCTTTCCTATATTTGGGTCATTATAGTTCACGGTTACGGTCAATGACTGGTGTTTGAGGCATTGCACGCCCTTCCACTGAGCGCAAGAAATGTTGTTTGTTAATACGTGAGCTGATTGAGTGGCAGGAGATGATGATCATAACAATTATGCACCAAATGAGTGTGTCGCTGGAAGCGCAGGAAGAGATAAAGCCTTCAGGCCTCTTACTGTAATAATGCAAATGAGCGTATTGAAGTGTGAATACTTCTGGCAATATCATCCTAGTTCTGGGAGGCTTTTATATGATCTGTATGTTTATGTTCGGGAAGGGAAATGTTCAGCCATTCGGCTGCGAGTTAGGAGAGTTTAAGGAACACATTTTGTTTTGATCATGCAGTAGCGCTGTCTCCTGTACGGTCCTGGCACAGTTGGTTAATAACATCTACTGTAGACGGATCTTTGTGTTTTCTGGGTGCATTCTAACAATTGTCTATTCGCTATTGTCCTGGAGTTTTCAGACCGTTTCACATATTTTACATCCTATAATATAACTTTACCACTAACTACCAAACTCCTTTTTGCTTAAAAATATTGAATCATCCTATCTTGTAGCATTGCAGTTTAAGTTCTGTACATTCTATCATTTTACTCATGCAATTAGGGCTCTGATTGGAACCATTTACTTCAGATGGGTTCCAGACACTGGATAAACAGTGTCTAGATCAGTGATTTTTAACCTTTTTACCTTGCGGCACACTAAATAAGATTTTAAAATCGCCAAGGCACACCATGAGATCCCCACAGAAAAAAGGAAACCTATTGGCCCCTATATAAAAAAAAAAAACAATCACACTGGTCCCCACAGGTAACAAAAATAAAATACATTGTCCCTTTACATGAAAAGAAGAGACCAGTAAATAACAGTTGAACTGGCGGTGGCTGTAAATTGGTTTGGGCATCTCTAGATCTGGGGGCACACTTGAGAAGAGCTCAAGGAACACTAGTATGCCACAGCACAGTGGTTGAAAAACACTGGTCTAGATAGAAAATAAATAGGTCTACATGGCCAAGCGATAGATTGTATCTTGGGTCAACAGATATAATTGTCGACGCACAAATGGTTTAAAGTTTTTCAAAAGCTTTTCCTGTGGAGCACAGCGGGGTACCTTACCCTAAACCATGGCGAGCGATGCGATACACTAATTGGGGTCACACATTGGGTAATATACAAAATGATACCTCAAAACTGTAAAAATTTTATGTCTACCATTTGCACTTTGACCTTTTGACCTCGTTGATACAGTATGTTGTCGATAATATGGGGTCAACCTATTGACTGTCTGGTCTAAATCTTGTAGATCAATTCCATCACACCTCTTCACATGACCCTAGCTGCTTTTTCCCATAGAAAGAACTATAGCTGTGAAGCTGGATCTCTTCAGATTGCTCCACTCCTTTTACTACCCATGTGTGACTTTAGGGGTTAGAACCCAGCAATGTAAATTGCTCATCTGCCATCAGCAGTGACAGAACTAGTTACCATTCACCGGAGCAGATGCTTAGTGGAACCGCTGTCTCGGCTTGAAAAGAATGGTAACTTATCCTGATACTACATCCCTTATTGCTATGAGTTGCTTCCAAAATGGACCCTTGTATTTAACAGTACATTGTCTGCATTCATAGGTCAATACACTAGGCCTGGGAACAATTATTGAACCGAAAAAGAACACCGTAATGGTGAGGTTCTCTACAGCATGAACTTATAGAGTGTATAGAACTTGTCTGATCACTACACAATAGTCATCAGAGAGTGGTAATGCCCCATTCCAGCTCAACACTCTTGGAATAAGAACGTATGGTGTATATAACGCCCATGGGGGGGATACGCTTTGTTTTCTCAACATGACTTTAATTTTGTTCACAAAATGTAAATTTCAGACCTACTATTTAGTATTGCTGCTTAGTGTCACCGAACACCACCAGCCGTTCTACATGAGCTGTTTTCATCATTAAATGTTCTTCACAAAGCATCCTGTGTGAGCCCAAGTCACTTTCCATTAGACGTGTTGTTCCAGTGATAGGCTTCAGGAGACGTATTGATTTGGTCTGAAGGCCGTCTCTGCACACACTTTCTCCAGGCCGGTCTGAGAAATTCAGGCTTGGGGCAACTAACCCGGTTAGAGGCTCTTATTTCCCAGCACTAATCCTCCCTTTGTTTTGTGTTGTTTTTTTTTTTTTTAACCACTTGACAAGAACTCGATAGAAATGCATTGTATGTGATCACCTCAAGTAAATGTTTTCTGCTGTCAGTCCTGGAACGATTTATTTCTAGTTTATTGAGCATCTAAAATAATGTTTCAATGGTAGCGTTGTTGTGGTTTTTTTTGCTGATACAACTCTTTAAATATCATACTGGATGAAGAAACTGCTGTTCAGAACAACCCTCCACAATAGCAATATGAGCATAAATGAACCAAGCAGTTGTGACTGTAGTAATAGCGCACTCAGCTGTGTTTGTGTCAGCAGGTGATCAGCGTTTCCATATACATTGTACTGTGTACCCATACATAGCTTAGTACGGGTTCTTTCTCAAGAACAACGTGAGAAGCAAATCAAGTTGTCACTTAGCTTGCTGGAATGTGACATGTGTATGTCAACACTTAAATGCACCACGTTTTCTGCTGATCCCGATAGAGGAGGCTGCTGCAGTATTTTTACATATTCTACAACTATTAGTGAAAGCTGCTGTTTAATGTAAATTCATTAGGCTGTCAGGTGTCAGCATTCGTTTGACAGCATCTAAAGAGTTATCGGTGAAATCAGATACCGCCTTTCTCCTACTGCCTCGCAACATTCAAGAAATGTTTCTGTATGAAAGTTACACCTTTGTTGGGGAACCAGCGTACGTACGTGACTGAGTGATTGCCGTATGTTTTTGGAGCAGACGATAAAAGCGTCCTACACCGCCAAAACGAATATTAACCCTGTAATTTTTGTACCTGTTTTCTAGCCTATCGGTGCTTTGAATCCAAAGAGAGCAGTGTTTTATGCAGAGCGCTATGAGACGTGGGAAGATGACCAGACGCCACCCTACCATTATAACACACATTACTCCGCATCCACCTATACGTTGTGCTGGCTAGTTCGCATTGTAAGTATGCATGTTATGTTATCGAACTGGCACAGTGTATGTTTAGAATGTTGACCTTGACAGAGTGTCAACACTAAAATGTCTGTATTCAAAATGTTGACATGGGAAGAATATTAACAATGACAGAATGTTGACAGTCAGTTGTTTATTACTGTTAGGGTTAGGCTATGGTTAGGGTTATTATTATACTAACGAAAAACCACAAGGTCAACATGTCTACTCTCAACATTATGCTAATGACGACAGTTGATATATTGACCTCCTGTCCATGTCTACATTCAGAATATGCAAGTAATACCCCTTTCATAATGCACTTTAAACCCGGATTGTTGCCGGGTTAAGGTTTGGTAGGAAAGCACCAAACCTTATAACCCGGGTCAACAACCCAGCAATTTCACCCAGGTTATAAGATAAGAAGGGTTAAACTTGGGCGCATGTTTATAATGGGCGGGGTGCACCCTGGAATATGTATACAACTTGAAAAAAACAAAGAAAAGTTATTCCTACAAGGAGCACTATTAGTCAGTCTCCAATAAGGCAGCACTCAGAGCCCCCGATTCACTGCTCCCGATTCACCTTGTTTTTTTTTTTTGTTGTTTTTTTTTGCCGAATCGGGCTGTTTTCACTCCTTGTGGTGAATCTTTTTCACTGAAAATCTGATTCGCCCTATTCAATGTCCACTGTTCGCTGCCGGCCAGTTCTCCATTTCATGCTCGCTGCAATTCGCTGGTGTATTTCAGTGGGGTTTTCACTGTGATTCGCCGAGAGTGTATTCACTGCTAGAATGGAGAACTGCTTTCAGCATGATTTTCGCCATGATTCACTGTTTTGCAATAGACATCTTTTTAAGGTGAACTGGAATGTGTTCTTTTAAAATATATATATTTTTTTTTGGGGGGGGGGGGGGGGTTTGGTGTAAAAAAAATCAGTAATTCTAATATGTGAAGGGGCATGCTATTTGGATTCATGTGCTTGCAGCACATGAATATATACTTATTTTAAAAAAATATATTATTTTTTTTTTTACACATGACATCAGCAGGGGGAGACACTCATTATATATTTACTGCACACTGGTCCCACTCATTACATATGCACAAGCGGGACCAGCGCAGCGGCTCCCTCCACTGCATCCACTTCCAGCTCTCCCTCGCCGTCATTTATTCAACGTTTCAGGGATCAATTCCCCATTATCAGGATCCTGAATAAGGGGACTTGATCCCTGGTAAAAAAAAAAAAAAAAAGTTGAAATATTTTTCAAAAATATTCAACCAAAATCCACCTGTGCTGAAAGGAAATTACTCTGTAGTGTAATACTGGAATATCTGAAGAACTATAGCTCAGATTAAAGTGGATCTATCTTGGGCCTAACTGAGATCTTGCCACACCGAGGTCCATCTTTGTTACGTTCCTTACGGAAATGACTGACAGCAGATATCATCTGTGTACATCTCCACCTCCGCGACTGGCGTGCGTTCTACCGCAAAGAGACTGTTTAGTGACTAATTGCTAATTCCATTAACTTGTCAGATGTTTGCTCGTTTCACAAAATCTGAAATGTTATCAGTGAAATCAAATTCCATATTGACTTGAAAATGTAAAATATTCCGAGCAATACTTATTTGAGTGACACGTATATGTAAGAAAGTTTTCATTTGCATCAACTGTGGTTAATACCAAGAATCCTGTGACCGCAGGGCTGAGAGCAGAGTTCGTACAAATGACTAACACCTGTAAATGAAGAAACTCTACTATTTTACCAGTTCCCACACAGCTGTAAGAGGCCTTATACTTGGTGTATCCATCACCAGGGGCTGGAGGCAACGCAAGCAAGTGGCCCCCACCTCCACAGTTGTTCTGCCTTACGGTTCCGCCCTAGTATGCAGCAATGATTAAACAGCTGCTGGTGCTGTTGCGTATAGTCTTCATCCATATATACTATAGGGAACTAATCCCTATAGCGTGTATATAATATATATATTAATTACTATAATGAATAACATTTAAGGAGACTCACAGGTGATTTAATGATATATATGTAGGCAACCTAACTAACCTAACTATACTACTAAGAAATGTGTTATTTAAATTAGCTGTGAGCCTCCTGCATTGTCATCCATTATTGCATACAGTGTATGTTTATATATATATATATATATATATATATATATATATAACATTAGCAATGAAACAAACAGCGGCACCATTTTTTGTGTTTACCATTTATCTGACAAATTAATTCATATTGACCATATGTTGTCGACCCGTTCACTGTCTACCTATTGTAGATCTATTACACCACACCCATGCACTGCGGGCATAAGGGAAAGTGACCAATCATTAGATGTGACATTATTGTGTTAACAGTGAGTGGCCCAGCTTGTTCCTATGTAGTATGAACAACATGCGCTATCCCTAGGACTGTAACCCTCTGTTACTGGACAAGGCGATCATATACATGGCCTTCCAGCTTTCCCACGTTCTCTTGTAACTCTATCCAAATGTTCCCTAAGAAAAATAATGCCCAAGCCCCTAATAAAAGTTTGTTTGTATGGGATATAGGTTATTAAGGCCCCAAGGGGAAACAAGGCAGCCCTAAGCTCATTACCAATTCAGAGCGGAGGCCAAGAAAAGCATTGTACCCAAGCCACATCACTGCCATGTGTACAGAAGCGTCCACTTATCTGCCCATTCCTTATGCTATACATAAGATGGATGTGCTTACATTAGTGGTACTTTATGTCATATTTTCATTGGACTAATGCAGGGAAAATGCTGCAGCTGTAAATTTGTGGATCATATAGTGTTATACACCGAGGTTAGAAAAATAAGTCCATAAAGTGTAGTACTTCTCCTGGCCTGTCAGGGTACTTTAAGAGGAAAGCAAACAGTCATTTCAAAAAAGGCATAATAAAAAATAATGTGGCCCAGCTTGTTGAATATAAATCTGAGTTGCAATGTGATGCGACAGATCTGAATGTACTGATTAAATTGACACTTGTACATCTGTGTGCGTATGAGTCTGTATTTGTGGTGGTGCTACCATGCAGCAGATGAAGCTTTTTCACGCCAAGTTGTGTTGTGCTGTATATGTGAATTAGTACTTATTGCAAACTGATTCCTGTGCGGTTATGTTCGCAGCCCAGCGTCCCTGGTACACATTGAGTGGTGTATCGCTGCATCTACAGTATGAATAGGACTGTAATATAAAAAAGTCACTACTCTAAACCGCTCGACATGACTCAGTCGCACCAGCCGTTTCATGCTACATGGTGTATTGGGGCTAGTTGACACATCTGTATTGTGATGCCGGGCGAACTTAGACATTTTTTTATAAACGGCGATCATTACCAAGGCACGGTTTATATAGTAACATAGTAATTAAAGAAAAAGACGTTAGTCTATCGAGTTCAACAATGCATCTAGTTTTTATTTAAATTCAATAACAGTAGTTGCTGTAATCACCTCCACCGGCAATGAGTTCCAGAATGTTACTGCTCTAATGGTAAAGAATCCTCCTCTTAATTCAGTATGGAATTTATTTTCCTCGAGCCTCAGTACATGCCCGCGTGTCCTAAGTATGTAGTGAACAAATAATCTCCCAGTTCCATATGATTCCCAATATGCCTTTTAAATGATGTATTATGTGAAAAACCATCCTAGTTTGGCCGGCCTCACGTACCTGAGGCAAACCCGGACTCCGTTACATCCCATCAGTTGTTTTATAGTTCAAAAAGATGGAACACGTACAATTTAGTGAATAAAATGTTTTTGGATGAAATCTGTACTTATTTGTGTTCTGTGTTTTACACCTAGTGTAACGTGTATTGGTTCATGTGTTTAATGCTGTTTTATATCCGTGCTTGCTGTATAGCAACGCCATGTCTTACTACAAAATGAAATGGTAATTTTGCCTGTACGTTAAAATTGACCAGTTGCCTATATATATCCATTGTGTGCGCTAAACCCAATATTTAAACGATCGCACCATATATCATTCGGTGGCGAAATCCAGAAGCACGGTGTCGCTCAAAATATCTTCAGCCTGCACTGCACAAACATCGCACATGTTGGTGTTTACACACTAGACTATGATGTAGAAGTTGTGTCATTCGGATTTGGGTTTTTAGAGGCTCCTGAAAGTTCTCCTCAGACTAAAGGCTATTTGTGGCTGTTGGTTATTTTACTGTGTGATACAGAGCAAAATAATTTCCATGGCGGTGCTGCCTCACAGGGTAATGTATGAAGGCAGGCATAGCCTGGTAACTACCCATCTCTTCATATTTTACACCAGAATGGGCGACACTGACAGGACAAATGTACAAATAAATTAACTCAGAGGAGTGTGCACAGAGTCTACTTTGCAAAATGATATGTGAAGAGATTTTAGGAGTAATGAAGTGTTTGCAAGCAGGGTAATGATGCGGCATTGACGGCCACGCCACCTGATGTAACAAGGATGTGCTTGAAAAGGTGTTTGGAAATTCTGGCTCTATGGAAACGATGTTTTTTCTTGGAAGGATTGTCAAAACAGATCCACCAGAGAATAAGCAATAAATGATCAACTGGAGCATCCATCAATTATAGCTTTCCACAAGAGACAGTGGGGGGAATTTACTAAGATGTGAATTCTACTTCACATATGATGTTGCTATGGGCAACCAATCACATCCTGTCTACTATCTTTAAGAGGGTGCTAAATAAATAAGAAGTAGATTCTGATTGGTTGCCCATAGCAACATCACAGTAGTAGAATTCACATCTTAGTAAATTTCCCCCAGGAGATGTGCAAGTATTAGATAAAGAATAATAAAGAAGTATTAGGGGCCTTCTTTATCAAGAAAAGCCCCAAAGGCTGCAACACACACACACACACACATATATATAAGACGAGCGGACGCGGAATCCATGTAAAGTAATCTGCGTCCCCACGCGGGGCACGCTGCGCTCACCACGCTTCAGGCTCAGTGGCTCGCTGCGCTCGCCACACTTTAGAAAATCAACTCCACGCAGACATGGATAGTGGGGGTATGAAAAGGTCGGGAGGACGCGTAACCGCGTGCGCTCGCCACGCTTCGGGGTGACTTAGATAGTGGGGGTGTGCATGGGTGCTTTTAAAATTAAGTACCATCACATCTCATGGCATGGGTGCTTATACAATGAAAAATCGCATTGCACAGCAAAATTGCCTGCAATGCAATGCGATTTTCCTACGGTGCCGTACGTATGTAAATTGGGCGCCCTGCAAATACACAAGTACCATATGTATGTATGTATGTATGTGTGTATATATATATATATATATATATATATATATATATATATATATATAGTTCCTTTGTGGATCGGCAATGACCCACACTCTCCATTGGCTCCCCGGTGCCCTCCGTAAATGTATCACAAACAGGCAGGAAAATAGCAGACGGCACTCGGAGACTTTTAAATCAATAAAGTATATTAAACCAAATCTATGATGTTCTGGGCCATGGATTTGATTTAATACACTATATATATATATATATATATATATATATATATATATATATATATATAACACGATACGTGATACCGGCACTTCCAAACGTTGTATACTGCGCTTGTTGCCTGCCGTGTATAAGACGCTGAGCTACAGCTGCTGGCGTCTCTGACATGGAACGATGCGACGGCACTCAAGCATAAATAATCACACGGAAACCAGTCCAATGGTTTGTCAACGTTTCAATGGGGTATCCCCATTTTCATCAGGACATAAGAAATAACAAAGTATAACTCACCCATATATGTGCTCAAACACCTTCACCACACGATTCTGTGCGCCGCGACTCCCTCCGCCGCACCACAGTGTCCCGTCACCCAAACAAAATACATACAGCTGACTGTCAAAAAAAACATAAGCGTAATGAATACATATAATCAATACAAAAAGGAATATACACAAGAGAAGAGCAGATACTGTAAGCGTACAGATAAAGCATCATACATTTTTATAAAAAGCAATTTAACCCCAGCGATTCGTTGAGTCCGTTAGGGCTTAGCGTTCCCAAAGTAAAAATCCATCTTGCCTCTCGTTGGAGTAGCAATTTGGATCTATTACCTCCCCGCTGAAGAGGTGGAATATGGTCGATAATTTTGTGTTTCATAGCTGTAGGGGAATGACCCATAGTTGCATAGTGACGGGCCACCGGCTGCTCACTGGTACCTTTCAGTACAGCAGCACGGATCGCCTGTCTATGCTGGGCCATACGAACTTTAAATTGGCAGTCTGTTTTGCCGACATAATATTTGTCGCACGGACATACCAAAACATATACAACATACTGAGTTGAACATGTTAAACGATGTTTAATTTTAAAGGTCTTATCAGTACGCGGATGTTTAATGGAGTCCCCAACCCACATGTAGCTGCAAGTCACGCAGCCAGTACATTTCACACAACCAAGTTTAGGTAAACCAAAAAATGTATTGGGGGACTGTTTATCAAAATTAGTGATGTCACTATGTACCAACATATCTTTTAAATTACGGCCACGAGAATAGCTCGTTACCAGTTTTTTATGTGGCAGGATCGCAAGATCCCTGTCAGTGGCAATAATCGGCCAGTATGATTTGACGGCCGATCGAGCTTCATTGCTTGCTGTATTGTATTGGTTGGGCCAAAAGATGCGGTTGATATTCTTTTTCTTAGATTTGCGTTTAAGGGTTTTAGCACGTGGGATGGCCAGAACTTTATCCTTACTCACTAACAGGTCATTCCGATTGTAACCCCTTTCCAAAAATTTCACAATCATTTTATCAAGTTGGACTTCTAGATCACTGTCATCGCTGCAAATCCTCCGTACCCGCAACATTTGCGAGTATGGGAGCCCCTTCATTACTGAAGGAGGATGAAAACTCACCGGGGAAAGCAGCATGTTGCTATCAGTGGGTTTAACGAATAAAGATGTACTCAATTTGCCATTGGCCAGAGTGATGCGTACATCCAAAAAACAATTTGACTTTCCGAGGTGGTGCATGTAAGTTTAATGGGGCTATTACTGGCATTGTGATTAGTGATAAGATTATTTAAAGATGACATTACATTACATTATGACACCCTGCAATACTTCTATTAAATCTCCACAGGCGGGTATCACATATATATGTCAGTCCCATACCCAGTGCGGTCACGTAACTTTATATCAAATATCAGGTTGTAGACCTATATGAATCACACTCTCATATGTGTTTTTCTCTCTTTATAATCTTATTAGATTTTACTTTATCTTTATTTCCATAATATTATTTTTCCATTTTTCCTTTTTCCTGTGCGGTATGAATATATGCATGTCCTCAGAAAATTTCTGATGCGGCATTTCTACTCTCATAGCACAGGATCCGCATTATGAAGTCCAGAATCGTACCAAGTCAGATTTACCACACCCCTACACAGAGGGTGAGTGACAGGGAGCAGGTACCTGGACACACCCATTCAGACACACCTGTGTTGAGTAATTAACCTACTACAGGTATATAAGGAGCTTCCGGAGGTTTGCCAGGCTGGTCCTGATGAAGCTCCGTTCTGCGAAGTGTACACTGACCTAGAAAATCAGTGTGTTTGACTCCCTTTTCCCCTCCCCACTTATATTGTTATATTTACCTGTGTCTTGGCTGCCGATACCAGGGCGAGCGTACGCCAGTTTCCACTGGGATCGCACGCCCGCCTGAAGCTGCGGTGTAAAGACGTCTGCACCGCCGCTTTCCTTATCACACAGCTAGCGTGAGACAGACGGCGCTGCTATCCACACGCCGCTGCCCGCGTAGCTCTGTGTTACTTCTCAGGAGCAGACGGGAGACAGACAGCAGTGTTATTCACACGCTGCCTGCCTGCACAGTTCCGTTCTGCTCAGCCGCTGCCTCCATACAGACCTCCCGGCTGCAGTGAGAGATTGGCACAGGAGTGGCAGTTCTGGCCAACTCTCACTTACCGGGTAGGCGCCCAGCCCCCACACACATTAAATCGAGTGGTCACAGCGACATTCATATTGGTGTTACCAAACATTATACCACTCACGTAATTTGATTGTGCTGTCCTCCCCTCAGCAGGATTAGGGAGTGATACCAATATCACATCCCGATCCACCAGATTCTGGTGGGATTCGAGGAGCACCACTTTACTTTTGGGCTGAGCAATAAACCATTATATATGGGACAGCAGCGGACAAGCCAGTAAGGACACCAATAGTGGCTGACAGACTTTGGAAACAGAAGTGTCGAGCACTCTTATATTCAATTGTCCATTTGTCTGCCAGCAGTGCCACAGCAGCACCCATACATATCTATAAGGGGTCAGTAGGGGAATTCGGCCACACTGTATAAGGATAAAACATTTATCCTTTTTTATCACACTGTCCGTGTTTTATGTCTGTTACTTGTTGTCAATATTTCGCACCGTTGTTTGTTTTTTATATAAATGAAATAAAGGCTATATTTTAAATAAATTTGTATCTTGAGGTGCACCACATAGAGACATCTCCTTTCCTTTTCTCGATTTATTTAAAGATGACAATGAACCCTTCCAAATGAGGATCATATCGTCGATATAACGAGCGTAGTAAACTACGCTGTTACTAATTAGTGGATCACTGAAAAAAATATCATTCTCAATTGCCATCATGTAAGCATTGGCATACGATGGAGCCACTGAGGACCCCATCGCACACCCAGAGACTTGGAGGAAGTACTGCCCATCAAAATAAAAATAATTTTTCGTGAGCACCATCTCTAGAAGGTCACAAAAAAAGCCAACATCGGGGCCAGAGTATAGCCTATCCATCAAAATCAAATTCTTGGTGGCAATGATGCCCTGTTGGTGGGGAATGCTGGTGTAAAGGGCATTTACATCGATACTGCATAGAATACACTCATCAGGAATATCGGTGAGTTTCTGCAGTGCATTGAGTAATGCGGTGGTATCCTGCAAGGAGAATGGTGAGTTCTGGACAACAGGTTGTAAATACACATCGAGATAAGCAGAAACAGGTTGGAAAATCGAACCCCTGGCAGAAATTATTGGTCTGCCAGGGGGATTCTCCAAACTTTTGTGTATTTTGGGCAATGTGTACAGCAGGGGCGTTTTAGGAAATTCACACGTTAAAACATTCCTAGTTTTGTTGTTAATAACCCCTGACTGCACTGCCGCCAGTGTATACTTGTCTAGCTCTCTCTTAAAGATGTTGGTAGGATCAGATCGCAACAACTGGTATGTCGAGGAATCAGAGAGTTGTCGTTTAATCTCTGCTTTGTAATCGGTAAGATTCTGAACAACAATCGCGCCGCCCTTATCAGCGGCGCGTATAATGATATCCCGTCTAGCACTGAGAGCCGACAAAGCATCAAACTGTGATTTATTAAGGTTGGAATGAATTTTAGTTCTATCCAGAAAAGAGTCCTTAGTAGAAACATCAACCAGTCTAACAAAAGATTTGATTGAAGAATTGTTAGAAATAGGATCAAATGTCGATCTTGGTGCCAGCTTTTGTAGTTCAGATGGTAATGCCTCCTCAGATGGTACCAATGTTTTTGAACCAAAGTATTCCTGTAATTTAAGTTGTCGGTGGAGTTTATAGGTTTCAGTTTTCCATAAAAATGGATCATGATAAGTAGTGGGCACAAAATTCAAGCCTTTCTGTAGTACTTCATATTCCAACGTTGAAAGTGGGGTCGAGGAGAGGTTGAATACTACCTCTTGCTGGTTGGCGGTTTGCCCACCTGTGATCCGCTTCCACTGGCCTCCTCTGCGACAGGGTTTCGACCTCTTTGGGCACGGGTACGCACGGCTAAAGGGATAAATTTATTCCTTTGTGTGCGTTTGCCGCGTTGATCATGGTCGCTGGCGGAGTTGGCTGTATCATTAGAGGAGTCTGACTGAGGACCCCGTCTAAAGCGCCGCCTGTTTTTAAATCGATTGCCAGAATGTGTATTTCCAGTGAGCCAACCATAGACGTTATTGGTTTCATAGTCAGATTTTACTTTCTGAAACTTTTCTTTCTTGTACTTGATGATATCACGTCTGTAGTTGTCAATTTGAGTCTGAATCTTCTCTAACCACTTATCAGTGGTATCAGCCTCCAGGGTTTGTTTGTGTAAAGATTCATATTCGGCAAGTTTAACCTTTGTGGCGTTCATTTCTCTTGTAGATTCTTCCACCACAAGGAGCAATAAATCATAAGAACATTTGTTTAAAATAGCGCACCACTTCTTGCAAAAAGGGACGCTATGCCTGCCGATGGTCGGTATGTTACTGACCCGGAACCCCCTGGGTATCTTTTTTTCAGTGAAATACTCAGATAGAGTGGCTGCATGGAAATAAAAATCAAGTTCACGTCTTTTAAGGCGCATGATTTCATGGAAAACATCAGTTGCAGATAAGTTATCAGTGGAAGCAAGGATTTTGTCTCTTAAGATGATATTATTAGCTTCGCTGTCTGAGTAGGAATGCACATCAGCCGCATCCAACACTACTCTTTCAAATGTGGTTTCCATCATGAGATCACAAATATGTAAGGTAAAATGTACCCGGACAGTCAAAGAAAACAAATAGGTGTCACTATATTGAATACTGACCACCCAATAATGAGATGATGAAGTCTGTCTCACACAGATATGATCCGGTGTGCCTTGTATCCAATGAGCCCCACAAACAAACAAGTGGGTCTTTTCAATGCAACACGATACGTGATACCGGCACTTCCAAACGTTGTATACTGCGCTTGTTGCCTGCCGTGTATAAGACGCTGAGCTACAGCTGCTGGCGTCTCTGACATGGAACGATGCGGCGGCACTCCAGCATAAATAATCACACGGAAACCAGTCCAATGGTTTGTCAACGTTTCAATGGGGTATCCCCATTTTCATCAGGACATAAGAAATAACAAAGTATAACTCACGCATATATGTGCTCAAACACCTTCACCACACGATCCTGTGCGCCGCGACTCCCTCCGCCCACGGCCGCACAGACTGATGACGTCACCACAGTGTCCCGTCACCCAAACAAAATACATACAGCTGACTGTCAAAAAAAACATAAGCGTAATGAATACATATAATCAATACAAAAAGGAATATACACAAGAGAAGAGCAGATACTGTAAGCGTACAGATAAAGCATCATACATTTTTATAAAAAGCAATTTAACCCCAGCGATTCGTTGAGTCCGTTAGGGCTTAGCGTTCCCAAAGTAAAAATATATATATATGTTTTATTTTGCCTGTGTATATGGGTCCTACTGTAAGTTATCACTTGCCTATTGCCAACTGTGCATGTTAAAGTAAATATGATTTATTTAAAAGCGGTGTAAGCAGATCATTCTGGCAGCATGCTGGTATAATCTACCACCAGCTGTGGATGTAACCATGCTGTGGAGAAGTACAACAGCTTTAACATCATTTGTGTGTTTGTAGCTTTTGCCTGGTAAGATTGAGCTAGAATAGAAATCCATCGCACTGTACTACAGGAGAAAGTGTGTAAAACATTCTCAGGTACAGAAAGTGTGTGTTTGTGGGATCAGCCAGTACCCCATGATTTCTCATTTATATAGGAATCAAGTTCCGACATTACTGGTTCCAAACTAATAAATTGTATTTCCATGAATAGCACCGCGGTCTCCGTTTATGGTAAACTGGTAAATTATAAGAGTATACATTTATACTAGTAGTTTGTGGGTAACTGCTACTACTTCCAATTATTACACTTTATTGTTGATCTCAATTCTATAATTCTATAGTGTGATGCTTAATTAGCACCGCGTTCTGTAATATTCTGTTCATGTGTCCTTCCCTAGGAACCCTTCACAACATTCTTTCTCAATATCAATGAGGAAAAGTTTGATCACCCGGACCGAACATTCTCCGCTGTGGCGAGATCATGGAGGAACAGCCAAAGAGACACATCTGATGTAAAGGTGAGGATAAAATAACTTTCTGTGAATTATTTAATCAGCCATACAATGAGATTATATTTGCAATATATGCCTTATAATGCCATTGTATTATTTTAGGTAAGATGCTGTAACTTAATTTCTCCCTACACATCTAGTTCCGTGTGCAACCAAAGTTAAACAACCAATCAGAATGAAGACACAAGCGAGCGGACCCCCCCTCCCCTCACCAGTTCATTTACAGCCCGACTCAGCAGGTCCTGAAGCACAGCCTGGCTTCAATGCAGGACGCCGGCGGGCAATTAAAATGCAGCACCGACTGGTGAGCCAATGAGAGCCTGTGTACCAGCAGCCGCTCTGATTGGCTAACGGTACATGGACTCTGATTGACTCAAAAGCCGGTGCAGCATTTTAATTGGCCACCGGCTTCCAGCATTTTAGAAGCCTGTGCTTCGGGACCTGCTGAGGACCAAGTGCAGCACACAGCAGAGGGTTGCTGTGGGTAAAATGAGCTGCCCAGGCCCTTCCAGAGTCCGGGGCCCGGGACAGCTGTACCCACGGCAGCCCCGTATGGAGGGGAGGGGGGAATGCACCGGTCCTAGGACCAGGGGGTACAGAACTGTATCTGCTGTGGTATATCCCCCGTCCCATGGGCCTTCTGTATGTGCACACTGCACCCATGATGAGTCAGCCTACATCTATGATAGATAGGCCACTGCATACATGTTAGACTGGCACTTGGCTTGAAAAATCACTGTTTGTAGAAATTAACCCTAAAATGTGTAAAATTACATTTACAATAATTCCCGTCTGTATGGTGTCTGTTGCTGTAAAGTAGTTTAAGCAGAAAAAGATGGATAGTATATAGTGGGCGAGATGTACTAAGCCATGAAAAGTGATAAAATAAAGAGTGATAAACCACCAACCAATCAGCTCTTACCTGTCATTTTTAACACAGCCTGTGACAAGGCAGGTAGGAGCTGATTGGCTGGTGGTTTATCACTCTCCATTGTATCAATTTTCAAGCTTAGTGCATCTAACTCCAAGGAGAGAGAAAGATAAATATGGATGGTTAGATGGCGCACGTCATCTGCAGTACTATAGGATACGTACATTTTGGCACCATTTTGTTACTTTGTTCCCCTGTCGCTGTTAGTACTATAATGTGCTTATTTTAAATGTTTCATTTAACCACATAAAATGACTGGTGCTGCAGTGGTTCCAGCAGGGAACATCTGTACAATGCACTATTCTGAGGCCAGTGTACAAATCCCGCTACAATGAGCTGTTTAGAACAATTGACGTCTGATGCTGAGTGCTAACGGTTTTCCTCTTCTATTAAAATCTCTGCTTTAATTTACGTCAAATATTTGTACGAGGGAGGCGAAAAACAAATAAATTCCGCTTTCCCGCTGTTAACTCAATATTTGGTCTACTCCATAAAACACAGCAGGAATTGGATTTGACCTTAAAGTGTCATATTGCTATGGCCTAGACTGCACTGAGCGGTGCATTGCCTGGGGCAATTAATAAAGCATTAATGACAAGATCTATTTAAAACGTGGGCTCGTTCTCTTCAGCCCCAGCTTTTACTCACTTGCCTGGGGATATTATGCAACAATGCACTTTAGATTAATCCAGCAAACACAAGCACTATGAACATGATAGAGAATCACAGTTATTGCTCCTTTTGTAAGCCGTGCACGTTTTTTTTTGTTCCCCCAACCGCGATGATAAAAGTATGCGGATTTCCCAACATTTGTATATTTTATAATATGTTAGTGATTTACATCTTTTACTGTACCAACACGAGCTTCAACTTTCCGGTCCAAATATTTGATCATTAAATTTGTGAATTGTTGAATATATCGTCGGGACTCGCATCTCACCGCAGTATCTGCCGTGTGTACACACCATTAGTTTGGTGATCTCTTAATAAATATATAGCAAGAGGATTTAACAAGAGCAGTGCAAATTTACACATGTATTCATTTTTTTAATTCGTGAAATAACTGACAATCCAATGTTTAAAAAATAAATTTGTTTTGTTTCACATTATTAAACAGAACATTTTGGGCCTGATGCTAAGTAGAAGCAAAATGTGAATAAAGTATGCCTTTAAAGGAAAATAATAATAATAAATAAATAAATATGTTGTTATTATTATTGTTTATTTTATATGGCACCACAAGGGTTCTGCAGCACCAACAATACATAAATATAAATGAGCAAAAAACAATAAAATAACTAATGACAGTACAAGGCAATTTAGGACAAGTACATGGTAAGTAAAGACCGTTGCATCAGGGGACAGCATACTGACACAGTTATCAGGGTGGCAGATATATATATATATATATATATATATATATATATATATATATATATATATATATATATTCTCAGAAAAGCACATGAGGAGAGAGGGCCCTGCTCGTGATAACTTACGTTCTCACTTCAATATATGTGTGTGTATGTATATATGTATGTGTGTATGTACTATATATATATAGAGAGAGAGAGGTGAGGAATGCATTACACTAATTCTTTGTCAACATAGATTGACACACACACCAAAATTCTGTGAAAGCCAGTGTCAACCATTTCATAGTCAACCTTTTGCCTGTTGACCAACAGTGGTCAACCTACTGACTATCAACCTAGACACTGTCGACCTAATAACTCACACCCAAGAGACGCATTTCCTATGGACAATCGCAGAATATCATTTGGTTTAACCCCTGATGGTGCAGGATATATTATTAGAACTCTAGGGTACTCTTTAGGAAATTTAATAGGATGAGAGAATCAGGAAGTGAGAGATTTGGTAAGAAATCTCCGGGTTTTTAAAAGCGGCAATCATTTACACTGCAAAATCAAACCGTGTACATCACAGGTTCTCAAACTCGGTCCTCAGGACCCCACACAGGGCATGTTTTGCAGGTCTCCTCACAGAATCAAGTGTAGTAATTAGCTCCACCTGTAAATATTTAAAAATGTGTCAGTGAGTACTGAGTGCACCTGTTGGGTGACCTGAAAAACGTGAACTGTGGGGGGTTCCTGAGGACTGAGTTTAAGAACCACTGGTGTAAATGATTGCCGCTTTTAAAAAAACCTGGAGATTTCTTACCAAATCTCTCACTTTCTAATTCTCTCTTCCTATTAAATCCCCCCCCCCCCCCCCCCCTCTATTTTTCTTCCCCAGTGTAGCATTTACATATTCATCTACTGGCTCTGTGCTGATTAGAACATTTGTACTGACCACAGAATAATGGTACTGTATAAGGCAGTGATGGCTAACCTTGACACTCCAACTGTTGTTGAACTTCACATCCCAGCATGCCCTGCATCCATTTTACCATGGCCAAATAGGCAAACTGTAGCGGGGCATGCTAGGATGTGTAGTTCAACAACATCTGGAGTGCCAAGGTCAGCCATCACTGGTATAAGGCATGAGAAAGACAAATGCAGGTCAGAAAAATAATAATAATAATAATTTGTGAGGGAAAAAAAAAATGAAAACCTGGAGATTTGATTCTCATCTTTATTGGTAATGAAAAGAACATGGCTGCAGAATAATTGCTAGTTGTATGACCTTTCAGGAAGCAAATCACCCGGAAATGACCTTAGCTGGCCAGTTGTGACTTCTTTTCCTATCGCTTCCCCCCTTCCTAAGCTCCCCTGTAGCATGTGAAAGCTAAAGAATCTGCAGTTCAGCGTTAATCTGGCCCAAAGCCTCTCAGAATTGTTATATTACTTTCTGGATATAATTTGTTGTTGTTTGAAAGGGTAGTTGTGACAAGATGTCATTAAGGTGACATAGTGTAAATTAATACAGTTAATGGAGATGACCGGGTCTGACTTACTGACCCACAGAAAGACTCATTCCAGCTTAATAGATGCCAAGGGATCAACTTTTGAAGAAAAGAAATATGGCAACCATAAAAACCATTGGTGATATACGGTTTGGAGAGTGAAAAATGCCTCCTTAGGATCTCGTTTCCCCGGCTAACAGTACAAACAGTAGGCTTTTGTAGCAAAATGTATTAAAATGAAATGTCAGCTTTGATTCAGGAGGTATACAGTTTTGATAGCGTTAATAGTCGTCTTTTATCACTCCGAGACTTTCTTGAAAGTCGCTTTAATTTTTCAACAGCTTGGGCCTGTCACAGGGCTGTAAATTAGAAATGTGTTTGGGGATGTGGCTCCTCCGTAGCCTGGTGCGCCATTAGCTATATTATAGGGCTTTAATAAAGCTGTAAAATAAAATCTGGATCACATTTACAGATGTGACGCGTCAATTATCATATGTTTTATAGCTAAGTCTGCACCTCTGCACGTCCTGCCATATTTTTCATGCAGGGTTTTTGCAACGCGGGTATCGTTTACCCTCCCTTACATAGTATGCACACACAGGGATGCAGTGATTTCTAACCTTGGCCGAGCTATGGATGGCTGTGCACATATTTCATGGCGCACACTTAATGGAAAATACATTTTTGATGTAGGATAAAATATCTGCAGACGTTAGTGAAGATAATGAAAGCCACAGATATGAAATGTACATAACTCTGTATATCATTGCAGTTCCTATTCACATGTATTATTAACCTGGGTAGGATTCAGGGCAAGCAGGAGACAAGGGGGTGTATTCAATGCGGTCTGCAAAGGGGTTAAACGGCGGGGATCACTGAAAACAAATGGCCGCTCACCGTATTCAACATTCTGGGGGAATCCTCGCTGTCCGAGAACGGCACGGATTCCCCCAAACAGCGAGGCCCAAAAATGGGGACATATTGCAAAGCTTGGAGAGATATGAAGAGCCAACCAATTAGCATTTGTCCTTTTTCAAGGACACCCTGTAAAATGGCAGAAGCTGATTGGCTAGTAGTTTATTCTTTCTAAGCTGGGATACATTTTCAGTAAAGTGATCATAAAGTCAGGTACATGCCACAGCAAGGTGAATCCGGACAATATCACGGCGATCACGGGACCCTGCACATTTGCTCATGCAGGGGGGTGATGAAGCGGTGGGGGAAGCCATGCTGGCACAGCTAGTGATGTCTTCTGATTGCCAACCAGACAATATCACTATCAACGTACAGTACAGTACTTGCCGAATTGTGTTTCCATTATGACTGTGGGGGTGAGTGGCAGCTACGCGTGCTGTAGTACCTACCTGCTGCTGACGGGATTGCTTCAGTAATGGAGGTTATAAGGTGGATACTATAGAACACTGAGGTGACAGACGGAATGTGGGGAGTACCCATAGTGACGGACATTTACCTAGATGCGAGTTACTATGTTACTATGGCCAACCAATCAGATACTATCTGTTATCTTTTATAAGGTGCTAAATAAATGAGAAGTAGATCCTGATTGGTTGCCCATAGCATCATCCCATCATAGTAAATTTCCCCCAGTGTATTTTCAGCTAACAATGCTTTCGTTGCTATAGGTCAGGGGTGGCCAACCCGCGGCTCTCCCCCTGTTAAAGTGCAGCTCCTGCATTAACCCCTTGAGTGGTGGGTTTTGCTGGGGCAGGACAAACCTACCAGGGCAGGTTTGTCCTGCCCCAGCAAAACATACAACAGGACATTGGAAGCCCCCCCCCCCCCCCCCCCACACACACACAAACTCATGTCCGCTCCGGGGTTTGTACACCGGAGCTTCGCTGCCCCCACTGCCTTATCCGCCTGTCACATTCAGCAGTGACGTTGGTGGCAGGCTGGGGTATGTTCACGGTGGCTCGGGAGGACTTTCATCTTCCATTCTGTGCCCTTTATCTTCTATCTTTTATTACCCACCATATGGAGAAAGTAACTCAGGCAATCATAATGTTGGTAAACCTTACAACTAGACTGTTTAGTGTTTTGACTGCTGAGCACAAGTGTGACTCTCCCCTGATGGTATCTTACTCACATGGAGGTCAGCACTCACCCCATTTGCATTGCTACATTGCATTCATTGAAAGGTTACCGTGCCTTCAGCAAACCTAAAAATAGTGATCAATAGATGACCGTGGAATGCGTGGTACTGATAGCACTGTGCCTTCCCTGCAGAGAGCAGCGGAGGCCTGTGGGGTAATTCAGGAAAGGGCTGTACCTCATAGTAATAATCTATTGATGATTATTTTTAGTTCTGCTCCAGCTGAATCACCTCCCGCGGAGCCCAGGGCAACGTGCCACAGAGAGGGATATCAAACCGCATGTGAATATGCATTAATTCTATGCACGCCTACTGGAAATGATTCCAGTTTTACTTAGGAATATAGTAGAAGGGGGAGGGTGGTGTTTCAGAATATTCATCCTGTGAAATGACTCAGAATCGACATCACTCCAAATCGTATAACTTGCAGTAGTGCTGTATTAGAGTGTCTGATTAAAAAATAATTGTAGGGTGAGACGGCTCTGGTATCACCCACCCTGGAGGGACTGCCACCTTCCTTAGGTTTGTTGTCCCTGGCTAGGCTGAGGTGATGGGAGTGGACACTGGTCTTCCTTTCCCCACTGGACGTTCCTGCAGCGCTGGTCCTTCTACTCTTCCAATGTCACTTACAGCATGTGACAATGTAGTGTGGCAGGGTCTGCTAAATGTACATTTGACATGTAGTAAAGACTCATGAAGTACAAACATCCCTTAGTCCTTAAGGGCCCCAGTGCACTGCGCCTGCTGCACCAATGGTAGTTCTACCTCTACACTTATTCATGCAGCAGACACATCTACATTTACATTCACCATGGATCCTTCTAAACAGCAAGAGGAAGCTATTAGGGATACCGCTAAAGCACTGTGTCTAATCATTGTTCAGTCAACAAAATGGCTGCCCGCCCAATGTGAGAAGACAACGTTTTGTCTGCAGAAGAAGCAGACATAACAGATTATTGGAGTCTTTATAAATGATGTAGCAATGTAATTTTTTTTCCAGCTTTGCTTTATTTATTTTTTTCCTTTAATGAAGTTTCACGTAGTTATAATAATTAATACAATGTGTCCCAAAAGGTGTATTCTCATTATACTAACACAATGGATTCTATTTATTTATATATTAACATAGAACTGGGTGAAAGGGCTAATTGCATTTTCTGTATGAATTAAAAATCTGTAATTTATTCATAATCATTTATGCATGATCTTATTTTATTTCATAATTTAATATTGTGCTAATCATAAATGTGTTTAGTGATTTCTCAGACCCAAGTTTTTTCCTCTCTGCTGCTTATATAGATGGATTAGCATTTTATTACTTTTTGTAGCTTTTGTTTAAGAAAACTTTTTCTCAAACATAATATGACGGCTTTTATTTCATTTAATCTGTAGGAGCTAATCCCAGAGTTCTACTATCTACCAGAGATGTTTGTCAACACCAATGCATATAATTTCGGTGTGAGGGACGACGGTAATACGGTCAACGAAGTAGACCTCCCGCCATGGGCAAAAAACCCTGAAGATTTTGTTCGGATCAACAGAATGGTGAGAACTAACCCTATAAATGTATTTTAAAACGGTTTGTCTCCTGAGGCAATATATATATGTGTGTTGCATACTTGCCGACTTTTCAATTGTCCTCTCCGGGAGAAGCCCGGAGAGGAGACCCGATAATAATATTTCAGGGAGGTGGGGAGAGGCTGATGTCACAAACCCCGCCCCATGGCAGTAAAATAAAGCAATTTGCGGGTCTGCGTATTGGGGGAGGGGCTGAAATGACGCGATTCACGTCAATTTATCCCCGTCCCTTGCCGCGGACCCCGCGAAAACCGGGTATTTTACCAATTTTAGTACAGCATGGAAGGGGGGTGCGTGGGCAATGCGGGAGGATTGCCCGCCTTCCCGGGGGGGGGTGGGGGTGGGAGGGGGACCCGATTTTTGGGAGCCTCCCGCCTATTCCGGGAGGGTAGGCAAGCCTGGTGTGTTGATAACTACTCCTCACCTCTTTGAGGTGAAGTAACGCCAGTGACCAAACTAGCTGGATATGGAAAGAGGCAGCTGTGAAGACCGAAATTGTAGTAAGGAGCAGATAGGGACTAAGCCGTCATTTTGATGGGCTTTTAACTAGTGAATTATTATGTATCAAGATGATAACGGCATGGTTGGTGGAATGCAGCATAATGCAATATACAGTAGGTATAATAATTAATCACATGATTTTGATCCTGTCTTTATAACCCACATTAAGGGGACACGTACATTGATGGCCAGTGTCTAAGATCATTTAGAACTGCAGTAGGTGTACTAAAACTGTACATACCATTGTAAAAACAAATGACCCGTCTAAGATCTTACCACTGGGATGATGTAATTGTAGGTAAATGAACGCAGAGCTATAATTCCATAACAGTCACTTTTAGGAACTGTGTTCATTGTGGTTTTTTTTTTTAGGCATTAAGTTTATCTTTTTGACATTTTTTGCCCAAATAAAAAGGGTGTACAAAAGGGAAAAAAGGGAAAGGGGTTACACAAATAGAGAACAGCACATGATAAAATAACCATTATCTCACAATTCACCATAAACCAGTCACTGTCAATAAGATGGTCTGAATCTACACACAACAACGGAATTGGTGAACAATGAAAAGGCACATATTCAATGAGAACCAAGTATAGTTAAGTTGGGAGGGCTGGTTTAGATGGGCGTGTAACCCATCTTATTGTTATAGAGACCAGACAAGCCATTTTATGACTATCGAGTTTGGGGACGGGGAATGAACGGCATCGGAGGTCTCGTATATGAAAGGGTTGTGGATTTTGTTACGTATAGACCTATGGGAGGGATTGTGTTACATTTCCACAATTTGGCAATAATTGCCCTAGTGGCAATAAGGACATGACCTACAATGTAGCTATTGGCAACCGAGAAATGTGTTTGTATTAACCCCTTGAGTGGTGGGTTTTGCTGGGGCAGGACAAACCTACAAGGGCAGGTTTGTCCTGCCCCAGAAAAACCCACCACAGAGCGTAGCCTCCCTTCCACCTGTCCGGGCACGCCCCTCACCTCCGCTCCAGTGTTTGTATGCTGGAGCTCCCCTGCCGCTGCCTCACAACAGTGACCACAGGCGGCAGGCTCGGGATGTTCGGGGCGGCTCGAGAGGACTCAGGCACCTGAACTCCTCAGAGCTCCCGAGTCCGCCCAAGCCGCCCCAAACATCCTGAGCCTGCCGCCTGCTCCCTGCAAATAATGGCGGCAGGGGAGCTCTGACGTACAATCGCCGGAGCAGAGAGCTGAGGGGGAGAGATGGGAGGGGAGAGGAGGTGGGGGGTGCCCGGACAGGTGATGCGCCAGTGGTGCACAGCTGCAGGCACCACTGGCGCGCACCTTGATATTAGTGGTATGCCCGGAAATTTTCCGGGACAGCCCGTTGCGGCAGTGCAGCTGAGCCTGGAAAATTTCCGGCCATACCACTCAAGTGGTTAAAGCCAGTCGGAGAAGGGTATAGTGTTGTGTTTTGACCATCCTATTTAATTGACAGGAGGGCAAACCTTGGTGTAGTGTCTATAGAAGGGAATCAATCACCCATGTTTATCGGTGGTCCTACTCCACCAGGTAACCGACCCTCTAATAGAGTAGCAATGTATAGCTGCAGTGCATAGTCTGGAACCTGAGCCCCTAGAAGAAGTGGTGAACCCTCAGATAGTGGGACCCACCGGAGATCTAGATTGATGTAGGCATTATCATTGTGTAACAACTTTTAATTAAGCTTTTCTGAAAGATTTATAATGCAATTACACCAAATATCATATAAAATGTTAGAAAAGAATGTCAGTGTGGGTAGATGGTGATACTGTATGTTAATAAATATATTATTTAAAAGTCTAGTTTGGCACCAATTAATGCTGAATCTAGAACACCATTCAGTGTGATAAGATGATGTACTATGCAGTGAGTTGAGAAGACTCTGCTACTGTAGGGTAACCTGCACTTGCTATCAGTCTGTGCTGTGTGATGGCTTGTGGGAGACTACTGGGTAGATGCTTGAAATATTCAATTTATACATCAGGGAATGCTGTACCAGCCTCATTTACCCATAGAATCCAGCCTGATTACTGCTGACTTTCTCATGAAACATTAATAAAGCATTGTGCTCAATGCTAACATGGTTATTCAGTGACCTCAGTGATATCACAGAGGACAGGAGCAGTAAGTAGTCCCTGATAACATTACCTTAATGCTAGCTTCATCAATCATAATCTAGCAGTGGTAAGAAAGCTTTCACAGATGTGCATCTGCAGCCTTACTCAGCCTCTCACTCCCCGCAGACCTCAAGTCATGCTGATGGCCAAAAATAGAACCAAAACACAAAGGCAAACTCATCTAGTTTATTAAAAATATGCATGGCCAAAACTAAAGGCATAGGTACGTTGTTCTAGGCTGCTGTCTTATGGATGTAAAAGGTGCTCTGTGACACTCATCTTGTGCGATTACGTTATTGGAGGATGAAAGTCCTGGAATCTGCCGGAGCTAAGTGTATAGCAAAGTGAATAAATATAACCGTGCTTCTCAAACCCAGTCTTCAGGGAACCCTAAAAGTGCCTTTTTTCCAGATCATATATCTCAGGCATTGGGAACCTTTGGCCTACCAGCCGTTGTTGAATTACATATCCCAGCATGCCCTGCTACAGTTTTGCTATTTGGACATGCTAAAACTGTTGCAGGGCATGCTGGGATGTGTAGTGGGAGGGCTGTGGCCATTGGCTGTGTTGTAGAGCCAACGTGATTATATATGTAAACAATGCCATTCACAGATATATCGCTTGTACACACTGGTTGATGGTGCATCCATATACTGGCCAGTGTGTATGCGCATTAACACTCCTCTACAAAACTTGCTAAGCCTTGAAGAGAGATAAAGTACCAACCAATCATCTCCTTTTATTTTTCAAACACAGCCTGTAATATGGCAGTTATGAGCTGGCTGGCTGGTACTGTATCTCTGTTAACGTTTTATCACTCCAAGGCTTGGTACATCTGCCACTAAATGTTAAAAAAAAAAAAGGAAAAAAAAGAATTATCTGCCCAAATATGGCTCCCCGGGTAGCTGCACCCACCGAGCTGAGTCTAGATTGTACATGTCTCCTGTTTCAGTCTTATCATGTGTGAGCAGATCCACACCTTTATAAGCTATACCAATATACTGTATACAGAGGCCTGAACGGCAAGAGGAGGACATCCGTGGGGGCTTCACACTTATTAACTGATTGATGGGACCTGGCACTGGGTTTTTTTGTTGCACTTGTCTGGAGACCGGCCCAGACTGTTTTTTCTTCAAGTTTTGTATTGATGGGTAGTGCTGCACTCTACTATGTGTGCAGTAATGATGAGTAGGGACTTGCTTATTGTGTGATCATTCAGTTTACTTAATGAGACATGCACATAAATACAATTACATATATACATACATATTATATATCTCAATCCACACGTGATATACAATGCAACTCACAAGTTGTAATATGACACAGTGATGATAATGATTGTTTCGGGTAACAGTTGGGGTGATGGGATGGATTAATGCTTCGCTGGGAGTGTGTTAATCGCTCCCATCCTCCCCCAGCAATTATCACACTCCGCACCCCAGCGAAATGTTACCCAAAACAATCATTATCGTCACTGTGTCATATTACAACTTGTGATTTGTATTGTATTATATCACATGTGGATTGATATATATATATATCTGTAATGTATATGTATATATGTAATTGTATTTATGTGCATGTCTCATTAAGTCAAAAAAATGATCACACATTAGGCAAGTCCCTACTCATCATTACTGCACACATAGGCCCTTGGGAGTCAACCAGAGCTTGCCCTGCGAATGGTGGTACGCCCACCCCCTTCGGATGCTGACTTCGTTTCCACGGATAAACATCCATTTTTGCATAAACATCCATTCTCATGCCAGTGGGAACCTCCCCGTCTTCCGAATGATGGTGAAGGCGCACGCATCGTACAAATGCGTGTAAAATTCCAGGGAATTGTGCGGGCAGCTGACATCCGGTTATGTCGGCTGTCCGCCCCCCACACATGCGCCACTAATGCATTAGCATGTGTACGCCCAATGTTTTCATGGGAACGCCCATGAAACGCTGTGCGTTCACATATGCTAATGGCCCAGGCTGGCACCCCACGCCCCTCTCCACCCCCTGCTCAAAAGGCAGGGAGTGTGCACTCGACAAACAGTTTTCGTGCCAAGTTCAATACAAAACTTCACACGTATTAAACCTGCTGAAACCATCTACAAAGTTTTCCCTTGTTAATTAGAGTAATGTGTTATCAATAAAAATACTGGTGTTTTTACAACATCTCAGCAAATAGTTGGTTCAATAAAGCCATGTTATGTGAATGTGGGCTGCACTTAGCATTTGGGTTGCCCTACAATACTGTGTATACTGTATGTAGTTGTTGGATGAGGCTGTGCACAAAGGTTATATTCCCACCAGTATTAGGTCAGTCATGTATAATTAATGCTAGGCTGTAATAGAATGGCAGGTTTATACAAGCCCAGCTTCTGGCTCAAAGACCAAGTAGAATTACATCCACTGGGATATCTGCTTTTAAAGTAGATCGTATTTCAGCATTTGCGCCCGAATACCATCTACAGTGGTGTTTGCAAGTTTGTGAACCTTTCTATATTTCTGCTTATATTTGGCCTAAAACTACCTCAGAGTTTTACACAAGATCGAAAAGTAGATTAAGAGAAACAAATCAAACAATGAGACAAAAAAATTGTTAATTTTTTTATTGACGAAAATGATCCAATATCACATATCTGTGAGTGGTAAAAGTATGTGCACCTTTAGTCTTAGCAGATATTTTGAAGGTGAATATAGAGAGTCAGGTATTTTCAATCTACAGTATAGGATGACAATCAGGTGCGAGTGGACAATCTGTCTTTAAAAGAACAGGGATCTTTTGAAGTATGATGTTCACCACTCATGTTTATGGAAGTGTATCTTTCCAAGAACAAAGTGCATTTCTCAGGACCTAAGAAGAGTTGTTGATGCTCATCAGGCTGGAAAAGGTACAAGACTATCTCTAAAGAGTTTGGACTCCACCAATCAACAGTCCGATTGTGTAGAAATGGAGGAAATTACCCAAGGACTGCTCGACCAACAAAGATCATGCTAATGGTGAGGCGTCTAATAGTTTGCAAGATCACAAAGGAACCCAAAGTATCCTCTAAGCCAGTGGTTCCCAACCCTGGTCCTCAAGTACCTCCAGCTGTGCACGTTTTCCTAGTCTCCACACAGAATCACAGGTGAAATAATTAGCTCCACTTGTGGATCTATTAAAATGTTTTGCATAATCTGGCACCTTCCGGCTGACCTGGAAAAGTGCACTGTTTGGGGTACTTGAGGATCAGGGTTGGGAACCACTGCTCTAAGCAATTGAAGACCTTTCTCACATTAGCTAATGTTAATGTTCATGAGTCCGCCATCAGGAGGACACTGAACAACAATGGTGTGCATGGCAGGATTTCAAGGATGAAAGCCATTGTTCCCCAAAAAGAACATTACTGCCTGTGTGCAGTTACAGAACACCTTTACAAGCAAGAAGGCTATTGAAACAGTGTTTTGTGGGCAGACCAAAATAGAGCTTTGATTTAAATGAGGAGCATTATGCTTGGAGAAAGGAGAACACTGCATTCCAGCGTAAAAAACTCATATCATCTGTGAAACAAGGTGGTGGTGGTGGTTGTATAATGGTTTAGGCCTGTTTTGCTGCATCTGGCCCAGGATGACTTGCCTTCATTGATGGGACAATGAATTCTGAATTACACCAGAATATTCTAAAGAAAAATATCAGGATATGAGCTGCATTTCAAGAGAACGTGGGTCATGCAGCAAGACAACGACCCAAAGAAAGTAATTCGACCAAAGAATGGTTAAAGAAGAATACATTTGTGACCTTAATACAAGCAAAATGTTGTGGAAGGACCTGAAGCGAGCAGATCATGGGAAGAAACCTGCCAATAGTTGAAGCGGTTTTCAATAATTACTGAAAATATTTGGATACAGTTATTGCCGCACAAAGGGGTCATGACCCTCCAGATACTGAAAGCAAAGGGTCACATTTTTGCCACTTAGATATTGGATGATTTTCCTCAATACAAAAAATTAGCACCTCTCATTTTATTTGTCTCGTGTGATTTGCTTCTATTTATCTAATTTTAGGACTTTTGTAGTTTTATGCCAAAATTAAACAGAAAAATCGGAAGAGTTCACAAACATTCAAGCAGCATTGTAGTAATACATGAAAAGATCTGCACTACTACTTATGCAGGATGGGCTCATTGATCCCATGGCACATCATAAAAACAGCCATTGAGCTGCTTTCCACAGCTCTTCCTACTTCTGTCTGTTTTAAGTGACTTTCTATTTCTTTTTGCGGAGTCAAAATATAACTCTTGCAGAGTCAAAACTGTTCTAGTGTATATTTGTGACGTTCTATTATTTCCCTGTAATCTAATTTGGGGGGGCGTAGCCTAATTTCGTTTTGACGCAATGGGGCATGACCCAGAGGCTCCGTGAGCCTCTAGCCGGGATGCAGTCCAAATCCCGACAGGGTCAAAATCCCGAATGGGTCATAATACCGACAAGGACAAAATTCCGACATTTAAAATACCGACAAGGACAAAATCCCTACATTTAAAATCCCAACATGGTCAAAATACCGACATATAGAATGTGCAGGTGAAACTGTCAACATGATCTTGGTTCGACAGGCCGCGAGGTCGACATGGGTTTTTTCACAGTTTTTTGACCCGATATGTGCCGACAGGCGGTATTTCGTGCCCTACTTTCCACTAGGGCGTGACGGGAGAAAAAATTAGTGTGCCGACATTCTGGTCAAAAAACTGTGAAAAAACCCATGTCGACCTTGCAACCGGTCGACCCAAAGTCATGTTGACAGTTTCACCTGCACATTCTATATGTCAGTATTTTGACCATGTCGGGATTTTAAATGTCGGGATTTTAAATGTCGGGATTTTAAATGTCGGGATTTTAAATGTCGAGATTTTAAATGTCGGGATTTTAAATGTCGGGATTTTGTCCTTGTCGGTATTATGACCCATTCGGGATTTTGACCCTGTCGGGATTTCATACCGAATCCCTCTAGCCATGCCCCCAGCCCCCTGGGTGCGGGAATAGACGCTGTGCGCATGTGCACAGCGTTTATTCACCGCTGCTCAGCAGCCAACAGGGTGGACTCCCAACAGGCCCCCCCCCCTCGCCATGGGACACTGCAGGCTGTGGGAGGGACGCGGGAATGTCCCCGGAAACCGGGACATTCCCATGGTTTTCGGGACTGTTGGGAGGTATGATCGTATCTTCCAAATGTAAATCAGGACACATCTGCTGACTTTTGGAGAGTTGTTGACGTGACCCTGCCACAAGGGGACTGTATCACAATTAGTTTGTACGTATGTTACAGCCAGATTAGGCAGGCTTGGTGGAAAGGCCATTGAAAGAATGTCAGAGGTATACCTGTCCACTGATGGTCACTTACACTTTAATTAGGTCTTCAAAACATAGTATTATGTTTAACCTTTCCTGTAATGCTACTCAGGATTGTTACAAGGGTCCAAATGACAACACTCTTGAAACAATAAGGAATGTGTCCAGAAAAGGTCACCTTGTAGCTTGTAACAGTGTAAGTGGGGAAAAAAGGCTTTTAATGCCAGAAGTAATGATACACAAGGAACTGCACATTGCTACAAATAAAGCACAGGTTAAACAAATTCACAAATAACATCATCGGTAACTGGAGCACACGGGGGGATGATGATGATTATTGTTATTAAGCAGTGAAACCAGTTGAGGTTGCCCGTAACAGCCAATCAGCTTGAGGTTGCATTTATAAAGTTACTGTATGCGCAGATTATCCATATGCAGATGTTCCCAGACTATGTGCCTCAGGACTTTTAGGGTTGGTAATCCAGGACCAATTCAGTTTATTTATGGTCAATGTAAAAGACAAAACCAGTGCTGATGGCGGCCAGTCATAAAATATGTGACAAACAGAAGCTACATATATGACATATAAACAGAAATTTTTTGATTTAGGGGTGCCATGAAAATATTCCGGTACTGTTGGGTGCCGGGCCATGTGCATTTTGCATAGCATGTCACTTCAGTTCCACCATCATCCAGTAATTACAGTGGGATATACTGTACCATCTGATTGGTCTCTCCAAGATTTGTTTATCTCCCTGCCTATTGCTTCCGACTTGCTCGTGTGTGACCACCCAACGTTATAGTACTGTCCCTATTGAATAGAGCGCTATCCTCCCTCAGACAGCCATGCTTTCCAAAAAGCCATTGACCAAGATCAGCACACTACCTCAGAAACACTCTGTGCTGCTTTCAGCATTTCTATGATCACATGCAAATGGAAGTTCAGGGGAGGTGAAATGAGTACTACTGGTGACTCGACCTCAGTGAAATGTGCCTACCAAGGAGACACCTGTATGTAATGCTTTGGAATTATTATTTTTTTCCTTTATTTTGTTTTTCTCCTGAATCCATTCTGAATTCAATGTATTTTTAGAAACTGCGATAGCCCTGCTTCCCTACAATAGCACACAAAGAAAACCCTACAGAATTACTTGGTATAGCGTACCGTATCTGTCTTTCTCCAGCAAGGCCTGGCAGGCTTTGTAATGCCTGTACAGTATACCTGAAAAGAGGCACAAGGTGTTAAAGAAATCCGAAGAGAAAAAAATAGATTTTCAAATAGCTGAGACAGGGGAAAAAAAAAACATTATGAAACACAACACCCTCAAGCCACTTAGACCTTTTGCTCCCTAATGTGCATAATTAGATAACAGCAGCGCTTTCTCTAGCTTACATGAATCTTTAAAACTGAGCGACGTAAAGACTAAAAAAATCTCTGAATACATTACAGAAGCATCTTCCTGCTGACATCAACACCAATTGTTCTGCAGATATAGACTATAACAATATATGTACGTATCAGATTCACATTTTACTTTGTGACATTCTGGAGTTTGTGTGTCACAGTTTACCACTGATGAACAAAAACATATTTTCTCTTCTCAAATTGGGGAAACAAACTCCTCCTAAAGATTGTCTTTATTAACCAATAAGAATAATTGACTTCATACAGTAAGTACCGTATTCACGTTCTTAGCTACCGTACTCCTAATTTATGTATTAGAGTCCATATGTGTACAGTTAAAGGGTTCAAATAGTTTTCAAATTAAATCCACCTATCAGGGAAGTATTCCCAAGAAAAGGTTATTGAAGAGCACCAATCAAGGAAAGAATATAAGATGATTTCAACTGCTTTATAAAAGTGTGGCAAAAGGAAAACAAAGATTAAAACTTGCATTCACTTGCGATGGTTTGCAATTCCATGGCTTAAAAATTTTTTTGATACCCCTGGCGCTCTCCAATCTCCCCTCTAGGTTTTTCTCACATCCGCAGGCAGCGGCCGCCGGCTCGGTCACTGCAGGGACAGACAGCAGCAATCATCATGATGATGATTGCTGCTGTCTGTCCCTGCAGTGACCGAGCCGGTGGCCGCTGCCCGCGGATGTGAGAAAAACCTAGAGGGGAGAAAGGTTAAACGCACACTGCATTTTGGAGGATATATACCTCGTCTCGCATTCTGATTGGCTGTGTGGAAAAACACAGAGGGACTTCCTCCTTTACAGTATTGTGGACTTTTATCCTGTGAATTAATATTTATAGTGTAAGTGTTATATGATTGGAGAGCGCCAGGGGTATCGATTCCTTTTTCTTTACTGCCATTTGTACCGAAGGTTGGTGAACCTTCACTATCGTATACCCAGGCAGCCTTCCATCCATCAGCGCAGATTAAGTACATACATCCCAAATTGTCTTAAAAAATTTTTTTAGCAAATTTTACAAGGTTTCCTTTAGGGGTTTAAGTGATGAATGTACTTAAAATTGATTAATAATCATTTCTTACAGTGCACATTATTACACAATGATTTAAATCCAACTGTAAATTTAGTTTTTCTAAATAAGACAATGAAAGCGGACTTCTGAATGCGATTGGTTCTTTGAACAATGTTTTGCTTTAACCTGCCAATTAGTTCTAAGCTTCTAGCAGCCTGGTGTAGGTATACTAATAGATTATTGATTTGGTTGCTTTGAGTTACCACACCTTTTGTTCTATAGTATTTTATTAAATAGGCACAAACATGAGCAAATTCTACAACAGGTTACTCAGATTAATATATATATACAGTATATGTGTCTGTGTATATATATATATATATATATATATATGTATATATATATATATATGTGTATATGTGTGTGTGTGTGTGTGTGTGTGTGTGTGTATGTGTATATATATATATATATATATATGTGTGTGTGTGTGTATATATATATATATATATATATATATATATATACAGTATAGATAGATATGTGTGCCTATGTACCATGCAATTGTTGAGTCTTTAACTGTCCTTTCATGTGTATTACAGGCACTAGAAAGTGAATTTGTATCGTGCCAGTTACATCAGTGGATAGACCTGATATTTGGCTACAAGCAGCGAGGCCCGGAAGCCGTGCGGGCACTGAACGTCTTTCATTACCTGACATACGAAGGCTCTGTGAATTTGGACAGTGTCACAGATCCTGTGTTACGGGAGGTATGTATTATAACGTATTACTTGCACAATGTAGTAGTGATTCTATGTCATATCTCCTGCATAGCCACAGACCACACATGGTCACTAGTGGAACTACAGCTGCCCTCTCCCCCACATGAGCAGCTCACATAGGTTACTCATCACCTTACGCTCCAGTTCTTGTTTTTTATTTCAGAAACCCAGAAATTCATGGATTGTTATTGTATAGTGCTGTTTACATTTTTAGTGTTGTGTGTTTAGAATCACAGAAACGTGTCAAATGTATTTTCTTTGGTACGTGTGTTAGTTTGTAATCAAGTGCAGTGTGTGAGTACTGAATACACAAGTGAGCATTGCTTAGCAGGAAGTGGGCACAGTTGGCATAATGTAGGAAATATTCAGAGGTGTGACACCATCTGGGGGGGGGGGGGGGGGGGGGGGCTAATCATTATGAGGGAGACATACATCTCTAAGCCCAAAATAAGTTCTATCTGCATTCTCACAAGGCAGACTGGAGGTATCCTGTCAGTGGATACACATTGCAGCCACCCCATCCCCAGCATTTACTAGGGAAATACAGCTGCCATAATGTTCCAATTTTACGGTGACAAATGCACAGTGATATAGCCATAGTTGGTGTAAGGGTGGCACATGTGCCAGTTGCTGCTTTGTGGTTATTATGCTGTAAAATGCGTGGTGTGTCATATGTCACGTATGCTGCCACAGCCCCTCAACTATATATATATATTATATATATATATATGTATATATATATGTATATATGAAAAAAAAGGGTGAGATGTGCGCCTCTAGTGTAGTATTTTTGAACCAAATTTGTCTCCCTTCACCACATGAAGACAGACCAACACCCCAATCTTAAAGGTGTACCGTATGGGGTGGTGTTCCACCACTGCTTTATGCGCGTCTTATACAGAAAACTCCCAGCGGCTGACCGGCAACATGTGGGGAATTTCCAAATCAGGGGCCTTATTTTGGTTCACTCTTTCTGACAAAATCCTTCTTAGATGGACAAAACCATGTGCACTGCAGGGGGGCAGATGTAAAATGTGCAGAGATAATTAGATTTGGGTGAGTTATTTTGTTTCTGTGAAGGGAAAATACTGGCTGCTTTATTTTTACACTGCAATATAGATCTTACTTTGAAGTAAAACCCCACCCAAATCTAATTATATCTGCACAAGTTACATCTGCCCCACCTGCAGTGCACATGGTTTTGCCCATCTAAGAAGGATTTTGTGAGAAAGAGTGAACTAAAATAAGGCCCCAAGTCTCCCTCCTTGATCCAAGGAGCTCTTTGAGGTGGTCTTGAAAAAGGTCCCACAGAGGACCGAAACGTCGACTCTATGCTGTTGTGAATAAACATATATGGATATGCAACAAGTCTGCATCAATATCTCACAGTAATATATTTTATGGTACCTCAGAAAGTCTGGCGCTCTAACAATCATATGCTGGAAATCTTCTAAAGACAGCTTTCCATCATTGTCTACGTCCGCTTCATCTATCACCTTCTCACACACCAGACACACTTCCTCTGGTGTCAACTCATTCCGGAACCAGAGATATCAGCCTTCCAGCAGCTGGTTACTGCTCCAGCTCCACACACCTGTAACTCGTGACGAGGAGTGGATCAAGGAGGGAGACTTGATTTGGAAATTCCCCACATGTTGCCGGTCAGCCGCTGGGAGTTTTCTGTATAAGACGCGCATAAAGCAGTGGTGGAACACAACCCCATACCATACACCTTTAAGATTGGGGTGTTGGTCTGTCTTCATGTGATGAAGGGAGACAAATTTGGTTCAAAAATACTACACTAGAGGCGCACATCTCACCCTTTTTTTCATATTCTCCATACATAGGGTTCACGAGAACAGGAACCCATAGGAGAGGTGCTGCCACCCTAAAGGAAAGAGGGGAGTGTATTTAAAGATTTCACACAGGACGGTGTAAACCTGTAAGAATCAAGAGTGGGGATCTACCAGCGCTAGTACCACTTTTTTCTATCTATATATATATATATATATATATATATATATATATATATATATATATACTACTTCTCCCCTCTATGAGGTGAAGTACTGCCAGTGACCACTAGAGGCCACTTGACAGACCAAATTGAAAGTGAAAGCAATTTTTGCAGGGACACTGAGTTGCAAAGACAGAGACTGGGGGTGGGCTGGAGAGTCACATCTCATGGTGAAAGTACATTGCAGAAGCCATCATTTTGATGGGCCTTTAACTAGTGTATCACATAATTGTCATTTCCCAACCAACTATTCTGCTGATACGTGTCCTTTCAACTTCTCTGCATGTTTATCACCTAATGTACCACAGGGGTGGCAATCTGTGGCATGCCAGTGAGTGTGGTACTGCACATATCCGCATGGCCAACCGCAGATTAGCATGCCGCAGCAACAAAACCTTGCAGGGCATGCTTGGTCCATCCACAGCATCTGCAGTGCCACCGGTTGCCTACCTCCAGTGTACCCTGTGGAAATCATCCCAGCACATCAGCCCATGGGGTGCGGGTGGTGGCAGAAATCTGTGTAATGCGGAGATAGCACAGTCCCATGGATATTGATGCAGCCCATAAAACAGCTGTCTCCAGTATGACTTTAATCTTCTTTGAGAAGTTATTTTATAAAATATGAGACTATTCATGAGAAGAAAGACAATTCTAAAATACATGTATAAAATATATTTTCAATTTCTCTGGAACATGACCCTGTTCTCCGTCTCATCTGCCGAGCTGATATTACATATGGCTTTGTTTTGAAACATTCTCTTCTCTTCTGACACCGTCACCTTCCAGTGTCAGCACATTTTACAAATTCTCGTTATCTGTGAAACACAGACGTATGCAGCATCTTCCAGAGGAATACGTCGCATTGTATGGGAAAAGGAATTCATGTTTATTGATATTGTTGGGTGATAAAACAGAAGTGCTTCTATCCTGAAGGTTTGCATTGGCCAAGCCATCACTGAGTCCCAAAACATTATACACTTCTGAGCTACGCTTGGGGGACTCATCAGCAATAAACCTGATAACGCTATGTTCTAGGGTCCCGGTCTGAGAAATAGCCTGCCATTCATTTTAGACATAAGGATGCCCTGTAATTAAAAAAAAAAAAAAAATAGAAAATACTGTATTATAGGTTTACAAACAAGATATAGGAGCATGTGTGGAGAGAGAAAAAGTAGAAGGGGAAAGGGAGACTAGAGAGGGTGAGAATGAGAACTAGACTGGGGAGAATGGGGGGTGGGAGGAAAAAGAGAGGGGAAAGAGACAGCAGGTAGTGAGTGAGGACAGGATCAGGGAATGGCGGGAGAGAGAGAGAGGGTTAAGGTAGAGGTGGGGGGAAGTCAGCACAGCTAGCCGCATGGACTGACTGCTCCGACATAGTAGTCTTACATAGTTTACATTATGTTTTTTTAATTTATTTCTGATAATACACAAGTTCTCCTTTCGGAGACACTGCGCTTATGACATCAGTATTCATCCTATATATAATATAAGGCTAACGCTGTTCCTCGCCTCTATGGGGTGAATTCAAATCTTTCCTGTGCCAGCAGCTACTTGCTGGCGCCCGACAGAGCAATTCAAGCGTTTACTCCATTCAGGTGCGCACAGCCGCCGGCGCTGACATTACTGTTATATTCTTCCGTCATTCCGACGAGGAGGTAACTAGTGGTTTATAAAGATAATCACATTGTTGTGAACCTGAACCTGATTGAACCTGTGATACAGTTACAGCAATGAGTAGGTTACATTTCTTGTTACCAGACTTATATGGGTCATCCTAAATCTGGGAACGGCTGTATGGGGGCCTAATGAGGTGGGAAGTCAGAGAGCGCAACAGCTGCTAGATGAGCTTTGCTGAGCTGTGGAAGACACTTTGCCATCTTCCAGTCCCTGAGATATCTGCCATCTGCTATATGCAAAATACGCTGTCATTTATACATTGCCAGGCTGCAGGCTTACTACATATTATCTACATTACATCTGCATCATATACTTCTGTAATCTCACCTTAATATATAATACAACTTGTGTTGTATTGTATGTGTTAGTGGATACATCTAGAACCACAAAGGGCTGCGTATTATTATATGTCAGACCCGTGTTCGCTCAGGTCCATATTTGGCCCCGTCTCCAAAGCTGGGGGACTGCACATAGGTAGTAATTCGCATGTGCAGACCCCTGCAGCGAGGGCCTTCGGCAAAATTTTTATTCGCAAGGGTGCTCGCTGCCCGATTGACCAGGCCGGGGGCGTTCCAGGCTTGGCACCCTGCATTTTATGGGTGTGCCCACAAAGACGGGTTAGCGTACGCATAGAAATGCTGGGCGGGCCCCAGGGAACACAGGCGTTCCCCTACCTGCTCGGGGCGGACACATGATGTCACATGACGTAAGTGCCTGCCCCCAATTCGGACAACAACATGCTCCATAAAAGTAAGTCCTGGGCTATCTTTCTGCTGCAAACAGAGGAAAAGTCATTCGCTGGTGAGCAACTATATACATACACATATATACTAGTGAGCCCACTCAAAGCAAAATCTTCGAAAGCTAGTCTGCTACCTTCTGTGTTTGTGCATGTGTGAGAAAGAGGTGTAGGTTCACTCTCTGCCAGCAGATGTTTCAGAGACTCATGGACACTAGATATATACTGTATATAGATGATATACCTCTATTAGGTGAGGTACCGCCAGTGGCCATTAGAGACCACGCGACAGATCATTTTGCTTTTACTTTCTGTTCAGAAATAATTTGGTCTGTTTCAATCAATCAATAGTGAGCTGTGAAGACAGAGATTAGAGGTAGGCGCAGATATGGGCAGAAAGGGGTATTCAATCCAGGATTCTGACTGTCAGCAAAGCCCGACTGTCAGAATCCTGTCCGTTTTTGATAGCTTTCGATAGTAATTTGACTGCTGGTAATCTAAAGTACAGACAGTGGAGTGTCATGAAATCGGTGAAAACGGCCACGGATTGTCAGAAACCGGCCGTGAATTCAACAATCAGGGCCGTTTCCGACAAAACAGATCCGACTTTAAAAAAAGTCGTATCTGACCGCCTTCAATGCATTGAATAGACGAGTGCCGATATTTCCCCTGTCTGAAAATATCGGCACAGATTGAATACCCCCCCATAGCCGTCATTTTGGCTGGCTTTGACGTGTATGTGTATTATGTATACGTGTGTATGTACAGTATGTGTGTGTGTATGTATGTGTGTGTGTGTGTGTGTGTGTGTGTGTGTATATATATGTGTGTGTATGTATATATATATATATATATATATATATATATATATATACACACAGTATATATATATATATATATATACACACACACACTTATTTTAATCCTACACTACAGTGTATAAATGCTATACAGTAGTCCGAGCTTGGCTGCACATGCCCATTTCCGGTCTGCACCCCTATGTGCTGTAATTGACTTTCTGCTTTGGCCCCACGGACTGAACAATTCTATAATGAGCAATACAGTATGTACTGTACATGTGTTATTAGATTGACCGTAGTTTTTATTATGCAGTCAACCTTTCCTCTTGATTACCCCAGCTAATTGGGGTTCCGTTGTCATTTATATATTTGTCCAGCATCCAATTAAATAACTTTTATGCATCACATGGCTTGTCAGCAGTTATAGAACTAAAGTCCCACAATAGCTGGAGGGTGCATAAATTGCCAAACTCTGCTTTAGTGACAGCGCCCACACCGTGTTATGTTGTGTCATAGGTAGAAGGGTTAGAGTGTAAGCAGAGTGCAGAGAAATAAAGGTTAACAGTCGGGAAATTACACCTCTGGTCTATTTCTGAACACGTGTAATTATAGAGTTCATCTAACGATCACTGTGGTGGTAAACGTACGTCTGTCCTTGTTCTGTAAATAATAATATTCAGCCTTCTATATGTAATCTAGACACATTCTTCTGTCGGTGAGCTTCCAGTGCAGGTGTGTACATTAGTATTATGTGTAATGAAACATACACACCGAACCAGTGTCAGAATGTGAAGAGACGCTGGAGGGTATTGATTCATTCCTCGTTGACAGGTGAAATCAGGGCTGCACCACTAAGCACAGCAATTATAGCATTAAAATATCAGAAGGTCAGAGGAACAGATAATATTCTTCTCTGTGTCAGATTAAAAATTGACACTCTTTGACAGCATGGGATCTCTGGCTGGGAAAATTATGACAGCTTAACTCATATTGCAGTTGTAAAGCTGTAATTTATAATGAACTTTACAATGACTGTCTCTTCCTGTGGTGAAACATGACAGAACACCCTGGATACAAAGCCTGTATCTCTTTCTAATATGTAAACATCAATTATGTGGAGTATTAGATATTATTTGGGATTGTCTTTTCTACAAAAGGGACATCATAATCCTGTCACTCATCCTGTGCGCTTATCCATTGTATAATTGTAAAGAATGCAGTTAAAGCCCATTCGTCTGCACACTCGCTTCTACTGTTGTGTAACAGGTTTAAACGTAGAACAGTTCTCCCTGTAATGTTATGTGCCCAATGAGCTCCCGGGAATCAGAGCGACGGCACTTCTCCCAAATCCACCAAATAAACACAGGTAATAACCAGTTCATCAACAAAAACAACAACCCCTGTGTTGTATTGTACTGTATATAGAAAATGAGTGCAATGGCTCCGTACCACAATATAAAACAAATTAAGTTTTTCTGCATCATCTGAACCTTTGATTTTCCACAACCAGAATCAAACCCCCCCACACACAAAAAAAATACAGAAATATAAAAACATAGCTTAATACATGTGCTGAAATACAGAGACGTGCAAGAAATGCATGCATTTGATTAAAAATAATAAGAGCGCTTATCTTATATCCAAATTAGGCAATAAGGAGTCGACTTATTCAGGCACGAAACATCCGTCCAACGCGTTTCGTCAGAAACCACTATGTGGTGAATCCAGAGACTTCATCAGGAGCTATGTCTACTGTATATACATATTGGTTGTTTGTTTATGATGATATTATATCAGGTTTATTTAGCAATAATGCTAATATAAGATATCGGAACCATGTTCATATGGAGCTTTTCCCAGGTCAATGGGTTTTAAATCCCCCCATCTATCCTGGTACTTTAGTGGGTATTCCGTTAGTGGCTGTAGCAAATCATGTGGATTTTTTTTTTTATTAAATAATGAACTAAAAGGGTAAAACAGCAGTGGAATATTTTGTGGTGTTATACTTTTGTGAGGTGCCTTTCTTTGGTCCATAACATTTTCCTATATACGGGGAACCCAGTACCTGTGAAGAGCTGGGACCACTCCTGGCTGGTTGTGGATTGATAGATCTACAGTGTCTAGATAGGCTGTCATTAGGTAGACATGCAAAAGGTCGACAGGGTCAAAAGGTCGACAATCAAAAGGTCAACAACGTGGTCGCTCCCATGCTTCGGCTACACTATTATATTCTCCCTCTGTGCAGACATGGAATTATGAAAAAGTCCCCAAAATGTTTTAAAAATTGTGGAAAAATCATGCCAATCTTTTGACCCCGTCGACCTTTTCTTTGACTCTGTTGACCTTTTGAATGTCAAACTTTTTATTGTTGATCTTTTGTCCCTGTCGACCTATTTCATGTTGGCCTTTTGCTGTCGACCTACTGATTATCTGGACACTGTAGATCTATCAACCGGATACACTCCAGGCCACTCCAGGCCAGGGTCTGATACTGTTGCTCTGAGATGACAGACAGATACAGATGTAGCGCCTCTCCGCCAGCTCAGGGAATCAACAGATTACCTGAGCTGGCGGAGAGGCACTGCATCTGATGGGGACTTCTCACACGGCGGCGTGGAACAGATACTCTGCCCGTTTCCGCTTCAGGGAGACGGGCAAGGTTAGTGTGGGCAGCTAGGGGGGAAGCGACGGCAGGGTCTGTCAGAACGGGGCGCGCGAGCATCTCGTGCACGGTCGTCCCCTTCTGGCAGATGGTGAGCAGCGGCGATAGGATCGCTAGGTTCAGCTCTAAAGAGAGCTGCTCCATCTGTATCTGATCTCTACTGTTTGGAGTGCAGGGTACTTGTTTCCTAGCACGGCGCCACCGATTTTCATTGTATGCAATCGGGTCGCAAAAATCGGGTCGATCGCATGCAACCAAATGGCATGCGACGCGATCGACCCGATTTTTACATTGGAACCAATGTTAAATGGTCCTTGAGACCCGATTTTACATCGGCCCCAATGTTAAATGCCCCCCAGACCCCATTTCTCATTGTATGCCGCCCCCCCCCCCCCCCCCATTGTTAACGCCATGCCACGATCAACGTCAACCCGAAGCGTGGCGAGCCTGCGATGGTCGGCGGTACGCGTCTTCTGACCTTTTCATACCCTCACTATACACGTCGGCATGGAGTTGATTCTATATAGTGTGGCGAGCGTAGCGAGCCACCGAGCCCAAAGTGTGGCGAGCGCAGCGCATTACTTCAGACGTATTACGCGGGCCCTCGCGGGTCTCGCTGCGCTCACCACGCTTCGGGCTCGGTGGCTCGCTATGCTTGCCACACTATATAAAATCAATTCCACGCCGACGTGGATAGTGGGGGTATGAAAAGGTCGGAAGACGCGTACCGCCGCCCCTCGCGTCCTCACTGCGCTCGCCGCGCTTCGGGTTGACGTTGATTGTGGCCTTGCGTTAACAATGGGGGGGCATTTGACATAATTAACCATCAGGGTGAGTTTACAATTAAAAATCGGGTCTGGGGGCATTTAATATTGGGTCCAATGTAAAATCGGGTCTCAGGGACCATTTTTACATTGGGTCCAATGTAAAAATCGGGTCGGTCGCGTCGGTCGCATTGCATGCCATTATAATGGCATGCGATGCGACCGATTTTCAAAATGCGTTCAAAACGTCTTTAAAGCCCGAAAATCGGGTCGGTCGGGTCCCATCGCATACCTTAAGTTAAGGTATGCGATGGGACCCGACGGGCGCCATGCTAGGTAACAGGTACCGAGTGCAGTCATTAGAGGACCACAGTGTGAGTTGATTGTAAATTCTAAGACACTGCTGAATAGCACAAGGCGCTGGCAGTCCCAGCCAAGGAACCCTATGAAAGTAGTAATTTTAGAGAAGGGGATATTAATAAAATAATATAAAGTGCATACCCCCTCTGTCATGTGTGGAAAGCAGGTTGCTGCTGCACTCTGTTACATTATTCTCTTCTGGCTGAATTCTGCTGTAACGTCAAAAAAATTAATGGCAGCTTCAGGTCTAGTGAGGACAAAATTAAAGGCAGATAAGCGGCTTATTGCGCTAGGGGCCAGTTCTATTAAGCTGTCATTTCCAAGCCACTCAAGATTGTTAAAAATAAATACTCTTCTAAACAACCTCTAAAAATATTGATTAGCACAGGTCTAGCTCACAGAAACTCTTCCGCGGCTAGGCCCTTATTCAGATCTGATCGCAGTACAAATTTGTTCTCAAAATGGGCAGATATAACATGTGCGGAGAGAGTTAAATTTGGGTGGGGTGTATAAAAACTGAAATCTAAATTGCAGTGTAAAAATAATGCAGCCAGCCTGCACAGAAACAAAATAGTTCACACAAATCTAACTCTCTCTGCACATGTTACATCTGCCCCACCTGCAGTGCACATGGTTTTGCCCATTCTGAGAACAAATTTGTACTGCGATCAGATCTGAATAAGGGCCTCAGTCTCTAAGCCTGCTTGGTATTAGCCTGTGTCCGCTGTAGCTCACACAAATGATTCTGTGTATTCACTATTTAAAAAAGCTATTGGGACTGGTATTTCTATACTGGTATGCAGTCATTATGATGCATTTCATTTGTCCCTACACATATAGACTAATCATTCCTAATTATGATTTATTAATATGGGCTATATGTAAATGTGCTCTTACTCGCTTTGGGCTGAAGCTAGGTTATAGTATTATTGGGGTTCCACCAATTTTCCAGCATACAAGTGGGTGTCTCACATAATATATATTTAATATATTATATACACAAGCCTCCAGCACTCCAGACCCCTGTACACAAACTCGAATGAAGAAGCGGTACTCAGAGACTTTGGGATATTCAATCTCCGGCGAGCACCTCCCATCGGGGAGATGCCCGCCGGGCCCTATTCAATGCTGTCTTTCCCGACAGCATTGAGCAGGGTATCTCGGCAGAACGAGCCCGACATCACTAGCTGTCGGGCTCGTTCTGCCGGGAAGTGACGAGCTGCCGGCTACAGCTCGCCTCTTCCCGGCCGCAACTCGCGGCCACGCCCCCTTTTCGGTCCCCGGCAGGCGGGACATTGAATCCCGCCTGCGTGTTCTCGGTCGAGCTGACCAAGAACGGGACTGGGTCACGGCGGTCGAGCAAGCTCGACTGCCGTGACCCTGACATTGAATACCCCCCGTGATTAAAACGTGTTGTAAAACATCAACGTTTCTGGGGGAGAGTTTCCCCTTCATCAGGATCCTGATAAATGGGAAACTCTCCCCAAAACGTTGATGATGATTTACAACACATTTTTATCACTTTATAGTCTCTGAGTGCCGCCTCATCATTCGAGTTTATTTATTTATATATATATATATATATATATATATATATATATATATATATATATAGTATAACTAGCATCACAATTTATGCGTATGAGCAGCCATTTACCCTACCAGTATGTTTTTAACGTGTGGGAGGAAACGCACAAACTCCAACACTAATATGGCATCAACAATTTTTTTTTAAATAACATTTTCTAAAATAATATTGTGTTAATATTGCAAGATAAACTACATTTCTTTCATTCACCTGCATGAATTGATTTGTAGTATCCGATGTGTTTGCATTACTTTGTGCAATCTGTTTCCATGCATTTTGTTATTTTTTAACTGTTGATTTTTCTCATTCATCAAGATCCCAGAAGCGTACTTTATTAGAGACCCCCACACTTTCCTCCTTACTGGGGATTATATAAAGGTACCCGTACACAGAGAGTGGTGTGGACACATATTATTAACACGTACACGTGTGTAGCGTGAGAGTCTTGGAGATCTCTCCGGTCTTTAGCTGCATGTCACCACAGGTTAACAACCCAGATCCTATCGTAGAACGGTTACTTGGTTAAGTGAAGCATGCTTGAGAGAAAGCAAAGCTTGTCTACAAAAATACTAACACTTGGATGAGTCTGCAGCCCGGGAGAAGAGCACCGGTGAATTTTCTGGACTCCTTTCATGGCTGACTTGGGATGTGCTTGCATTGTCAAATAGTGTGTTGACCTATCTCTTTGATGCATATTGATTATGACAATCACTCCTCTCTCCCTGCAGGCCATGGAGGCACAGATACAGAATTTTGGACAGACGCCATCTCAGTTGCTTATTGAGCCACATCCGCCTCGAAGCTCAGCCATGCACCTGGTGAGATATAACGGCTTGTTGGGAAATGCAATTCTTCCTGAACACCGGGATTTGGTCTCTGTATGTATTGTGAAATATCACAGTGTAAATGCAGGAACTCTGCATAGAATCTCAAGTATGCCAGTAGTAATTTATCCTTTTTTCCCAATAAAAAAGCTTGTTTACATTTAGTATGTACATATACAGTATTTTTGTGTGCGTCTGTATATGGATGTGTATGTATGTGTATATATATATATATATATATATATATATATATGCGCGCGCGTCCAGACGGCGGCACTCACCCAAATAATTCTCTCAAAGTCAGTAATTCAACGTTTTGAACCTTTTATTAACGGTTCTTCATCAGGATGTACAAGCAACAATACACATAAAACAGTATTTATACATACCCAGGTGAAGTCCACACCAATAGTGTCAGGACGACTTGGTGCCACTGAGTGGGTCCCCACGCCTCTGTATGACGCACAACACCTGCTCATCAACACGTCAGCAGTGGAGCCGCATCAGCGTGCCCCAGCCCGCCCCCGTTTCCATGGTGATAAACCAAACACAATACCCGTCACCATGGAAATCCGTGCGGACAGCACTCTCCAATGTAATTGCATCCACCGGGGTGCCAAAAGCCAAAAAAGAATCCCAGAAATCCAGGTCCTTTTGTATCCAAACAGACAAAATGATGGGGCACTCACCGGATTTGCTTGCAGGAGAGATTTTTTTAATTATACAGTACCAGTCGTATAAACATTGTGTGACAGTGGGTACTGGTCATTACCCACTGTCACACAATGTGTATACGACTGGTATGTAATTAAAAAAATCGCTCCTGCAAGCAAATCCGGTGAGTGCCCCATCATTTTGTCTGTGTGTGTATGTATATATATATATATATATATACACCACCCAATAGTGATTTGGCGCCTATAACAATTTCAAATGGATTTTCTGTAATCTCCGACTCAATAAGGAAGAGGCTTTGTTCATCCACAATTTTTATTAAAAATGTTTTTTCGGATGTCAACAGTACATAGAAACCCAACGCGTTTCGTCAGAAATGACTTCATCAGGGGAATAATAACAGGTCTTCCATATAATGATGACCTTATTGTTATTTTTGTGCAGAATCCACCAGATAGGGAAATGTTCCCTTTAAATAAGGTATTAAAATGTAACAAGAAAAATTCCTTTTCTTTGGAGCAAGTCTATTTTTTCAGTTGGAATAAGACTCCATATTCTTTTAAAAAAAAATTCGCAAAGATTTGGATATCCTTCCAGAATCTACACAATTGTATAAAATCACCAATCAATTGTGTGGTGATGCCAATCCAGATATGTGGCTTCAGAAATGACAAGCCTTAAGCCTGGAGCTCTGTCTCCTGCAGTGCTAGATATCTGAATCCAGGAGATATCAGTATAAACCACACAATATTTGTGCCCATTATTTTATTTTTCTTAAATATAGGAAGAACTGTGGCAGCTTCCCAACTATTGAGAGGATAATATGTATTAGCTATAAAAATAGTAGAAAGACTTTGAACAATATAGAGTGACTTGAAATTGAAATAAGGCACAAATGGAAATCGATGTTGCATAATATGAATTAAAAAATGACATAGAAAAGAAGATAAATGACAAATCATGTAAAGACCAATGAACAGAAATATGGCAATTCTCATCAATGATATACAATTTAAAGCAGGCATGTCCAACGTTGGCCCTCCAGATGTTGTGAAACTACACATCCCAGCATGCTTTGCCACAGTTTTGCTAATAGAGAATGCTAAAACTATTGCAAAGCATGCAGGGATGTGTAGTTTCAAAACATCTGGAGGGCCAACGTTGGACATGCCTGATTTAAAGCAATGCCACTAATGCATGAGATAGAAGGCGGAATAGGACAGAATATAGACAAAAACAGTACAAAACTGAAGCGATACCTGAAAGAAACTTAGCAATCCATACACAATTAAATCCCATTGATCCCTAGAACTTAATTACTAGAAAAATAGTAACTACAATATAATGTCACTTTACGCTATTCGACATGTTTCTTCCAACATCACCTATTTCTAGACCACTCCCGGATGGAGCTACTGGCCCACTATTGTTTGAGTTGTGGCCATCAAGTCCATACAGGAGGTTGCTATTTTGGGTAGGTCTGTGTAATTATAGCTGCTGTGGTCCACTGGATATTAAAGGACCAAGCAATGGCTGCACATAGTGACTGCAGAAGACCAAGCAAGTGACTCTACTGCTGATACTTAGAACGATTGTTCTTTATGTCCCCATGTGAGTACGTTGGTCATGTGAAGAACTGAGGCAGTATTTTTAAACCCAGGCATGGCCAAACTGTGGCCCTCTAGCTGTTGTGAAACTACACATCCCAGCATGCCTTGCCATAGTTTAGCATTCCCTAATAGCAAAAGTGTGGCAAGGCATGATGAGACTTGTAGTTTCACAACAGCTGGAGGGCCATAGTTTTTCCATGCCTTCATTAAACCAAACCGATTGTGTGATTGCCTCAGTGATGTCACTGTGTACATTAATAAGCTGCATTCTCATGAATTATTGCGAATGAATTCCAAATTGTAATTCAATGAATTATTACACAATGCCTGTCTCAACAATATATAGAGTAATGTTACATTATACCCTGTTCTCCACTAGAGCTTTTCACTAACCCACATATCATTCCTCTCCTATCTATCCAACAGTGTTTCCTTCCGCAAAGTCCTCTTATGTTTAAAGATCAGATGCAGCAGGATGTAATAATGGTGCTGAAGTTCCCATCAAACTCACCGGTCACACATGTTGCAGCCAATACTCTCCCGCACCTAACTATCCCTGCAGTGGTGACTGTGACATGTAGCAGGCTGTTTGCAGTGAACAGGTGGCACAACACTGTGGGTATGTACTGGCGCTTTCCACTCTATGACAATTAGTTTCATCATATTGATTGCAAAAATGTCATATTTCATTTAGGATACAGGAAAACGTCTTGCAGACAGACAGACATATATACAGTATATAACAATTAATAATTACCAGGCACTTCTCCTCCCTTATCACTGCTTCATACATCTACCTCTGAATGTGGTCCTTATATCAATACAGGGATAGGTTTTTAAAATACTGGTAAATCCTAAAATGCAGGCTTCTGCCGGGGGTTGTATCATGTCCTCAATATAGTCCATGCAAAAATGCTCACTATGCTCTCTTCTCCCCCTAATTACACAGATGTGTAGGTTCTGCTGGCAACACCCCATCCGTTTCCAGCACAGTGCTGTTTCTCATCATTAGGACTAAAAGGGACTAAAGGACATCGCTATGTGTGCTGAGCAATCTAACCAGAGATGTGTGCTCAGCGATCTGTGCTAACTAGATCACTCAGCAGGGAAAGTAGTCCCGTGTCTAGGGCAGGAGGCTGCCAGGGACTGGTTAGCTCAGGCTAAAAAAACTGTGCTTTCACTGTCTATGTATTATTTATTATTGAATTGCAGTTTGTTATACAGTGCAGCATATTGTGTTGTGCTTTACAATTGGAAACAACGGTGCTAAAACAAACTGGGTAGTAACAGCCCGATATAGAACATCTGCTGTCTTGTTTGTCGTGATGCGTGATCTTACCTGTGAATTGGTTTTGTTGAATGGATGATATGCATTGGAGAGATGGTGTTTAACGTTTTCCCCTGTTTGCATGTAAACTTAAATAGGGTGTAGTACTATTAAATATATATATATTAGATGGGTTGGTTATTTTATCGATACAAACAGATGATTTTTTTTTAATAAAAGGTTTTTAAATGTTGGTAAATGTGTGTCTTATCCTTTTGGAGCACAATATCGATTTAGATCAATTTCTGATGATTGTGAATATTAAAAATCAATAAAAAAAATTGATCTTGCGTCAATAAACCCTCTACATCTCTCCATGCTACAAGCAGCGATCACCCAGAAATACAGGTCACCCTGGTATAAAGCCTCGCTTAGCATGCACTCTACACAATGCTGCTGCCTGTGGTTATCATTATTACTCTGTGAATTGTGTTTCCTTTGGGTCCGAGTTCTGTTTCTCCACAGAAAACCTGGCTCCGCAGCCCGTGCTCCCACAGTAGGAGTCTGGCAAATGGCTTCCCCTGAGATACACACACACACACAACCAGAGCGCAGCAACAACCTCTTGTCAGGGCGTCCCCTGGGTGCCAGGAAACAGCATGTTCTACACGCATTTCTCTAACCATGTCTAAACATATCCAAAATACGACCCTATCTCACACAAGACACTACTAAATCTCTTATCCATGCACTCATTATATCCCGCATTGATTATTGCAATAGTCTCCTAACTGGTCTTCCCAAGAACAGCCACTGCAATCCATTTTAAATGCTGCTACTAGGCTGATCTTCCTTGCAAGATGCTCATCATCTGCTGATCTGCTCTGCCAGTCCCTCCATTGGTTGCCTGTATCTTACCGTATTCAATATAAAACGCTTCTACTCGCATATAAAGCTATTAACCATACTGCACCAGCATATATCTCTTTACTTATCACACAATATCTCCCATCTCCGCCACTCCGCTCTGCACAAGATCTGCGTCTCTTCTGCACGGATCACTAGCTCCCATTCACTATTACAGGACTTTCATCGGGCTGCTCCCACCCTATGGAATGCCCTTCCATGCACAATAAGACTCTCCGCTAGCCTCCAAACTTTCAAGAGTTCCCTGAAAACTCACCTCTTCAGGCAAGCCTATCATATTTAAGTACTACACGCATAACCCTCTGAGGCATATATATATATATATATATATATATATGTATCTTCCCTTCTGGACCAGGGCAACCTGGTGGGACTGCTATGCTATTACTGGTGCCTGTCCTTGTGTTTCCCTCCTATATCCCTATAGATTGTAAGCTTGCAGCAGGGCTCTCCTACCTCCCAGTCTGTCTGTTGTTACCCAGTTTGTTTTATCTCTGTCTACAATTGTGAATCTGCTGCCCTATAGAAGAAACTGTAAATAAATAAACCATGTGAGTGTAGTGATAGGCAACCAAATGAGATCTGGGGATGTATCGGAAAGAAAAGCTAAATCTTGATGTGTTTTGAACCCACCCATATTTTCCCTCCATCACATGTACGTGCAGCACAATAAGTATATAGTATAATGGCCCTTGGGTTTGAGATTATTAGTTTGACAACTTATTAGCTGTTTACAATATGTATAAATAGTAATGTGCCACCACAAAGGGTGCAACATTTTATTCTGTGGGACCCAATGTAAGCACAGCAGCGTAATGTACATCATGCAGCCTATATCATGACGTTTGACCATCTCCACTTCCGTGCAGGTCTAAGAGGAGCGCCCGGGTACTCGCTGGACCAAGCCCACCATCTTCCTATTGAGATGGACTCATTAATTGGTATGTATGGAAAATTCGGTGTAGTCTGTAATAGTGATTGCATCACCTGGTGTGTGGCTTTGGGGAATGTCTGACGTTATTCAAAACTTTTTTATTCAATTTGCTTTTATTTACCTCACAAAGAAAATAGATTTGTTCTTAAGTCAGTGGTTCCTATGCAGGGGATAAGCTGCATTCTAGTATTACTTCAATGTAAAAAAAGGTTCTGTTCCTGTGTATAAGGGATGCGTGACCATTAGGGTAAAGTTATTTATTAGCATAGACTAGAGTGCAATGGAAATCATGAAGAAATGAAGAACACTTGCTTGGGGTTTACACCATAATACTTGAAAAACATATAACCATTGAAACGTCCCTTTATCATGTAATGGGCCAGATGCAGAGCTTCAAAAGTGATAAAAATTGAGAGTTCTAAACCACCAGCCAATCAGCTCCTGCCAGACACTTTTCAAACACAGTCTGTGACATGGCAGGTAGGTTCTGATTGGTTGGTTGTTTATCACTCTCTATTTTATCACTGTTAATGTTTAGTGCATTTGGACCAATAACTTTTGTGTGTAATATTGTATGCACAAAGGGCCTGATTGCAGCGCAGCTCCCATACCTCGCTTGTGCAGTATATGTCCTGTGTCATCTGAAGCAAAACAGCTGCACATGCCATTTTAATGACAGTCTGAAGCCATTTGGGCACAGCAATGGCCTACTTTTCCCAAAGTTGTGCCGTGTTGCCGACATTTTTGCTGAGACCAGGATCTCTTTCCGAAAAAGGCCTACTGGCTGCGGCAGCAGCTGGCTAACGTGGCCCCTATGGTCAGTCAGCTGGCCAATGGAATGGCAGGTTATGCGATGCTATGTCCCTCCTTAGGACACAGCCCTGGATCACACATGCATTTAGGAGACATCTATACCTTGCACATTCCTACCCGATCTGAATCAGGCCCAAGTTACGCCTTATAGGTATAGTGAATTTTTAGTGGAAAAAAATAGTTATTTTCATACATTTTTCATTATTTTTTTCCAACAGCCAACAACTCTGGAGTCACAAAACGCCAGATCACCGACCTGGTGGATCAGAGCATCCAGATCAACGCGCACTGTTTTGTAGTCACTGCGGATAATCGCTACATCCTCATCTGTGGCTTCTGGGACAAAAGCTTCAGGGTATACTCAACAGAGACAGGTAATGCTGAAACCAAAAGGGCTCTGCCTCTAATTCTGTGTGTTAGAATCAGTGTGTCAGAGGGCCCTCTGCAAAGATGCTGTCACCATGCAATATTTGCTGGGATCACCTCAGGCTTTCCATGTTTATTATCATTTCAAGTACAGTGGTTAGACCCTGTTTATGTTGTCGGCATGGGAGAGCGGGATACGGTCAGTTGGTTGACCTAAAGATGGTCGACACCACTAGGTCGACGTACTCCAAGGTCGACATGGGACCAGGTCGACATGGTCTAGGTCGACATGGGGTTTTTCACTGTTTTTTTGAGCAGACATGTGCCGACAGGCGGTATTTCATGCCCTACCATCCACTAGGGTGTGGTAAGAAAATAAAATAGTGTGCCCGAAGCATGGCGAGCGCACGCGGTGCAATTAATTCTGTGTCCATGTCGACTTTGTCGACATTCGGGTTAAAAAACAGTGGAAAACCCCGTGTCAACCTTTTGACTGTCGACCTAGACAATGTCGACCTAATGCGTGTGTCGACCTAAAGACCTGTCAACCTTTTCTCATGTCGACCTAGACCTATGTCGACCTTGCAGTATGTCAACCTAGTGATGTCGCCCTTATGACTGTTGACCATCTTTAGGTCCATATAATCCATACCAAGGATAACTAAGTCACTGTAACACATTTTTGTCTTGGATGGTCTCCAGTACATTTAATGTTGTGTGGCTTCATAAACCAAGACTGGCAGAGTTCTGAGAACATTGGGGCAGATGTATTAAGCCTTAACAAGAGATAAATGCAAGTGTGATAAAAAGACATAAACGTCCAGCCAATCACTTCCTTACTGCCATGTTACAGGCTGTGTTTGAAAAAAGTCAGCAAGGAGCTGGTTGGCTGGACGTTTATCTCTCCTTATCACCCTTGCATTTATCTCTTGTTAAGACTTAATACATCTGCCCCACTGTGGTCTATCACCAAGACTTGTTGGCCACTCACTAGAGACTCTCTCCGGGAGCAGCCTAACTTGTTCTTCATGTCTTATATTTTTTAAGGAGTAAAGCTTCATAACTGGTTTGTGGGAATGAGTGTTGGAGAGGTTTTTGCATTGACATGGTCATCCCCTCATGTTTCTGCTTATTGTCAATGGTTACTGCCATATTGAAGAGATCCATAAGTGTCACTAAGTATGTCACACACAACATGATGCTAATGACATGTCCATATTTTCCTAGGAAAACTAACACAGATTGTGTTTGGGCACTGGGATGTAGTCACCTGCCTGGCCAGGTCAGAGTCCTACATTGGTGGCGATTGCTATATTGTGTCAGGGTCACGTGATGCTACCCTGCTTCTCTGGTACTGGAGCGGGAGACACCATATCATAGGAGACAATCCAAATAACAGTAAGTGTCGCTGTGCTTTTATTGGTGAATAAAACCTATGGTGCCTTCCATACTACCTAGCATATTGTAGGTCTGATCTACAGTAAGTAAGCCTTCAGTTGCCAAGTTACATTTATGTGCTGGATATAACCCTCTAAAGCTTATTGGATTTAATATTTTTTATTGGTAAATTAGGTCTAGGTAATTTACTTATTAATATGCACTAATACTGTAGGGGCCAGTTCACATCTGAATGTAAGTTGGGTGTAATTATACACATCGCTTTCCTAATTGTATCCATCTATGTGACTGCACCACATAGATGGATATTTATACACTTGTGTTCATGGCTGTCATAATGATCAGTGCACACTACCACCAGCCCTATCGTTAGAGATCCAGTAGAACATACGTACACCTATACCTACCTCTGCACACCCTGCAGTTCCATCAACAGGCCTCACCCACATCCACCCTCTCTGCAATTACACTGATGGCAGCTTCACCTCTGCCCACATTCCCACCCTCTCTGCTCCTACATTGATCACTGGATCACCTCTACCCACATTCCCACCCTCCCTGCACTTACACTGATGGCAGCATCACCTCTGCCCACGTCCCCCTCTCTGCTCTTACTCTGACCATTGGATAACCTCTGCTCACATTCCACCCTCTCTGCTCTTACTTTGACCACTGGATCACCTCTGCCAACATTCCCACCCTCTCCGCTCTTACACTGACCACTGGATCACCTCTGCCAACATTCCCACCCTCTCTGCTCTTACTCTGACCATTGGATAACCTCTGCTCACATTCCACCCTCTCTGCTCTTACTTTGACCACTGGATCACCTCTGCCAACATTCCACCCTCTCTGCTCTTACTTTGACCACTGGATCACCTCTGCCAACATTCCCACCCTCTCTGCTCTTACACTGACCACTGGATCACCTCTGCCAACATTCCACCCTCTCTGCTCTTACACTGATCACTGCATCACCTTTGCCCACATTCCCACCCTCTCTGCTCTTACACTGATCACTGCGTCACCTCTGCCCTCATTCCATCCTCTCTGCACTTACACTGATCACTGCATCACCTCTGCCCTCATTCCATCCTCTCTGCACTTACACTGACCACTGGATCACCTCTGCCAACATTCCCACCCTCTCTGCACTTACACTGACCACTGCGTCACCTCTGCCCTCATTCCATCCTCTCTGCACTTACACTGATCACTGCATCACCTCTGCCCACATTCCATCCTCTCTGCACTTACACTGATCACTGCATCACCTCTGCCCACATTCCATCCTCTCTGCACTTACACTGACCACTGCATCACCTCTGCCCACATTCCATCCTCTCTGCACTTACACTGATCACTGCATCACCTCTGCCCACATTCCATCCTCTCTGCACTTACACTGATCACTGCATCACCTCTGCCCACATAACATCTCCCTTAGTAAATACTGTCCATGCCATCTGTGTGCCTTGCCTTGGGCCCATACCCCGTTCAGTGTCTCTGATACTGTATGCTAAGTTTGGCACAGGCTCACTGAGTGCCCAGCTAGCCTCCCCCTGACTTACCACTGATTGCCCTACAGGATGCGGGTAGCTTCCCTACCCCCAATCCCGGTATTCCCATCTGATCTAGCCTGACATGTTATTGCTGTGTGGTGTTCCTGTTATACTGAAGGTCTATTTAACTTGTACTGTACTTATAATATGGGAGATCCCAAATGTTACTGTGTATGTTCCTTGTAGGGTACAGCACTGCGAACACTGTGGTACCTTAAAAAATAAAAAGATAACACTTCTTCAAGCAAATTAGGGCCTGTTAGATAAAAATAAAAGCGAGGAAGTCGCAGTGTAGGTTCAGCCCAATTAGTTACCACATTGGGGCACATATGAAAGAAGAGATACTGATAAAACACTTGGCAGAGGATCTGATTACAAAAGCTGTCACCTGGAGTTGCGTATTACAGAGATAATATGAGAGACGGGAATGTGGTTATTATAATTACCTGGGCTGGGGGTTTGGGTTTTGATGATTTTTTTTCCTTACATTTTCCTTTTTTATTTTATGACAGCCAAGACAACTAATTATCTGTTTTTGCTCCTGTGCATCCAATTAGCAAATGACAAGTATTTTAAGCATGTTATGTGCTAGAGACATTTTTATTCTGCGTGGGTTTTTTTTTCCCAGCATAAACCATTGTACTTGACTATGGTGTCTCTCTTTGCTCTCGTGCTTCTAGCACACTCTGGTCTGTACCTCAGCACTTGGATACAGACCAGCATGTGCTTGAAGCACCATAGTGCAGTGAGAGACACCCCAGGCAGGAAATAGGAACTGCACAGGTTATGACACAGGCAGGGTGCTAGAGTGAACACTACTACACAACAAAGCATTCATTTACATGTAGGAATGGCTACTGGGACATTGATGGGTTGCATCATTCAGCAATATGGAAGCCCCCACTGTGTGACAGGGATTTAGTATTGAATCCCGGCGGTCGGGATCCCGGCATTCAGAATCCCGACGCCGGAATCCCGACAGCCGAAATGCCGACAAGGGGGGGACGTGGATCGCCCCCCCCCCCCCCCCTTGCGGGCTCGCTGCGCTCGACACGCAGCGGGCCCGGTGCTTCGCTACGCTCAGCACACTAATTTATTCTCCCTCCAGGGGTGTCGTGGAGGGAGAAAGTGTCGGCATTTCGGCGGTCGGGATTCCGGCGTCGGGATTCTGAATGCCGGGATCCCGACCGCCGGGATTGTAACTGCATCCCGTGTGACAGGGTCAGTCCACTGTAAATAGAGTATTAGGTCGACAGTCAATAGATCGATACATGAAAAAGGTTGACATGGTCTAGGTGAGGCCTGGCCGACCTGTGGCTCTCCAGCTGTTGTGAAACTACACATCCCGGCATGTATTGCTATTAGGAAATGCTAATACTGAGGCAGGGCATGCTGGAATGTGTAGTTTCACAACAGCTGGAGAGCCACAGGTTGGCCAGGCAGTATTCAGTCATTAGGTCGACGTGCATTGGGTTGACACCTAAAATAGGTCGACATGGCTAAGGTCAACAGGGTTGGAAGGTTAACACAAGCATTAGGTCGACAATGGAAAGGTTGACAGTCGAAAGCTTGACATGAGTTTTTCCCGTCTTGTTCTAAATAGGTCAACATGGCTACTGTTGACACAAGCATTAGGTCGACTATGGCAAGGTCGAAAGTTAAAAGGTCGACATGAGTTTTTACTATTTTTTTGTCCCAAATGTCGGTGTAGTTGACATGGACACCATCAAAGTGCACCGCTTCTCCTCGCATGGCACTATGTTAATCTCCCTCTATGCCCTAGTGGATGGTAGGGCATGACTACGGTTGTTTTCATGCCCTACCATCCACTAGGGCATAGAGGGAGATTAACATAGTGCCATGCGAGGGGAAGCGGTGCACTTTGATGGTGTCCATGTCAACTACACCGACATTTGGGACAAAAAATTAGTAAAAACTCATGTCGACCTTTTAACTTTCGACCTTGCCATAGTCTACCTAATGCTTGTGTCAACCGTAGCCATGTTGACCTATTTAGAACCCTATTGATCTTAGCCATGTCACCCTTCAGTGGTCGACCCAATGCATGTCGACCTAATGTCCCATACCCGGCCAGGCCAAGTCTAGGTGGACATGAACAAAAAGTCGAGTTTCATGACTTTTGAATTCGATTTTTTTAACTGACTTGTTCTTACTTCACGAGACACTAATACGGTGTCCCTGTTGACATAGCCACACAAAGACCCATGAGAATACCAGTGTTGACTTTTTCCTATGTAGAATTTTTGCTTGTGTCGACCTTTTGTCGAAATCGATCTAGACCATGTCAACATTTTGTGTCGACCTATTGCCTGTGGACAAATAGTGGTTGGCCTATTGACTTTCGACCTCATAATCCACAGCCAAATATAATGGAATAGGACAATGTTAATGACTTACTCTGTCTTTTGTTCTATTGTATATTACGTACTATTGTCATGTTATAATGATTCAGTGGCCAATACATTGTTTTGTGGCTCTGCGACAATTACTTTTTTGTTCAGCCCGACATGTGGAGATTTTGTCAACAGTTATGAAGATAAATTGTTCTGTAAGTGAATATTGAACCTTAGGTTGTGTCTATAAGTAATGCCGTGATCAATAAACATTGACATTACGTCCCCATACCGTAAGTCATCTTGCCATGTATATTGGAGGTGGGGGAGGGGCGCTGTAGGCCTCCTGTACTTAGCCTTAGTATCACTGACAATAGCGTATGGTTTGTTGAGTGTGTGCAGACTGTTTGTCTTTTCTTTGTGTGGTTGCATACGTCCAAAATCTCTCAGTCTATTGGTTTATATTTATATTGCAACAAACGGTAATGTACATGTTAATGTATGCAATACTGTACAGGGTATAGGAGCTAGGTGTATTTAATACTGAGAGAAAAGCTGTTTCTCAAGTAATAACACTCGTTAAGTGTTCTCTCTATCTACTAAAAGGTTACAGAGGCACCTGGTGATGTCTTGTCCTCACAGAAGAAATTAAGCATTATAAAAAAAAGAAGAGGATTTTTATTTATTTTTTTACTATTTTTTTTTTTTTTTTTTTTAAATCATTTTAATTATTATTATTATTATTTTTTTTATTGAATCCATTGTCCACAGGTAATTATTTTGGCCAGAAAAATGAGGGCGCATTTGCTCTTTGTATATTCACTAGATGTTTTGCATGAATAAATGAGTATTAGGTGCTGTTGTATATGTTGAGTAGTTTGGCATTTTCAGTTAATTATATGAGGATTCGGACACTTAAATGCTTTTGCATTTTATTGATTGGGCTTTGAAAACCGGATACCTGAAATACCCAGTAAGTCGATGATACATCGATCGGAGCACAACTTTCAGGATCGCTCCACCTAGGGTGACCAACTCATCCCTTTAATCCGGGACACATATTAATTACACAGGTTCTGTGGCTGGCTTTCACCTGGTTTTAAACTGCCACACCTCAAGACTCCATTTCACCTGGTTTTAAACTGCCACAGAACCTGTGTAATTAATATGTGTCCCGGATTAAAGGGATGAGTTGGTCACCCTAGCTCCACCAAATATTTTTCTCCGCATGTAATTTGGGAGATATATACAAATGACAGGCGGATGGGATGCCGGTGGCCGGAATACCAATGCGGGCATCCTGGAGGATGGAATATTGACCTTCTTCTTTCCCCAGCCATAAACCTATTCTATTTTCTTCCCAAAATGATACCATTACTTTTGACAATGCCCCACCCCTCCGCATTGCTATATTACAACACATCCCCAATTTTCACCATGTACATCTATATTAATTAATAAATGAGCTGTGTATCTTTTTATAATGGTCCCTAAAATACGTCCTCCCCCATATGTGTACGGTATGGCCTACACTAAGTCTAATCCTATTTAGTGTGCTGCTTATTATTGCTTGGCTGTGGTCTGTGACAGGCTGTGCATGGTGTGTTCTATATACAGTACATTTGTATATACATGTATCCTTAAATACTATTCTATTGTTCTAGAAATGATATCAAGGAAAATTATTATTTAGAGACTGTGAAAATGAGACAAGAGACCATAAGAACATATATTTGTAAAAAGCTCACAAGTCTCACACACACACACACCCACACACACACAGTCGCTCACATTTGTTATATGAATTCAAATAAATAATGTGTTAATAAAAGATTATGGGGGTTATTCTGGTTGATTTACAAAGCTGAGAATTCGCAGCCTTGCGAGTCCACCAAACCCCGCCCGCAGTGTGTGTTCGTACGCAGGGCCTACGAATGGATGTGTAAAATAAACATCCATTTGCGGCCTGTAGGTGAACACCCGCATCATTCGAGGGTCACCGCCCATAAAATGATGTGAAACGTGCAGCATATCTAACAGACTCTCAGGTCACTTAGATCTGCATGCACCCTCGGGAGGAAGTGGGCGGGCAGCTGACATCCGGTGATGTCAGCTGCCCGCCCCTGGCACTGATGTCATGGCCTGATTACCATTAAACACTGGGCGTTCCCATGGGGCCAGCTATCCACCGCCCACGCCCACCAGCGGCAGCCTTGGGTGCATGCACTCGACAAACAACGTGTTCACCGTGGCCGCAAGCACCCGGCATATGCACATGCTCAGAAATGACCCCGTGCATACGTCCACCATCGGTCCCAGTGCCAATGTTCTGGTCCATGCGAACGGACCAGAATAACCCCCCTATATTTCCTATATAAGGTAAACCTTACAGGTCATTACGATGAATAAAAATGTTTGCTTGGCAATTTTCGCACCTATTTTGACAAACTCACCTGGCACTCAAAGGGTTAATAGCATAGGGGAACCGGATGTAGGGTGCCTATCTCGTTCTCCCTGTAACAGTGGCTACATCGAGCTCACCCGACAAATCTCTAGCAGATGATGCCATGGCAGAGCAGAAGGGGAGAGGGGGGGGGGGAACAAAAACCATCACTGAAAAACAAGCTTTCACAAATCCAGAAAGCAATTTGAAAGTGATAAAAATTAATTTGCACAGTTTAATTGGAAGCAGTCTCCATCCTGAGCGACGGCGGAGGAGTGCAGGCAGCGTGTGCTTACAGGGTGATTGAATTTTTTGTCAGGTAGGTATGTGGGAATCGCCTGCTTATCCTCCCGAGCCTTTCTGTGCAATATATTACGCTCAGCCTCTGACTGGTGTTCTTTAAAAGGATCAATGCTATTCATATTATGTCCCCAGTGCCTGGAATTTCATTGATCCCGAGACTTCACCTGACATTTCTCATTACTTTACTTCCAACAGGATACTCACCGTAGGTGCCGGCTTCAGGTTCTCCTGGTGAATTACAGCTATTTCAGTAACGGACATTCTCACCAGCCGTAGCGTATATGTTCCAGCACACATGTCATGCTTGCTGGGCTGGTGAGGGATGTTGCTGATGACAGACAGTTGCACATGTAGTCAGCGTCATAGAGCCAACACACTAGACTAGATTTTGATTTTGTTGTTCCGACCGGTCGCAATCTGCAAAATCTTTACTTTAACAATATCATCTAATTGGTACCCGCCATAAGATTTACACTCTCCATCTGGGTCTTTTCAGAGTCCAGATACTGTATAAATTCATTAAAAATACCAATACAGGTTGAGTATCCCTTATCCGAAATGCTCGGGACCACGAGCATTCCGTATAAGGGAATATTCCGGTTTTTGGAATATTTTTTTTTTAGCCATACTTACCTGCCCCTGGTGGGTCCCCGATGGTCCCTCGGTGTCCATGGAGTCCTCCGGCGTCCACGGCGTCTCCAGCGGTCCCAGGAGTGCTTTGCGCAAGTTCCCAGGCGCGCCGGTGACGTCACCGGCGCGCACTTGCGCAAAGCACTCCTGGGACCGCCGGAGAGGATGCTGAAGGCCTGCTATGGACGCCGGAGGACTTGGTAAGTATTAAAAGAGGGTTGGGGGGTGGGGAAACAAAAAAAAAAATTGAATTATTCCAAAAAAACACAGTTTTTGGAATAATTCGGATACGGGATGCCCGGATACGGGATACCCGACCTGTAATAATAATAAGGGCCCTTGTATGGCTTATCTCCCACAGTGTAACTTCCTCTAGTACGCCAACATGGCTGCTTCACCTGGTCCTCCTGACGGTTGCATGAAAAATACAATCAATAGCGACCAATTTTGTGTCATCTCTTCTAATTGTGCCTTACTCCACCCATGGTAATAATAGGTAGTGCACGGCTGCCTTGCCTGGTACCTTGCGTGGGTGGAATATATACCTGGTGGAATTTATTACCTAAAATGGCTTCACAAACCGTTTATTATGCTTACTGGATTTCTACTTGCCAATACTAATTGCTATGTACTATGTTATTTTTTTTTCTACTATAAATCGACTTTGAGTCCTACTAGAAACGTGATATATAAATAAAATTATTAGTAATATTAAAATCATGTCTTGTGAATTGATCTAGCATATCCTCCATGTTATCTGGAGAATAATCTAAATCCGGCATGGCCAACCTGCGGTTCTCCAGCTGTGGTGTAAAACTACACATCCCAGCATGCCTTGTCATAATTTTAGCATTCCCTAATCGCAAAACTGTAGTAAGGCATGCTGGGATGTGTAGTTTCACAACAGCTGGAGGGCCACAGGTTGGATATGCCTGCTGTAAATGCAGTATCAAATTCTTAAGTGATCTAGCCCCTCCCTGTGTTCCCACAGTTCCAAAAGATTCAGGAACGCTTTATTACTACCTAGCAGCATTTTTGTTATGAATGCATCAAACTCAATAATTCTTGTAGGAACCACAAGAAACAATAGAACTACAAGTTATGTAAGGGAGGTCTTGGAATCTGTGAACGGAGCTTGGGTTACAGAGTGAGAGAGAGAGAGTAGGGAAGGGCTCTGTTAGTGTTTGCATTAAAGAGAACCCAATATATTTTTGGTGGTACATGGGGTCTGACATATATATAGTGCAGCATATTCCGTTGCGCTTTACAAAAGGAGACAGTGATACAACAAACAGGGTATTTACAGACAGTCAAAAGGTAGGAGGGCCCTGCTCACAAGCTTACAATCTATGTGGAAATAGGCATTGATACATAAGGATAGATACTGTATTCTTTATTGCATCGATTCCACCAGAATGCAAGGTTCTGTGACTGGCTCGGGAATTGGATAAGCTTGCCTGAAGGGATGAGTTTTCAGGGAACGTTTATAGGTTTGGAGACTGGAGGAGAGTCTTATTGTGCTTGGGAGGACATTGCACAGAGTGGGTGCAGCCCGTAGAAAGTCCTGCAATCGGGAATGGGAGCGAGTAATGAGTGTGGATGAGAGACGCAGATCTTGGGAGGAGCGTTGGAAGATATTTTGAGATAAGAGAAGATATGTATGTCGGTGTAGTTTGGTTTAAGGGTTTGTTAGACCACTACTGGAGGAATAGTGGGCATGCGGGCACCCTGTTGCACAAATGAGGTTCCTGCTCCAATATTGAGAACTTCTGGAAGGGGGCTCATGGTTTAATATACCCCTAATGATGCAGCATGACTGTCAGTGGGAGGAGCCCTGAACCTCCCTCTATCCTGAAAGTCACCACAAAATTCTGTTAAATATACCAACGTGAATATATATAATGAGGATCCTGCAATGATGTCCTAAAACATTCCAGTAGCATTTGGTCCCATATGAAGCCTCTCATACCGTACCTGTTACAAGAACATCTCTCTTGTGCTTCATGTCATTTATGCCCAACCACCCCCATCTAGTTGGTCTTGTGTCAGTTACAGATCCTTTTATTTTATTCTTCAAATATATCTCCTACATTGAGGACATACTGTAATGTAATTTCTACAACAATGATTTGCTGCATTTTACTGTCCCCATCTGACCCAGCAAATGGCTATATGCGCCACAATTTTGCTGAATTGGTTAAGCCTGAAGCAATAAGGTTTCAATTCCCAATAGATTCCCTTCACCTGAAGCCCTTTTTGTTCCTTAGCCTTTAGCCCTTTGCCACATCTATCATTTAAGATGTGACAGTACGCATCTCTGATTCTGACTGATCGCTGCAGTGCTGGGCATCTGTCCCTGGGAAGGATGAAGCGTTCATCTTCCTTTAAGATTTATCCATTGTCTTTTTGTCTGATCTGAGAATAAAACATTTTACTCATTTATTTTCGTAGGGAGGAGGGGGTTGCTGTTAGCTTTTAAAGCATTCACATTGCTATTATATATAGGCGGAAACTACACGTGGACCTACCTTATTCAGCTCGCTTCAGTAACAGAAATATGTACATGGACTCAAATGTTACTGAAGACAGAATAGAAAGCGGACAGCCATTTTGTTTCTGCATCTGGGTACATTACTAAGAAATGGCTGCTTACATATAGCTCTAGTATACGTGGACTTATTGCAGAACTGCATTTTAGTTTCATAATCTTGCTCAAGTTGTTAAGTGTGAAGCTTATTTATTGCTCTGTGTTTTATTTGTTTGTGTAGTTGTGTAACTGTAGTGTGGTTATCAATTACCAAGATTTTAGTGGGTCTTAAGTTATAGGGTAAAGCATTGCTACTAAGCAATTATGTTTTCATATAAAAAGAACAAGTTTGATCGGTGCGCTACTATCTGCGGCTGGTACTGCGGTTGTCAAAATACCAATTAAATATGTGCAAGGCAAAAAAACAAAAAGGTGTACCAGCGCAGGCTGTAAAAAAAAAATGTAAAATTGGAACGGTATCTTTTACAATAAATGTTATTATTAATTAATTAGCTGTAATAAAATTACGGAATTCCATATAAAAATATGTATAAAAAAAATAATTAAAATTGTGGACTTTCAAAATTGCAATATTTGTTAACCAACACTGTACATAGAATAGGTTGTATAGGGCCTATTACCATAAGGTATATGTTTTCATATAACTATTTCTTAAAAGACCATGTTTAAAAGGAAAGAAAATGTAAAAGCATGTGATTCACGGGACTTTAAGTCAACTTTCTGGACAATCGCCCATATATGCGTTCTTAGCCACAGTGCTCAGACGAATGTTAACTATTTTCCAAAGTATCTGAATTATTTGTATATGATACTTGCTGCAAAAGAGAAGTATTACTGCATGTACTAATGGTTTTACAACATCAACCTTATGTATTCCAGGTGATTACCCTGCTCCAAGAGCAGTTCTAACAGGCCATGACCATGAGGTTGTCTGTGTGTCAGTGTGTGCAGAACTGGGTCTTGTCATCAGCGGAGCTAAAGGTTTGTACAATATTTCTCTGTATACAGCATTTTTATATATGTACTTTGGTTGGGGCTGGGAAGATCCATTCTGTGGTTGGGTGGCTGTGAGGGTGCGTCCAGCGGTTGGGTGGCTGTGAGGGTGCGCCCAGCGGTTGAGTGGCTGTGAGGGTGCGCCCAGCGGTTGGGTGGCTGTGAGGGTGCGCCCAGCGGTTGAGTGGCTGTGAGGGTGCGCCCAGCGGTTGGGTGGCTGTGAGGGTGCGCCCAGCGGTTGGGTGGCTGTGATGGTGCGCCCAGCGGTTGGGTGGCTGTGAGGGTGCGCCCAGCGGTTGGGTGGCTGTGAGGGTGTGCCCAGCGGTTGGGTGGCTGTGAGGGTGCGCCCAGGGGTTGGGTGACTGTGAGGGTGCGCCCAGGGGTTGGGTGACTGTGAGGGTGCGCCCAGGGGTTGGGTGACTGTGAGGGTGCGTCCAGCGGTTGGGTGGCTGTGAGGGTGCGCCCAGCGGTTGGGTGGCTGTGAGGGTGCGCCCAGCGGTTGGGTGGCTGTGAGGGTGCGCCCAGCGGTTGGGTGGCTGTGAGGGTGCGCCCAGCGGTTGGGTGGCTGTGAGGGTGCACCCAGCGGTTGGAAGCCTGGGAAAGTTTGCTCAATATGTGGGGGGCTGCGAATGTCGCCCTGTGGTTGAGGGAGCTGGGAAGGTGCGCCCCATGGTTGTGGTCTGTGCAGGTGTGCAGCCCATCAAGGTACCTCCTGTGTTGTTGCTTCTGCAGTAAGATAGTACCTGCCAGTCCTTCCGCTCATATGAGCATTCAATACCATTTTTAATTTTCATTTCTTTTTCTTTTTTTTTGATTCTGTGCCAGTGAAGGGATCAGATTTTTATGAATTCTTCCTCCATAAATGGGGAATATATTACACAGACTGGGGGATTTACATGTATTTTCCCAGATGATTAGCTTACAAGCTATTTTGTCCCTGTCTGACACAAGTGAACATACTCCGATCCTTTGATTGGATTTTCCCCTGAGCAGGCTTTGGTGTACGGTTGCATTTAGCGTGTTTTTCTAAATAAGAGGACAGATGTCAGAAGCGCTTGAGCAAATCTTTGGATTGCACTTTACACCTAATCTGCTGGTTACTTTGATCAGGGTCCACCTCACACACAGAAGGACACGCCTGATATGGTCTAGGAGATCATGTACTTCTCATAAGCTTGCAGTATAAATAGCAGCTTTTATGTCCTTTCTTCCATTCTCCAGCCTGTAGACACCTAATCACTTCTCTTTAATTGTAACAACTGGAAATCTGTTTATTAATCTTTTTCTTATTGTTTAGCCATCAGTGTTGTGTAAGTGTCGCCTGTGTGGGTTTCCCGAAGTGCCACAATCACTATTACTATCTGACTGCTTCTTGGAGCGTCATTCGGCCGGGGCTGGTACGGCTTCCCCTATGCCCGCCCATGCCTGCGCAGTGCTTTTAGTTCCCCTTACTCACTAAAAATAATACACTAAAATGGCATGTACATGTAAGACATTAGCAAAGAGTAAAGCATTTTCTCTCCTGTTATCTTCTGCTATGAGAAGAATAATTAATGAGGAACGATCCAGCTCCTGCCATTCGGTATCACTGCTATTGCTGGCGGTGGCACTTTATTATATATTTCTGTATTAAGTTATTTATATAGCACACACATATTCTGCAGTACCTGCCTCAGCAGAGCTTAAAATCTATCATCCCTGCTATATGTACACACAAATCCATGGGGGGGGGGGGGGTTTCAAAAGCCAGTTATACACCTTTTACACCGCTGCAAAACCCCGGGTCTTTGACGGGTAAGACCCGGGTCAGCAGCGGTGTAAATGGGACAAGCCGTGTCCCTTTACACGGGACTTCTACCCAGGTCCTGACCTGGGTAGAACACGGCTAGGACCTGGGTAGAGGGCGGTGTAAATGGGTGTGCCGGGTCATCCGACCCAGCTCCCATTTACATCAATGGGGGACGTGCAACCTGCAGACCGCAGCATCCGCAGGTTGGACGGAGGGGGAACAGACAGTCTGCGCTGCTGTCTGTTATACTCTGCAGACAGCAGCAGAGGAGGTGAATGGATGCCTGTGTGCGGCATCCATTCACCTCCCGGACGACGGCTGGGGGGGCAGCAGCTTACCTTGGTGCTGGGCTGCACCCAGCACCGCGAACGGTGTTTCCGGCGGGGATCACCGCGTTCCCGGCGCTTGGAGATGATGTCATCTGCAAGTGCCACCTCCGTCTACACTGCAGGTGGGCACCGCAGTGTAAACGGTGTAAATCCTGGATTCGACCTAGCTTGGATCCTTCTTCCAAATGCCGGTTCGGATCCTGGATTTTTGGTGTAAAAGGGGTATTACACTGCCATATAAGTGGGTTTTTGGAGTGTTGAAGGAACCCCCCTGTAACACTTCCCTCCTGCCCACTGCCAATGTCCATTATATACTGTAGCAGAGTATCTGTGAGCAGCACAGATCAATACAGGATATACTGTATACTGTAGCTCAATACGGAACACAAGCTGTATGTGTGTGTGTATGTGTGTATATATATATATATATATATATTTTGTACTAGTAAGCCCGCGCAAAATAAATGCATCGAAAGCTAGTCTGCTACCTTGTGATTGCCTCTGTGCATGTGTGAGAGAGAGAGATGTAGTTTTAATTGCTGCCAACAGATGGAACTGTTTATATATAGATTATATATCATATAATAGAGAGAGACAGAGTCCAATTCTATAGAAATAATGTGTGTATGTATAATGGACAGACAGACAGATGAATAACTATAAATTGTAATGAACGATTGCCTTATTGAGGGACACTAATGATAACACAGCACTAAAACATTTGTCCATTTGCGAGCGTTTCCGTCTTGTCCAGCACCGTGTTCCCCCTAGCGGGGACTTCTTGCACACCATTCTCTGTGGAATCTGGCTTGCCATGTGCTCCTGAGTCTCCTCCCTACCAGATCTGGTGACATTTGCTACAGACAGCTCGGAATAACTCACATTATTGGTTATTGATTGATCACAGAGAACATTGAAGTAGATTTATGTTAAAAGCACTTCAGAGAAACCGCCCGCATCAATGTTGTGCTTTGGAACACAATGATTGTGAGATGTGTTATACACAACATTACAGGCCTCATTGTGACTTTTTTTGAGCTGCCAATTTTCTCCCATTTCTGTGCAGCCAGGAGTGAGTAATCCGCCCTTCACTGAGAGAGAGGGAGGCAATCACCCATAAACTGCATTCTCCTTACATCTCTCTCTCCTCACTTTCACAAGCAACGGGGACGGGGAGAGCCCTGTGTAACTGTCCTCCCTCAGCCCGCTGACCTTACCAGAATATCGGCCAATTCGCTTTTCATAATGTCTCTTGACTGTATATTACCTATTGTCTATGGATTATGTTTTATACTGACGTTTACCTATAATCAAATGTGGTGTTTTCCACCATACATGAAACTACTTTAAACTGAGAACATGACTGGGTCCGGTAATCCGTACATACAGTTGTCACTATCACACGTGAGGATAATGAATGCTAAGAATACTGTGGCCAACCCAACATGGGCTTATGTTTTTTTTTTAATGAAACAAAAATGTTTATTGTAAAATGTCAGCAATTAATAAGTTACTACAGTATAGATGATAAAATAATAATTGTAATCACATTTTGTAAAACATGTTGGTGAATTTATGAAAAGGGATTCGGTCATTAAGTTGACCCTATTAAGCTTGGCATGCACTGGGTCAACCAATGAAAAGGTCAGCATGAGTTTATCCCTTTTTTTTTGAGCCGACATGTGCCGGCAGGCAGTATTTCATGCCCTACCATCCACTACCGCGTGGTGGAAGAATAAAATAGTGTGCAGAGCACAGCAAGGCACCGTTCCCAAAGCATGGCGAGGGGACGCAGTACACTTAGGGGGGTATTCAATCGCCGGCCACCATCTCCCCACGGGGGAGATGGTTGCCGGGCCCTATTCAATGATGTCTTCCCCGACAGCATTGAGCAGGGTTTCTCGGCAGAACGAGTCCGACTTCACTAGCTGTCGGGCTCATTCTGCCAAGAACGGCCAGGAAGTGACGAGCTGCCGGCCACTTCTCGCTCCCCAGCAAGCGGGACATTGAATCCCGCCTGCATGTTCTCGGTCGAGCTGACCAAGAACGGGACAGGGTCGACCGCCGTGATCTAAACATTGAATACCCCCCTTAGACGTGTCCGTGTCGACCGTGACAACATTCAGGGAAAACTATGAAAACTCCTGTCCACCGTTTGACTGCCGACCTTCCCGTTGTAAACCTAATGCTTGTGTAGACCTTAGCCATGCCGACCGATTTCAGGTGTCGACCTAAGGCTTGTCTACCCAATGCATGTCGACCTATATTGGGTTAACCCAATGACCCATACCTTATAGCTGTTTTGTAACAAATCAGTGGGTGGTGTATATCTTATTCATCTAGGAATAGCTCCAGATAAAACAAATGTGTTGTGTTTTATCCTTTATATGTGATGATTGGGGAACCTAGAACATGAATTAACAGCAAGTTCTTTCTAGAATCTCTACTCCTCTCATTCTGTATTATTTCCTGTTTCTCCAGAAGGCCCATGTTTAGTACATACCATTACCGGGGATCTGCTCAGAGCTCTGGAGGGGCCGGACAATTGCCTGTTCCCACGTCTGATTTCAGTCTCCAGTGAGGGCCATTGTATTATATACTACGAGAGAGGGCGGTTTTGTAACTTCAGCATTAACGGCAAACTCCTTGGTCAGATGGAGATCAGCGATTCCACCAGGGTAAGTGATTGTAGGATACGTTGTTTTCTAGGAAACTGTGTGACTTGAAGGCTAGCCTTCGCTGGCTGCCTTCGGACCGATGGCTCACGCATGCAAACTGTGTACTGTGCACATGTGCGGCTGTTCTATTATCATGGGTCTAAATCGGGCCATATGTGCTATTGTTTTTGATGACATTCACATGGCACAGAGTGGAGGACAACAGATAGAGCCAGATTCTTCTGGACTAAAGGCCCCCATACATTAGGCCGACTTGTCCTAGGGACAAGTCGGACCCAATTTACCTGCGAGCCGCCCGGCAGCTCCCCGGGAGGCTCACATACAATTTGGCACTTGATGTGCCATTTTTTACATGGGTTAAATCGCATGCGATTTATCCCATGTAAAAAAAACCCCGGGGAGCTGCAGGGCGGTGAGGAGTAGTGGGGGCGGGCAGCGGCGGCGGTGGAGGCGGGCAGCGGCGGCCAGCGGTGGTGGGGGCGGGTGGCAGGTGCGGTGAGCGCTGCTGACCTGGCCGGGCAGTGTACTTACACATAGCAGCAGCGGGGACGGGCAGTGGCGGCTATTATATTTTTAAAATACTTGTCAAATGACCGGCCGCTCTCTGATTGGCTGAGAGCTCTCCGGCCAATCAGAGAGCAGCCGGTCATTTGACAAGTATTTTAAAAATATAATAGCCGCCACTGCGCTGCCCGTCCCCGCTGCTGCTATGTGTAAGAACACTGCCCGGCCAGGTCAGCAGCGCTCACCGCACCCGCCGCCCGCCCCCACCACCGCCCGGCCAGGTCAGTCAGCAGCACTCGCCGGTGCTCAGGGACCCGCTGCCCCGGTGTCTGCGTGCATATGCCTGTCAGGTGGCAGGCATATGCATACAGGGAGGTCGGACGTGATCGTATGTACAGACCGTCCGACCTCCCTGATCCGGTCCGATGCGCACGGGACCGCGCATCGGATCGGATCAGATATCACACACCTACAATTTTGGGCCGATTATCGGCACAAAGTGCCGAAATCGGATGAAATCGTCCCAAAATCGCATAGTGTATGGGGGCCTTAAGTTTCTGCACCTAGGCGCAGAACATGCTTCCTTTCATCTATTGTTCTCAGCTGCAAAACAATAGAGAGAACAATACAGCAAGGGGATTACTGTGACTGGTCTTTCTCAATTAATCCTATTAAAGGCCAAGAAGAAAGAGGCTCTATCTGTATGTGTTACTGGTTTTGGTGATATGAACATGTCACAGAGTGGAGGACTATGGGTGAGATGTAATAGGTTGTGATTTATTGGACATGTACGATTTTTGGTCAAAAACAGCCGAATTTGCACATTTTCCAAAAGATCACACATTTAATAGGGTGCAAATTGCGGTAAAAATCGAATTTCCACGAAATGTGCACATTTTGACCTGGCAATTTTTGGTCACACTTCAATTCACATCCAGCTTTTTCCCATTATAAAGTATACAACTTGCAAATGTAATAGGGTGCGATTTTTGGTAAACATTACCAAAAATCACAAATAAAATAGACCAAGTTCTGAATGTCAAATTTGACACAGCCATGCATGCACAGATCATTGAGATCTGTGCATGGTTCGGTCTTAAAAAATGTGTAAACGTCATTTTTTTTTTAAAAATGGCATGGCATCCTCCCTCCTGAGCATAACCAGCCCTGGACTCATTGAGCCAGACCTGTTCCAAAAATATGGGGACAAAAAGCGTAGGGGTCCCCCGTATTTCTGATACCCGTCCTGGACTCTTGGACCGGTCCTGGTTCCAAAAATATGGAGGACAAAAAAACTGGGGATCCCCAGTATTTTGGAACCAACATTGGGCTCCAACAGCCGGGTGACACATTTTATGTAAGGTCCCCCGGCCGTAACATGCTCACCGTGGCTGGTCAGGAGTGGGGACCCCCCTCAATAAAGGGGTCCCCCCAGGCTTCACCTGTCCATGGCTGAAGCCTGGGGCTGTCCCCAGTGTCCCTAGGCGGTGTACGCCAGGCTGGTATGTGAAAAATTAAATAAAAAAATATTGCTTTTTACAGGCGAACTACAAGTCCCCGCAGGCCTCCTCCAAAGTCTCAGCATGTGGGGCATTAATGGACCCTTTTGGACTTGCAGTTCACCTGAAAAAAGAATGTTCAAATAAAAACACACACAGACAACAGTATACCTTTAATACATACTATAATTTTACACCAACATACAAACCATTCCAGGGTCCAGTGGTGACTTTCTCCTCCACACCTCACCCCGCACTGATTGCGGAGTGAGACGGCTTCCTCCGCAGTAATGACAGCAGGGATCCCCGCTGTCCTACTGCTGTAGAAGCACTCAGCCATGATCGGCTGAACATGGCACAGAGTGGAGGACTATGGCCAGTAGTTAATGCCTCATATTCGCCGTAGTTTACAGTGAATCTGGCATTTCTCCGGCGTAACGGCGAATTTGCTCACAGAAATAGCAATTCGCCCTATTCAATGCAGGGGGCTGGGGGCCAGGAGCCGCTCATTAAATATTCACTTCACACTGGTCCCACTCATTACATATGCACGAGCGGGACCAGTGCAGCGGCTCCATCCACAACACCCCTGCCAGCTCTCCCATGGGGGGGGGGCGCAACTTGTGCTGCCTGTGTCCCCAGGAGCCCCCCCCCCCCCACACACACAAACACACACACACACACACACATATTCTGGTGCAGGCAGGGAGACTTCCATCTCCCTGCCTGCTGCCGTCAGGGGCAGCGAGCCCCTGTGGCATTGAATAGGGTGACAGGGAGGGCTGGCAGCAAATGCTCCAGCCTTCCGGAACCCTGCGAATGTGCAGCGAATCCTTAACAGGATTCGCTGCACATAGCCTAATTTAGCATTGAATACTGGCCTATGTGTTACTGGTTTTGGTGATATGAACATGGCACAGTGGGGAGGACCATGTGTTGTGTAATAAAACAGTGAGCCGTTGTGTCTTTAGTTTCACACGGGTCTGTTACAGCACATTATGCTTTGTGTGGCGCCTAACAGACTTGTAGGCGACAAATACAATTTTCATGTTGTGACATCAGAAATCCACATTAGGATACTCTGTCTGTATAACAAATAACTACAGTACATTGCAAGGACATAAATCTAACCCTGAGGTTGTGTTTTATTTCTATGCTACTTTATTGCATGTTCTCCTAGTATATCGCAGTGTTTACTCTGGGGGGGGATCTAATCTGATGCCATAATAATTGGTCCTATTGAAACATTTCTGAATGAATGTAATGTTCTGTTTCCTCAAGGCCATCCTTCTAAGCAGCGATGGGCAGAACCTCGTGACTGGAGGAGATAATGGTGTTGTAGAAGTCTGGCAGGCTTGTGATTTTAAGCAGCTCTATATTTACCCTGGCTGTGATGCTGGAATAAGAGCAATGGATTTGTCACATGATCAGAGGTGAGTCTACAACTCTTCAGATTATCAGTCTGTCCATAAATGTGTGTGTATGGTCTCTGCAACCTCCGCTCTCTGATATCTGAACCAATTCCAATCTAGTACTTGCCAAATTTACTGGACGCACACAAATGGCCTCGGATTAGTAGATATGCAACAGTATTGATATATATGCTATATCTCTGACAGGTGGAAGACTGGTTAAACATTCTTCTACCAGGTCCATCAATTTCCTTGAGTTGCTGGCTAGGGGGTTGTAAGAAACCAAAAACGAAGAGCTGTACATGCGGGTTGCTGAAATCCTGGCACAGGGCTCATCCATCTATTCTCCTAAAGGCTAAATTGTTTCCAAGATAAATCTTTAAAACAAAAGGAAATTATGGCACATTAGATGCCCTCGGCCCGACCCGGCGGCCGTCGATACTGTTTTGACATCGACGGCTGGAGGTTGCAGGCATTGGCCGGGAGGGACGGACGATGCTACATTGACCAACGTGGAACTGCATTCCAACTGGCAGATCGAAGCACAAATAGACTTAAGCTGACCATACAGCTACAGTTTGTCAGATCTGGCTGGTTGGAACAAATACCTGGTAATATCTGGATGACAGTTTTTGGCAGTTTTTCAGCATTTTGAAGCTAATGGTCAACTGTCATTTGCTATCATCCATTAGGTTTTTGTTCCAAGCAGCCAGATCTGACAATAAATCTGTAGATGTATGGCCAGCTTTATCTGCCAAGTCTATTACTGCTTTCAATCGTAGGGCCGCGCATTGAGATTGAATGCAGCTAACACTGTTCGATTTGGTGCCATTTTGAATCTATTTGGACTATATAGTCCAAATCGAATAAAAAATGACACTGAATGGAACCATGTGTACACAGCATTATGATTATCTATTGGAACAATCCAATTAGATACCAGTCGGGCTCTGCAAGCTGTTCTCCTGGCAAACTTGCACTGTCCATTCAATTTCCTATCCAACTCCAAACTTACAAATTTACCGTTTTTGTGTGTTCCTCCTGAGAGCATGAAATGTGTGAAAATCTTTACTGTATGGTAGAAATGTCAGCACTTGATTTAGAACCCCTTAAACCCTTCCCCCACCTAATGACTAATTAGGAATTTGAAAGTTTTCAGTTAGCTCATATTGGCTAATAATTACATTTCATTATAAGGGTTACAAAAATGTTATGTATGTAATAAATAGAGACAGGATTATATGCATTTGCATATTTGCATATGCATTTGCATATTTTGCCCATTCTCACTGGTTATTGCATATTTTACCTATAATCTAGTGATGGTGCATATTTTAGGCCCTGCCCCCTTTCCACCAGCGCTGCTTTCCCTGCTGCTGCTGGCCAAGTAGTGGTAGAGTGTGCAGACTGGGGCAATAAGTGCGCAGTGTGGGGAACCTTGGATGTACGCTATGTCTGACACTGCTCTAGGCTGCCAATCCATGTGGATAAAACCTTTGCCTGCCCCTGGCCTGGGACTTTACACCAAGAGACAGACTTCTGCAGCAGAGGAGGCAGGCAGAAGGGTTGTGACATCACGCGGCACGGAGGAAATGCCGTGTCACAGTGAGTATGCGGCGCAGGGAGGAAGCCTTCCACTGCGCCGCCCTCACACGCTATGCTGACATTTGATCCATCAGCGCTGGAGATGAGGGTCCGTGTAGTTGATCCCAGAAGAGCCTAGGATGCTGCAGTCTGCTGTAGCAGCCAGGGAAAAAAATCCTGTGTACAGCACTAGACATCTGCAGATGCTGTGGGCCTATTTTTGAGGTTTATTTGCAACTAATTGTATGCAGATTTTTAAATAAATAAGTTAAAAAGTACTTTTTTATTATTTAATTTAGCATATTTTAACACTTTTCATGCATATTTTAAGTATTTTTTATGCATATTTGCATGCATATTTCAAGCTTTTTATGTTGCATATAATCCTGTCTCTAGTAATAAATGTAACACCGTATAAAAGGTGATACAACAAAAGCCATTGACCTCTTGTGATTGTGTTTTCTTCTGTTTTGTAGGACCTTGATAACCGGCATGGCTTCCGGTAGCATTGTAGCTTTTAATATAGATTTTAATCGGTGGCATTATGAACATCAGAACAGATACTAAAGTTGACTGAAGTGCTGAACGCCAAGTCTCACGCTCAGAGCACAAGCACTGCAGTTAAGACATTGTCGTCTCTGGTGGAAGAGAGAAATCCGCGTTGAGCTCCGTTGTACATTCCATTACACCCAGCAATAGCTGTACATTGTAGTCAGCAAACCACTTCACATTGTGTGTTTCTCCACAACTGAACACCAGCTGCTAAAGGCTAAATTCTGAGGAATAGAAGGCGTCTCCGAAATTATTTCAACTTTATTTATTTATGAAAATTAGGACACGCTACGAAAGAGACTCGTGTCCGGCTGCTACGGTGTTTAGTCCACAAACCTTACATCCCATTTCCAGCCTCTTTTCAAGCTGTGAAAAAAAATAATAAAAAAAAAATTATAAAAAAGAAAATGAAAAAAAAAAATACAAAAAAATATATGTTTGATACTTTGTACATCAGAGGCACATCTTTAACTTTAAAAGGGATACTTTTTGTAAAAAGTAAAACCTTGTACAAAGAACAATAAAGTTTCATAGTTTTATCTTGAAGCTGATAATGTGCTCGTACCACCTGATCTCGTGGTTTATCCGACAAACAAAAGGATGCAGCTTGTATTAAAAGGTTGAATATGGGTTTATCTGATCCTTTTAACATTTACACCAAAATATGCTTTGCACTTTTTTTTTTTTTGTTCATTTTACCCCCTTCTAAGTGAAATTCCATTAATCTTTAAAACCTAGGATATGAAGCCATGGTTTGCCATAATCTCTCATAAGAGACATTATTTGCTGTAGTTTTCTTTTTGTTTACGATCATTACGAAGGAGAGATGAGGCAAAATATATACATATATATATATATAAATATATATACACACCTTGGTATTTCCTGAGCAAGGGTCTTACATTTCACAGTGCCGAGCTTTTTGAGGTTTTTTTTTCTTTTTTAAATATTAAATCATTCAAAAAAAGCCTATACCGTACCGTACTTACCGTAAGAGGGGTAAGAAAGACAGAGACTCGTTTATGTGATTTTATTTTTTAATATATTGCTTAGGCTTTTATTAAAAAAATAAAAAATAAAACCTAATTGGTGTTAATCTATCAAGTTGTGGGCGTGGCCACATTCTACTGCGGTGATGGCTGGTAAAATATTTTCCTGCACATTGTTATGATAAAAGGACACACCCAGGGGTAAATACACTTGTTTCTTCTTTGTATATTTAGTGACTGTATTGTCATAGATGTACATATTGTGTCAGTAGGGATACGAGGCATGTAAACAGGAATGTCATTTTCTCAGAACTTCATTCACTCGCAGTCATTTATTTAAAAATTTAAAAAATAAAGTCAAACAAGAACTGATAATTTGTATTGGCACTTTGCACCCGAAACATATCATTATTTATTGATGTGATTATTTGTTCTCCACCTTGTATTAGTAAGTTTTACCACTGAGTTTCTTCTACATTGTTGTTTGTATTTAAAAAAAATAAAAAAAAGAAAGAAAAGGAAAAGAAAATAGATGATTCTGAGACATTTGGAAGTCGGTAAATATTAAGTTATTCATCACCAGTCTGTAAGCAATATCTTGAGTTGTAGCTTAGAATAGGAGGATATTGAACACCTGGAAGTCGAGTTCATTTCATCTTGAAATCATGGTGAAATATTTTGGATATATCAATTCCTTGAGCTATTGTAACCATGTTTTATTGCAAAGATGTAAAATATGCCAGATGTGTTCAGTTGGAAATAAAAAAAAAATACAAAAAAATGAAGAAAAAAAAATGAAAAATAAAATATGCAAACAATTAATTGCTTTGTTTTTTTCGATTTCTTTTCATGAACAGAAATGTACAGTGATATTTTTTCTTTCACACTATCTAGAAAGAAGTCAGGCCCATTAGTGTAGGGGGGTGGGGGGGGGGGGTCACAACTCACACCCTGCACCCATATTTTCAGTACTCGCCTCTCTCTAGTCTCCTGTCTGGGCCAAGATCTCTTCACAAGCCGCCGGGAAAATGATGGGGCGGCCATTTCCCTGGTGTTTTTTGCCTACGCAGTAGTAAATCTCCAGGAAAATGTCACAAGTGCAAAACAGAGGGGAAATGGTCACCACATCAGATTTACTACTATGAACTATGCATGCACGAAAGTCTTTGTCCCTCCTAGTGTTCAGACTTTACTGCAATACTGGCTACGGGTGGGACTTTGCTCACGGACCGCCTCCTCTGTTAATATGCCCCTGACACAGGTACATATGACAGACCGTTGTACAAGAACATAGAGAGTGAATAATGTATATTATACAGCATATGTCCATATACACCTAGCCGGGCTCAATGGTGCAGCATTAATCACATTGTGTTCAAGACTGTGCTGATTAATTTGATGTCTGTGTGCGACAGAGACGGAATCTGCAGAACGGAGCACACAGAACTTGTTGTGAAAAAAATCCCACGGCTTCTGCATTGTAGCACTTCGTATACAGATTCAGACCCCGTTGCACACAGATATACAAGTCTTAGATTAATCAGTGCAGACACATGATGCAGTTTTGTAGCATTGCCGTGTGACTGAGATGCACATTCACATGACACGGACAATAGGCGCAAGCTGAGCTGCATGAGTTCTGCTGCACCAAGAAGGGATGTTTGCCGTGACTGCAGCAATAGTGTGTAAGTACACTGTATATATGTGTATATACCAGTGATGGCTAACCTTGACACTCCAGCTGTTGTTGAACTACACATCCCAGCATGCCCTGGTACAGTTTTACTATTTGGCCATGCTAAAACTGTGTAGTTCAACAACAGCTGGAGTGTCAAGGTTAGCCATCACTGGTATATACAGTATGTCACATGTAGGGGCGGATTGGGATGGAAAACCCGCCAGGGAAGTTTCTGGAAGCAGCCCTTCTGGAGGTGGGGTCTGTTGAAGGGGCATGATCCCTCCTCCTAGGGTCTGATTCTGGTTTGGAGACCGTTGCAGCCATACTTTTGTCTTTTCCTGCAGTTGTGTCTGTGACTTTATGCTATTTCCACTACAGTGCCCTTCCCTGGTGTCATGGGCAGATTCCATAAAGTTGCCCATTTACACACCCACATCACCAACCTGCCACCTTCTACCACCTAACACACTCACACCACCAGTGTGCCACCCTCTCACAGGTGTGCCAGCCAATCGGGAATCTTCCCTGTGTTTTCTATTGCCAATCCGCCTGTGGTCATGTTCTCTAATCAGCACTCCTGTAGATATGTGGCAGGATCTGCCCATAGGAATTGTTTAGCAATTCTATATATTTGCTCTTGAAACTGAATTCACTAGTAACAGATTTATTTTTGTATTATACCATTATTTTAGTGTAATAGAAATGAGTATAAACAACACAAACACCTTATATCACAATAAACCGAATGTCTGGTATATAGCGTAATCCAATCTCCCAGCTATTACTGCCTAATCTGCTGGATCCCCTACAGCCAGAGTTCTAAGCATTGTAAATCTCACAAATGCTTCTTCTGAGCTTTTAATCACTGAAGCAAAGGGTTTGTTACTCAGTAGTAATTCTTCTGGACTTACAGTGGACATAACATTCTAGTATTCTCTTGTCTTTTTTCTTTTGCACTACTTTCATTGCCCCAGGGCTCGGTGCCGGTTTATAGTCATTTTCTTTGTACATTTTTTTTCTCTGCAATATCATTAGCAAGCTTGGTGTTCAGTCTCGTGTCTGTGCTGATGTTAAAAGGAGGGTGAGTCGGAGCATCTCTCGGAACAGGGCGGGATTCAGAGGTGGAAGCAGACCACGCGCAGCTGCCATTTAAAGATATGCAAATGCTAGGTCATAAGCGCTCTCCTTGGGCGCCACTGTGCGGGGACTGAGCAAACCCTGCAATGCTAGCGTTCTATATCCTGAGCAATGTTCCGTAACACTGGAAGATATGATTACTCCTCCTACTGTGGCAACATCAACTGCCCGTCCTGGCAGCTGCGTCACTGCCTAATTTCCATGGGAATGCCCAGCAATGCTGGCCGTTTCCATGGGCGTGTCCCCTCACTGCTGCCCCATGCCCCCCGCTTGCACTGGTACGTACGAATGGTTCGCCGTACCTATTCGCACCCTGCATATGCACATGTGCAAAAATGCGTATGCGCATTAGGAAAACATTGCTCCCACCATGTGAATGTGCGGGAGAGCTACGGGACAGAATAAGGCCCGCTGTTGAGACCTGAAAAATGGTAACTTGGTAGCTCTTGAGGACTGGAGTTGGTTGTCCCTGCACCTGGAAGTAACAATTGTGCTGTGTTCACATGACCCTATTTAAAGTATTGCATAGACAAAGGAGAGGCATAGACTGTGAGCATGTGAGTCAGGAGGCCACAGTGCAGATGTTTGTGCCATGGACCAATCATTTGTTACTGTACACATAGGCATGGGATGGAGCCAATGTACTCTGATACCTCCCCTCCTGCATTCTGCAGGAGACTCCCTGAAATAGCAGCAATCTCCCTCTCTCCCTCATTAGTCTAGCAATCTCCCTCATTTCACCTAGTCCACATTACACTGTTACATTTTTGTGAGAAAAAAGGAATGATAGATACAGTTACATTGAATCATCTGCACCATTTCCTAGCACTTTACCAAGTATAGTACTGTATCTCTTACTCTCTGCTTTGGGGCTCATCTACATTTGTATATAAGTCATTTTAAAAGATTCCTCTCAGATGTAGCAGTACACACCCACGCTTCTAGGTGCCACGTTCACAATCTCTTTTCATAATCTCTCCATATATGAAACTAGACAAGCCCTTTGGGTGGAGCATGAGACTCAATTGGGCACTGTGTAAAATTCTACTGCCAACTATAATCTCCCTGAAACTAGTTTTCTAAAGTAGGCAAATATACTTTGTTACATAAAGTATGCGTTTATGTAAAAATATGGTTACAAATATGGCAAACTAGATGGCCTAAATGGTTCTTATCTGTTTCTAATTGATCAGTTTGTGTTCCCGGCTTGTTTTGAATTTATATTTTGATAAACTATACCAATACTACTATTAAACTAATGATGTAACGTTCAACAAAAAAAAAAGTTTGAACTGATAACTTTGAATTACATAATTGTCTAATCCTGTAAGAGGCGACCCAGTCCTGTCCCGGGGCTTTATAACCTGACAGTGTGGTGAATGACAGAGCTAATATCACTTGACAGTTTGCCAGAAGCCATTAATTTAAAGCTTATTTGTTCGTTTGTAGATAATCTCAGCAGTGCTTGGAATATATAGATAGCAGCACACATAAAACCCTGCCCTGATACTACTGATACACCAAGCATAAATATACCAATAATATCTGTTACTTCGTTACAGGATAGTTTCTAACAATGCATTCTTTTTAGGAAATGTTTTCTTTTCTAAAAATAATTTATCCGACTAATTTAAATATAAATATTCCACTTGACGTTCTTACAATGAAATCGCTACAAAGGGATGAAGGCCAATGATGTACGTATAGCCTTTTTATTGGTGAGCAATTGTTTCTTAAAGTTCAAGTAACGTCATCATAAGGCAATAATGTATATTAAAGGCAGCACTGAATAATACAAGTGAATGGCTGTTGTGATTGGCTACAGGTCGCCAAGCTTTCTTCCACTTGTCCCCTTGTGTTCTACAAACATGAACGGTGTGGATGGTTCTGTTTATTCATAGGGGCATGGCCACTGGCCAGTGATGACACAGTAGCTGATGACCGCAAACTCACCATTTTGACATGTATCCAATCCTATTAAGATAATAGGGCTTCAGGTTTTTCTTCCTTCTTTTTTTTAAACTGAGGGTCTCATTCAGAACTGCACATAAACGTGCGGCTCTTTTCACCAGAATAGTTTTTTTTTGTACGTGTGCTTCTTTTTTGCAGTTCGGATCTTTGCAATGGCAACTTGGTCTCATTTTGCACCTCCCATTCTCTGCACTATGAATGCTGGGACAGGACTGTAGGGGGCATACAGACATGACCAAAGTACAGTATGGAAGTGTCAATGTGCATTTGTGGCCCCTCCAAAAATGGCTGCCGCCTTGGAGGATACAGACACTAGAAGTCTGGCCTTATACATAATGCCTATTACATAATGGCCCTTATTCTCGTTCACTCGCAAATGGACAAAACCATGTGCACTGCAGGTGGGGTAGATGCTACTTGTGCAGAGAGAGTAAAGGTGCCCATACACGTTACAATTATTGTATACAATATTGTATACAATATCGCATCTCATCCGATCTCGGTTTTGCGATGACATCAGATGAGATGAGATCTAGTACAAACAGTATGTGCAGCACGTACTTTTTGTACTAGATCTCATCTCATCTGATGTCATCGCAAAACCGAGATCGGATGAGATGCGATATTGTATACAATAATTGTAACGTGTATGGGCACCTTTAGATTTGGGTTTTACTTCAAAGTGAGATCTATATTGAAGTGTAAAAATAAAGCAATCAGTATTTTCCCTGCACAGAAAAAAATAATTCACCCAAATGTAATTCTCTCTGCACAAGTTACATCTCTCCCCCCCCCCCCCCCCCCCTGCAGTGCACATGATTTTGTCCATTTGAGAAGGAATTTGCCTTTGCGAGTGAACCAGAATAAGGGTCAATGTGTAATAGGCACTACATGGTATTATTTGTAAAGAGCAGTACGGTGGGGGCGTTATGTTTAATGGGCATTATGGTGTGTAGCATTATGTTAAGGAAAATCACGGTGTGTGGCATTATATGTAATGGGCATTACCGTGTGTAGCATCATGTGTAATGGGCATTGCATTGTAAATTTTTGCAGCGTGCCTACGGGGTGCACTGTCCCTATTTCTAGTGTATGTGTGGGGGGAATGCTTCATTCTGAAGCCCATATACAGAAATTAGTCACCTATTTAGTTTGCACTGATGCCCAGTAGACGTGATAATTATAACAAAATAGGTGACACCACTTAGCACTAACTTAGTGATCAGAAAAATAATATTTTACATATCTTTCAAGGGTACAGTGATCTGGATGTAATTCAGGTTTTGCAGATACCTAAACAACACAAATTATATACCCTTTCTCCCACGTTAGTGGGGTTATTTGAACACAAGGGTATATTAATATGAAAAGATCATAGGGCCTTATTCTAGTTCACTCTTTCTAACAAAATCCTTCTTAGATGGACAAAACTATGTGCTCTGCAGGTGGGGCAGATGTTACTTGTGCAGAGAGAATTAGATTTGGGTGTGGTTTTACTTTAAAGTGAGATCTATATTGCAGTGTAAAAATAAAGCAGTCCGTATTTACCCTGCACAGAAACAAAATAACTCGCCCAAATCTAATTCTCTCTGCACATTTTACATCTGCCCCACCTGCAGTGCACATGGTTTTGTCCATCTAAGAAGGATTTTGTCAGAAAGAATGAACCAAAATAAGGCCCATAGTGCAGTGTCCAAGTATAACAAAAGTTTTAATTATATACAGGGAACTCACAATTCAAGTAGATAAAAAAGCATGTAATCACAAGTCCTTAGGCAAAGCTGCTGCACAATCTTCTCCCGTCCAACCTTGAAACCCGATGGTAATTTAGGAAGCTCCGGGCACTGGTATCCCCAGTCTTCTAGTGGTCCAGGAAGGGTGGGTAGCAGTCCAGCCAAAGTTCCAGAGAGTATGCCCCTTACTTAATGCATTTTGGACGAATCGTATGGCATACTGATACTGAGTGTCCTTTTGTACCCAAAACCATTAAGATCCTATTGGTTGATCTCAATAGTAAACCACGTGACACAATACACGCGGTTTTCATGGCCGCGTCTATACGGCCGTAACAATATGCAGCAATTTCCACCAGAAGTGCCAAATCTCCGCTGATGGGACTTCACCTTCTTTTTGCGATACATCACTTCCACCGGAAGCGACACACTCTCCGACAGCGTTCATAGCAACAGACGCCGGGCGGAAGTGTGCAGACAGCCGGGCATATGTTTCCATAATGTGGCCGCCATTTTTTTGGATTCTCAAAAGATCGACCATTCCACACATGATATATCTAAATGGTTAGGATCATAAAAACAAGTAGTGTTAAACATAAATGGGTACAAGGTTTAAAATTCATATAATTAAAACATGAGCAAATTGAAAACACGATAATGGAAACACATGCCCGGCTGTCTGCACACTTCCGCCTGGCGTCTGTTGCTATGAACGCCGTCGGAGAGTGTGTCGCTTCCGGTGGAAGTGATGTATCGCAAAAAGAAGGTGAAGTCCCGTCAGCGGAGATTCGTCACTTCAGGCGGAAGTTGATGCATATTGTTACGGCCGTATAGACGCGGCAATGAAAACCGTGTGTATCGTGTCACGTGGTTTACTATTGAGATCAACCAATAGGATCGTAATTGTTTTGGGTACAAAAGGACACTCAGTATACTTGGATACTGCACTATTATCTTTTCATATTGATATACCCTTGTGTTCAAATAAAGGGTATATCATTTGTGTTGTTTTAAGGTATCTGCTAAACCTGAATTACATCCGGATCACTGTACCCTTGAAAGATATGGAAAATATTATTTTTCTGATCACTAAATTAGCGCTAAGTGGTGTCACCTATTTTGTTATATTTGTCACGTATCCTTTGAGTGTTCGTGTTGACAGGACACTTGGGGGGAAATTTACTAAGAATACGAATACAAAAAATCGTATTTGTATTCTTACTGCGAATTAATAGGACTGTTTCAGCCGTATGCAAAGTTGTGTTCCGGAGGGGAATTTACAAAGCAGTCAAATACGACTGCTTTGTAACCCTCCGATGGTGTAATGATTCGTATTAGTGGCTGTCTATACGGCAAATAGGGGTTCCCCGATTTTTTTTAAAACCAGCCCCAGGCTCCAGGTCCGGGGCTGGTTCCCAAAATACATGGGACATATTGACTAGGAGTCCCCCGTATTTTAAGAACCAGCACCAGGCCAAACCAGCCAGCAGGGTAATGTCACAGCCGGGGGTCCCGCGGTCAGAACATTCATCCCTACTGACCAGTAAGCCTGGCCAGGGGCCCTGGGGACCCCCCCCAATAAAGGGGTCCCCCCCCTCCAGGACTTACCTGACCAGGCTGAAGCCTGGTGCTGTCCTCGATGCCCCTGGGCGGTGGGCATCGAGCTGATTCAGTGTAAAAAAAATAAAATAAACTATTGTTTAATACTGTGGAACTATGAGTCCCAGCAAGCCTCCCCCGCAAGCTGGGATTTGGAGAACCACAAGTCCCAGCATGTGGGGCATTAAAGGGCCCGCTGGCACTTGTAGTTTCACAGTAATAAAAATAGTCAAATAAACACACGCACACACAGACACAATACAAATAAAACTTTAATACATCCAAAGCCCACACATACTGATACTTACCTATCTTGCCCGTTGGTAGGTCCCTGGGTCCAGAGCTCCAGGGTCCGGTGCTTAGGTTCCTGGGTCCGGGGCTGCAGAGTCCGGGGCCTTGGCTCCAGGGCTGAAGAGTATGGGGTCCTGGATCCGAAGAAATCCATGGAGGACCTGTGGAAGGAAATCCAACTCACCAAGCTCCTCCTACGAAGATCTGTCCTCTTCGTTCCGAAGTAGTCCAGGTCTTATGCCAAATTCCGGCAGCTCCCCGCATCGGACTGAGGAGAGACGCAGAGATGTTTCATCTTCCGCGCCTCTCCTCCGAATGATTCTATTGGCCGTCTAGGCCAATCAGGAGCCGACATTCTCGGCTCCTGATTGGCCGCTAGGCGGCCAATAGAATCATTCAGAGGAGGGGCGCGGAAGATGAAACATCTCTGCGGCTCTCCTCAGTCCGTGACAGCTGACCGCCGGGACACTCGCGTGTTGTTATTTTGCGAAGACCTGGTCCCCTATGGATTACTTCGGACCCGGACGCCGACATGGACCCGACGCCGACATGGAATAGGACACCGGACCAAGACCGAGGGCTACCTACGGGCTCAAGATAGGTATGTATCAGTGTGTTTGTGTAATGTATGTATTAAACTTTTCTTTTTCAGGGTTGTCAGTGTGTGTTTATTTAACTGTTTCTAGTACCATTTCTGTACAAGTGCCAGCGGGCCCTTTAATGCCCCGCATGCTGGGACTTGTGGTTCTCCAAGTCCCAACATACTGGGGAGGCTTGCTGGGACTCATCGTTCCACAGTATAAGACAATACTTTATTATTCTATTTTTAACACAAAGATCAGCTCGATGCCCACCACCCAGGAGCATCGAGGACAGCACTAGGCTTCAGCCAGGTCAGGTAAGTCCTGGAGGGGGGGACCCGTTTATTGGGGGGGTCCCCACTCCCCCAGGGCCCCTGGCCAGGCTGACTGGTCAGTAGGAATTAATGTTTTGGCCGCGGGACCTTATCCAATAGGTGTCCTCCGGCTGTGACATTACCCTGCTGGCTGGTTTGGCCTGGGGCTTGTTATTAAAATATGGGGGACCCCTAGTCATTTTGTCCCCCATATTTAGGGAACCAGCCTAGGGCTGGTTTTAAAAAATCGGGGAACCCCTATTTGCCGGGTTCCCTAATATTTTATTACCGGACCCAGCTCTTTCAGCCTGGTGCTGGTTTACGGCTGTGGGGGGGACCCCACGCCGAGTTTTTTTTTATTTTTCTATTTTTTTTTTTTTACACTGAAGCCTGCACGGATGTGACTAATCCGTGCAGGCTTCTGCCAAATACGACTGGAAAATAAAGTGTATTTTCCTGCCGTATTTGGCCGGCCATTCGCGGCCGTTTCACGCTAATTAGTTTAGTAAATCAAGAATCACTATTCTTTTGAATGGTGATTCTGTCGTATTCTATCAATGGTGTATTCATTCGTATTTGTAATACATAGTAAATGCCAAAAATACGTATATACGCCAAAGAAAATCGTATTTTCATATGAAAATACGATTTTTTTCCCCCTAATTTTTGTTAGTAAATTTCCCCCTTGATGTTCACTACAAGCTGCAACCTGTTGTCTGCGCTAGTCCTGGTATAATTACTTTCTCAGTAGATGTGATGGACACACCGCTCCAGTGGTGCACCTCCTAAGAAAATGGATGCGATCCCTATGTGCAGAAGGTACCAGTTTGCTGGGACACATCCTGGTGAGCTGAGGATAATGATGGCCATGGATTTGATAAAGTGGCTGTGATCTAATAGAATTACAGTGTAGAGAACATTTTTCCCACCTAGTGTACGTGCATCTCCTGTTGTATTCCTGCTGCATCTGCTCCTGCTCCCTGCATTTTCAGCCACTCACCCTTCCCGTCGCCGCTCAGTCACTCCGCTCCCGCCTGTGTACAGATGCCGATCAGTCCTTGAGGTGCGCGGTGACGTCAAATGCGCAATGCATTCCTGGTACCGCTGATGCCAGCAGAGGCAGCATCCATTTCACGTGGGGGGGGGGGGGGGGGGCTGGAAGTTTAGCGCGGGGACTGGGCAAAATGGGGATTTAGCTAGGGCTTATTTTCAGGGTAGGTCTTATTTTGGACCGTTGTCCAGAAATAAGGGTAGGGCTTATTATCGGGGTAGGGCTTATTATCGGGGAAACACGGTACTTAACAAATATTCATTTTATATATATTGTGCACAAGAATTCTTGACTATTATAGAAACTTACACCTGGAAGCAGTGTTCCCTCTAAGCTGTGCGCACGTGCGCGCACACACAACTCAACGAGCGTGCGCACAGACATTACAACAGAGCGCACAAAGTATCAGTGGTCCCTTTTTGCAGTTGTGGACTCAATTAATGTGTGTTTCACCCATTAACTACATTGTGTGCTGTGTTTTGAATGTTTACTTCAAAATGATATTAAACATTTAAAGTTAACACAAATGCTGAACGCCATTTTCCAGTTATATATGTGACGCACAAAAATTGAAATTTCCTTCCAAAGTTGCACAGCCAAAATATTTTGCCGCGCACAGCCTTCGTAAAATTAGAGGGAACATTGCCTGGAAGACATTTCAGTGGATGCAACCTAACTACTAACATGTGTGTGAACACGCCCTGAGCCATGTGGTAATTTAACGCATATTATGTAACATGTATTATAGGGTTATATAGTCTGGATGCTTTTACTGTTATCGGCATGGGAGGCCGAGCAGATATGTTGCATAACTCATATTACTTATCCGACAGCAGTCAGAGCTTCTATCTGTCTTCTATCTGTGTTCAGTAGACCTTGACATGAGATGACACGACATATTAATTAGCACTGAGAGTGTCTGAAATGGGTGTGCTCAGGTGACAGGCTGGAATGTCAGAGCCTGAATGACAGGGACTACCCTAACTTTATTAGGAGGAAGAGGTGAGAGCCTAAACTTCTCACCTTATGCTTATGTAGAGCCTTAGGGTAATACTCTGTGACTGGGTGACTAAGCTCGAGGCATCTGACATCCACCAGGGGTTACAGCACACATGGAACATCTGTCATATGTAGAGACAGGATTATATGCAACAAAAAAAAGCTTGAAATATGCATGCAAATATGCATGAAAAATACATAAAATATGCATGAAAAGTGTTAAAATATGCTACATTAAACAATAAAAAAAGTAATTTTTAACTTATTTATCTAAAAATCAGTGTACAATTAGTTGCAAATAAACCTCAAAAATAGGCCCACAGCATCTGCAGATGTCTAGTGCTGTACACAGATTTTTTTTCTTACTGGCTGCTACAGCAGACCGCAGCGCCCAAAGCTCTTCTTGCATCGACTACACAGACCCTCATCTCCAGCGCCGATGGATCAAATGTCAGCATAGCGCGTGAGGGCAGCGCAGTGGAAGGATTCCTCCCTGCGCCGCATACTCACTGTGACCCGGCATTTCATCCGCACCGCATGATGTCACAACCCTTCTGCCCGCCTCCTCTGCTGCAGAAGTCTCTCTCTTGGTGTAAAGTCTCAGGCCAAGGCCAGGCAAAAGGTTCAGGAGCTTCATAATGGCATCCACTCTGACTGACTTATTAACATGGATTGGCAGCCTAGAGCAGTGTCAGACATAGCGTACATCCAAGGTTCCCCACCCTGCGCACATATTGCCCCAGGCTGTACACTCTACCACTAGCTGGCCAGCAGAAGCAGGGCAAAGCAGTGCTGTGACTCGCGGGTTGGAAGAGGGCGGGGCCTAAAATATGCACCATCACTAGATTTTAGGTAAAATATGCAATAACCAGTGAGAATGGGCAAAATATGCAAATGCATATGCAAATATGCAAATGCATATAATCCTGTCTCTAGTTATAACTCTGACACCATTTAGCCCACTGGTAGTCCAAGTCTTGGACTAAGATCACATCAGACCAGTAGGTGCAAGATGGAGCAAAGACAACTCCTCAGCTGATACTGCTACTTTTTCTCAGCCAATTACAACCCTGGAATAGTCTGTTCTACTGGCTGAATACCAACCAATGTCATGTAAAGGTCTGGTCTGCTTAAATACATGGATGTTGTCAAAATAGTTTCATGAACTTTAACCATTCTAAGATTAAAGCAGCTTCCTATTGACAAGGGCATTGTAGACAAAGTAATGACACAATCACAATCACTTTTTCCAAGAAATGTTATACGGTAGTCGAATAACAAAATGTTAATATATTATTTTTTTCGTTGAACTTTTTATTTATAAGGAATCATCTTTGTATATATGTCAATTAATACAGTACTGGCCATAATCTCTGGAAAAGTGATCTTAGATTAGGATCTAATAAAAAAATGTAGATTATAGAGAACTTTATTCTCCTGGTTGCTTACAGAGATAAAAGTCACAAAGCGTTATTCCAAGGTGCTTTTTCCTTGTGTGTGCTCTGTAAATATTTTATATCATTAGACAGATACATTTCAGAATTCTAAGTGCAGTGCTACGGTATATTTTGCAATTTTTTTTTTTATTCTCCTCAATAGGAAATAGTTCAATTCGTAATATGATTAAAGTGTCAAAAATGTAGATTTTGTCTTTGATCACACAGTCGCCTGAGAATGGAAGAAAGTTGACAGTTCTCTTTTCAAGGAAAGAACATTAAACATAAATATTCAGTTTGGAGGAAGCATACAGAATCTGATATCAGCATCAGTGGTATTCAAATATCTCATTAGATGTTACTTCTGGAAAGGTGCTGCATGCAAAACACCCACCAGAATCCTCTCCTTTGTTCTTTTAATTATACCGATGACCCTTTTAAGTAAACTAGAAAAAGTATTGAATGAAAAGAACACTGGCAAATTTGTCAGGGAGCGTAAGTGTGCAGCTAGACATTACAGTGTGTGGCATGTGTAAAGGGCATTACGGCGTGTGGTATAATGTGCAATGGGCATTATGGTGTGTGGCTTAATGTGTAATGGGCATTACGGTGTGTGGTATAATGTATAATGGGCATTACGGTGTGTGGCATAATGTGTAATGGACATTAAGGTGTGTGGCATGTGTAATGGGCATTACCGTGTGTGGCATAATGTGGCCATGTCTCTCTCAAAACACACACAGGCAACATATAAATCTCCTGGCATCAACTTTCTGGCTATATCCCTCCTTTCCTGATGTACATGTGGCACCTGTGCTGCCCTTACGGAGAAGGGCATACCTTGATATGTACCCAGCTATTGGACGCCTAGCGACTCCTGATTGGACGCTAGGCGTCCAATAGCGGTATTGAGGAGGAGGAGCCAACAATGTGCGGCTTCTCCACAGTCCGTGGGTTACGTGTGTGCCAGGTTGAGGTTTTGCCAAGTCCCTGGATGCTACATGGACAGGAGAGGTCTACGCCGGAGGAACCTTGTAAGTATAATTTCCTTCCACAGGTACCCCATGGATTTCTACGGGTCAAGGTAGGCATGTATGTGTATGAAAAGGCTCTTCTGTGCAGGGCCGGTGCAAGGAGCGAGGGGGGGTGGGGCGCCCCGGTGCCTACGGGGGGGGGGGGTACCTGTGGCGCTGTGTGATCTGGCGGCGGGGTCCCTGCAGTGATGCGTGCTATCCGGCAGCCAGGCGGCGGTGCGGGAAGCGCTGATGGGTTTGAATACTCGCCGCACGCTGATTGGCTGAATCTCAGCCAATCAGCATGCGGAATGGTTTCAAACCCAGCAGCGCTTCCCGCGCCGCCGCCTGGCTGCCGGATAGCGCGCATCACTGCAGGGACCCCCCCGCCAGATCACACAGTGCCGCAGGTACCCGGCACGGACACCCCTGCAGCCTCCATGCGAGAGGCGAGGGGCGAAGTGCCGCCCTCCAGTGGCTGGTGCCCTAGGCAAATGCCTAGATTTGCCTAGTGGTGGCGCCGGCCCTGCTCCTGTGTGCAGCACATAGAGAGTACCTGGGACTTCTCAACAGCCATGACATGATTCTTGGAACCACAATCCCGCAACTCACATCTGGGATGTCAGCATGCACTATAGGCTGGCTAGCAAGAAATAAAGGGGCACAGCCCGTTGCCCCAGAAAGGTGGGCAGATTGGACAACTAGCAGGTATTATTAATAATAATGCAATCTCTGCTGGGAGCGGAGGGAGCATGTGGTACCCAGTCCGGTTCCTGCTCTGGGGCCTGGTAGCTATTATTTCAGCATGTAGAGATAATACACAGACTGATACCCAAAGAGCAACCATTGTGCATCTTAGACTCAGAAAAGACGGGCTTTGTAAATAGGCACTTACATTGTTTATGTTACTGGTGAATTTCTCTGGTGTTCAGGTTTAGGGCTCTCTTCCTCTGACATCTCCACGCATCTACATATTTCCCTGTCACCGAGTCCCTTATCTGACTGTCTGCTGGGTGCAATTCTGTGCTGCTAAGCTGCGAGCGCCTGTCACATTCAGAGCCCAGCTGTACATGAAGTGGCAGGGTGGCTGAACAATGGAGGAGGCTGCCTGCTCCTAATCATCTCCTTGCTTTGAATGTTAGTACTGCAAGGTAAGGCAGAAGTCACAAGCCTCTCCATCCTCACCTCTTTGTGAACATCCTTGGGGCTGTCACTGCGGCAACCTGGACGTTTCTTGTCATCAGCACAGCCAGTGAACGGATATTTGTAATGTATTATTAACCCCGCTGAGCTCAGAGACTGCCATTGCTGTCATTCTGCTATAGCACCTTTTGCATAAAAATGATTTATTGTTATCCCGTCTTCCACTGTTGTATGATTCTTGCCTAGGGTGGAAGATATAAGGGAAAGTTATATTGTGCTTAGCGACATATAACATGTGCCTGACATGCTTTGCTCCCTGGGAGGCTTGCCAACTAGCCCTGGCTGGTGGGTTTGCAGCTATTGAACAGTGGCACAGCAGACCCTGTGGTAGTTTGTAGGAGCTGGGTGGCTTGTGGGAGCTGGGGGTACTCTGGGGACAACTGTAGCAGGCCGCCATGCTGCAGCATAGAGGTGCTGCCGGCCTGAGGTGCTGCACCATGGGAGAGATGCCAAAATGGCTGCCTCCTCAGTGGAGACAGTTATTAAGGATGATAGAGGAGGTGGCAGCCATTTTGGGAGGGACATTTTTCAATAGTATAAAGGTGCGAACAGCAACCCCCCCAGAAAGATTTGCCAGTTGGTTACAAAATTTGTAGTTACACCACTGCCCTGAAAACACTGCTCTGGCACAGAGAGGTGGTGACAAGAAACTGTCACTGGCACCGGATCCATTTGAGCCAAACTGTGTGTGTGTGCACATGCAAGGTGGAGGGCAGGGCCATCTTAACATATAGGCCTCCTGGGCAGATGCCCAAGGCTCCATGATTTTAGGTGCCTTTGAGCATGGTCGGGTGGGCAGTGGGTCATTGGCTGTTGCCTCTGGAACTTTTTGGGAGGCATGTAGAGAATATCAGAATCTACTTATTTATTTACCACCTTCTAGAACCTTGATGGCTAACCTTGACACTCCAGATGTTGTTGAACTACACATCCCAGTATGCTCTGCATCAGATTTAGCATGGCCAAATAGCAAAACTGAAGCAGAGCATGCTGGGGTGTGTAGTTCAACAACAGCTGGAGTTTCAAGGTTAGCCATCAAGGTTCTAGAAGATAATAGATAGAATCTGATTGTTGCCCATAGCAACATCCCATCTACAATAGAACTCTCATTTTAGTAAATAATCCCCATAATGTCATCATTTACATTTCATGTAGGAATAATAATAATAATAATAATAATAATAATAATAATATGCAGGTAGTCAGCCACAGTATGCACAACGCACGATTATCCAGCCTATGAGTGACAGTTGTACGGACTGTACAGATTTGTGTCCCTGCTGCACTATAACCAGGTGAGGGATATACAAGTAAAGATCTCATAAGGTAACGGCACAAACAGGTGCACAGGACGGAAACAGATTTCAGATAATTATTCATTGCGTTTCATCATCTATCACACCATATAGCTTTCAGATAAATATATGTTTCCAGTAGCTTAATGCATTTGTAATATTATATCCCAATTTTTCCACGTATCAGTTTCAATACCTTATTACACTATGGTTCCCATTAAAGAACAATGTTTGGTTCTTACTCCGATATCTTGTTTCATATTCAGGTGGCATCTGTGCAGGAGAAAATGCCGGTACTAGAACCTTTGTCAGGTGCAGCTGTCTCTGAGAACCATTGGCCTCAGATGCCCCTGTCGCAGGTACTTTCAGCATGGCTTCTGAGCACATTGTACAGCTATAGAACCTTAGGGGATGATATGTGCTTGCTAAGCAGATGATTCCATTGGCAGAGATGGAGTATGCACAATAAACAAAGATGGAACCCGCACTTCCTATTAGGATATTCGGTACTTGTTTCCTAGCACGGCGCCACCGATTTTAATTGTATGCAATCGGGTTGCAAAAATCAGGCCAATCGCATCGCATGCAACCAAATCGCATGCGATGCGATCGACCCGATCAACCCGATTTTTTACATTGGAACCAATGTTAAATGCCCCAGACCCCATTTTCCATTGTATGTCCCCCAATTGTTAACGCCACGATCATCGTGAACCCGAAGCATGGCGAGCGCAGGGAGCCCACGTGGGGCGGCGGTACGCGTCCTCAGACCTCTTCATACTCCCACTATCCACGTCGGTGTGGAGTTGATTTTATATATTGTGGCGAGCGCAGCAAGCCACCGAGCCCGAAGCGTAGCGAGCGTAGCGAGCCCTACGAGGGGACGCGCATTACTTCACAGGTATTACGCGTCCCCTCACGGGGTTCGCTGTGCTCGCCACGCTTCAGGCTCGCCACACTATATAAAATCAACTCCATGCTGACGTGGATAGTGGGGGTATCAAAAGGTCGGAGGACGCGTACCACCGCCGCTCGCCACGCTTCAGGTTGGCGCTCATCGTGGGGTGGCGTTAACAATGGGGGGGCATTTGACATACAAATTACCCATCAGGGTGGGTATACAATCAAAAATTGGGTATGGGGGGGCCATTTAACATTGGCTCCTATGTAAAATTGGGTCAATCGCATTGGTCGCATACAATAGACCTGATTTTACAGAGGAATTTAACATTACATACAATGCTTACAATGTAAAATCGGGTCGGTCGCATTGCATGCCATTATAATGGCATGCGATGGACCCGATTTTACATTTGTCGGGAAACCTAAAAAAAAGCCCGAAATTGGGTCGGCCGGGTTTCATCGCATACCTTAAGTTAAGGTATGTGATGGGACCCGATGGGCGCCATGCTAGGAAACAAGTACCGGATATTCTTATGCTTCAATATGGGAATGTCACTGTTCTCAGTCACTGAAGTTCCAAAAGAATCCTTCTCGATCCGCAAGAACCTCAAAGACATAACAAGGAGATTTCATGGTGCAGATTTCTATACTTCTGTAGCGAAGATAAGAGACTATGGGGGAAATTTACTAAGTATATTCTACTTCACATGTGATGTTGCTATGGGCAACCAATCAGATCCTGTCTACTAGCTTCTATCTAAAGGGTGCTAAATAAATAAGAAGTCGATTCTGATTGGTTGCCCATAGCAACATCACATGTGAAGTAGAATACACATCTTAGTAAATTTCCACCTAAGTGGCCAATTCAGACCCGTTTGTACTGGTCCTAATTCGAACCCATTTTCGATGTTGGGTAGTCTGCGCATGAGCGATAATGCACATGTGCAGGCCCTCTGTGCGGATGCCTTCAGCGAGTATCACACTTGCCGAGGCATTCGTACGGGCAGGGCTGGGGGCGGATGCCGGAGAAAGTCCCAGCGTTTTATGGGCGTCCCCATGGAAACGCTGGGCGTTGCACTGGGAAAGCAGGCGGTTCGATGCTTGCTCAAGGCAGAGGCTGATGTCACATGATGTCAGCCCCCGCCCCCTTTTCAGCCATCTCCCTCTGAAGTAAAAATCAGTTCAGACTGACTTTTATTTCATAAGAGGAAAAAAAATCATTTGATAGTCGGCGACCATCGAATTATTTCTCTACCCTTCGGCCGCATGCGAGGGGTGGTCTCATACACATCCCATCGCATATTCCTCAATGAATATAAACAAAACTCCTCATAGTGTAAACTAAAACATTTATTTCACATCAATAGGAATCGGTAATGTAAGAACAGTAAGCCTTGTACCATGTGTGGCCTTAAACACACGGCGTGTTTGTCAGCAATGGATGTACTAACCCGGGTGTCATCTCCACATAGAACTTTCAGTACCATCCAAAGCCAGGTCCACACAGTCCGTACTGGGTTCTCCACACTCACCTACTGTATGTGAGCAACTAAAATGGTGCATGGCCTACATCACAAAACGTACCAGGAAAGACTGAAAGATCTTAATATGTATACTATAGAGCAGAGAAGGGAAAGGGGGGACATGATAGAAACTTTTACATATATCAAGGGCTTTAACAAGGTACAGGTGGGAGACATTCTTCACAGGAAGAGGAGCAGCAGAACACGAGGACATGCACTGAGCGCACTGCCCCGGCAGCGATACGGTAAGTAGCCCATATTAGCATCATATCCCCCATAGAAACCTATGAGGGATGCAACTGAAGGAGCGGCAGGAGGGATCACAGCAGGGATCGGAGATTCCTGCTGTGGTCCCTACTAGATACATTTCGGATATATGTACTTAATATTTGCTGCTAACCCCCCAAAGACAGATGTTATTGTGGAAATAGCAGTAAATATTAAATGATAAGCCTATGGGCTACTTACTGCATCACCAACAGGGCAGTGCGGTCAGCTGGGTCAGTGCTAACTGCGTGTGAGCAGATCTCCGGCACCCAGCTGAGCAGCTCACGGGATGCTGCCCCCGCTGGTTACTGTATACAACCAATAGGTCCCATTGAGTTACAGGGACTTGTTTATACTTTTCCAGTTAATTTGGATGCATTACAATCCTGTAATATGGACACATTAGTACTGGGAGTTAAATATATTTTGGGGAAAATCACAACATAATTCCAGGGCCGTCTTAACATAAGAGTGGGCCCCATGGCAAAATTATTCTGGAGGCCCCCTATAACCCCCCCCCCACACACACACACACACACACACACACACAGCTATGTGCAGCAGCAGCTGTGTTGACCAGGTAGCGGCTATGATGGGTGATCTGGGCAGCGGGGGCTGGGAGCTTATAGTGATATTTGCCGGTTGGGAAGTGCTCCTGTTTTTTAAATGACTGGCTGGATGCTGATTGGCTGAGCGTCCGATCAATCAGCTTCCAGCCAATCTTTTCAAAATCATCAGTGCTTCCTTCCCACCCCACCGCCAAATAGCGCTCCAAGCTCCCAGCCTCACTGGGACAGTGCCATCTTCCCCATTGGGGTGGGCCCCTACGATCCTTGTGCCCCTGGGTAACTGCCTATTAAGCCCAATGGGAAAGACGGCACTGCATAATTCCCTTTAAATATATGATCACTAAGCTTTAGTGGGTTCTGTGTGAATAGATAGCATGTTATTCCACATAGATTTCATATAGTGCTCTGTCTGGAAGTCAATACCATGGTTTGTTAAGTGCAATAAATGTCACTGTCACAGTTTAGCTGCTACTTCTGCTAATGTCTACCAGAGTGTCCACAGCAATAAATGAACAAGTGACAACATTTCCTGCACTGTAGATGAGCGCCACTCACTAGCCAGGCGCATAAAGTGAAGGTAATGAAAGGTGTATTTAAATATGGGTTCATGATAGCGATCCCGTGTCAGTCTTTTCTCACCGTATAATAAGCAACCTTTGATGTCTACCAATTATGTAAAATCAATACTTCACTGACACATAATTTCAAGATGCCCATTAATATTTTTTATACGGTAAGCCCGATTGTAGCCCAGATAATGCTATTTGGAAATATCAGGATGAAATGTCACTCAGCAGATGCATATTGTACAACACTTCCACAAGAGGAAATATAACATAACAGGCAGCATTTCATTTCATATTTGTGGATTGAATAGTCATTAATTTCCCCATATAAAGAGCTGCAGAATATGTGTGCGCTATGTAATACCCCTGTCACACTGCAGCTCTTAAACGGTAAATTGCCATTTTTTTAGTCTTTTTAAATGGGTAGAGCTGCAGTGTGAAAGCTCCAGGGTGCTTTAATCATTTAACAAATACCGGTATTTGTTAAACGGTTAGAAAGCAGTGTCCTACCGGATTCAGTATTAAATCCCGGCAGTCAGGATCCCGGTGTTCAAAATCCCGATGCCAGAAGCCCGACCGCCGAAATCCCGACAAGGGGGGGACGTGGATCGCCCCCCCTTGCGGGCTGGCTGCACTCGCCACGCAAATTAGCACACTAATTTATTCTCCCTCCGGGGGTGTCGTGGACAACCCCGGAGGGAGAAAGTGTCGGCATTTCGGCGGTCGGGATTCCGGCATCGGGATTTTGAACGCCGGGATCCCGACCGCCGTGATTTACACTGCATCCCGTCCTACCCGTGTCAGAGCCGTTTTTTGGCAGTTTGAACGGCTCTATTTCTATGGCTTGGAATGTGTTCCTTGGGGGTTAAACAGGTTGAATGTGAATGGTATTAAATGCTTTTTAAATGGTTTTCACCTGCAATGTGAAAGGTCTTAAGGCTCAGACCCGTTTTAAAGTCCCGTTTAAGAATACCGGGTTTTTACCCGTTTCTGCAATTTAATAAATAATAGTAAAAAATAAATATATACCCACATTCATTATTTTGTGTTTCTTTTGTGTAAGGCCCTGAGAGACGAGGCTGGGATGTGACATACCTTGCATAAAATGAAAAAAAATCTTTTTCATGGGAAAAATACACATGTTTAGTGAAACGTGTGTTTGTTCTGCGCAGAAAACTAGAGCTTCTCAGGGATTTTGTTATACCTGCTTATGGCAGGTGAAACAAACTCCCCTGTAAGCTGCAGCTCATGCAGGTTTACCCCCAAAACATGGAAATTATGGAAATGTAAAAACCTGTAAAGGCGGCTATTAGTGGCGAAGTCTAAGACATTTGCAGGTGCCAGCCAACTCAGGGTATAATAATAGAGTCAGGGACAGGCTCAGGTGCTTCTGTGGCTTCCCCACCTCGGCCACAGAAGCACAATTCAGGCAGTTATCAACATCTTACAGACATGCCAGTCAAAGCAAGGATTAACTTCAAGTTCACCCTAGATTATCCTAAAAGAGTGTTTGCTGGCGCTCCAGTCTTTGGCATGCAGTAGCTGAATGTCAAAAGTGGCCTGAAAATGTATATTTCACCACCAAAGTTATTGTGTGATCAAAACATGGGATGTGCTGGAATTTGCCCAGATGTAATGCTTGCACAATATTGCTGGAATTGTCAGATATCACAATCCCCAGGAGAGTCTAAGTGGGGTAAGCCATTCAGGGCCGCCAATAGGGGGCTGTTGTGGGTACAGCTGTCCCGGGCCCCGGCCTCTGGAAGGGCCCAGGCAGCTCATTTTGCCCACCGCAACACCACTGACAGCCTCCGCTGCGCTGCGCTCAGTGGGCTGAACAAAGCAGGTCCTGGAGCACAAGCTTATTCAACCCAGGATGCCAGTGGCCAATTAAACTGCTGCACTGGCTTTTGAGCCAATCAGAGCTCATTTACCGGCAGCCAATCAGAGCATCTGCCAGTACGTGAGCTCTGATTGGCTCACCAGCCAGTGCTGCATTTTAATTGGCCGCTGGATTCCTGAGTTGAAAAAGCCTGCACTCCGAGCTGCAGCTCAGCGGAAGAGGAGATGGGAAAGCAGGAGTTGGGTTACAGTAAGTCAAGTGAGGAGAGGGGGCCCTCAAAATTCCTGATGGCAGCCCTGAAGCCATTATGGGATGATGTCTGGCAGTTTCTCAGAGGTTCTCAGCAGTGTGCCTCTTAAAGAAACCGGTGATACACAGCGTAGACTGCTTAGGAACAAGTTATCGTTTGTGAGACACTGCTGCTGGTCCCACTGCTTTTGTTGCTGTGGAAGGCAATGTATCGATCCAGTGGGCTGTCACAGTCAGGTTGTTCTTAGTTTGACCTGTCGCACTTGTCCACATGTCTGTAGTTAAGTGGACAGTGGGTACAATGGCATTTTTCCGGACACTAAGGACACTTTCAATATCCCTGTACAGTCTGGGAATCACTTGCCTAGTGAAATGGAATCTAGACGGGATTTCGTACTGGGGACACAGTACCTCCATCAATTGTCTAAATCCCAATGCACTAATGGCAGATACCAGCTGCACGTCTAACACCAGCATAGCTGTTATGGCCTCAGCAAACCACTTTGCAACAGGGTGATTGCTGTCACACAGGACAGGGCAGCACCCCTACACTGCATCCCAATAGAACACTCTAATACAGTACTCCAAGACAGCACCCAGCACCTGCCCCACGCCACCTGCAGATTGTCATCTACCCTCTTCAATGCTGGAGTGAAGACGGCACTGATCAGCAGGGTCTTATACAGTATCCAAAACCCTGCGAGAATCCAACAGCGGGATGATGATGATGATGTTTTGCCTCGATCTATGATCCAGCGCTGGTGCGAAAACACAAATCGGACTTGGATCAGGAAGTTCGGGGGGGAGATCCGAACCCCGCTCATCCCTAACATAAACGCAAAGTCTAGGTTTTATTCCCACTATATAATATGACTGCAAGTACTGCAAAGCAGGGAGGCTCAGAGTATATGCATCTGATTGATGAAACATTGCAGTACAGTATGTGTCCAAGGAGAGAGCTTACTACATACTGTACATTATTTCCCTCATTCTTTATTGGTCTATTTCTTATTTAGCAGGCTCTTAAATGAATTTATCTAAAACAAAGCATTGCGGGATTCTCCTGAAGTCTTTGCAGTTAGAAATGTTGTTTCTGTTAATAAATTAGTGTCTATAATTGTAACCAACTTAAATGTTCTTTTAATCAAGAGATAATTGTATGGACTGATGGTTTTTTTTTTGTTAAGAGAATTTGTTTCCTAGCGTTGGAAACTCTGAAAGGCGGCTTAAACCAATGAGATCCTTAGATGTCCCTTGAGCCTGTAAGAAACAAAATTGTCATTTAATTTCACACTCAAGTAATCCTTTAACAGTTTTCTTTCAAACAGAATATAAAAGGCAAACATTATTAATTTCCTAATTAAATAAAATAAGTTATAAAAGATATGTCTGTAACCCTTGACAGTTTGTAATATGAATTTGTGGCGCAGACAAAGACCATTTCCAACGGCAAATGATAAATTACTCCTTAGGAATTTTTTTTTGATTTTTTTTTTTAATTCATCAAACTGCAGACTTTAAATTCATGTGGACTGCAAATAAGTTTTGAAAAAAAAAAATCATTAAACTTTCTTCTAAAGCATAACAGCGTATCTGACGATACAGGACACCGACTTTCTTTTATAAAAAAAAATGTAAGAAAAATACTTGTTTTCCTAGGTGCCGCATAATTATTTGTGTACCGCTTTGAAATGTAAACCCAGCATAATAGTAGACACATACTTGGAAAGCTCATATCATCATGTCATTGCTCAAAGTAATTTATAGTGAACCATGAAAAAAATAACCATTTATCTAGTAATGTACTGCATACTTAACTACAGTACTGTAGTCCTCTTAGGAGGGTAGGTCCAAAGGGCCAGGAGGGTAAGTACAGGGGGTGATGTCATTTGTGTCATACTGTATGTAAGTCATCCTTCAGTATACAGTATCTTAAATGGCTTGATATCTGACTCATTGGCCAGAAGCTTCACAAAGTGGTACGGTGGAGAGTGATAAACAACCAGCCAATCAGCTCCTACCTGTTATTTTTCAAACCCAGCTTGTAACATGACAGGCAGGAGCTGATTGGCTGGCTGTGTATCACTCTCTATTTTACCCCTTTGTGAAGCTTAATACATCTGGCCCTCCATATATGTAAGCTATGGATGGTAAATAAACTTATATCTATGGCATCCCATGTTGACCCTACTAATTTATTGCTGTATAGGATTGCTTAAAGAATTGTTTTGCATGACATCTGATATTTAACTATGTCACACCTCCCAATTTGTCAGCCTGGGACACAGCTGGCCCCAGACGGGATGCGGGAACGTCCCCAAAAACCGAGACGCTCCCGCAGAAAGCGGGACAGTTGGGAGTTATGCTATGTACATCAGAACACATATGGATAGCATAGTGATAGTGTGCATGCATGTACTGTACATCATATGTGTCAAGGGCACAGCTTGGTGTGTTTACCAATGAAAACATATTGTCTTACCTCTGGATCCTGTACTCTGCTAAGCTCTCCTAAACACAGGAGACAGGAATTTATATAGGAACATGTGACTCCTTTGTCACATGGAGAGAAGTCCAGCATACAACTCACCTGTCACTGGAAAGTTTCCTATTAAGAGCACAATAGTCACATCTATAGGTGGTTAACTTGTTCAGGAAGAGCCTTCTGCTACAGTATACAGTAGGAGGCCTTGTTTCCTCAGTGAGGATATCGTGAACTGGATGGTTCATGAAAGACAGAGAATTTACCATAACTACTCTAGCTGGGTGGGATGGCTGTCCTGCCCTCTGTCTCCTCATCCTATCAGTAAAGTACACTGTGCAGCCTAATCAGCCCATTGGTCAATCAGGCCTTAAGTGCCAACGTTCTTGTGAGAGATTCTGAAATATCTGCTAAAAATGTCAGCATCGCTCACAGCGTCTGTACTTTTAGTATAAATAAACACAAATACAGCCAAGTCAATTCATTGAAGTTTAGTAAAATATTGCACCCAAACAAAAGAACAGTCGCTGTGAACGGCGCTGGCATTTGTAGCGGATATTTTTAGGATCTCTCGCAACAACTTTGGCATGCAAAGGGTTAAAAAATGGCGGTTTTTGAACTGCTGATATTCCGCTAATTGCCTTTTGGATACATTTGTTGGTTTGTCTAACACATTTCCTACATAGTCTCAGCATTAGCCCATGGAATACAGCATCCCACTCTATTTTCTTTTATGGAATCTCGAAGCATTTCAAAGCATTTCTAATAAAGTTAGGTGTTTTCGATGGTCCCTTGTATTGCTGTTTTTGGAAGCTAATATCTAGTGAAACCATATTATGGTCGATGCTGCCCAGAGGTTCAATGACTTTGGTGTTTGATACTAAATTCCCATTGTTTGTCAATATTAAGTCTAGTAAGGCCCCGCCTTGAGTATGCTCCTCTACAGTTTGTGGAATAAACTGGTCCTTCAGTATGCTCAGAATTCTCCCACTTTTGGTAGATGTGCCTGTCACACATAGGGGAGCCCCACCTACTGCCACTCACTCAATATTGCTGACTGAGGCTCACTGGCAGTTGGTGTAGCTCATCTGTTTTACAACTGTTTCTGTGGGGTAGATGTATGAAGCAGTGATAAGGGAGGAGAAGTGATAAAGTGCCTGATACTTTATCACTAGCCAATCACCTCCTAACTGTCCCTTTTAAAACCCAGCCTGTAACTTAACAGTTAGGAGCTGATTGGCTGGTGATAAAGTACCAGGCACTTTATCACTTCTCCTCCTATATCACTGCTTCATACATTTACCCCTGTGTGTGCATTGAAAGTGTGGTTGGATTCTGGAATTCTCTAACTCTCCCCCTCAGACTCTCCACTTCTATACAGAACTTCAAACGGGCTCTTAAGACCCACGTCTTCACCAAACCCAGCAAACTGTCCTTCTAACTGTAAATAAATAATAAATCCCTCTGACAGCGCTTGGGAGAGTAGCCCAGTGCCTCCTATAGGGTATCGACAGCAAAAGCAGGTGATTCCCTCTGCATTGGTGGCCTGACAGAGGGGCTTTAGTGCATGTGAAATTGTGGTTAAAAACCCTGAAAAACTGTGTTTTTACCTTATTTTCACTTTAGCGCATCCCACCCTTTCTAACTAAATGGTTATCATTGGGACTATTGGATAAGCACAGATATATACTGTGTATGCTGGGCATTCAGCTGTATATTATGGGCCTGTGGACAGAAAGGTCTGATGTTTACAGTATTTCCTGCGGGAATGACTATACCTGACCACACGCGGCTTAGTAAGAGGGCCTAAAAACTGAACCGGGTGTCACCAAACCGGTCACCGACAATGATGGACAGAAATGCCAAGGAAGCAGTGTGCTGGGGAGTGGTTGCTATTTTCTTGCAGCACCTATGTTTCTTGCAGCACCTATGTTTCTTGCAGCACCTATGTTTCTTATTCTTCTCACTAGTGATAATGGGCAAAGATCAATGATGACATCACAGTATTGCTCACACCCACCCCGGTCTCAGGGAGATTGCTAGACTCTTCAGGGAAATCACAAGTATTTATGGGAGTCTCCCATACACACAGGCAATTATGCCCTATTTTCACCTAGTGACCATCATCTCATGCACTTTACCATCACAATGGTTCAGTACTGATCCAAGAGACCCATGTATACAAAAAAAAAGGAATAGTTCATGGTCCATTTCTTCAGTAAATATTTTATTCACAGGTTTGGCTTTGCTGTATGTAGTATACACCACATTTACATTGATATGAGTGATACTGTATAGATCTGACTATCATGAAAGTCTCACTCTCCGCTCTAACAGTCTGAAGCTAGAAATGTATTGGTTTATATATAATAACGAGTATACTATCTGCTACAATTTAGAAGATCTGTGTTCAGCAATGTAAACAGCAAATACATTTGTTTTTTAGTTTTTTTTGTTTAATTTTTCCATACATAAATGACTTACATGATGCAAAGAAAGAAAACAGCACAGTACTGAAAAAGCTGAAACCTTAATAGGACAGAGGGGAATCTGTGCCCCTGCTTAATAATGCTCTACGGATGCAGGACCACAACAGTACCAGACACCTAGATCGCCGGGGTACGTACGTCTAAGGTACAGCGTCACGTCATTTGTGGCATTCTGGGAAATAGCAACGATGAGCTAACGGTTAGGTCTAAATTGTAGTGGGCTAAAGGACCTCCTGATGTTACAGGGGAGGAGAGGGGGTGGAGAGAGGAGGAGCAAGGTCGGAAGAAGGGTCCCAAACGCTCCGCTCACCACCTGGTTATTAAAGGCAACCAGTGGTGGCGTGGATAGTGAAGGAGCAAGCCCCCCGGCCTTGCTCCTCCCCCTGGGCGTGGAAGGTCCTTTAGCCCACTACAATTTAGCATCTACCATGAGCTAACGCGCCAATACTGGTCAATGTGATTCTCTTGATGAACAAAACTGAAAATATATCTGGGTAAAAGTCACATCAACACTGCAGATAGTCACATTGTATATCTCCTGACACACGGCGAACACTTGGGCTAAAAAGTGAAGCAGATTTAAAACACTGATCTCATAGGCTGCCTTGTGCTTTCTGCATTAACCCTCTGAGTGCTGCAAGGTTTTGAAAATAAGGACAGTACACTGTGATGATTTGCAAAGCTTGGTATAGCCGTGCACTGTAGGTAAAACAAAGGACAGTGAAATAACGAAAAGTAAAAACAAGTCATGAATGTGTGTGTGTGTGTATCTCACACAAGTAATTTATGGTATGCCATTGCAGTGTTTACTTGTTCTCTCACCTTGACAAAGGGACAAGTGTGGCCCCGAAACGTTGGTCCCTAGAGACATGCCTTTGTGATTTTTGCACAAATATATTTCATTTTTAAACAGACTCTGGAGTGCCACTAATTATTTTGGAACTATTAATCTCATGCTTTTGGAGGCACCAGAGCAGTTGTTGTGGACAGAAGGGCCCCGGGCTGTGATTAGCCTATATATATATATATTATTATATATATATCCCTCAGGATGGGGTCTTGAACCCTGAAACGTTGAATAAAATGTTTAACCTGCAGTAAATTTGCTTATTGAGTCCCTGAGTGCAGCCTGCATTTATGAGGATACACAGTGGCAGCCACCACATCCAGAAGGCACCAGGGCAGGACACCCCAGCTGGGGAACACAGAGTGCCGGGGACAAGATTGGTTTATATATATATATATATATATATATATATATATATATATATATATATATACATAACTTTTCTCCAAAGCAAAATCAATTTCCAGAATTGCTTACTGTGTATATAATTGTAAATAAGTGAAAAATACATTAATAGAAATATCTCTTCTATAAGCTGCTTTCTCAATATAGCAATAATAACATCTTTCAATAAATTATTTTCTCCTGGTGTCCCCTCCAAATACATTTCTCGTTCAGACGTTTTAGCAAAAGAGCTACAGGTTGAGTATCCCGTATCCGAATATCCGTTATCCGAATTATTCCGAAAACCAGACATTCCAGAAAGTGAAAAAAAATATGTTTTTTTCTAAAAACTCACTGGGGACATTTGTAACAGCCCTACTGAGGACATGATATGTAACTGGCACTATATATGTACAAGAAAATGATTGCTTGGCATTCAATTCAAAATCAATATCTGAGATAGCACACAAATTTTGTTTCATGTTTTGAAACCTTGTTTTTTGAACAAATAAAATAAAATATATTTGTGTGTATTTTATGTGGTAATAAAATATATTTGTGTGTATTTTATGTGTTTATACAGCATAAATGCAAGATACTTCAAAATACATCATTTAAATATTAAAATATTCCGAAATACGGAATAATCCGCTATCCAAAATTTTCCTGGTCCCGAGCATTTTGGATACGGGATACTTAACCTGTATAACCTAACAGACAGCAGTGTCCCATACTTTCAGAAAATCTATCTTACTGGTAACATGCACCTATTCAGCTTACAATAAGTTGAAGTTGGTATGGCGGGCTGACAGTTGGGATTCCAATGGTAAGTAGTATACCAACATCGGAATCCTGATCGCTGGGACTTCTGACAGGGGGCGAGTGCAATGATGCCCCTTGAGGGCTTGACGGCTTGCTGCACCATCTACAGGTTCTATTCTACCTATGTGGGGGTTGTGGATTCCCACAAGGTATAATAACCCCATGTCAGTTGGGCATTTAAACGGTGCTGATTCCAATGTAGGAGTACTAACTGGTAGAATACCTACAGTCGGGCCATCATCCGGCACCTGTATTACCCCGCAAAAACCCGGGTTTTTGCTTTGTGGACCTAAGACATACCGGCGGTGTAAAAGGGGTTAACCCTTGTCCATTTACACGGGACTCCTACCTAGGTTCTGACCAGGTGGAACACGGGCAGGACCTGGGTAGAGGCCGATGTAGATAGTCCCAGTAAGGGTTGGGCACCGAAAATGCTGCCTTTAGTGCCCTTGGGGATCTGGAGCTGGTGCCGGGGATTGCAATTGCTGTGTACGGAGCTGCCCGTTAACCGCTGTTGATGTTTGAGAGGGGGAGCCCCCTGTGGCTGCATGCTGCCCGGCCATCTGCCCCCCAGACTTGTAAACTTTTAGTGCTGCAGTCACACTTTGTATATATGTAGCATAGGCAGAACTTAGCTGGAGACACTCTCGCCCAGGCAAAAAATTCCCCCTGGGTAACAACCATGTAATCCCCCTGGCTATGAGCATGTAACTACCTATGGCAACAGGCATGTAATCTTCTCTGGCAACGAGCATGGATTCCCTGGCATCCCCTGGCATCCCCTGGCATCCATAGGGAAAAGCAGGGTTGACCCAGGTTCAGTGTAAAAAGCGCAGACCCGGGTCGGACCCAGGTCGAAGTACTGTGTAAATGGGGTATGAAGCTGGGTCCGACCCTGGATACTCCCATGTTCGAACACCAGGGTCTGACCAGGGATTCTGTGGTAAAAAGGGGTATTAGTAACTACTATTGTAATATATATATATATATATATATATATATATATATTATGAACAATAATTGTCAGCACATTCATCCCTGATATACGGGGGTGGTCCCATAAATGAGGTACTGTAACAAGACCTCTCATTGTGTAAAGTTATGTAACCCGCACATAAACATATACTCAATAGTATTTCCTAGGTTCAGATTACTTTCACATTGTCCCCATACTTGTCTAAGCATTTGTGTTAACGGTACACCAAGGCATCAATCCCGGCATTTATAGAAATCCATGTCAAGTGCTTGAAGCCAGGAAATGACGGTTTGCTGAACTTCACCATCGGTTGCGAATTGCCTTCCACCCAGGTGCTTCTTCAATGGTCCAAAGAGATGATAATAACACAGTGCTAGGTCAAGGCTGTAGAGAAGATGATCCAGTACCTCCCAATGGTAGCACCATAACAACTCATACGTTTGTCGGAATGTGGCCTGGCGTTATTGTGAAGCAATACTATGCTTGTCCACAGCAACTCAGGTCATTTTCAACTATTTCCCCTTGGCAACCATCTCAATGTATTATAATTGCAGTAATTGTTCGCAGTACCTCTTTTGGTCCCTTGTGGTCCAAAGACACAGTCATCATGATCCTCTTTGCTGTCGGAGTTGTTTGTAAATTTCTCTGAAGGTGGGGATGTCATAAAAGTTTTCTTCCTCTCCAGTGCCACATTTCATTACCTGGACCAACATGCTGCAGGAACCACACTACCTCCTCATGGTAATGTGCAAAGTGCACAAGAGTCGCAATCCCATCATATTGGTTATGTGAACATGAAAAACTAATTTCGACTTTTTCCTGTGTTGACCTTTTTCATGTAAACATTTTGACTGTCGACATTAGACCTAGACACCTCAACCTAATGACTGCATACACCATCTTACACCGGATGTTGGGACAGTATAACTGTATGAGGTACAGTCCAGTGACTGTGAGGGAAAGCAGTGATCCACAATCTAGCAGGGATGGTGTGACTGTGCTATTTGACAACACTTAACACTGTGCTAGGTGACAACATTTAAAATTTAGCAACACAATTTAATAATGAAATGATTGGGTAAACATACATGAATATGTAAATAAGAAAACAATTTAAAAAAAGGTGACTGTGAGCTCAGTCTTTTTGTATAGTGGTATAATCACCCATATGTTGAAGGAAAGGGACCGTTCCTGGTGGTGCCTCGTGGATGGAGCAGTCCCCGGGAGTAATAATGGTATGCTTTTCCTGCGGCTTTATGGAGAAGGCAACTTCCTGTACTTGTTGTAGCCTGCACAGATGTTGGTGGTCGCACTCCACTTTAGGGTGTGTAGGTCTCCTCCCAAGTCGTCCATTAGCTGGAAGGTGCTGGAGCGAAGAGCCTGGTCCAAGCGATCAGCTCAGAGACGTATATCACCACCAAAAATAGCGGACCAGCCTCCTCATTTAAGCATCACTCTCCTGGGTAACAACTCGGGAGGAGACCTATACACCCCATGTCCATCAAGTTCAGCCTTAGACCTAGATTTTACTTTGTTAAAACATTGACTAAATATTGGTTATAGGTTGTACCCATGAATGTTTTTCGGCGGCAGCATGGCCGCGCGCTACTTCCAGGTTCGGCGCTCGCCAAACTTTCTAAAATAAACTAAATAAACTCCATGCCGACATGGATAGTTCATACCCCCACTATCCACGTTAGCAAGGAGTTGATTCTAGATAGTGTGGCGAGTGTAGCGAGCCACCGTGCCCAAAGCGTGGGCGAGCGCAGCGAGCCCCGCAAGGGGACTCAGACGCTGCGCCGTGAAACTAAACAAGTACCTGTTTTTTTTCCAATAAAAGATTGTCCATCCTTATTTTAAATGTGTTCAATGTTTCTGCTTTTACCACCTCCTCTTGAAGAGAGTTCCATACCCTTACTGCCCTAACCATTAAATAAACACCTTTCCTTTTAAGTTTACGGGAATCGTATCTCCTCTAGACTAAACGCATGTCCACTTGCAGTAGTCTCCGGTCTCAAAGCAAGGAGGTTGCCCAATATCGTCTCTTTTCCAGCATAAACATTCTTTATTCAGCTAATATATCCTTGTAGCTTAAATTCTCCATCCCTTTTATTAACTTGGTTGCGCTTCTCTGAACTTTTTCCAGTTCTACCATTTCCTTTTTGTAGTGCGGAGCCCAGAATTGCATTCTAAATTCCAAATGCGGTCTAACCAGTGACTTGTAGAGTGGCATGGTTATATTTTCGTTCCTAGTTTCCGTACGCCTTTTAATACATGCTAGTATTGCTAGTATTCTGTTGGCCTTACTGACTGCTCCATGGAGAACATTACACATTTGAGAGGTTTTGTTACAATACTTATTGCCCCAAACTTGTATAATGCCAACTGAGTATTGAATTTGGGTTTATGTCATGCATTAGCTTGTGACATACATACAAAGCGATACATGATTAGAAACCTTTCAGCTTATAGGAAGTCAGAACATGGGGTCATTAAATATTCCTTAAAGCTTACCGAGCTGGATATATTTTGACTTTTCGATGGGTCAAATATTTTTTCACACATTTTTATTTATTTTACAATGAATAAAAATATTTTCAATAATAATAACAACCTAATAGAAAATAAAGTTTCCTCAATTTCTGATTGGAGATGTGGCATTTGGGCAAAATTTCTGTTCAATATTTTCTCTTCTTTTCACCTACAAATTCCCAAAGAAACTGCCGAGAAGGTGCGTCAAGTCTTCTAAACGGCCCCACAAACTTGCATCTAAGCGTTTATATGTTAACACAGCTACTGCTTCACTGAAGGTGTGTATTGGACCCTTTGTTTCCCTAATGGGTAACTTCCTGGCATGTTTCTTATATTAGTAGTAGGGGAACCCAGGTATTTGGGCATTAAATAGTGCTTTAAACTTTGGTTAACTCAAATGGTTTCATGCTAAAAATATCTCTAAGGCTGATTGGATGAGCAGTCATCCGCTACAGTTGTACTCAGTCACTTTCTAACTAAGTACCCTCAAATAGTCTATTTGCATTATTTATACACCCCAACATTGCAAAGCAATGGCTAATTGCCATTAGATAAAATGTTAAGGTGTCAATAAAAATAAAATCAATAAATGTGCAAAAAAGAAGACTTAAAAATATAAAATACAATTATTATAAACGTGGTCTATAAATGCTTGTTGTCATGGTCCTACTGCGATGGACGGGGCTAGAGATCCCTAGGATCCACTGCTTTCTCTGTGTGTCTATCACCTGCATGTCCCACCATTAAGGAACATTGGCCCTTATTCTGATCGGTGCGGATATATCCGCGTGCGTTCGGCCCGCCGATGTTTTGTGTCTGCGCATGTGCAGAGGCGTCTCTGCGCATGTGCGAGCGGGGCGTACGGCCAAAATCCGCATGATATGTGAACACTCCGAACAGGGGGTGGAGAGGGGCGTGAAGGGCTATTTGGGCTCATTACCATATGTATACGCCCCGCGTTTCATGGGAGTTCCCATGAAAACGCTGGGCGTACGTATGGTAATGCGGCCGTGACACACGTGTAGGGGGCGGACATATGACATTGCTGGATGTCAGCTGCCCGCCCAGATCTCTGCTTTTGCACGGAAAAATGTCCGTGTGGTCTGAGGTTGCGGGAGCTGGTGGACCACTCGGTCCTGCATTCGATGGTCTGCGACCATCGAATGATGGGGGGGGTTCCCTTAGATGGAGGAGGCGTATTCCGTGAAAAATACACGTGCGGTCCGTTCGGCCAGCTTCTTACCGCATACGGACGGAGTTGGCGATCCGTATGGAAGGCGGGGTTTCGCACGCACGGTCCTGGCCGCATAATCGGCTCCGGCCGCACTGATCAGAATAAGGGCCATTGTCCAAGTATCTATGTACAGTCACAGTAAGTACCCCTGGAGATATGAATACCCCAGGTTGATCCGCTGATTAACTACATCTTCTTCTAAAACCAAAAAACTCCTTCCCAAAGATGGCCTCCTTTACCCAAACTGATACCGCAGTGTAACTGTACAGATTTACAATTGGTGCGGTTTGAGAAAATACTGTAATTCCAGCCTCACACGTAGAATAAAATCTCACTTAATGTTTATATACCAACACTCAGAGGGTTAATGCCTGCTAACATGAATGATGCATACCCCTGTATGACGGATGGAAACATTCACTGGGCATCAAAATAAAAAAACAAAGCAAGCCAGTTAAATGAGTTAACCCTTCATTGGCAGAATTCGCAGGAGCTGTCCATCCAAGCAGAGAATATGTGAGAACCTGACTAGAATTTTACACCAGCAATGACAGCCTGACATAAATGCACAGTAGGTTATATGAAAGGGAAACATGAGTATGAAAAAAGCCATAAAATCTATGACGGAACTGTGAGACTTTACACCACAAACATTGTGTAATGTTCTAAAACACCTAGAATATTCCAATCTTGTGGTTACTGTGAATGCATGGCATAGATAATATACATGAAGGTGCAAAATTTCTTTTTCTGGTAATTACATTGCTGTAGGTCGGGGGCTTATTAATATAAAGTCACATGGAGGTAGACACTCGCTTTATAGTGGTTGGACTATGAGTCATCTACTGGTTGCGAGTTGCTGATCCAGCTGAAATGTGTGGCACGTGATTGGATGTGAGTGTCACATGATCACCGCCCATCCAATTATATGATGACCTCTTTGCACAGAACAGGTATTTACTCCTGCTGCATTGCATTAATAAGCAAATTTTTCTGGAAACAGTTATATCTACTGCCGGCTGTTTCCTATCGTAGTGCAATGAGGATAAACATCTGTGCCTGACATACATGAGTATACATCTGAATTACAACAATTATGCAATGTTTAGCAAGCTGCGGCAACCAGCTTTGTTCAAGTTAGAAGATGGCAGACAAAGTAAACAATGATCTGATTGGTAAAGGTTATACACTGAAGAGACACAACATTTTTGATACGAGGCCTGTAGATGCTGTGAAATTGTAGTCAATATTAAGCAATTAACTCCGTAATGCAGTGTATGGTATGGAAACTGCATTCCCCAGAACCAAGAAGATTAGTATCAGAATGGTATAGTAAGCCATTTTAAAATGGCCCCTAAAATGGCCTCTGATATCAGCCTAATAATGTGCTATGGCTTCCAGAAGAGGATCCGGCTTCCCATCCCTGGGACCTGATGGATATTGTTCCAATTGACCACCCACTTGTATCGCCAAAGTAAACACAAACCTTCTTGATACTTGATTTGAGCTGCAGAATCAGCCATCTTTACTGTACAGTTGCAATACATAGTAAATAATTAATCTTGTCTCCTTTATTCGCCTCATTTTATTTGACTTCAATTGATCCTAACTGTACACCACATTTTATCTGTCCTACATAAGGGACAAATACATAGTTGTATTCATTAAATGGGTAGAAAGCTCCTTCCCAAATGACAATATTTTATTGCAGTGCTGCCAATGGGCTAAATCATTGTGGACGAAAAAGTTAGGATGTGAGTGTCATGTGATGACACGTCCTGTTGCAATGAGACCGGGCAAGGTTTACTACCCATTTAATGTACATGACCCTCCTGTGACTTGAAGGATGGGTAGTTCCCAAAATTGGAACAGCCATAAAATTTGTGTCATTTTTGGTCATTTAATGTATTAATGACAGACTGACTACAATTGAAGACAATGACAGTGAAAAAATGTGTATGACCAAAACAAACATGAAAACAATGACAGAATATTCGCATTTTATTTTAAAATGACAAGGAAAAAAATAACTGGATTTATTTTTTCTTGGTGGAATATGACAGACATAAAATAAAAAAAAGACAGGCAACAAGCGCATAAATCATGGGCACACTTTTTTGACAATATTTTACCGCAGAATCTGCATTGCTATTATAAGTTCACACGAAAATGCTGCTTGGTAAATTTGGCCTTCAAAAAATTGTAATTAGTAGTTTGCAATATTTTAGTTTATTTTTATCTTTACAACGTTTTCATGATACACCCCCTGCCTGCGAATTCTCTCCCTGGCCTTCCAGTGCTGAATGGTAATAGTGATACATCTGACGGACTCCTACGATTCTGAATTCCGTTCCATAAGTCCATACTTGCACAGTTACTAGCACCCTTTATTTGTATTCATGCATTTGTGTTCAAGCAGGCATATACTCAGAGCCTTTTATAGTACTGGCGGCTGGTGTTCATGAACTCAAGCTCAAGAAAGTCACTACCCCCCAAGATGTGGCTAGGCTCCAAATTTAATACCCGTCCTATTTTACATTATTTTATGAGTCTCCTGTTTTAGTGTGATATACCATTCATAACCTGCATGACTACTGTGATATTCTATGCAAACGTCCTCCACCAATATCTAAGCTTTCTGTTGATAGCAGCCCTAAATTCAGTCATATTTTCACTCATTTATAAATACATTTTAGCACACAAACATTTACCCTATAGTGCCGGAGATGTCCACATTATCATGCGTTCTCCCAAAAATATTTGTACTTTCTTTCCAACCTAGAAAACATTAACATTAGTAATGTTCACAACAGATTTCTAGAAGATTTTCAACGTCATTCGGAAGTCTCGAAGGCTAAGCCATGACTTAAAGTGTTTCCTTAAAAAGGTGAGTTAGGTGAGCGAACAGTTTCAGATGAGCTGGGTGAATAGTCCTCTGACTCTGAATTAAGTTCCGGTGCAGTTGGCTGGACCATGAATCGGTGCCTCACATCCTGGTTGCGTCTTCGTCTGAAAACCTGCCTCTCCTTATCAAGAGCGGTGGTCTGATGGGAGCATGAAAGAACAAAGAGCTTTATTAATTTCCATATGACATAATGTACCTTCAGATTGCAAGTCAAAAACAATTCCAAGTAGAAATAGGCTGCAAAAAAGTTTTGTACAAGAGTCCTTGGAGTTAGTTACCAACCCAATCAGATTTAGAACTTGTGCTATCACAGAAAATCTACCTAGGGACTGTTTTACCCTTATCTGGCCTCCTCATTGTCGTTTAGGTAGTTGTGGATAGCAAAGACTCAAAGGACTACTTTTACAATGCATTACCCAGAAGCCTATGTCTCCTTTGGAGTTGTAGAATGAATTTAAAACATTAATTTAGAGAAAAATCAATTCCTGTTATAACAACTATGAATGATACTGCACAGTCCAGTTTATATTCAAGATAGCATCTGTTAATAATGAAGCAATGTTATTGGGTGAGAGGGTAGTCAATGTTCTTCATCATCACTTTCACTGAAGAACATTACAGGATGGACAGGCATGGTGGTTAGTGCACATTATTACAGTTCCAGGAACACAACATCATATTGTTCTATTTCACATAAGTTCAGGGCACACAGAACGAATGTCAACATAGACTGACACGGAGTTCTGCTAAACATGGAACACAATGACAAGGAACTACTACAAGTCCCAGCATGCCTATTAAACCCACAAGATGCTACGATTTATAGCTTTACAATACCTGGCAAGATGCAAGTATCTTGGATGTGTGGCAGTTATTTGAAGAAGACGTCACATTAAAATCTATTAGAATCTGGACTACAGTAGGTCATTTTAGAGACATGCCCTGAGGTCATGGCAGAACAGAGGATACTAAACCTGAAGCATGTTCCAGAACCAGGTAATACATGTGTATGATCTCACAATGTGTGACATGTAGGTCATCCACTATTATGCTGTCATCAGAACTACGGATTAGAACAATCTGAAAATGTCTAATGTTTATGGTTGTGTTCCTCAGTCTACAGTATCATACTGTTTTCTAGCCATCGAAGATTTAAATAATCCCTACAAAGTCAAATTTGTAAGTAACATGATAATATTACTATCTAGATGCCCAACTCAACCGATCAGCATCTACACTAGCTATAACTTATCATGTAGATTCTATAAGATGATAGCAAGAAGCAGACTTAGTAGTATAGGCAACTTCTACACATGTCTTCTGTATCTAGTGCAGAACACTACATTGATAAGCTCCATAGCAAAATTTGGGAATGGGCCCACTGATTCCAGTCATGCCTCCACTCTGCTCCCGAAATAGAGCATAACGGGGGCCTTATCTAAGCATGCACAGTCCTTAGTGAAGAAACATCCTTAATGAGATTCCGGGTCTCAGAGGGGTGGTCCCCAGCAATCCAAGTACTAACAACACCGGCACCTTCTCTAGAGCACTTTAATTTTATGTTCCGATAGGAGGCAACTGCGTCCCTGGTAATTTAACTAATCTTAAGCATTGGTTAATTGTACACTACCATGAGAATCTGACAACCTACACATGCATCTTTTCATTTTCCGTTTCTGCACTGTATGTTTGTTTTATAGCCCATCTTGGTGCTTTATAAATAAATACATGATGATGATGGCAAGAACAATAATAACAGTTATTATTAGCCATGTGAAAGGCAACATTTCATTTGTCGCCTTAGGCAGAATAATGACTAGGATCCCTCCTATCGTTTTGTTTGGTCTTTTATTACAATTTTCCATTGTTGTATTATATTTTATACTCACACTATGTAGCAGACGACATAAAACTGCTTTTCTACATATTACCCAAAGTGTTTTAAGGTCTTAAAACAACGTTATCCCATTCTTTTATTACAAAGTAATAACCTTAATTTTTATGCATGGAAATGTGACAGGCAGTTAAGTAGACAGCTGTAAGAGTCTAGAACAGCGCTAATGCACCATTTGCACGTTAAGCCATCAATTCCAGCCTGTTAACAGAGATCACAAATTCCCATAGAAGTGGCGCTGTGAAATATAACACCAAAAAGTGCTAATGAGCAAGATTGGAGCGGCAGCTTCTGAAACAGCAGCACATCCATTAATGTATTATTTATGAAACTGTAAACTGAAATAATAAGGCTGGGTTGTAAATTGTGTTTTCCTCGCATTTTTGCATAACTCCCAGCCATTTTACAAGGAATTACAGCTTGTAAAAAGAATATGAAATATTCCGCTAACAATTATATGGCTAGACTGTACTGTCACACAATCATGGGGTTGGATACAAAATATGCGCACTGTCACCAAACTCTAAGCGTTAAAGCACTGTAGTGTTTAGAGTACAGTAGATCCAGTCTTCCCTCCTAACCCTTCATGAGTTCTCTCATGATGGGTACACCGCAGCCACTTGACGACAGATCTGCTGGCACACCGCTAGAGTGAACAATTACTTACTGATTGGCCGCTAGTCAGTCCTGTCATCCAGCTGTGAAGTCAATCCCTGCAGCAAGTATACAGGCGGTTGGTGAACCACTTGTACACACAGTCAGTTGCATCAATATATCTGCAGAGCCGACGCAATATGTCTTTGAATAGCATAATTCACAGACATATCGGGTGTACACTCCCACAGACCCACTAACGATACATCAGCCATTTGCTCAAACAGAAAGTACCAGAGAAAAATTTGAGCGCTAGGGACAGGTGTACTGTGCTGCGTACAGATGGCTGCCTTCTGGTAGGGGGATGCTGCCCTCACTAAAGGTAGACAAATAGAACAAAGGACCAGTGGGCGCCTTCTGTACGCTAAAAAAAATTATTAAACCAAAAAACACACAAAAAAACACAGTAAATACAATTACAATAAAAAAACAGTCATTTGCATGCATGCAACAATTCAATAAAAGAATTCTAAAAAGCCATTTCACTGCATTAGTATGAGAGGTATTGATAATTACCAGTTCCTGATTGGATGGAAAAATTGCCAGGTGTGGGCAGGTGTTACAGTCTCGCACAGATTTGTTATAAGCAAGATTTTATATTTCCAGGTGGAATTGGGGCTTTCAGGACGGACCCACACCGTATATATCACAGGGATTCCTTGATGGATTCCTGATTTCTGAAATTGATAAAGCTGCCTGAGCGCAGCGAAATGCGTCTTTAAGGAGCCCAGAGAGGAGGATCAGCAGTTGAGGACCTGTAGGGCACTACACCGATACCATCAGCCCGCCGCCTGACTGACATTTATCTGCGGCATTCAGGTCCCCACTGCATACACAGACAGCCGGCTGGGAAGTGAGTCCAGCAGCCGCTGTCTGCACCAGCAGCTTGTGGTACTTATGCCAGCTGACTGATAGTGATTTGCGGCATTCAAGCCTATACTGTGCATGCAGGCAGCCGGCTGGGAAGCAAGTGTGTCAGCCGCTGTGTGCATTGGATATCTACGCTGTCCACACCAGCACACGGAAAGGCTGGGCTGGCTACTAATTCAGTGGAGCACAGAGTCCAGAGTCATTTCTTAAAATTATTTAAATATATTTAACAGCAAAACTTTATAAAACTTTCTTTGCTCTACATTATACTTGCGAGTGAGGTGAGGTTGATGTTCACATTTTATCACTTAGTAATAAGGATGCCCATTGACCTCATTGGCTAGTTACCATTGATGATTTCTCACCCAGTGTCCTGCGGGGGGGGGGGGGGGGGGGGGGGAGGGGCAGTGGTGCACAGACAAAATAGATGGTGCCGATTTCAGCAGCACAAATGTTAGAAGGTACTGTACGTGTCAATGAACTCTAATTAGTAACACCATCAGACTAACCGTTGGTGTAGAAATTGTAGTGTTAGTATATGTGGGCCCAGCAATGGCCATATTTGGACCAGTTGGTAGGAGAAGACCATATTGAAAACACAACATATTGACTACAAGAATTTGTATTCCGGGGAGATGGTAACCGGTAATGTGATGTTGTATTGATAATTACTTATGATTAGAGAGCAGCTAAACAGACAGCCTGTCTCTCTGTGTTGCGTCTCCTTAGCTGCAGACAAGCTTGATGGCAAAATATAACAGTCCAAATGGATGAGGACTATGCCAGGTCACCCAAGCAAGGTACGCTTAGCTCATGGTGTCACAGTGCATATTGTACAGTCAGGTACCATAAGTCTCATACATGTATCAGTATGACAGAGAACTCAGTTCCTCTCCGCTATGTAGACACCGGTTCAGTAAAACATCATATTTGTGCTGTCCAGGTCCAGGATAAACTAAATGTTATAAGTCAACAGCACTAAGAGATCAAGGTCTGGAGAGCATGGAGGGAGACAGCCTGGCATGTCCTGTCATCGCTACAGCGGGTTCACCTAAGGGAGACATCTCTTACAGTGAGCCCTTTCTACTCCTGTCTGTATTTATTTTAAATATATTTGTCAATGAGCCAGAAGACGCAGTGTTTTCTGACCCTGCACAGCAGGCAGCCAGGCTACGCCAACCAACATAACATTGTTTATGTGTTTGATGCCATTTAATTGTGTATTCCACGTGCACAGAGCATTTATCAAAACTTATTTTATTTTGCAAGAGAACAGATCTATAGAGCTTTTTAATTAAGTTAGACATTATTTTTTGTAATCAGCCTGACCGCAAAGTTAATTGGGGTCACCTTTGTGGTTAACCCAAACTGACTTTGTGGTCAGGCTGATTTGCCAGTTACCACCATAGACATCCATGTTAAAGTCTTAACATGGATGTCTATAGGCTGAGGGGATTCGATTGATTGATGTCAGTGGGATTCCCGTCATTCTCTGTAAACATTTAGCTCTTCAGGTCCGCTGGTTCTGGCACTTTGCGTTTTTTTATTTTAACTCCTTGGATGTTAACTTGGACCAAAGAGGACTGATCTACACTGGGGGTGAGTAGAATTTTATTATTTTTTATACAGGTACACAATGGATTTTACCAGGACAGGTTTGAACTTTCCGGGTCAAAATAGGTAAGTATGTATGTATGTATGTATGTATGTATGGTGTATTTATGTAAATGTAAGTATCTATGTAAATAAAGTTAAACTTTATTTGATGTGTGTGTCTTTAGCACTACCAGGGAGGCGGTAACGTACGGCTCCACTGCACGGCAAGCCACAGCTACCGACAAATTAACATAGAATTTGACGGCAGATAAGAACCACTTGGCCCATCTAGTCTGCCCCTTTTTTTAAACATGTTACCTCAAACCATATTTGATCCTTATTTTTTTGTAAGGATATCAATATGCTTATCCCAAGCATGTTTAAATTGTACTACTGTATTTGCGTCTACCACCTCTGTTGGGAGGCTATTCCACTTATCTACTACTCTTTCTGTGAAAAAATTCTTTCTCGCATTTCCCCTGAATCTTCCTCCCTCTAGTTTCAGTGCATGTCCTCGTGTTCTGTTGCTCCTCTTCCTGTGAAGAATGTCTCCCACCTGTACCTTGTTAAAGCCCTTGATATATTTGAAAGTTTCTATCATGTCCCCCCTTTCCCTTCTCTGCTCTAAAGTATACATATTAAGATCTTTTAGTCTTTCCTGGTACGTTTTGTGATGTAGGGCATGCACCATTTTAGTTGCTCTTCTTTGTACAGTCTCTAATGTATTTATATCCTTCTGGAGATATGGCCTCCAGAACTGAACACAATACTCTAGGTGAGGTCGTACCAATGACCTATACAGTGGCATTATTACTTCTTTCTTTCTACTGCTGATACCTCTCCCTATGCAACCAAGCATCTGACTTGCCTTCTTCATTGCTTTGTTACATTGCCTACCTGCTTTTAAGTCCCCTGAAATAGTGACACCTAGATCCCTCTCTTCCTCAGTAGTTTCCATTATAGTGCCATTTATACTATATTGAGTCTTTGGATTTCTGAGACCCAAGTGCATGATTTTGCATTTTTTGGCATTAAACTGTAGTTGCCATTCTCTTGACCATTTCTCTAATCTGCCTAGATCCTCAATCATTTGTTTTACCCCTCCTGGTGTGTCTACCCTGTTGCATACCTTTGTGTCATCTGCAAAAAGGCACATTTTACCCTCAATTCCATTTGCAATATCACCAATAAAGATATTAAAAAGCACCGGTCCAAGTACAGATCCCTGGGGTACTCCACTTGTAACCTTTCCCTCCTTTGACTGTACTCCGTTTACTACAACTCTCTGTTTTCTGTCCTGCAACCACGCTCTTATCCATTCAACTATCTTTGAATCCAATCCCAAGCTTTCAAGTTTATTTAACAGTCTGCGATGTGGGACAGTGTCAAAAGCTTTACTAAAGTCTAGAAAAGCTACATCTACAGCCCCACCTTGATCTATTACTTTAGTCACGCAGTCAAAAAAGTCAATAAGATTTGTTTGACATGATCTTCCCCCAGTAAACCCATGCTGTTTTGGATCCTGTAAATTGCTGGTTTTGAGATATTCTACAACTCTTTGTTTTAACCCCTTCATGACAGAGCCAGTTTGTGCCTTCATGACAGAGCCCTTTTTTTCAAATCTGACATGTCTCACTTAAGTGGGGATAACTTTTTTTTGCTTTTACTTATCCCAGTGATTTTGAGATTGTTTTCTCGTGACACATTGTACTTCAAGTTAGTGGTAAATTTTCGTCGATACAGTCTGTGTTTTTTTGTGAAAAATACCAAAATATCGTGAAAAAATGGAAAATTTAGCAATTTGCAAAATGTTAAATTTTCTGCTTGTGAGACAAATAATCATACCACTCAAAATAGTTAATAACTAACATAGACCATATGTCTACTTTATGTTTCCATCATTATTTCAACTTCCTTTTAATTTTTTTGGACACTAGGAGGCTTACAATATGAATAGCAAATTCTCAAATTTTCATGAAAATTTCAAACACTGATTTTTTTAGGGACCAGTTCAGTTCTGATGTGACTTTGAGGGACTTGTATGTGAGACACCCCCATAAATGATGCCATTTCAAAAACTGCACCCCTCACAGTATTCAAAACAGCATTTTGGAAGTTTGTTAACCCTTTAGGTGTTTCACAGGAATTAAAACAAAGTGTAGGTGAAATTTCAAAATTTCTTTTTTTTTGCAGAGTTTCAATTTTAATACATTTTTCTAACGAATACAGTAGATTTTACTAGAGAAATGTGACTAAAAATTAATTCCCCCAATTCTTTTGTTTTCAAAAATATCCTATATGTGGCCCTAGTGTGCACGTTGACCAAACCACAGGCTTCATAATAGAAGGAGCACCTACTTGATTTTGGAGCCTCCTTTTTATGAGATTATTTTTTAGGCACCATGTAGGTTTCTAGGCACCATAAGATGCTAAAAGTTAGGAACCCCCCCACAAGTGACCCCATTTTGCAATCTACACCCCTCAGGGAATTCATCTAGGGGTATAGTGTACATTTCAAACCCCCAGGGGTTTCACCAATTTTGGTACAACTGGGATGTGAAAATGGAAAATTACATTTTTTTACACAAACATGCAGTTCTGGCTCAAAATTTTTCATTTTCACAAGGAATGAAGGAGACAAAGCACCCCAAAATCTGTGCCCCAATTTCTCCCGAGTACGGCAATGCCTCACATGTGACCAAAAAATACCAGTTGGGTGCATGGCAGGACTTAGAAGGGAAGGAGTGATTTTTGGATTTTGCAGCAAAGATTTTGGTGGAATGAATGGTGGGTGCTATGTTGCATTAGCAAGACTCCCAAAGCACCAATACAGTGGAACCCCCCCACAAGTCACCCCATTTTGCAAAGTACACCCCTCAGGGAATTCATCTAGGGGTATAGTGTACATTTCAAACCCCCAGGGGTTTCACCAATTTTGGTACAACTGGGATGTGAAAATGGAAAATTACATTTTTTTACACAAACATGCAGTTCTGGCTCAAAATTTTTCATTTTCACAAGGAATGAAGGAGACAAAGCACCCCAAAATCTGTGCCCCAATTTCTCCCGAGTACGGCAATGCCTCACATGTGACCAAAAAATACCAGTTGGGTGCATGGCAGGACTTAGAAGGGAAGGAGTGATTTTTGGATTTTGCAGCAAAGATTTTGGTGGAATGAATGGTGGGTGCTATGTTGCATTAGCAAGACTCCCAAAGCACCAATACAGTGGAACCCCCCCACAAGTCACCCCATTTTGCAAAGTACACCCCTCAGGGAATTCATCTAGGGGTATAGTGTACATTTCAAACCCCCAGGGGTTTCACCAATTTTGGTACAACTGGGATGTGAAAATGGAAAATTACATTTTTTTACACAAACATGCAGTTCTGGCTCAAAATTTTTCATTTTCACAAGGAATGAAGGAGACAAAGCACCCCAAAATCTGTGCCCCAATTTCTCCCGAGTACGGCAATGCCTCACATGTGACCAAAAAATACCAGTTGGGTGCATGGCAGGACTTAGAAGGGAAGGAGTGATTTTTGGATTTTGCAGCAAAGATTTTGGTGGAATGAATGGTGGGTGCTATGTTGCATTAGCAAGACTCCCAAAGCACCAATACAGTGGAACCCCCCCACAAATCACCCCATTTTGCAAAGTACACCCCTCAGGGAATTCATCTAGGGGTATAGTGTACATTTCAAACCCCCAGGGGTTTCACCAATTTTGGTACAACTGGGATGTGAAAATGGAAAATTACATTTTTTTACACAAACATGCAGTTCTGGCTCAAAATTTTTCATTTTCACAAGGAATGAAGGAGACAAAGCACCCCAAAATCTGTGCCCCAATTTCTCCCGAGTACGGCAATGCCTCACATGTGACCAAAAAATACCAGTTGGGTGCATGGCAGGACTTAGAAGGGAAGGAGTGATTTTTGGATTTTGCAGCAAAGATTTTGGTGGAATGAATGGTGGGTGCTATGTTGCATTAGCAAGACTCCCAAAGCACCAATACAGTGGAACCCCCCCACAAGTCACCCCATTTTGCAAAGTACACCCCTCAGGGAATTCATCTAGGGGTATAGTGTACATTTCAAACCCCCAGGGGTTTCACCAATTTTGGTACAACTGGGATGTGAAAATGGAAAATTACATTTTTTTACACAAACATGCAGTTCTGGCTCAAAATTTTTCATTTTCACAAGGAATGAAGGAGACAAAGCACCCCAAAATCTGTGCCCCAATTTCTCCCGAGTACGGCAATGCCTCACATGTGACCAAAAAATACCAGTTGGGTGCATGGCAGGACTTAGAAGGGAAGGAGTGATTTTTGGATTTTGCAGCAAAGATTTTGGTGGAATGAATGGTGGGTGCTATGTTGCATTAGCAAGACTCCCAAAGCACCAATACAGTGGAACCCCCCCACAAGTCACCCCATTTTGCAAAGTACACCCCTCAGGGAATTCATCTAGGGGTATAGTGTACATTTCAAACCCCCAGGGGTTTCACCAATTTTGGTACAACTGGGATGTGAAAATGGAAAATTACATTTTTTTACACAAACATGCAGTTCTGGCTCAAAATTTTTCATTTTCACAAGGAATGAAGGAGACAAAGCACCCCAAAATCTGTGCCCCAATTTCTCCCGAGTACGGCAATGCCTCACATGTGACCAAAAAATACCAGTTGGGTGCATGGCAGGACTCAGAAGGGAAGGAGTGATTTTTGGATTTTGCAGCACAGATTTTGGTGGAATGAATGGTGGGTGCTATGTTGCATTACCAATACAGTGGAACCCCCCCACAAGTGACCCCATTTTGCAAACTACACCCCTCAGGGAATTCATCTAGGGGTATAGTGTACATTCCAAACCCCCAGGGGTTTCATCAATTTTGGTACAACTGGGCAGTGAAAATGAAAAAAATACATTTTTTTACACAAAAATGTACTTCTGGCTCAAAATTTTTCATTTTCACAAGGAATGAAGGAGACAAAGCACCCCAAAATCTGTGCCCCCATTTCTCCAGAGTACGGCAATGCCTCACATGTGACCAAAAAATACCAGTTGGGTGCATGGCAGGACTCAGAAGGGAAGGAGTGATTTTTGGATTTTGCAGCACAGATTTTGGTGGAATGAATGGTGGGTGCTATGTTGCATTACCAATACAGTGGAACCCCCCCACAAGTGACCCCATTTTGCAAACTACACCCCTCAGGGAATTCATCTAGGGGTATAGTGTACATTTCAAACCCCCAGGGGTTTCATCAATTTTGGTACAACTGGGCAGTGAAAATGAAAAAAATACATTTTTTTACACAAAAATGTACTTCTGGCTCAAAATTTTTCATTTTCACAAGGAATGAAGGAGACAAAGCACCCCAAAATCTGTGCCCCCATTTCTCCAGAGTACGGCAATGCCTCACATGTGACCAAAAAATACCAGTTGGGTGCATGGCAGGACTCAGAAGGGAAGGAGTGATTTTTGGATTTTGCAGCACAGATTTTGGTGGAATGAATGGTGGGTGCTATGTTGCATTACCAATACAGTGGAACCCCCCCACAAGTGACCCCATTTTGCAAACTACACCCCTCAGGGAATTCATCTAGGGGTATAGTGTACATTTCAAACCCCCAGGGGTTTCATCAATTTTGGTACAACTGGGCAGTGAAAATGAAAAAAATACATTTTTTTACACAAAAATGTACTTCTGGCTCAAAATTTTTCATTTTCACAAGGAATGAAGGAGACAAAGCACCCCAAAATCTGTGCCCCCATTTCTCCAGAGTACGGCAATGCCTCACATGTGACCAAAAAATACCAGTTGGGTGCATGGCAGGACTCAGAAGGGAAGGAGTGATTTTTGGTTTTTGCAGCTCAGATTCTGGTGGAATGAATGGTGGGTGCTATGTGGCATTAGCAAGACCCCCGAAGCACGGTGAAATGATGAACCTAATAATCCATAGATGTGTGGTATATTTTGAAACACTCCTTTATACATAGGCCGGGTTTGTCGGGGCAAGTTTCACAGTGGAAAATAGTTTCCTTTCTTATTCCCTTTTTATAGCAAACTTTGCACCTTTTTTGTGTCCTGCCCTTTCTTGCAGTGGAGGGGATTTCGTTGGGAAAATGCTGCCCTGGTACAATACGGGGGCCAGTACTAGAAGTACTGGGGCCCTCTGCCTGCTGATTCCCAAATGTTAGGCTCTTTATGACTTCCTCTTGAAAGTGCATAAATGTCCCCCTCTGGCCGGTAGAACGGAATAGCACGTAAGCGTTATACAGTGCCATCTGGATGATATACACGGCCAGCTTCTTGTACCAGATATTTGTTTTCCGCAGGGCACTGTACGGCTTCAGTACCTGATCTGAAAGATCCACTCCACCCATGTACTTATTGTAATCTAGGATACAATTTGGTTTTGAGGTGTGGGTACTGGTACCTCGTACAGGGATGGAGGTGGTACTGTCTCCATGAATTGTTGTCAGTATAAGGACATCCCTCTTGTCCTTATATTTGACCAACAACATATTTTCGGTGCATATTCCCCTGCTTTCACCCCTTCTCATTACTTGGGCAATGTGCGTTTTGGGGAGGCCTCTTTGGTTCTTGCGCACAGTACCGCAAGCTGCTGTACCTCTTGAACCAAGGGCCTTAAACAGGGGGATGCTGGTGTAAAAGTTATCCACATAGAGGTGATAACCCTTATCCAGGAAGGGGTGCATTAAATCCCAGACAATTTTTCCACTAACACCTACGAGGGAGGGGGGGCATTCTGGTGGTTCAATTCTTGAATCCTTCCCTTCATATACCCTAAACTTGTGGGTGTACCCTGTGGTGCTTTCACACAGCTTATACATTTTTATCCCATACCTTGCCCTCTTACTGGGAAGGTACTGGCGGAATTTAACCCTTCCTTTAAAATGTATAAGGGACTCGTCGATACTAATACATTTATCAGGGATGTATAGCTCTGCAAATTTGGCACTGAAATGATCAATGACCGGCCTGACTTTGAATAGCCTGTCAAAGGTGGGATCATCTCTGGGTGGGCACTGTGCATTATCGGTGTAATGTATAAATTTATGGATTGCCTCAAAACGAGCCCGGGGCATGGCCATACGGTGAAATGGGGTGCTGTACAGAACATCTGTACTCCAATATTGCCTAATTTGTGGCTTTTTTACTATGCCCATATGTAACACCAGACCCCAAAACGTCATCATCTCTACTGCATCTACAGGGGTCCACCTAGCAAATGATGACGTGGGGTTTTGAGCAATAAACTGCTGGGCATATAAATTAGTTTGGTCCACCATTAAATTTATAAAATCATCAGAGAAAAATAATTTAAAAATGTCAATTTCTCTGAGACCTGTTGAATCAAATTGGATTCCTGGGATGGCCAAAAACTCAGGAACCTGGGGCTCAAAATTGTCTGGTGGTGGGGTCCATACGAGATCAATTATTGGGGGGGGGGGTCTCAGCTGCTCTACGGGGGCGTCTTTGAGGGGGTCCCTCATCATCAGAGGAGGAAGAGGAGCTTAAGACAAATCCTTCAAATTCCCCGCTTGCCTCACTGGCTGTGTCAGAGTCAGAGGCAAGCATGGCATATGCCTCCTCCACCGAATACATTCTCCTGGATGACTGGGACGACATTTGGGATGACATTTGGGATGCCATTTATATTTTTGTGTTACTGGTAGTGAAATGTTTCAACACGTGTATAGTGTAGGGGGGGGTACAAACTTTATTTCAACCCGGGGGGTATGTAGTGTGTATGTATGTAGTGCAGAAAAAAAAAAAATACAAAAATAAAAAAATTGAAGGGTTCAAAAAAAAAAAAATGGAAGGGGTTAAAAAAAAAAATGGAAGGGGTTAAAAAAAAAATGGAAGGGGTTAAAAAAAAAAAAAATGGAAGGGGTTAAAAAAAAAAAAGGTCCTGCGCCAAAAATTGAGCACAGATGTTGGTCAGTAACGTCCGTCACTGAACAGCGCTCAAAGGCAACAGGAATTTGATTAAAAAAAAAATAAAATAGATCAACCCTGTGCCGAAAAAGCTGATCAGTGATGTACGTCACTGATCAGCGCACAGTGGCCACAGGACACACACAAAATCACAGTGTGTGTAAAAAAAAAATGTAAAAAAGACCCCACAGCACTCACAAAAAATAAAAAAAGGTGATCAGTGATGCGACACTGATTACCAGTGAGGGGCAGCAGGTGCACAACCTTTGGTGGTACTGACAGGTATATATAAAAAAAAAAACCTCTGCACCCCTAAAAAGTTGCTGATCACCTCAGATATAGTGATCAGCACAAAAGGCGGGGGCAGCAGACACAAAATTTAGCACTCTCTATCACTCTCTGTCACTATCTCTCTCTATCTCTCTATCTCTCACTATCTATCACTCTATGACACTGCAGCAGTAGCACTGACAGGTATATCTATATATAAAAAAAAACCTGCGCCCCCAAAAAGTTGCTGATCAGTTAATTTATACTGATCAGCACAAAAGGGGGGGCAGCAGTCAGTTATAAAAAAAATATATAGCACAATCTGTCACTATCTCTCTATCTCTCTCTCTCTATCTCTCTCTATCTATCTATAGCTCTATCACACTGCAGCAGCACAAAATATAGCACTAGGCCTCTCTATCTCTCTCTATCTCTCTCTATCTCTTTCAGTTATATAAAAAATATATAGCACAATCTGTCACTATCTCTCTCTCTATCTCTCTCTCTCTATCTCTCTCTATCTCTCTATCTATAGCTCTATCACACTGCAGCAGCACAAAATATAGCACTAGGCCTCTCTATCTCTCTCTATCTCTCTCTCTCTAACTCTCTCTCTATCTAATAAATCGCAGCAGCACAAGATGTCACAGGATGTCACAAGATGTCACAAGCATAAGCAATCTCAATGATCAGGTAAGTATTTTGGATGGGTTCTGGTCAGTATAGGCGGCAGCTGGGCACGGTGACCGCACTGCACGCTATTCCAGACCGGAATGGCGTCTGCAGTGCAGTCACCGTTAGTTTAAACCCCCCTCCATGGCTGTGATTGGTCCGTCGGTCCGACGAACCAATCACGGCCTTTGGGGGCGGGAGGGGTGAGGTGGGGTGACACCAGTGTCACCCTTACACCCCGCGGTGATTGGTGCTGTACTTTACAGCACCAATCACCTCCGATCCCGTGTCACCGGCGAACGTTATTCGCCGGTGACACAGAAAACGCTGTGAATGGCTGTTCACAATGAACAGCCAATCACAGCGATCGCCGACGGGGGGGCGGCATCGCCGCCCCCCCTGGGCATGCACGGACATGTCTGCTGTCAGGGACAGCAGACATCGTCCCTCTGTCACTGCGTCTCTAGACGCAGTGACAGTTTTAAGCCATGACGTATATATACGTCAACGGTCGGGAAGTACTTCCCGGCCATGACGTATATATACGTCAAATGTCGTGAAGGGGTTAAAAGTGTTTCCATCAATTTCCCTACTACTGATGTAAGGCTCACTGGTTGCTTACCTCTTCCTTGCTTCCACTTTTGTGCAGTGGGACTACATTCGCTGTTTTCCAGTCCTCTGGGATTACTCCAGTAGCTAGTGACTGGTTAAATAATTCTGTTATTGGTTTTACCAGCTCCCCTTTAAGCTCTTTTAGTATCCTTGGCATCTCTCCCCCTTACTCACGGGGCACTTGGCTTTGTTGTCAGGCCTGCTATGGCTCTGATCCCATTACAGGTGAGCCCGTTTCTGCACGGCACCATTGCTTAGCTGGAAAGTCGGCTCGCTCTGTTCAGTTTACTTCAGAGGCCTGATTCAGGAACATTGGGGGAATATACTTTGATAACTATTTCACTAACCATATATGCTTGCAATTAACCCTGCTGCTGACACTTATATAACAAGACTGACTTCTTTTAACTAGCTGGGACGCCAGCTTCTTCGGTTATATTATATTACCTTTTTTTTTAAAATTATTTGATTTAAGTAAGTATATGTTTATATGTTTTATAACTATGTGTTTATAAATATTGTTGACATTTAAAATTGACTGAAGGTGCCCATACACGCATGCGTTTTGGTCTAGATCTCATCGCATCGGACACAAATCGAGACCTAGATTAAAAAGTATTTGCAGCACATACTTTTTGAACTGTGCGTTGGGATGTGCGTGGGAGTGCACATTGCATAGCACCCGCAAAACGCACTGTGTATGGGCACCTTGAGTCTTGTGTCATTATTAAAATGGTGGACCGTACTGTATATATTTATATAAAAATTAATTTAATTATAATGCAAGTGTCAGCGCTGTGACAGTTTTCTAATTTTTCTAACTCTGGGGTAGCAACTTGTGCCACCCCAGCAGCTGTGGAACTACCTATCCCAGCATGCAGTGCCACAAGTTTAAGTATTTACTGAAAGGAAAACTTTGGCAGGGGATTCTGGGAGGTGAAGTTCTACATCAACTGGCGTGCTACAGGTTACCTACCCTTGGCGTAACAATTTAGCATGGTGGTCATGTGATACAGACTGTGGCTATATCTGGTTTGTAGCCCAGATGTGGTCTGACAAATCAGAGGAATGCATCTTTTAATCATGATTTTTAAATCAGTACTACTGATAAATGTGACCATATAAATCTACTCACAGGAGGCACATTGGCAAGATTTTGGCATGTTTGCCTTGAGTGGCAATAATACTTTCTGCCACAGAATGAACCTGTTCTGCCTCTCGGACAGCTGTACAATACAAGCAGATGTGAGTGCACAGGGACCTTCTCCAGTTCAATGCCCCTATTCTGGTTCACTCGCAAAATCAAATTTCTTCTCTAATGGACAAAACCATGTGCACTGCAGGGGGGCAGATGTAACATGTGCAGAGAGAATCAGATTTGGGTGAGTTCTTTTGTTTCTGTGCAGGGAAAATACTGACTGCTTTATTTTTACACTGCAATTTAGATCTCACTTAGATCTATATTGCAGTGTAAAAGTAAACTTAGTAAGTAAAACCCCACCCAAATCTAATTCTCTCTGCACATGTTACATCTGCCCCCCCCCCCCCTGCAGTGCACATGGTTTTGTCAATTTTAGAAGGAATTTGCCTTTGTAAGTGAACCAGAATAAGGGCCCTAATATGCAGTTAATACAAGTGTTATGCTATGCTGGTCGACACATCACCAGGTTCACATTGGGTATTGTTTATTTGTTTTGTACTATGGATATACATGTTTACGTGTTTAGTGTCAGAGACATATGTACAACAACAAGGGAACACCCACAGCGGCTAATCCCTGTTATTTTTGGATGAAAGTAATGTATTGTGCTGACAGCTGTGAATGGGACGATTAGTGCACCCAGTAGAGGAATAAAGTAGTTTATTTTTAAAATAGAGACATGATCACCCATCTGTTCCTCTTATGTGTTGATATATTATGTTGTACAGAGATAAGGACACTGTAATCTGTCACTTATGGTGGCAAAGATGTGATAATATGGCCACTGGCGGTCTGTCTTAACGCAGTTGGAAAACGTGAACCTGTTCTATTTAATATCGCGTACAATACCTTTTATTTGTCTATCTTTAATTATCTTTTGTTTTTACTGTTTCCTCCATTAAAGAGGCCCTGTCACATTAGAACTAATAGCACAACACATGTGTGATATAAAATACAGGACATTTCTATAAATGGCATTATAAGTTTTATTCCAGTTTGGGTATATAACCTAAGCCAGGCATGCCAGATCTAGCATTCCCTGATAGAAAAACTGTGCAAGGCATGATGGGATTTGTAGTTTTACAACAGCTGGAGGGTCATACTCTCAAACAACGCTATCACATGGTGATGGCAAAGCTTGAATGACTACAGCTACACACTGACAGGCGGACAGTAATACAGTGTGCAGCGTAATTATTCACATGTGTAAGGTACGTGCCTCTGTGCAGTTGTGCACATTGCTAGGGTGGTTCAGTAAAGCTACTGCATGATGGCTTCTGGAAATAATTCTATTTGTATGCCAATCCCAGGGTGAGTGACAGAGGCTGGGCGTGTGGGGGAGGATCCTGGCCATTTCATGGGCGTGTCCACACAAACAATGGGCGTGACCATTGAAACGCTGGGAGTGTCCGGGAAGACGCAGACGTTCTTAAGCCTGTTTTTGTCACTGGGCTACACAGCGGCTGCAAACAGCAAGGACCAGAGGAAAAGTCATTCGATGGTTAAAAATCAAATGAAACAAACCTGTTCGCACAGCGGCCGAATTCGGCCCTGTGCGAACATGTCTGGATCAGGTCCTTTTCCCCTGCTAGGCCAAAGCAAGTAGACCACTGCTTCCCCTCATGTCCATTACACTGCACCTCATATCAGTCATAATGTCCCAACATCAGGTGTAAGATGATGGGGCTGGTAAAAACATGGTCACACATTGAGGTGCGCACTGTGATCAGCTGCTGAAATTCATCGGCATCTTGCCAATGTGTACGGTGATAATGTCATGTTACAGAAACCGGTTTAGGCTTGGTACACCGCCGGTGGTGGACGTGCTTTGCTGGCCAGATCGCTTTTCATCTTGAATGTCCGTCTTGTTGTTGTCACTGGCAGTGTTTATTTGCACTGCCTTTGATAACAACAAGACGGACATTCAAGATGAAAAGCGATCTGGCCAGCAAAGCACGTCCACCACCGGCGGTGTACCAAGCCTAAACCGGTTTCCGTAACATGACATTATCACCGTACACATTGACTGCTGTCACTTATCTAAGTGTCCAGAATTCAGAAACATCTGACATAATTTTCCTACTGAGTCTGATCTAACCATAACCTAACATTTTGCTTAGGGCATCGAATTGGTCAGGGCCGGTCCTCTGGATTTACTTTAAATGACATTGAACAGCAGAGGTGCTTTTTCCCCTTTTACTTTCATAACAACGAATGTTAGAAAGAAACTTTCCTTTGACTTATGACCCGGTTGTGTGTGTAAGTGTATCTGGTTTTACACCTGACCGGAACCTTGCACAGTTTCTAATGGCACGTAACCGGTTATATCTTGTGATGTGCGCATCTCAGTACATGGCTGTAAATATGATATTTTGGGGGCGACGTTCCTGAGCTTACTTTATTGATGCACAATCATTCAACTAAGACTCATCTACGAGTATATTCTACAAACTATAGCAAACTCCATCAACTATCATCTTATATTTCCAACACGATAATAAAAACATATCCTTCAAATCCAATGTTTATCTCCATAATAACAAAACCCAATTTGCAATAACTGAGCGGCACAACAAGGGAGCTTGGTTATGAAATGCATCCAAGCTCTGTAAGACACCCCAGAGAGTCATTCACCTCTAGGTGAATTGCGCCTACAATCGCTAATACAGAAAACAGTGTAAATAAGTTATGTCCCATTTTTATTATAAGGATTCTTTGCAAGACTGTCCATTCCTCACTGGCCAATGGACAGCTTAGTGCCGCATAGTCCTAATCACACAAAATCCAGGGATTGAGTTTTGAACAGCAACCTGCAGCAGTTGCCTGAAATTTATTGTCGTGTCTGGGAGATTACACAAGTTTGCATTACAGTGATTTGTTGTAAGAGGTTTAGGGTTCAAAACAGCATATGTGTTGTACGGCAAACAACTGCCTACTTGTACTATAACGTCACATTTACATGTGCGTTCCAGTTACACTATACTTAGTCTTTCGTCTGTAATTTCCTATTGCAACCCATATAGCGAAAGTAATTAACTAATTTATCAGTGCACACATTCTATGTATTTTACCAAGCCCAATATAAAATACTTCTACATACATAACCAGCCTGCCAGAAACACTACACTAACATACATCTCTTCTCTCATAGCCAACAATAGCTCCCAGTTCAACCTCTCCACTGTGCACAAGAGTCTCTCATCTACACACGTAAGCTGCTCCCACTCACGGATACAGGACTTTTCTTGGGCTGCACCCAGTCTGTGGAATGCCCTCCCACACACAACAACACTATCTTCTAGTCTCCAAGGGCTCCCTGAAAACTCAACTCTTTAGGCAATCATATCCAATAGCTGAGCTACCCTGATGCATGCTACTACATGACGCATTCCGCAGCACGGCTCTCACTAACAATGTTCCCCATTGGCCAAGCCTGCATGGGTCTACAGGAAATGTTGGTGACACAGGAGCAGGCATCGTCAGCGACATAGTGAACTGACTCAATATCCTTCTCACTTCCTCACTTGCCCAAGGCTTGGGAAACATATTTGTTCTCATTACGGATCTTGGGTAGAGGTCCTAAATTAACCTTGGTTTTAGCTATTACTTAAAACAGGTATCCCCCATATTTACATACTGTATGTGGGTTACTTAGGCACACATAGTAAGAATAGCAATTTTTACATGGCACCAAATGCTCAGTCATCTCTGCTTAGTTTGTTAGTAAATAGAGCCCTAATGTGTTTTTCAACATTAACCCTTTGAGCGCCAGGTGAATTTGTCAAAATAGGTGTGGAAATCGCCAAGCAAACATTTTTATTCATTATAATAACCTGTAATGTTTACCTTATATAGGAAATATAATCTTTTTTTTTTAACACAACATTTTTGGTTTGAGTTTATATAACAAATGTGAGAGACGCTGTCATTTTTAGTGGATATTTTGCACATCTCTCACAGAGATGTTGGCACTCAAAGGTTTAAGCTAATTTTGATGCTGTGACTCCTGCAAATGACTTCTATCTCTTTAGCTGTAATATGTCTATCAGTGGCGTAACTGGTCTGCTGGTCTCTCTTCCTCTATCCTGCTTCAGCTTCTCCATTATGCACATGACGTCACCACGTCACACACTGTGGAAACACGCAGTAGAGGAGCCTGGGGGGGGTTGTGCCACAAACTTTTTGGCAGGGGGGAGCAAAATGTATAGTTACGCCACTGATGTCTATACTCTAGAAAAGTGTTTTTCAACCACATTGCCGTGGCACACTAGTGTGCCTTGAGCTGTTCTCAAGTGTGTCCCCAGATCTAGAGATGGCCAACCAGTTTACAGCCACCGCCAGTTCAACTGTTATTCACTGGTCTCTTCTTTTCATGAAAAGGGCCAATGTATTTTATTTTGTTACCTGTGGGAACCAGTGTAATTGATTTTTTATATGGGGGTCAATAGGTTTGTTTTTTTCCTGTGGGGGCCTATGTGTTTTGCCCTGTGGGGATCTCAAAGTGTGCCTTGGCAATTTTAACCCCTTCAGTGGTGGGGATTTTTTAGGGAGCGCTCCCCATTGGGTGAGTTTTCCGGGAGAGCCCGCCCTAAAAACACTCCACCACTGTGTCCCCAGGCCTGGGCAGCGCCGCTGAACTGTGAATCAGCCGCTGCCCGGCCCTGCCCCCCAGCAACATGGCCCTGCCCCCGACGTGATGTCATAGACTGTTACACAGCCAGGAGATGGAGACGGGAGGGGAAGGGGACTTGCCGCCCAGCAGCCGGAGCCAGGCAGCGCTAAAGCTGATTTCAGCCATCAGCTTGGCTCTAACCAGCGGTAATCCAGAGAATTTTCCCGGTTTGCCAGTCTGGGCAGTAAGGCATAGCCAGGAAAATTCTCGGGATTACCAGCGAAGGGGTTCAAATCTTTTTTAGTGTGCCGCAAGGTAAAAAGGTTGAAAATCACTGCTCTAGAACAATCCAAAAGCTGGAAAAAATACTAACCTAATATCCATTTTCTGTAATTGTGGGAACATAAGAGCCACTATTGGTTTGTTGGACGTGTAGTTACTTTTTGACAGTAACAGCGAATTGGTTAGAATAATGTAGATGGCAAGTTATAATTTCAGTTTATTGTCCCTTTAATATGAATCAGTGTAGGTCATATGAGAGTAGGCTGGTTCTCATCTGTGTCACTGACTATATATTGCTGGCTAAGCTGTGGACCAGAGATCTCGTGGTTTCCTGTTCATTACATTTAACAAGCTGCCTAATAGCACACTGGGCAGTGTCTTATACGCCAGAGGTAAATCTCGTATATGGCAGCATCAGTCTGGTAGCATATTGTGCTAAATACTTTATGCGTATAAACATTAGTGTTGTGTGAGAGCAAATTAACACAATACCCTGTAGGGCAATAAAAGCCATCTGAGTAGAACGGTGTTATATATAAATGAAGAAGACTTATTTTTACCTTCCCTGAATGAGGCGGTGCTGATGCTATTAATGCCGTAGCATTCCTGATCGCCGCACTGTTGCGTCACTTTAGCAGATAGCCCAGTAATTTCCTTTCAGTTGTACAATAAAATATCCCATCTGCTTTGCAATGTTTTACCGTTATACAGTGTATTTGTACCACCTGAACCCTGTCAAGTTATATCAACTTTATGCAGGGCCGGCGCCACCACTAGGCAAATCTAGGCATTTGCCTAGGGCACCAGCCACTGGAAGACGGCACTTAGCCCCTCGCCTCTCACATGGAGGCTGCAGGGGTGTCTGTGCCGGGTACCTGCGGCACTGCGTGATCTGGCGGCGGGGTCCCTGCAGTGATGCGCGCTATCCGGCATCCAGGCGGCGCGGGAAGCGCTGCTGGGTTTGAAAACATTCCGCATGCTGATTGGCTGAGATTCAGACAATCAGCGTGCGGTGAGTTTTCAAACCCATCAGCGCTTCCCGCGCCGCCGCCTGGCTGCCAGATAGCGCGCATCACTGCATGGACTCCGCCGCCAGATCACACAGCGCCGCAGGTACCCCCCCCCCCCCCGTAGGCACCGGAGCGCCCCACCCCCCCTCGCCTGGGGTGCTCCGGTGCCTTGCACCGGCCCTGACTTTATGTGCAACTATAGAGTATATCATATAACTGTAAAAACCAAGAGTATTTTTGTGTGACAATAAATCATTGTTGGATATTTGTAACCAATTCCTGTGCTAAAATACATCGGACGCTTAAACCAAAAAATAGATACATTTAAAAATAGCGAATGTTAATTACCTCTGCTCTGTCCAGCTGCTGAGTTCCCGGTGCCCCTAATGACCTTTAATGACCATTTACCTTTAATAGGAGATGGTCTCTACTGTTCGCACCAACTCCAGGGCTGGCAAGTTCCCTACCCTAAGCACTACCCATCCCATCCAGGTACATGAAATGACAGCTTGTTGCTACGCTTGTCATCCAATTCCACCAAAAAAGCATTTTGTTTTACTTTGTGTGCAGCTTGCAGTTATACATTGTCCACTAGTTGGATTGGATTCCAGTGTTCATTGTCATCATCATCAATGTCATTATTACATATATATTTAGGTATAAAGTGCTACGAATTTCTACATCATGGTACAGTCCGATGCAGAATTCAACACACATCCATTAATAATAAGTACTTAGTAAGATAAAACAAATTTGGATATAAGGTACACTTGCATTAACAGAGGTTTAAATATACAAAAAAAATAACAGACTTGCAATATAAAATATAAACGTAACTAAAAAGCTATTCAGACAAACAGCACAAAGAACCAGACAATAAACATTATACCATAACACAAAGTTATTGAAGTGGCTGATGTTCAATGCATCATTGTGTTATGCATTGTTAGTTGTCAGGGTTTACGGTTGGGGTTTTGTTCTGTGTGGTTTAAAACTACAGTGTATTACGGTATACCAAAAAATGGAGCACATTAAGATTGCATAGACAATATATATAATATAATATATAATATAGTACTTCTTATGTGCTTTTTAACGAGAAATTTGAACTGCGTATAGACTTGATCAGACATATATGCATATATATATATATATATATGCATATATATATATATATATATATATATATATATATAATTTCTTCTGATTGTAATAGAGAATTTGTATATACACTGGCTTTTAAACCACAGAAAAGAGTCAGCATATGCAATGAAAAAAAGCCGGACACGTCAGCGTGAATAATGGACGAAAGGGGATGGAGAAGGCGGTTGCAAGATCGGAACAAAGACTGAGATTAAACTCATGAAGCGGCATATGGACTGGGTATAAAAAATAAAAAAAAAGCATGTTTATTCACTGGAGGGACTGGTTAATGGAGACTGCCAGCACGTTGCCATGGAAACACTGACTGTTGGCGCTGAACCATCTCATACCTTATCCAATACATTCCTGGCTGTTGGTAGTAGTCCAAAGACCCTGATCTCTTGATGGAAAAACCGTGGTCCAGCTGAGATGAAAGAAATGGGGGCAACTCAGTGGATCATCATTTTGCTAGAAAGTCTATATTCCACATGACCCTTTTATACAGTGTAGCCCAGCTTCCGGTCTAATCCCTTCAGTGACGACCATAAGCCCATGGACATCCACTGAAGGCTTTCATTAACCTGTAACTGTCTACGTCATAGTAATATTTAACATATGAATATTGCCTTGGTTTTTATTGGAGCATCTGGGTGTTCTTTGTATTAAACTTATTATCTTTATACAAACCAGCAAATGTCACCAAAATGTGCCGACTGGGGGTATAAGGTATTTATGTCATCAAGTAGTATAGTAGTAGTACTGTCATACGCAGACACTTGATCCCCACGTTCTTAGTCCAGCAGGCACTGTGAGGAGCAGTGGTAAAGCAGAGAATGCTATGGACAGTGTCTTTTCACATGGCATTTAGCATATTTTACACACAGTGATGCAAATATGTATACTAAGGGGTACATTTAGTAAAGTGTGAGTTTTCAGAAGTGAGAGATCTTCAACCAATTAGATTGTAGCTTTTATCCTCTAGATTCGAAGGTGCTAGATAAAAGACAAGTAGAATCTAATTTCTCACTTCTAAAAACTCCCACTTTAGTAAATGTACCCCATATTGAAGCTTATTTCATCCTACATTGGAATTTAAAAAAAATAATAATTCTGAATTCCAGATCATTACTGTATTTTCTGACACACTCCTGTAACACTGTGACTGTATTTTATAATGTTGACTGTTATTACTACTACTGTATATACTATACTACACTACTTCAAATCCCACTATAATATATAAACCAATTTAATTTTATTAAACATCCACATAATATGTTACTGCAAGTAAAAAGATGAAACTACATTTCTTTCATCAAAAAATATAATATAATTTTTATTCTTATTCTTATTCTTATTTTACTTAGGGGGTCATGCAGGGTTAGTTACCCTGATACCAATGTACAAATATGCCCAAAGACAAACATTCTATTTCAGGCTTTGCTCTCTATTACCAATCAGGTTACCTGGCAGCTCCCATATCAGATATGCATACCTGGAATTAGTGGTGCTTTTTGTAGATTCTACAATATCTGCAAATGTCCCTGGATCTTTGGAATGTTGTCTTTTTACAAAATAGATTAAATATAAATATGTAATAAAATAAAGCAAATAGTTGGATTAGCCATTAACCCTATACAGGGTACGGCTAATCCAATGTCACCCAAAAGGTTAATAGAAAATGTAGCCCTTTGTCTAGACAGCAGCAAGTGCAGTGATAGTTTGGTGCTGCCACCTATTGGCCAAATACAACATACGCAGGACGTTGTATTTCAAAAATGTGCAGCATTCATTAACTTACAGCAGGGATGGGGATCCTTTGACTCTCCAGCTGTTGTTAAACTACGCATCCCAGCATGCTCTGCAACAGTTTTAGCAAGGCCAAATAGCAAAGCTGTAGCAGGGTATGCTGGGATGTGTAGTTCAACAACAGCTGGAGGGCCAAAGGTTCCCCATCCCTGCCTTACAGAGTAATATATTTTGCAGTTAAAATACAGCAATTATGAAAATACATGAATATATTGGAACAGTTCGCTTTATACCCTCCCTACAGGCAGATGTGTGCTCATGTATACATACATAGAATGTTCCGTCAAATACTAGAAGCAAAGCAAAAACTCATTATTATTATTATAGCCAAACTGGGACCGAATCTATGAGAGGGAAGAGATCATAGGTGCTTGAGGGCCCGAGCACCCACGGAAATTGATGAGCACCCACCTGCTCAGCAGCGGCCCACCCGCCCGTGTCCCACTGCACCGCCCCTTCCTCGTCGCTGGCACAGGTACTGTGGGGGCATTTATGTACCTGCACTGTGGGGGCATTTATGTATTTGGGTATTTGGCACTGTTGCCACAATTTGAATATTGGAGACAACTGTGCTGCGTAATATCAATCAGTATTATTTTGTGGCCACCCCCCTTTCCCATGAAGCCACTCCCCTATATTTTTGGCTTGAGCACCCACCAGCAAAAACATAAATCGGCACCTATGGAAGAGATCCATTGTTACCTCTATGTGACACACAGATCTGCAAGAGAGATCTGCCTGTCAGCACTCATAGATCCACTGTGTAGTGCAGGGGTGGACAACCGGTCAGAGGTAAAGAGCCGAAAAATATCGGTAGTCAAGCTAAAGAGCCGGCATCATGCGCGCGCGCGCCAAAAAAGGGGTGTGGTCTATTTTGAACCCTTGGGTGGGTGTGATACAAATATGCCTCCAATAGTGCAGTGCCATATATACATATGCCCCCAATAGTGCCAGATACACATATGCCCCCCACGGTGCCGGGTATGCCCCCACAGTGCCAAAAAGCTGGTATGCCCCCACAGTGCCAAGCTGCTATGCCCCCACAGTGCCACAAACTCCTATGCCCCCACAGTGCCACAAACTACTATGCCCCCACAATGCCACAAACTGCTATGCCCCCACAGTGCCACAAACTCCTATGCCCCCACAGTGCCACAAACTACTATGCCCCCACAGTGCCACAAACTGCTATGCCCCCACAGTGCAACAAACTCCTATGCCCCCACAGTGCCACAAACTGCTATGCCCCCACAAAATTCCCATTAGCAGCACTCACCATTGTTGCTGCTGTTGTTGCTGCTGTTGCTGCTGCTGCTGCCAGGCGGGGAGAGGACAGTATGGCGTCCCCCTGCAGACACCGCGCGTCTCCTTCCCCCCCCACACACACACTTCCCTGTGACTGGGCCGTCCACTAATCAAAGCTCGCGGGCCGGCTCCTGATTGGCTGCCGTCCCGCGAGCTCTAATTGGCGGACGGCCCAGTCACAAGGATTCACAGTAAGGGGTAGGAGACATGCGCTATGCGCGCTCTCCTCCCCTCAGAAGAAATATGATTCGGGGAACCAGCAGCGGGGGGACAGGAACGGGGACAGGCGGCGGGCAGTAGGAGCCGCAATGTACAAGGGGGCGAGCCGCATGCGGCTCGCGAGCCGCGGGTTGGCCACCCCTGGTGTAGTGGATCTAATAGGCTGGGACCACATCAGAACAATATTGAAACGATTTGCCATCTCAGAGCAACCTATCGTGCATATCGTATGATGTGTATGACCAATCCCCCACGTCGCATACAACATCTTCTAGCTGGCCATGCTGCACAACCAATCAGAAGATATTGGGGCCGATTCAACACTGAATGCTAATACTAAAAAAAAAAAAATCGCAATTCCGATGCGTGCACGTGCCAGTGCTGCGAGGCCGTGAACTACGATTGCACTGCAAGAAATGTGCCAGCAGTCCATGGCAAAAGAGGGGGGAGGGGGTGGAAAAGGGCGCTGTAGGTATGGCAACTGATTATTGCGGGGGCGCAGTCCGGACAATGCAGAAGTGTCTGTTCCATTTGGGGGACTTAGCGGGTGCGTTATGTAACACGTATTCACTGTAACCCTCAAAATGGCCGCAAAATGACTGCTAGGCTGCCGGTAATGTGTGAGCGCTTCGCTTTAGCGACGCAAATGCTAAATTTTGCATTTGTATCCCGGGGAGGGACAAGCCGTGTGGCCGTGCCCTGTGCAGGGTGGCCCCCCACTACCTATTGATGGCAAGTGGCATTTTGTGATCCTCGCAAAACTACAACTGAAGCTGAATTAGGCCCATTGATTGAAACCCCGTTGCAGTTTTATGAAGGACGGAACAAGAGATGGTTCTATGATTCAATAAATTGTTTAATGTGTACGTGCAATCGGTGATGGGGCCCTTCATGCAGGTGTGTACCCAGCCAACGCTGATTGATAAGTCAGATATATGAGCACTGGGGATAGGAGATGTCTAAAGTGGCTTAAATTATGGAAAATAAAACCAGAAATATATATATAATATAGGAGCTAACAAAATATTAGTGAAAAACATAAAAGAATGATAAATAATTTTTTGTCTGGGACCTAAATCCCCCATTATATACCTTACATTATATGTACATAAAATTGGGATTCCAATACTGGAGAAAACTACCCAGTGCAACTTTCTGGGATTGGATTAAAGTAACTAGAAGAAGAATCTTGTAATATGTTTTTCCACTCAGCACCCATTCAGGAGTATATTCTCACTTTTCTTATTAGTGTTAACCATTGGGTGTGGTGAGTCCCTTTAATGGGAATGAAACATTGTTAGGGCAGCTGTGTGTGTGCACATTTTGGGATTCCACATCCCTCTGTAATCGGTAAATAGACGCTGACTGCTGGCTTCTGTGATCCGCTGCTGTGTCTAAAGATGCAGAATTGGATCACCTGCGTGACCATCAGACATCTAATACTGCTTTCACATTGCAAAGCTGGGTCCAACCCGGGACCTTGATCCCAGCTCCAACCCGGGTCCGATCCTTTCACATTAAAAGCCAGTTGCTCATTATACACAGGGTGACCTGGGTTCAATCTTTCCCGGTTTGAATTGCCGGGTTGGTCTACTTGGGTTATTAGGTTTGGTGCTTTCACACCACACCTCAACCCGGTCGACCAGGCAGCAACTCGGCAATAACTTGGTTTTAGAAGCGATGTGAAAGCGATATGTGGTTGCTCAGGATGTCCGATGAAATCACAATCTAATTTAGAGTCCAGCTACGAGACGCCTATACCAACTGCAAACCTTGCTGCACAGCTTTATTTCTCACTGGGAGACCGCTTTGCCCTTTGCCCTGCTGTTTGGGTGCAGTAAGACGCCACCGTATGACAATATAGGGTATAAAATATCTCTGTGAAAATATAAGATGGTTCATTTGTTTTCCAAGCTGTGATGTTTCCTTTCAGCCGAGCTGACAACCTCACATAACCTTCACAGACTCTTTCTATTAGTGCGCTGCTCAACCCAGCCTATCCCAGAGCTGTAAATCAGGCTATCTGATACTATGTGTTATGTGCAGATCTGAAATCAATCACCGTGGCTGCTGTATCATATGTAATAGGAACTGGAAACCAAGCAAAGGGACTGTATCATCAATTAATACAATTCTACTTAAATGTATACACTGCCTTACAATACATTATTTTCTTACTGTAGCCATTGACCCTAACTCATTTACTAGAAGTGGATGGGGGTACATGGGACTGGCTGTGCCAAAGTACAAGCACTACTAGTGGTCACTGGAATCAATGGGTTTTAGTCCCACACCATTTACAGTACAGTATATAGGCCTGATTCTGGTTGGCACGGTTAGCTGCAAAGCTTACCGAGCACCAGAGAGGACACCCTGCCAAATACCCTCCCCCCCGTCTGAGCTGACTTTTATTTGTGTGTGCCTGCCCAAAGACAGGGATGTCAGCCGTCCGTCCCTGGCAAGCAGGCATCGGCCCACCCACGTACCCATGTGGGAGCATAATTATGAGACTAATAGCACCAGACCGCAGTATGGGCCCCATTCAGACCTGCTTGCTGGGCTGTGAGTTTTCGGAACCCAGCATGCACATAAAGTGGCGCCACGCCACCAAGCCCAAGTGAAAGCCAGCTCTCGTGGATGGCAGGGAAAGCATTCATAATCTCTCACCATCTAATGGTTTTCCCCTCTGTTCACAGTGACTAATAAATCTAGATCCTACTCGGCGCTGCGAAGGCCGCAGGGAGAAATAGGCCGCTGATTATGCACATGTGTGGTCGTCCGATAATCGCTCCTGTGAACAGGACTGAATTGGGCCTTATATTGCCTATTATATATAAAAGGGCATTGAACCAAAAACTGGGATGTTCACATGGAAATCGGGACAGTTGGGAGGTATGGTTATATGTGTGTAAGTATTGTAAGTACTATTAAAAATATTTTATTTTCATGTTGCAGTTATTGTTTAAAAAAATCCTTGTCATTGCTAGGATACAATTATATAGTATTTTTATTTTATTTTTTTTACTCTAAATGCATAGTCCTAATTACCATAAACCCAAAACGTTGCAAACTTGCAGTGAGTGCGTGTTCATATTGATACATAGCAAGCCCCCTAAGTGCAGTTAATATGTAATATGGGAGGAATATGGGAGGAAAAGTAAGTAATGAAGTAGACACAAATATAGACATGGAATTTGTTCATCAATAAAGGAGAAAATACTACTTTTATTCCCTTGTTGAGTGCCTCTTTTTTTCCTTATACTATTCTGTATCCCTGAGATTCTCTCAATATTTTTGGGATAGCTGCAACCTAGTGTGCATTGTCGCCACCTTGTGGGCAGTATAAGAACCCACTGCCATGGTTACCGAGTATGGCATATTTGAATGTTGAGTGACTGTTTTGTGCCCCTGAGGTTATTCAGATAAGCATACATAAGCTACAGTACTATCACTTTTCTGCAATTTGATATTGGGTGTAATACATGCATAGACCACATAGCTACAAGAAAAATGAATTCTTGCTCACATTATTTAATTAAAACTAACCTTTGAAATTAACAAATTTGTATATTTTTTAACAATTGTGAGGTACAGTACAGGAATAATTCAGTTAGGCTATGTGCTGCACTTGCAGCACCACGGGACTTGCAGATGCCTGCAGTGTACAACAATCTACAGGTTCAGGGAGAGATTGGGTGGCGAGGGGGCCAGTTTTGTGGCCGTTGAGGGGCTCACTCCTAATTGACTTTGCATCGTCACAATATACAGGATATGCTATATAACTACTAAACAAAAAGGACCCAGATGAGCAATTGCACTAAAATAAAAACAGACTTAAAAAATCATTAGTCATAAATTTCATGGGAATATTTTTCCAACTTTAAAAAAAAAAAAGAACAGCGGGGATAATTTATGGTGAGCGGTGAAATGAAAAAGTGCTTATGTCTACTGTGTGCCAAGTGCTCCTGCTTATATCGTAGTGTGCTGCGCTACGCAATTTTAAACAGCTAGTTGTAGTCATCTTTAAATAGTAATGCTTATACAGTATACATAGGGGGTTATTCTGGTTTATTCGAAAGGCTGCAAATTCGCAGCCTTGCGAGTCCACCAAACCTCGCCTTGCGAATGGTTGGCTGGCATCATCCATTCACAAATGTGATTCGCTCGCAGGGCATGCGAATGGATGTAATAAAAGTCAGACTGAACTGACTTTTATTACAGCCGCTATCTGCCGAAAAAGGTGGCGGGTGCTGACGTTCCTAGGGAAACGCCCAGTGCTTGCATTTGATTTTCTTCCTTTTTTTGTATTTTACAATGTGGCAATATGTGCCTGTACTGCTGTCCTGAGATAACAGCTCGGTATTGTGGCGGAAGAAGAACCGTAGTGATAAATGTAAAACAGGTTTCCCTAAGCTAGCGTTTCCAAAGCCCCTCTAGAAATTCTGCCTTTGACTATGAATCCTGCACAGAACCCTGCAATTAATGTGAAATGTACAGTATTACGTTACCCTGTAGCTGGTACATTGGACATAAATAGTCATTAGCACCAGCAGTGATTTCTTTTTGTCACAGTAAAAGCAACAACTTCTGACACTGTCTAAGCTTGACAGATTCACATCTGCTACAAATAGCGGAGTTCTAGAACACCAGCTAAACGCCATCCGTCAAAACTTTGCTTAAATAAGGTACTGGAGAATATCTGCACACTTGCCATTTTATTAGACAAACTTTCAGGGCTGGTTCGCACACATGTACTAGAACCAGGGGTGCCAAGAGAGGGGGGGAGCAGGTACAATTTACCCGGGCCCGGGCCTGTCAGGGGGGCCCTGGTCTGGACACACAGGGTTTTTTTTTATTTGGTGGCAAGTACCCCCAACATGACCCATTCCATTAGGTACAAAATGCTCTGTTCCTGGACTTCCCTGCCAGTGGCAGTTAAAGAGGGGCAGTCACATCAACTGCCAGTGAGTCCAGGACAGTGATGCTTGGGGTGGCAGTATATATGACCCCCCCCCTTTTTGAATATTGGACTGTGCTGCAGGCTCACATCTGTAACTGCCACTGGCAGGGAAGTCCAGGAACAGAGCATTTTGTAACTAATGGAATGGTCCATGTTGGAGGGTATGTGTAAATCCTTTGCAAAGAGCATGTAACCCCTGGCAGAGCATGTTAACCCCTGGCAGAGCATGTTAACCCCTTAATATGCATTGAGCATTACGGTGTGTGGTATAACATGTAATGAGCATTATGGCATGTGGTATAATATGTAATTGGGTGTGTGACATGTGTAATAGGCATTACAGTGTAAATTGTTGTACGTGTATCCACCTTGGAAGCAGTGGCGTAACAACGGGTCCGTAGAGTGTGCAGTAGCTTCGTCCGTGGGGGCCCCAGGAAGTTGTTGTACCGGGGCCCAGGATTTCTCTTGGCGGCCCTGACTAGAACTATGAACTAAAAATAATGTTTTAGTGTTGTGCTGTAACCAATGTTCTATGGGCCTTATTCTGATTCACTCTCAGAGGCAAATTCCTTCTCAGATGGACAAAACCGTGTGCACTGCAGGTGGGTTAGATATAATGGGCGAGATTTAATGGGATGCGGAAAAATGGCACTTTCCGAAATCGCACCATATCTCACTTCAAATCAAATCAAATTTTTTTACAGTGAATTCGCATATTTAATGAGATGCGAATTTGCGGCAAAAAAGTTTGATATGGTGTGATGATGTGCGATTTTTAGTCATGAAAATGTGTGATTTTTTTTTTTAAACATGAAAAAAAATGGCGTGGGGTCCCCTCTCCTGAGCATAACCAGCCCTGGGCTCATTGAGCTGGACCTGGTTCCAAAAATACGGGGGACAAAAAACGTAGGGGTCCCCCGTATTTTTTAAACCAGCCCCAGACTCTTGGACCGGTCCTGGTTCCAAAAATACGGGGGACAAAAAATCTGGGGGGTCCCCCGTATTTTGAAACCAGCACCGTACTCGGTGTCATGCCACAGCCAGGGGACACTTTTTACATAAGGTCCCCCGGCCATACCATGAGCACTGTGGCTGGTCAGCCTTGGACAGGGTACCTGGGGGAGTGGGGACACCCCCCCCCCAATAAAGGCCCCCGCAGGCTTCACCCGTCCAGGGCTGAAGCCTGGGGCTGTCACCGGCGTCCGTGGGCATTGTACGCCGGCCTGATAGGGTTAAATCATTCATACATAACATGCTTTATACAGGTGAATTTATAATAAACATTTATACTAATTACAAACAGGTAGATTTCATTATTTCAGAGCGCAAGGTATAATCCCCTGTAACAGTGTAGAAATAAAGCAGTCAGTATTTTCCCTGCACATAAACAAAATAACTCACCCAAATAACTGACCCCCCTGCAGTGCACATGGTTTTGTCCATTTGAGAAGGAATTTGCCTCTGAGAGTGAACAAGAATAAGGCCCTATGTGTGTGTGTGTGTGTTTTTTTTTTTAAACCTTAAAATGTTTAGATGTTTGTATGGCATGTGTCCTCAGCCCTTGCTTCCTATAGTACAGCATCTGAAATTAACCGTTTGAGTGCCAACATCTCCGTGAGTGATGCGTAAAATATCCGCTAAAAATGCCAGTGTCACTCACATTTGTTATATAAATTCAATAATAAAAATGTTGCATAAAAAAAAAAAGTTTATATTTCCAATATAAGGTAAACATTACAGGCCATTTTGATTAATTAAAATGTTTGCTTGGCAAATTTCACACCTATTTTGACAAATTCACTTGGCACTCAAAGGGTTAAAAGCAGATAGGTCTACATTTTGGAAATTCTATTAATTTCCCCCCATACACACTAGACGATAAATCGTTAATAGTATATCATTCATATCATCTAATGAATATCCGGTACTTATATGTTAGTTGGGCGCCCACTAAGCTATTTGCTTAGTTTTCCGCGTACGCTCGCCAGCTTCGGGCTCGGTGGCTCGCCACACTATATAAAATTAACTCCACGCCGACATGGATAGTGGGGGTATGACCGAACTATAGTGGGCGCCCAACTAACATATAAGTACCAAACATCCTTAATATTGTTAACGATGCATGCTCCTGTGGGTTGTTAACAATTTCTACTGTGTGAACATACAGCTCCATGTTGACTATATTGTCAATGTCAATACTGTACATCAGGAGGGTGAGGGTTTGAGGAGGGCAGATGACGTCACTGAATGATATTGTGTATTGTGTTTGCAATAGACCATTTGCCTGGGAGCCGATAATGATATTGGAGGTGGAGCAAACCATCTACTTCACACAGAAAGTTAAGACCTAAAATAAAAAAGGTTTTTCTTCAACTGATATCACATAGAATATTCTACTTAGACAGTGATTTTTAGAACTGTGTGTGAAATGTCTGAATATAAAATATTAGTCCTTTCAATGTACAAAATTGGTACAGTAGTTGTCGATTAATTACAGATTAAAACTATTTCCTGTGTTGGCTTATTATGCTTTGGGACAGAGGTGGCCGAACCGGTCCTCGAGATCTACCAACGGTCCACGTTTTCCATATCACCTAGCTGGTGCACAGCTGTAGTCATTACTAACTGTCACATTTTCAAACCCGCTGCATTCATTCCTATGATAGATCTACAGGTGGCCTGAGAAACATGCACCGTTGGTAGATCTTGAGGACAGGTATGGTCCTTTGGAACCAAATCTTTGGGTTATATTTACTAAACAGTGACATATCTAAGCTACATGTTGTTGGTGATTGCAATGATATCAAATGCAAAGCACGCCTGGTCTTGCACTTAATGTTATTGTAGATTCAAATACAAACAATCAGCAGCCATTTAGAATATATACTGGATATAGCAACTTCAATATCAGCGGAACACTAAAGGAGCCTAACACACTGGGCGATTGCAGGGCATTTTCTAAGCGATCTGACTAGAAGCCAGGAGAGCGCTGGAGAGGGTTTGGTGCAGTATAAATTACATCTTATTGTGACTTGTGTGCTGTAATAAATGTATTCTGGTCATTATTATTATGTGAAACAGGTGTGTGTGTGTGGCGGCTATGTGTATGTATACTATATGTGTTTGTGTATGGCGGCTATGTGTATATATATACTGTGTTTACGTGTGTGTGGTGGATATGTGTATGTATACTGTTGTTATATGTGTGTGTGGCGGCTATGTGTATATACAGTATACTGTGTTTACGTGTGTGTGGTGGATATGTGTATGTATACTGTTGTTATATGTGTGTATGGCGGCTATGTGTATATATACTGTGTTTATGTGTGTGTGGTGGATATGTCTATGTATACTGTTGTAATATGTGTGTGTGGCGGCTATGTGTATATATACTGTGTTTATGTGTGTGATGGATATGTGTATGGATACGTGTTTAAATGTGTGTGTGGCGGCTCTGTGTATGTATACTGTATGTGTTTGTGTATGGCGGCTATGTGTATGTATACTGTGTTTATGTGTGTGTGCTGGATATGTGTATGTATACTGTTGTTATATGTGTGTGTGGCGGCTATGTGTATGTATACTGTGTTTATGTGTGTGTGGCGGCTATGTGTATGTATACTGTGTTTATGTGTGTGTGCTGGATATGTGTATGTATACTGTTGTCATATGTGTGTATGGCGGCTATGTGTATGTATACTGTGTTTATGTGTGTGTGGCGGCTATGTGTATGTATACTGTTGTTATATGTGTGTGTGGCGGCTATGTGTATGTATACTGTGTTTATGTGTGTGTGGTGGATATGTGTATGTATACGTGTTTATATGTGTGTGTGGCGGCTATGTGTATGTATACTACTGTTTATGTGTGTGTGTGGCGGCTATGTGTATGTATACTGTGTTTATGTGTGTATGGCGGCTATGTGTATGTATACTGTTGTTATATGTGTGTATGGCGGCTATGTGTATGTATACTGTGTTTATGTGTGTGTGGCGGCTATGTGTATGTATACTGTTGTTATATGTGTGTGTGGCGGCTATGTGTATGTATACTGTGTTTATGTGTGTGTGGTGGATATGTGTATGTATACGTGTTTATATGTGTGTGTGGCGGCTATGTGTATGTATACTACTGTTTATGTGTGTGTGTGGTGGATATGTGTATGTATACTGTGTTTATATGTGTGTGGTGGATATGTGTATGTATACGTGTTTATATGTGTGTGTGACGGCTATGTGTATGTATACTACTGTTTATGTGTTTGTGTATGGCGGCTATGTGTATATATACAGTGTTTATGTGTGTGTGGTGGATATGTGTATGTATACTGTGTTTATATGTGTGTGTGGCGGCAATGTGTACAGATGGAGCCTTCTTCAACTAGTTTTCTCTGGATAGCCATGTTATATACTGCACTGGTCATTGTATATCAGTGATGTAAGAGCGAGTGCCGCCAATTCACATCTACTCTACAGAATTCTCTGGAGGGCACTTCGCCGGCTGTTACTGTACCTCAGTTGTTTTCTAAGTGTGTGTGTGTGTGTGTGTGTATATATATATATATATATATATATATATATATATGAGAAAAACAAGAAGGAGCACACACATGAGCAGTAATATCACAGTTTTTACTAAAAGGTGTAAAAAGCTCACATAGACTTCAATAAAGAAATATCAGCATGGAGAGTATTCACCGCGTCACACAACACAACACCATCCGGATACAGGACACTGACTTCAGCAGACCTGGCGGGATGAGGGCGGCAAGATGAACCACAGTGCGGAACAGCAATTCAGCGATCCAGTACGTCAGGAGACCACGCCCCAACGCGTTTCATCACCAAGACTTTGTCAGGAGGCGCCTCATGGCGAAGCTTTTTACACCTCTTAGTAAAAACTGTGATATTACTGCTCATGTGCGCGCTCCTTCTTGTTTTTCTCCTACAAGTTCCCTGCTGCTGGGGCTTGGGCAAGCCCTTATTGGAGTTGAGCTGCACTACATTCTTTGGGACGGAGGTTCCTTTGATAGGACTTTGCGTAGAATTGGAATTTTGTATATATACATATATATATATACATATATATATATATATAAATGGTACTCTTTACCTAGCACGGCGCCCATCGCGGGCATTGAATGCACTAAAAAATCGGGTGCGACGCGACCGATGCCCGCGATTTCCCATAGGGACCAATGTTAAATTTCTCAATTGACCCGATTTTACTGTTCAATGCCTCAATTGACACGATTTTTCCATAGGAAACAATGTTAAATGGCCCACAGAGGCCAAATAGTCACCCTGAAGTGTGAAATGGCCCCCACAATTGTTAACGCCACCCCACGATCAACGTGAACCCGAAGCGTGGCGAGCGCAGCGAGCCCGCGAGGGGCGGCGGTACGCGTCCTACGACCTTTTCATACCCCCACTATCCACGTTGGCGTGGAGTTGAGAATAGAATAGTGTGGCGAGCGCAGCTCGCCACCGAGCCCGAAGCGTGGCGAGCGCAGCGAGCCCCGCGAGGGGACGAGGATACCTGTGAAGCCCGCGAAGGGACGCGTTTACCTGTGAAGGTATCCACGTCCGCTCGCCACGCTTCGGGGTCGGTGGCTCGCTGCACTCGCCACACTATTCTATTCTCAACTCCACGCCGACGTGGATAGTGGGGGTATGAAAAGGTCGTAGGACGCGTACCGCCGCCCCTCGCGGGCTCGCTGCGCTTCGGGTTGACGTTGATCGTGGGGTGGCGTTAACAATTGTGGGGGCCATTTCCCAGTTCAGGGTGGCTATTTGGCCTCTGTGGGCCATTTAACATTGTTTCCTATGGAAAAATCGTGTCAATTGAGGCATTGAACAGTAAAATCGGGTCAATTGAGAAATTTATCATTGTTCCCTATGGGAAATCGCGGGCATCGCGTCGCACCCGATTTTTAGTGCATTCAATGGCCGCGATGCCCGCGATTTTTTTACCTGCGATGCCCACGATCAAAATCGTGGGCGCCGTGCTAGGTAAAGAGTACCATATAAATATATATATATATATATATATATTTAAAGGCAATATGCTGCGATATGTTTTCAGTATTAATATAATACGGTTTTTAATGTGTGTGTGTGTGCGCAGAAACCCCCAACGAGAATGCTGCATTTGCCCCTGACTTCAGTGCTGATTGGTTGACATAGGCCACTCCTCCTCTGGCTTACTTCTCCTCCCTTATCACTGCTTCATATATCTACCCCTGAGTACCTTACCAGCAAGTACTGCTAACATTGTAGCACCCCACCATAGAGCCATTCAGTCCTAGTGATCTTTGCAGCGGTTTACACAATGCACATTAGGGGAAAATTTGTTTTTGGGTGGCTTTGCAGCCATTTCATGGTAGCTTTTAAAACCCATTGCTTAGTAATTCTGGTTGTTAATATAGGTCTAATGGGAAAAAAATCAGGATAGAGATTTATTTTATCTAAAGTGTGGTGTTACTGCGTTTAGGTGTTTCAGACCTGCTTATTAGTACATTTTCCCAATACAGCATCTCCAAAAGAGTCTTGCACAGCAATTAGGTCTCACTATGGGCCAGATGTATCAAGCTTCAAAAAGTGATAAAATGGAGAGTGATAAACAACCAGCCAATCAGCTCCTAATTTACAAGTTACAGTTTGGGTTTGAAAAATAACATGTACAGTAGGAGCTGATTGGCTGATTTGTTTATCATTCTCCACCAATAGATTAGGCTGCATCAAAACTTGAAGTAACAGTAATTTTAGCAAATTAGGGTATGCAGTTTAGTAATAAAATTAGACGGTTAACTGGAAGCAGGAAAGCTACAATGATGATAGCGCAAATTTCAACGATACAATTGCAAATCTGTAAACTGAAGATGTAGAGCAAAAAAAGCTAAAAAACAGTTAAAATAATATGATCCATAATGCTTACATGTTAATACACAAAATAAACAAATTTGATAATAGTGTCTCTTTAACACTCATGGCGCGGTATTCAATGCCGTCGGCGAGTGGGTTTGTGTGGCGAGGATGGCTTGTTTTCTACGAGGATCGCTGAAATCAAGCTTTCCTCACCGTCTAACCCCCTCGCCGGCTGCCCGCTGTATTCAATGTTCTGGGGAAATCCTCACCGTCAGAGGTAGGCGAGGATTCCCTGGAACAGCGAGGGAGACACAGACCCACTCGCCATTTCCACCTCGCTGTGAAGGGGACGCCGTTGAATATTCTGATGGCGAGCTATCGGCACTGCTCGCCATATAGCTCGCTGTCAGAGGCTCGCTGGCACCATTAATGTTAAAGGGACACTATTGAGTGAGTCTACCACAACTCCATGGTCATCAGTAAAAATAAGAAATAATACATCTCACTTGTGCCGGTAGGGTAATTTCTACAGCTATATGAGAATAACAAGTAGCAAAATGTAAGAAAAACATAAAATGCAGAATTGGATTGTCGTTTTGAAGGAAACGCCTGTTCCCTCTCATGGACAAGCGTGCTGGCGGTCCCGTATTTAGTAGAGTGCTGTTGCCTTTGTAGTTATCCATGTGAGCAATGACAACATAATACATATGAGCAATGAGCAGAGAATATGCGATGTGCATGTGTGCAAAGAATAACTTGGATAAAATCGCTGAACAGCATGCAAGTAATATAATGGGCATAGTACTAAGGTAAGTAGAAAGCCAACAACTGAAGCAACAACTAAAAAATAAAATAATGAGAACAGGTAAATTTCATGCTTCCATAACTAAAATAAAAAGCATAGCTAAAAAACAATTCTGTTTAACCTACTAAAGACAGGGTTAATACTTGTGGCCCACAGTCAACAATGGTAACAGAAATAGCACATCTATCATTGATAAATCAGCAGCACGGGAGGAACATTCAACCTTTGTTATTGCCAGTTACCAGGAGCTAGATGTGATACATCCCTAATACAGATTTGGGCACCAGTGCTTCAGGAGCTGAGCTTACTGCTCTCTGGTTCCAGTTCCCGCTAGGAAAAGTGATGTGGAAACAAAACAGTTAAAAGCCTGAATTTTGCCGCAAATTCTCGATGATGTCATTCTGGGTGAAGATGTCATGTGTATAAGCTATAGGGTGAAATGTAATAGGATGAGAGATTCAGAAAGTGAGAGATTTGGTAAGTAATCTCCAGTTTTTTTAAAAGCGGCAATTATTTACATTGCAACATCAAAATGGTGTTGCAGTGTAAATGATTGCCGCTTTAAAAAAAAAAAAAACCTGGAGATTTCTTACCAAATCTCTCACTTTCTGAATCGCCCAACCTATTAAATTTCACCCTTTAACTTGTTCATCTCCAAACGGTTCCACATCAGGAAATATTTATTTTGAATCTTTATTTAAAGTGTTTATGAAAAGAAAGTTCCTGGGCCGGGCGTTCCGGGGTTAGAGCATGATGGTTTTCTACCACGAGCTTTGGAGATGGTGACAGATCACTGAAGTCATTTGCAATGGTTTTAAAGCATGTAGTTTATTTTTGGAATGATTTGTAGATCAGTCCTGAATTACTGAATGTTTCCCAGAGGTTATTAGCGTGGTTTTATCTGAGCTTGGGCCATTCCATGGTGTGTTGGGCTGTTTGTGGCTTCATCTACTTATAAACTATAAATTATGGCCCTCATATGTGTTCAAGGGTCACACAAAACCCATGGAGGATATGTCGCTGATCTGAAGCCTGAGGAGCTGACTCAATGTTGAGAATACAGCAAAAATCGGAGAAAATTTGCACCATGACAAAATGAAGTTGTGCCGCAGGTTATCCAGTCTTTAGGCCAATAAAAAGTTGACGGTTGATAGGTCGAGCACTATTGGTCGGCATGCATTGGGTCAACTTGGTCAAACGGTCAACATGATGATGGTCAACGCGGCATCATATGTGGTCAACAATTATTTTAGAACTTTTTTATACTGTACCATCCACATTGATTAAGACTGGGAATGGTAACCTCGGCCAAAAAGGAGCAGAGAAGGGAACTACGTTAAAAATTTACACCACAAAACCTGAAATAACCCTCATGTTGACATTTTCATGTGTGTTTTAGAGATAGTGGACCTTATTCTGGTCTGTTCGCGCAGGGACCAAGGTGTGGCACGTGCGCAGCCACATTTCTGTGCATGTGCATACATTGGGTGCGTGCGGCCACATCGAACAGACTGTTCGCCAGGTGCACGCACCCAAGACTGTGGACGGGGCGCGGCGGATAGTCATGCCCATGGGAACGCTCAGCGTTTCATTGGTGTTCCCATGTAAATACTGGGCGTTCCCATGGAAATCGCGGGGGGGGGGACGTGGGCGGACAGCTGACATCACCGGATGTCAGTCCCCTGCCCATTTCCTACCAAATGTGCATGCATATATAAGTGACTTGAAAGTCACTTTATATATGCATACACGCACCACATTGTTCGATGGTCGGCGACCATCAAAAGATGTGGGAGGTTCCCCCTGGCATGTGAATGAATGTTTATGTAAAACATCCATTTGCAGCCCATGCGAATGTACGCAGTGTGCGAGGGGGGGGGGGCGCGCATATCACCATTCGCAGGGCGGGTTCTGGTTGACGCACAAGGCTGCAAAATCACATCTGAGCAAATCAACTAGAATAACCCCCAGTATCTTTTATAGGAGATCTAATTGGATAACCCGTAAAAAAAAAATCAGTGAAACATCAGAAAAATTGCAAAATAACTTTAGTTTTTCACTTTTTCACTGTTTTATCTCACCTAATTGGATACCCTCTATATTTCTGGGTAATGTTTGTGGGCAACATATAAAAGAAAGCCGTGTTTATTGTACATGTAAAAATAAATAATTAAACAAATAAATGTATTTGCACTCCTTGTAGTGCAACACGATTTGTCCAGGTGCAAAGTTACTCCTGTATTTTCTTTGCTCCAAACTCTGAATGAACCCCTGCGATCTGACAGTAGCTCTACTGCATCTTGTTAGTATGAGGTTATTGTAGTCATGGCTATGAAAATCACTTTGATGGTTAATTAATTGTCCTATGTGATACATGTGTCCTCCTGTGCACTACAAGTGTCCTGTGTGGTACATGTATCCTGTGTGGTACATGTATCCTGTGTGGTACATGTATCCTGTGTGCTACAAGTGTCCTATGTGCTACAAGTGCCCTGTGTGCTCCAATTGTCCTGTCATGTGTGCTACATGTGTACTGCGTGCTGCATGTGTACTGCGTGCTACATGTGTACTGTGTGCTAAATGTGTACTGTGTGCTACATGTACAATGTGTGCTGCATGTGTACTGTGTGCTGCATGTGTACTGTGTGCTGCATGTGTACTGTGTGCTGCATGTGCACTGTGTGCTGCATGTCTACTGTGTGCTGCATGTGTGCTGTGTGCTGCATGTCTACTGTGTGCTGCATGTGTACTGTGTGCTGCATGTGCATTGTGTGCTGCATGTCTACTGTGTGCTGCGTGTCTACTGTGTGCTGCGTGTCTACTGTGTGCTACATGTCTACTGTGTGCTGCATGTCTACTGTGTGCTGCATGTGCATTGTGTGCTGCATGTCTACTGTGTGCTGCGTGTCTACTGTGTGCTACATGTCTACTGTGTGCTGCATGTCTACTGTGTGCTGCATGTGTACTACCAGTGTATGCTGTCAGTGTCTCATCTATGGTACTGTACCTAATCCTGCCCAGACACAGGGAAGGGAAGCTTCAGCAATGGTAGTACCTCAAACCTAATTCACAGCACTGCTCATACTGTACTGAGTATTATTCCTTATAGACATTACCCGTGTCCAGTCACACCCAAATCAGTGTACAGTGCTGTGAATCATATACCAGAGAGATGGGAGTTGAACACCTTTCCCAGTAACACCTACAATCTGGAAGTCATTGCAGTTACACCTGCATTACACTGGCGTATTCTCTCTGCGCGGGGGGACAATAATACCAATGCCCTTGCTTTATCTGACTCGCACTGCATATATGTTGATAAGATTTCTAATTAATTTTCTTGCTCTAGAACAAATGACACTAATCTGACCTTTTCCCTCATGGAGAAAACAGCTGAAATATTTGATTGCGTGGGTTGCCCGCGCTAATTGTTTTTAATGGATGTAACATGTAAATATGTCGCCAGGGTTGGGTGAGGTCGATACTGCTGGGAAATTCAGCAGGTGCTTAGGTACTACACTCCCTATTGTGATGTCATCTCCTTCTATTAGAAATAACCCGCGGCATTATGTGTATTTTGCTAGATAACTGATTATCACTCGTGCACATACAAATGTCAGACTGGCCTTACTTACATTACTGATGAGCATCCTTACACCTTCCCGCTATCCCATGATGCTATGAGAGCCAAATGCATGAGCAGTATGTCTGCTGGATGCTTATACAAAATGCAGTTACACGTATCATTTTGTGGCCCCTATGTTATTGGATTTTGTTAGAATTGTAAATGAAACTTGTTAAACAACATCTACAATAATTTAATAGCAGACATGTGCCGACAGTCGGTATTTCATGCCCTACGGCGTGGTGGGAGAATAAAATAGTGTGCCCAAGGCATGGTGAGCAGACGCGGTACACGGACAGTGTCCATGTTAACTATGTCGACTTTCGGAACAAAAAAATTGCAAAGAAATCATGTCGAACTTTTGATTGTTGATCTTCCCATTTTCGATCTACCCTTCCAACCCTGTCGACCTTAGCCGTGTTGACGTATTTAAGGTGTCGACCTTCAGTGGTCGATCCAATGCATGTCGACATAAATTGGGTCAAGCCAATGACTTATACCCATAAAATGCCTCAGTGATATCACTGGATCTCCAGGCAATGACAGGATCCATTCGGATCTGCAGAATATGTTGTCACATTCTAAAAAAGTTAAAATATAATAATAATAATAATAATAATAATAATAATAAAAAGAATAGTAATAATAAAAATTAAACATTAAATACAATTAAATGGCTTCCACCACTGTATGTAGGGGAATAAAGCATCACTGTGAAGTGAAAAAGACAATTAAATAGTTATTGGGGTAATTTCAGGATCTGTTTTATTAAATATAATCGGATTCTCGTTACACAAATTCTATTTCTATGTTATCGAACCACTGAGATAAAATATAGGATAAAGCGCCTATAGAGGCTGTAGGGGAAGATGTACAATTCGTGTACTTACCACAATGACAGAGACTCCCGCAGTAGTGCTGTTGGGTTTAGGACCAGTATTGAAATGTTTCTTTATCTTTCCAGCCACCGATAGCGGGTACTCATTTTCTGGCAGACCATCGTCCTATAGGGAAACATATATAACATACAGTAATAACAGCCATCTATCAATACAAAGGGAAAAACTGAGACAGACACTTTCATTTGACACCTAAATTAAATTGGTAACTGTGCCAAACAAGCTTACTTCACTTGCCAAACTCCCCCAGCAACGGGAGGTACTAGTGGCGGTGCACATTAGGGCCTGCAGCCAGCGGCTTTATCAGCAGGCCAGCCAGCCATGTACTAAGAATGAGTCACACTGACTCATTATAGTACGCTGATGGCTGCATACCGTAATAAAAAAGGAGGAGGAGGCGGCCCAGACGGACTGTTGATTCCAAAGACTTGGGCAAAAAACTGGAAGTGAATACAGACATTAAAATACTTTGTGAAATACAAAATATTTTATACAAACCCAAAGAGATTAAAAATGATCCAGATCCATGTGAGCCATGTACATCTATACTATCAGCTCCACCGTCTCCCATAATACATAAATAGAGAAAAATTGCATAAACTTGTATGGAAACTAGAAAAACGATTATAATACTTATTACTTATTGGCCAACTGCGTGGCCAATGAGGCAGTTGGTCACCATCATCATGCTGCTATGATGACAGACCTATTTTTGCATTGAACCTGAAGGTGTAGCTCCTTCCACCCTGTTGTTGCTCTGGTCCTGGAGAACAGATGGAGCTGCAAAGGAGATGGGATCGGTTGTGCGCTGAGGACCTGTGCGTGAGGTTTGTATGACGATAGACATGGATCCTGTGTGTCTGAGCACATCTCCTACCGCTACTACTGCCACTAATAGTACTACCGCCACCACAGCCACCGCTACCCCTTCTACCACTTCTAACTAAGGGGCAGATGTATTAAGCCTGGAGAAGAAATAAACTGGAGATAAAGTGGAGATAACTTGGAAGAGATAACGCACCAGCCAATCAGCTGTGTTTGAAATATGACAGTTGGGATCTGATTGGCTGGTGCGTTATCTCCTTCCACTTTATCTCCAGTTTATCTCTTCACGAGGCTTAATACATCTGCCCCTAAATTCCTCAGATGTATCAGTGCACACCCACGCTTCTAGGTGCCATGTTCACAATCTCTTTTCACAATCTCTCCATATATGGAACTAGACACGCCCTTTGGGTGGGGCATGACACGCCACCTCAATGGGGTGCTGTGCAAAATTATACTACCAACTATAATCTCCCTGAAACTAGTTTTCAAAAGCAGACAAGTACGGTGATTGTACTATAAAGCAGTTAGTTACATCTCGCTTCTATTTGACTTACATTAACCCATGGGTGTTCAAGAACTTGCAGAGCAGAAAACCGCTGGTCTACGTCTACCTGTAGCATCATGGTGATAAGTCCCTGCAGGAGAAGCAAATGCGGGTGATCTGAATTCACAATGACTAACGACACTGGACAGAATCTGTAACAAAATCTTAAACTTGTGCATGAACATGATAGATGTCTTCCACATCATGGTAGGCAGCAGTACTGAGATCAGCATAAAAGTTTTAACGTAAGGACAACATTTCCCCAGAGCAAACAATATATGACATTGTCCATACTATGGGAAATACGACTTTCTGAGGAATCTATATACTGTACAGCATTTAATCGGCAAGATTTGACTGTATGTCGTTCTTATGGGTGTGCAAGAGGATGCCAATTACAGTATGTCAACCTGAGCAGTCCCTGAGATTAAAGCTGCCCATGCACTAGTAAGATTTATCTTCAGATCTGGCTGGTTGGAACAAAAACATGGCTATGGATGAGAGCAAATGACAGTTGACCATTTGCTTGGAAATGCTGGAAAACTGACAAACTGTCACTCATCCATAACCATGTTTTGGTTCCAACCAGCCAGATCTGAAGATAAATCTTACTAGTGTATGGGCACCTTAAGGCTGTAGTGGTAATCATTTAAAAGGAAATACCAACATGTTTTTGCTTTAGAAATTATTGGTGCTTTAAAGCAACAGCTACAGCATATAGTATATTCACTGAGATCACTCCAATTCACAGAACTTGTACCCCACTATATATATATATATATATATATATATATATATATATATATATATATATATATATATATACACACACACACTTAGTACTGGGTGGCGTTTATTTATAGCTCCATACTATTGGTCTCTGTAGAAGATAAATGTTATATTTTTTCCTCCTACGCTGCATGTGGTATTTATATGTTACCTTTGCAGAATCGGAAACGTTGTCCCAGTACGGGGATGGGAAATCCACCTGGCCCATTAAAATCTGATCGAAAAGTACTTCCTGGTCATCTCCACTGCTAAATAACAAACACACATTTTAATTGTATAAATACAAGGGTGGTTCGCTGCACCAAGCTTCAAACATCTGCCCCACTGTTCCAGCATCAGGTGTAAGATGGCGGTGCTGGCGGAAAAACGTCCAAACATTGAGGTGCACAGTGTGATCAGATTTCTGCGTATAAGTGTGCATCAGCAGCTGGAATTCATTGCCTACTTGTCACGGTGTACGGTGATAATTTCATGTCATGGAGAGGGTTGGTGCTCTGCCTGTGGTGGTTGTGTGTGGCTGGCCAGTTCGCTTCTCATCTTGAAAGTCTGCCCTGTTTCCATGAGATCAATTTCAGCTGCTGCTGTGCCATTTATATGCACAAATCTGATCACATTATGCACCTCTATGTTTCACTATGTTGCCGCCAGTCCTGACAGTTTCACATTTACAACAATTCATATTCCAATATAACCGCACTGAAATAGTGTGGACCCATCTAGATGTATTTTTTGACTCTACAGTTATAAGTGTGGAAATCTTACATTCATTTGTGGTGCAACCTGTTCCCTAACCAGACAAAACAATCATTTTATAGCAATACTTGCACTAGGGAAAGTGAGTAGGTGTTTTACACATACCCGCGAAATGGAGGAAAGCCGCAGAGTAGGATGTAGGTAATGACACCAGCTGCCCAGATGTCCACCTTTAAGCCATACCTTTAAAAAACACACAAAAAAACATGTTATTTGCTAAACAATATACTGTACTTAATTTCTGTAGTTGCCATATGTGCAATATTAAGAAACATTAATATCTGAATGTAGTTGAGCTGCCAATATTTATTTTTTAAACATGGGGAAGGGGATACTGGGACGAATAACCTGTGCACTAGTACCACATATAATTTTCGATTTTACGGTATTGCGTATAGGTATATGTGATAATCCACAATTTAGGTGTATCCGGTGCCTGTGCACTAATCAAAGTCGTGGAGGTGCTCCCCTGAGAGTAATATATAATGCAAGAAAGGGAAGAGAAAGTACTCTCTCTTTTTGGGGGCACGCTTTTAATTAAAACTTAACGTTTATTAACAAGTTATAAAAAAGGTTTTAAGATGACATAACAGTACGAACACACATAAAACATACAAAATGAATTCTATTAGCACCAATTCTGTGCTGATTGTGGATTGGTCAATTATAGTAGTCTTACCGGTACTTGTTTCCTATCTGGGCGCCCACTAAGTAAATTGAGCACCATGCTATTCTCCGTAGTGAAATCTGATCGCATCGCATCGTACACATACACGATATTGAACGATGCGATGCGATGCGATGCGATCCGATTCGATTTCCCATAGGAAACAATGTTAAATGGCTCAATTTAGCCAAATTATCATAGGAACAATAGTAAATGGGCCAAAAACACCCCTGAACATTGAAATGTCCCCCCAAAAGTAGTTGACGCCACCCCACCATCAACGTGAACCCGAAGCGTGGCGAGCGCAGCGAGCCCGCGAGGGGCGGCGGTACGCGTCCTCCGACCTTTTCATGCCCTACTATCCACTAGGGCGTGGAGTGAGAATAGAATAGTGTGGCGAGCGCAGCGAGCCACCGAGCCCGAAGCGTGGCGAGCGCAGCGAGCCCCGCGAGGGGACGCGGATACCTTCACAGGTAAACGCGTCCCTTTGCGGGCTTCCCAGGTGTCCGCGTCGCCATGGACACCTGGGAAGCCCGCGAGGGGACGCGTATAACTGTGAAGGTATCCGCGTCCCCTCGCGGGGCTCGCTGCGCTCGCCACGCTTCGGGCTCGGTGGCTCGCTGCGCTCGCCACACTATTCTATTCTCACTCCACGCCCTAGTGGATAGTAGGGCATGAAAAGGTCGGAGGACGCGTACCGCCGCCCCTCGCGGGCTCGCTGCGCTCGCCACGCTTCGGGTTCACGTTGATGGCGGGGTGGCGTCAACTACTTTTGGGGGGACATTTCAATGTTCAGGGGTGTTTTTGGCCCATTTACTATTGTTCCTATGATAATTTGGCTAAATTGAGCCATTTAACATTGTTTCCTATGGGAAATCGGATCGCATCGCATCGCATCGCATCGCATCGTTCAATATCGTGTATGTGTACGATGCGATGCGATCCGATTTCAGTACGGTGCCGTACGTAGAAAACCTGGGCGCCCAGATAGGAAACAAGTACCGTCTTACCAAGTCAGAGAAATTCTGATTGGAAGCTGCCAATCACACAAAGAGGTGAAAAAGAAAAGAAAGGTACCACACTGTATGAAGTGGACCGCGAATATTCTTATAATATTTTACACCAAATATTAGTATTAATTAAGGCCTTTTTGTTCTTGCTAATATTTTCCTAAGAAATAAGGAAATTGCTTCTAATGGGGTGGTATTTGGCTAAAGGGTTTGTCAGAGAGAGTAATAAATTTTGCTGGAGGTTGATGCACCGAGAGACAAAAAAAAGGAGAAAGAGAAAAATGGAGAAAAAGACAGAGCCAAAGTAAAAGATAGAAGAGAGAAGAAAGAAAAAAAGAGAGAGAAAAAGGATGAGGAAGAAAGTGGAGTTAATAGGTGTTAGTACATCCCTGCAGTTTGTTTGTTAGCACGGTGACTGCTGCTGATTGCTGTATACGGACTGGCTCAACCAATCCCTGCAATTGAGCGGGTCTGTCCGTGTGACAGTTGCAGATTTGGGTGTGAAACAGTTAAGGTATTGAGTCACTCAATGTTAGAGTGGGTGACCCCCTGGTTGGCTAATGCCCTTGCAAACCTTTTTTATAACTTGTTAATAAACGTTAAGTTTTAATTATAAGCGTGCCCCCAAAAAGAGAGAGTACTTTCTCTTCCCTTTCCTGCCAATATTTATGTAATTGAGGGTTGTCAGATCGCTAGAATCTTGACATGAAGGGACCAGTGATGTCACCTGGACTCAACAGTGGTTACACCAATTAGAGGTGAATCGATAGTTACAGAACACAAAAAGCCTCTCTCTACGGAATGTTCGCCAATTAAAGATGGGAAATCTTTCATATTCTTTCCTGAGTTAATGTTTCCGTGTTTAATGGAAAAAACATTTAGAAAATGATTAAACTCAAATGCAGTATGTAATGTTTCTAAATTAAAATGAAGACAAAATGTATAAATATACTTACGGCAACACATTAACATAAAACATGCAATAATTAAAAATGTTTTATACAATTATGACGAGTTAAATAAGAACCAAATGATACTGTATCTATTCTGATAATGTGTTTGTATTATATATCCCTTGCATACAGTGGACAGTTGTTTTAACATTATTGAGATTAGTAGGGTGTGAAAAGCTGGAGTTTGTGCAACAATGCACTTATTTATAAAGCAGCAATCATTTATAAGTCAAAAGCAACCTAGTGTTAATGAATTGCCACTTTAAAACTATGGGCACTTAAAAAAATGTCCGAACTTCTTTGTTCTCACACCTCATTTACCCCATTATCTACTATACGAAGTATATTTTGACATCAATAGTGTCTGATTCATATTTGTAAGCAAAGCAAAAAACGCAGGTGGGGCAGATATAACATGTGCAGAGTTAGATTTGGGTGGGGTATGCTCAAACTGAAATCTAAATTGCATTGTAAAAGATGTCTGATATTTGTGGGCTACATGCAGAAGCAGACAGTATTTACCCTGCACAGGAACAATATCAATGCATTTGCTCCCCTTGCATGGCAACATGGTGTGTACCAGATACAAATTTAATTGCTTTTTTTGCTGTAATAAATCTGGCCCTGTGCCCTCTTTTTAGGAGCATTACCAAAATTAGAAGGTAAGCAACAAGGTGTCAGTATTTATTTCCTACAAAAACAATAAGGTCAAAACGAGCACTGAATGGGTTCAAAGGATCAGGTACAAAAATAAATGACAGGAAATTAACGTCTAGGTTTAGGGCATGATATAGCGGATGTTTGTATCAAATGCTCAATTTATTATTCTTACAGTTAATTTAAAATCATATGTTTAACTTAAGTGGATGCCATGAACATAAAGATCCATACTGTGTGCTAGGCATAACCTAATATGTTCCTAATATCCAGTAATAGCTACAGTATATATGTTGGTTTTGACAGCTGATAGCATCATATATATATATATCACTAGCTAAGCCCGCTCGAAGCAATCACGGACTAATGGTTAATGGAATGGTTAATGGACGCTTCGGGCTCGGTGGCTCGCTGCGCTTGCCACACTTTATATTCTCAACTCCACGCCGGCGTGGATAGTGGGGGTATGAAAAGGTCGGAGGACGCGTACAGCCGCCCCTCGCCACGCTTCGGGTTGACGTTGATCGTGGGGTGGCGTTAACAATTGGGGGGGCCATTTCACACTTCAGGGTGCCTATTTGGCCTCTGTGGGCCATTTAACATTTTTCCCTATGGAAAATCGGGTCAATTGAGACATTTAACATTGTTCCCTATGGGAAATCGCGGTCATCGCGTCGGTCGCATCGCATGCGATTTTTTAGTACATGCGATGCCCGCGATGGGCGCCCTTCTAGGTAAAGAGTACCGAACAAAAAGATACCATGCCAGACATTTGTTTTATTATTTTACCTTGACAAAAACAGTGAAAATATTGTTCCTTGATAATAGCCCAATAATTTATGTCACAAATTCATGTTGGACACGTGTATAACTACTTTAGTTTTATATTTGAAAAAAAAAAAAACCTTGAAGACAAATTGGAAATACAGTATGAGGCAGATCATTTTGTGAAATATTGACTTTCCTTGTATTAGGACTAAAGAAAAAATAACAGTGTATCAGTTTATAATACTCCTTTCACACATACAGCAAAAACCCAGGTTTTGGCCTGTGAATGTGCGTTGAGCCAGTTGGTATGTGGGAATTTAATTTGGGTCAAAGTTCCAGGTCTATGACCCGCATTGGAAGAAAATTGTTTTATTGGCTGCGCCATACCACATGACTGTGGAAGCACCTAGAGATAGTGGCAGCCGCATCCCAAGCACCAGCAGCAGCAATGGGCCAGCAGCAGAACCAGTGGGCAGCTGAATCCTCATAATGGAGACTGGTAAGTACATGCTTTAGTCATCGCATTGACCTAATTGTATACATTTATTAGAATATTATCAAACAAAACAGAAGTCAGGGATGGTTGCGGTGACAAATCTCGCCATCACTTCTGAATAGTTACATTACACCATTAGTTTACCATTTTCTGTCTATTACATTTCAAAGTATATTTCCAAATGATCATATAAAGTGAAACAGCTCAGAATTTCCATCTGCAAGCCGGGTCGCACCCAGGATTTTGTACGACCTGGCTTGTGAACCCATTCACACTAGAGTCCCCACCCGGCATTATGCTGGGAGGCTGACGTCATCGAGAGGTGGGGTCGGGGAGGCGCTGGGAGATGAGAGCATCTCCCTGCGCCGGCTTTTTCATTGTAGTGAACGGTACCTGGGTCTCCTCAACCCAGGTTATCCGTTTACACTACACAGTGACCCAGGTTGAACCCATGTTCAACCCTGTTCGATAACTGGGTAGAAATGCAGAGTCTCAAGACCTGAGTTATTTCAACTGGGAGCGTTTCCACCTGCCTAAAATCCTGGGTTTTGCACGCTCCCATGCAAAAACCCGGGATATTTAGGCTTGTGGAGAAGGGGTATAACTGTGAACTTGCTGATTAATGTAGACATTGTAGAAAATGTATACGTGTCTAGTAAATCACACTTCTCTATGAAAGTCATTACTCTCTTTGACCTGTTTTCAAAATAAAAGAAAGTCTCACCCAGTCTCTGCAATAATTTCTGGAGCTACATATGTTGGGGTTCCACACACAGTGTAAAGAGGTCCATCAACCATAGTTGCCAGGCCAAAGTCTCCAAGCTTCAGAGATTTACTACCATCCTGGTGTTCATATACCTAAAAAATGTAAACAATCCAACATTTAGTACACACTTTATATATTGTTACCCTTTCCCATATGTACAGTATGTAATATTTTCATTCTGCAAAGCTTCCTGTAAATTGTTTACAGCGACCTCCGTCTCTTTCTCTAACTTATTGTTTATCTCCTATATCGTTATGTTTTGTGTTCCTTCAGAGTAATTCGGTATCTGGTCGATAGATCAACAGTGTCACGTCGACAGCCAATAGGTTGACCCCTTACTTTGATACTTTGTGATAGCCTCAAAACTGATGACTTCCGGTGGGGGCCGGGGATGGTTGCAAGCAAAAGTCCCTTCCAGGGGGAAAAGCTCCTGGTCTGGATGGGCTGCCTGGGGAAGTCTATCAGAAATATGCCAATAAATTGGGACCACGGTTGTTGAGTGTCTTTCAGGACATTGAGGAGGAGGAGTGTCTACCGCCCTCAATGTCAGAGGCCTCGATAATAGTGATTCCGAAGAGCGGTAAAGATGCGACCCGGGTGGACTCATTCCGACCTATATCTTTAATCGCAACTGATGCCAAGATATACGCGAAGATTCTGGCAAATAGAGTGAAGAGAGTTATAGATCAAATTATCCATCCAGACCAAACAGGTTTCATGGCGGGTAAATCTACTATGATTTATATACGTAGGGCCTTTACATATCTTCAAAGTGTAGAGCGGGAGGGATCGAGTGCGGTGCTCGCGTCTTTTGACGCGAACAAGGCATTCGATTCAGTGGAATGGAATTTTCTGTGGGGTGTATTACAGGCCTTTGGTTTTGGAGGGCAGTTTATCAAGCGGGTTTCATTATTATATCAGAATCCGAAAGCAAGGATGACCATTAATGGGTATACCTCTCCTTCTTTCTCTCTCTCCAGAGGTACTCGCCAGGGATGTCCTCTGTCTCCCCTGCTATTTGCAGTGGTGGTGGAACCCCTGGCATGTATATTGAGATCGGCGCAGGGGGTAGAGAGACAGGGACCGGGGAGTAATTTGGTTTCACTATACGCAGATGATTTGATGGTGGGACTGGCAGAACCGTGGTTAGACCTACCCAAAGTGATTAAGCTCATACAGGTTTTTGGCGAACACTCTGGGCTGACAATGAATTGGACTAAGTCAAACTTTATTCAATTAGGCTCTAATATCAATAATAACTCTGACGACTTTGGCCAATTGAAGAGGGTAGAAAAATTTCGATATTTGGGAATTTGGTTTTCTAAAATAACAGCGTATTTTATTTCCGAGAATGTTACCGCATTTATAAAAGATCTTAGGTCTAAATGCCGGTGTTGGAATAGGCTCCCTATTACTCAAATCGGACGGGTAAATCTGGTTAAGATGGCAATCTTACCAAGATTTGTATACATGATTCAACAATCCCCTGTGTATATCAAGGATGAGTATTTTAGAAAAATAAATAGTATAGTTTCATCATTTGTGTGGAGGGACAGGCGGTCTAGAATAAGATTGGATACTCTTTGTAGGGATAGAGAGAAGGGGGGTTTAGCTCTTCCAGACTTTAAAATCTATTATATGGCAGCCCAAATGGTCCATATCTGTTCCTGGATAAGGCGGGGGGATGAGACAGTGGAACTGCGGAAACTCATGGAGAATGTGGATCCAGAAGTTACCCCACTCCAGAGGTTGACAGTGAGGAGGCTCCCTAAGGATTTGCCTCCAATTATCATCCAAGCTGTCAAGGTTTGGAGATGGGTATGTAAGATAACAAAATTTGAAACTCTGGATCCGGATATGCCAGTCTTCTCCCTGCACGCATTAAAGGATATAAAAGAACAACAGGGGGCGAAGATATGGAATGCCTTTGGACTCAGTTCCATAGGACAATGGTATCATGAGGGGGTGTTAAAGGCTTATTCCCAATTACAATTTGAGTATAATTTACCTAGGGAATTAGTGATTATCGCCCGTCAATGGATGTCCTCGAAAGGCCCGGATATAGCAGAATGGGTTAACTTAGTTAACACGATCTATGAACATGAGAAATACACATACGCCTCACGTGGCACGATTAAGAAATGTTATGCGGTATGGGGGTATTGGAACCGATCACGTTATTATAAAATCATTAAATAGTTAAACAGATTGATTTAAGTAAGTAAGCACAAATTAGCTATAAGTAGCTATCATAATACATAGTATAAAAACATATATATATATATATATATATAAATAATTAAACAAATAAATAAATAAATAAATTAACACTATATAAGGTCATGTGGCACTGAATTTTTACTTCTTTCTAGTTTTCTTTATTTTTTTATTTAGTCTTTTTTTTTCCCTTCATAGTTAGAAATTGTGAACTTAATGTGTGCACCGTGGAGGGCATAAAATAAGGTTCGAGCCCGTGGAAGGCGGTAAAGCAATTCCCAAGTGGTATGGGTTCTAGACGTGGCAAGTAAGGGGGCTGAAGGTAGGGAAAGAGGGCAGAGGAAGGAGTAAGCGAAAGGAAAAGAAAAGATAGGAAAAGAAAGGAAAAAGGGGGAACCATAATAATCTCTGGAGGGCAGGAAGACGAGAGGTGTAACCAGGGGTAGTATGGTTAAAATTAGGGCCTTGGTTAAGGCGGGTGGTAATATGCGTATTGGGTATGTATGGAGTTGTGCATGGAATTTTGTCGGGGGATTAGTGTGTATTTGTTTCTTTTCTATGTAAATTGTGATCTGATTTGATTACCTGTTGAAAAATTTTTTTATTGGATGATGTGATATGTTGAAACTTAAATAAAGACTCAATTAAAAAAAAAAGGCCATAGGTCAACACATAAAAACGGTTGACATGGTCTAGACACAAGCAAACGGTCAATATATCAATGGTCAACACAGGAAAGGTCGGCACAGGTTTTTCATGATTTTTTTTTACCGTTCTTACTTCACGATCCAAAATGGAGGGAGGATATAATTGTGCCCAAAGCATGGCATGAGGACACAGGAAACAACCTTTTCCTGTGTGGACCATTTCCACGTCAACCTTTTGCTTGTGTCAATCTTTAGTCAATGCCGACCTAGACCATGTCAACCTTTTCCATGTGTCGACCAACTGACCATCGATCTATTAATCCACTCTCAGTAATTCTTTAGGTAATAGTTACTATGGGGTAGTCTAAATGGTAAATTGGGTGTAAATGGAGATAATACTGTAACCCAGAAGTTTTATATATAGCAAACAATAGTCACCATACTCTAAACTTGAACTTTTTAAAGTTACTAAACTGTAATTAACTAGATAATTAAAGCAAAGTTTCTTCTCTTTATATGTAAGGCTAATAGCAGCAGTGATTCCCCACTGATTATAGGTTCGGCAGGGGCCAGCGTCCCGTCTCCCTATACCAGCTGTTATTGGGTATAATGCCAGATAAGCAGCCATCGAGACCTGTGATAACACATGGGATCAGGGATTATTCCCAACCTCATGTGTTTTTGCCTGATCACGCGTCCATTTTTGTCCTATTAAAACAGCCGCTAATTGTATACCGCGTTAATGACCATCAGATATTAATTGCGATAACTGCCCATTTTTATCAGCTGAAGCGAAATTGGCGATACTAGAAAATCCACCTATGTATTTTACTACATGAAAAGTTTACCTATAACATTCATGATTTACAAATCATAGAATTATATTTGATTAGAAACACACCACACTGTTGTAGCAGACACAAAAGTAGTCAAGGCCACCAAGACGATCTAAGAGCTGGGGGATATGGCTGCTCAGAAGGGGCATAGATTTGTAGGGGGCGTGGTTACACCTCCCCTGCACTACCGGGACGTACTGAGGCCCAGACCTCGGTAATCTGCACACACCCTCCACCCTTTTGCAACCTTTACAGCAGAAAGCAGCTTACTTTACAGACCAACTAGTTTTTAACTTGAAACCGTATTCCTTTATAAGAAGTCATGACATTGATTGTGTTTAATACGAATGGTTCAAGGGATAGATAGTACTGCACGTGTATCTAGTCTAGTAAATTCATAGAATTTAATTGGAAATCAATCTTCCATTTAAACGAAAATCTTCTAAAACGATCAAAGAAGATATATTGATAATCACTGCAGCATAAATCAAAGCATTTTTGCTTTTAAAGAAGAAAAGGAATGATATATGTTCCAACTCATGCAGATAAAAAGCTCAGGCGATTGCTTCTGATTGCCAAACCGGAGAGTTCATGCTTGGCTTCACCTCCTGCTGGACAGGCCTGTAATGGTTCTCAGTCGTCATTCCCAAAGAAGTGGGCTGTTTTTTGCATTATATCATGAGCAGAAAATAATTTTAATCAGGAGGAACAATTTCACAAGCTTATTCCATCTATATCGCTGTTTAAGTTTCAAGTATAACGTCTGGCTCATTATCTCTCCTATTTATACCCAATACAGCCTAAAAAAAACATATGCTAAACACATTGCAGATTAGCGCAGAAGGAAAACACTGCGGTTCTGCACAGTCCTGCCAGCTACCCGACAATCAACCAGAAATGCAGGAATTTGCTTTGGAAGAAAACTCACAAATTGCCATGATCACATTGTGCCTTCCCTGGAAGGGAGCGCAGGATGCTGGAAACTATTAACGGAAAACTCCCCACCGGCTGGAATGTATTACTGCTTAGTTTGTGAATCCTTATAGGGTAAATATACATATTTTATTTTAATTTGCTATGTATATACAGAGGAAACATAGGGTGGTATATGCAAGTGCTAGGGGAATTACAGATGCAAGAATCCCCTCCTAGTCTATGATAACTGGGTACTAAATAAAAAAAAGCTTCTATTGTGCAACGTTCAGCACTTCCCATATTTTTGGAACCAGGGACGGTCCAAGAGACTGGTGCTGGTTTCTGAAATACGGGGAACCCTATTCAATCCCCCCCCTTGTATTTCTAGAAAGAGAACTGACTCAAAGAGCCCAAGGCAGGTTATGCTTAAGAGGGGGGAACCCCACACCATTTTTTGTTTTTTAAAACCCTTCTTTTATTTTTTACACATAGAAGCATTGCACAGATCTGACTGATCCATGTGATGCTTCCGGGTCGGCCATGTTTAGCTGCCGACAAACTAGGCATGAATGACTTCACCATTGAAAATTACGGATCGTGAGAACTCTAGGTAAATTTGCTGAAATCTCAGGTCAAAAACACGGCCGATCCCGTTAGTAACCATTTGTATTGCCACTAGGCCAACATTGCCAAGCTTAATAAATTTCATTATGGATGTCCAGATCCAACTGCCAGCCTGAGTAAGCTTCAGCTTATGCAAGCTGACCGGTGTCTAAAAACATTGGAAATTGTGACTGATGGTCGGTATGGTCTTCAGATGCAGTATTCATATCTAGCAAGTGCTAACAGGAGGCGTCTATCTCCTGCAGAAACCCATCTAACACCTACAGACACCCGTCTATCCCCTACAGACACCCACCTATCCCCTACAGACACCCGTCTATTACCTACAGACACCCACCTATCTCCTACAGACACCCGTCTATTACCTACAGACACCCACCTATCCCCTACAGACACCCGTCTATTACCTACAGACACCCACCTATCTCCTACAGACACATATCTGTCACCCGCAGACACCCGTCTATCGCCTACAGACACTCATATATATATATATATATATATATATATATACAGGACGGGTGGGGATCCGTCTCTCCCTGTAGATTAACAACTGCGCTGGGTGCCCGCTCCTAGTATAAACAATACAAACAGTGGTGGGTGGGAGCAGCACTCCATGCGACTTGAATAAATCCACTCTTAGACGACTGCGTACAGACTGCGTAGTCTGTACGCAGTCGTCTAAGAGTGGATTTATTCAAGTCGCATGGAGTGCTGCTCCCACCCACCACTGTTTATATATATATATATATAAATAATACTATATGAAAAGCCTGTGTTTGTCCCTCTGAACCTTACTGTTTAAGAGCCCTGACAGACCACAGGCTGTACTGGGTTCGGATTGTGCTGATCACACTATAACAGGAATATCTGCATTGTGGGATCCCCCTTTCATTAATTCCGCTAAAGAAGCCAGCATGGTGCTGGGCAGACTGGGGCTGGTGTCCACAATTACTTGGGAATATCACACTATGAGCCATCCATGTATAAGGTCATTAGTCCCGAATGGAATTATGCCGTTGTGGAGGTTGATGGGAGTAGTGCGTGGTAGTTGGCTCCAACAGGGGAAAAAACACATATTGGCCTACACAAAAACAATTAGCCATCTAGATTCAATGATTGTTCACAAAGGAAAAAATAACAAATTGATTCACTGAACCAAAAGCTAGAAGAAAAAAAACTAACATTGATTCCACCATGCCCGTACAGATGACTGGCCTCACCTGCTGGGGTGCAGGGCTAATTGCAGGAGACCAGCCTCCAGAAATCCAGACCAAGCTAGTGGGTTAAAAACTTGGTCCCATACTCAGCCACCAACCTCTAACCATCCTCAGCCACCAACCACTTACCTTCCTCAGCCAAAGTCCCATTACCTTCCTCAGCCCCCATCACCATCCACAGCCCAATCACAGTGCTTAGCCCCCAGCCCCATCACCATCCTCAGCCACCAACTACTCACCTTCCTCAGCCACAGCCGCATTACCTTCCTCAGCCCCCAGCCCCATCACCATCCTCAGCCCAATCACTGTGCTTAGCCCCCAGCCCCATCACCATCCTCAGCCACCAACCGCTCACCTTCCTCAGCCACCAACCCCTCACCTATCTCAGCCCCAGCCCCATCACTATCCACAGCCCAATCACTGTGCTTAGCCCCCAGCCCCATCACCATCCTCAGCCACCAACCGCTCACATTCCTGGGCCACCAACCCCTCACCTTTCTCAGCCCCCAGCCTCATCACTTTCCTCAGCCCAATCACTGTCCTTAGCCCAATCACTGTCCTTAGCCCCCAGCCACATCACCATTCTCACCCCCAGCCCCTCACATTCCGTAGACACCAGCCTTGTCACTTTACTCAGCCCAATCACCTCCCTTTGCATCTTGCCTCAGCGCAGATGAGACAATGTGCGATAAGGGTTCTGGCAGTAGCCTGCATGGCCCTCTGAAGTTTTTGAGACCTGGAGCTAGTGTTCTATTGGAACCACCCTCTGGGTAGTTGACAAGGTATTGCATAACTATGTTTCAGTAGTAAACACTAGTCACGGTCAGCAGGATGAAGATGATGACTGACCCATACAGTATGCTCAGGGTGTGTATTTACATCCACATATATGTGGCCACATTCTAACTGTATATGATCCGCATGTCATGATAAACACGCTAAGCTGCAAATGTAAAGATGTGTGTTTACTTTCCTGTTATGATGGTTAAATTGCGCCCTCCAATTCATACCCTAAATGGGGCCAGTTGAGTTTGTAAGGGACAGATATATCAAGCTTGAAAAAATGATAAAGTGGAGAGTGATAAACAACCAGCCAATCAGCTCCTACCTGTAATTTTTCAAATTCAGCCTGTAAAATGGCAGTTAGGAGCTGATTAATATTGTACTCACCTAAATAACAATACAGTGACAAGCCCAAACGTTATGCAGAACAATCTGTTTCACAGTAAACTCTGCCAAAGTGCTTTGTTTTATCCACTAATAAACACTGGGAGAGAGCAGGAGTCGTCTGAGTGACTCACAGTGTACTGGGGGCTCGGGTTTAACGAAGCTGTAAAACTGTAATTGCACAACAATAATTGAATACATCCCCATATAATTGTGCGGTACCATCTGTTATCTATTACTGCAGGGATGGAGAACTGTTTGTAAGGGTTTTCCAGCAATAACTGCATATGGCAGGAGTCAGAGAAACTGGTGTTGTGGGTTATTATATAGCTATAAAGATAGTCCACTAATTAACCAAATGTGTGTGCCATTGAGGAGCAATTATAAGGAGATGCCCAAATGCATATTCGCAGCAGAAATGCAGAGCTGGGCACAGATGAAGAATTCATTTTACACTTGGTCACATTTCTAAAAGACCACACAAGAAGACACCAGGTCTACTGTTGAACATCCCTTTAGGTGAATAATGGGTTAGCCTTGATTGATTTCCACCTATCAGCATTATAGTGTACAAGCGTCACTTCTTTCAAATACTGTACATAGGAAGAGCAATCCCTAGACAGACATCTGGGGTGACATTCTATGGGATGAGATTTGTGTTTTTTGGTGAAATTTTCGCAAAAAACGGCCGAAATCCCGTTTTCGCATATTTAATGAGATGCGAAAACGGCAAAAATCGCTGCTGCAGAGAGACCAGCGCTGGATCCTGGATCGGTAAGTATATTTGTGAAAAAGTGAGGTGTGTGGATGTGTATGTAATAAAGTTTTACTTTTCTGTGTGTGTGTTTTCTTTTAACATTCTTTTTACAGGTGAACTACAAGTCCCAGCGGGCCCATTAATGCCAAGTCCCAGCCTGCGGGGGAGGTCTGCTGGGACTTGTAGTTCTCCTGTATAAAGCAATGTTAGGATTGAACGATTTTACACCATCAGGCCGGCGTCCACTGGCCAGGGACGCTGGTGACAGCCCCGGGCTTCAGCCCTGGACGGGTGAAGCCTTGGGGGGGGGACCCCTTTATTGGGGGGGTCCCCACTCCTCCAGGTACCCCGTCCAAGGCTGACCAGCCTTGGTGCTCATGGTACGGCCGGGGGACCTTATGTAAAAAAGTGTCCCCCGGCTGTGGCATGACACTGCGGGCTGTTGGAGCCCGGTGCTGGTTTCAAAATACGAGGGACCTCCAGATTTTTTGTCCCCCGTATTTTTGGAACCAGGACCGGTCCAAGAGTCCGGGGCTGGTTTCAGAAATACGGGGGACCCCTATGCTTTTTGTCCCCCGTATTTTTGGAACCAGGTCCGGCTTAATGAGCCGTGGGGCTGGTTATGCTCAGGAGGGGGGACCCCACGCAATTTTTTTTTTTTTTTTTATACAAACCCAAAATCGCACATAAGCTCAAATTCGCACATTTTCATACCTAAAAATCGCACATTTTAATGCCGAAAATTCGCCCATTATCGCACTCAATCGCACTTTTCTTGCCGGAACACGCACCTCATTAAATATGTGAATCCAAGGCAAAAATGCGATTTGAAAAAAGTGCGATAATGGGCGAAAAACTGACGTGCGAAAAACTCTCATCCCATAGAATGTTACCCCTGATCTTTCCAATGCCAATTTTACACAAGACTTTCAGAAAATCAAGACCGACAGGACCAACAACTGGCAAGAAAATTCTTCATAAAAATCGATGTTTCCTTCTACAACAACAGAGTCTGTCTTAACCATAGGCACCCTAGTAGTGGCATAGGTGACCAAACAGTGGTTTGGGGGTGCCAGCACCTGTGTTATGCAGCTCCATGCGGTCTGGCTGTCCGCATGAAAATCTGCTGAAAATCCCACCAATGATGGTGGTGGGATCTAGGAGGAGACAGATGCTAGAGGTCCTCCTGGAGGAAAACGGTGCCGATACGAGGGAAGGACCTTTAAAGAATTCAAAACACATCCATAGATCCAATGCTGGGGTGATTGATTTTTTAACCTAATTTTCAGAACTGAGCCTTATGAGCAATATTGAGCCGGGACATGGAAATACTCGTAAACCGTAAGTTCGGGTGGTATCACACATCTCTAGTACGTAGTTAACATTGGTATCTATAAACTTACAATACATACTATATAAAGGAGCCTACCAGAAAACTTTACTAGAGAAATAATGTGATTTGTAATGTTAGAAAGTAAGATAAGTAATATAATATAATAAAACCCCACTGCTTTCTGCTATAGGGGGACAGACCCAGCAATTATAATAAGCTCATGGAACTTTCCATTTTAGAAACATTTTGAGTCCATTCCTGGTGGATGATTTCTCTACTCAGTAACACATGCCGCAGGCGGAATCTATCAAATCTCAGTCCGGGGGAAAGATTGCCTGAGAACGAATGGATAAGCTGAGCTTGCTGAGCTCCCCAGAGATTGCTGCCCTTATTGTGTCTAACGCCATTAATGACTACTGACAAGACGGCTACAGCGCTGCCATAAAACCTTCTATGAATAATTACCCATGTAACCAACTAGAAGAATGCTATAAATCTCTAATGAAAGCTATTATCATTTATTACTAAACAATTATACTAAATATTATATTTCTACATTGGAGGATATAGTCATGGTAACAACACACCAATGTGCACTGCAGGTGGAGCTGATGCAACATGTGCAGAGAGAGTTAGATTTGGGAGGTGTTTGTACTTCATACCGAAATCCAAATTGCAGTGTAGGAATAAAGTAGCCAGTAGATCAATGTTCATTATATTGGCAACTAAACATTGTTTTTGTTTGTTGGGCTATGTTGTCTGTTTACTAAGACAACAAAAATATTTACAAATTATATACCTGATTAAACCCAAAAAATAATTATATTCAAATATGTATGTACTTCAATAAAGCAATAATCTGCTATAAAAAATAAAAAGATAAAACCGCCGACACTTACCAACAGGTTCTCGGGTTTAATGTCCCTGTGCACAATGTTTAAGCTATGCAAATATTTGATGGCACTCATTAAATTATACAACATTCCATTAGCATCTCGTTCTGTGTATTTGTTAGTAGAGGTAATAGCATCAAATAGATCCCCGCCCTGAAAAAGACAAACGTTAAAACACAGTGTTAGATGTCTGATGTCTGTGGTCACATGACGGCTAATTAATACTGTACATGTATGTTCTGTTTATTAGTAACCACTATAGCAGTGGTGGCACTGGCAGCGTGGTATTTTCAGTGTCCTCAGAGGTAACCTTCACGGCCTCCTTCTTGGACCAACATTTCCTTTATGGACAAAGGTCCGATTGTTACAAGGTTCCAGAACTAGTATAAAATGCTCTCACGGCCCAATCACTGGGCTACTTTATGGCCACCACCGAATAACTGACCCTAAGTACGCTAGAGTGCTGTGATTCCAGAAAGCAGCAGTGATGCCGCCTCCAACCACATCTGTATTCGGCCCCATGAGCAGAGAGACCTGTGTCGCAATGGTATCTGTGTGTTGATATCTGTTTGTTAATAAAGTTAAGTGACTTTAAAACCATTGTTCCAGCAGTTTGAATATTTCTACTTAAATTAGTGTATTTGTAATGCTCGCAACCAATCAGATGCAGTCATTATCGGCAATGTGCAACTTATACCAGGGCTGTAGCACTTACAGTTTAGACTCCTCTAAACAGCTACTTTTCCCAACCACTTTAGTTGCAATTTGCAAATAAACGCCTATACCCCACTCTAATGGGGCTCACACATGGGGCTATTTCAGGGCATTTTCTAAGTGATCTCACTAGCTATGCAGCTTCTTATATATATAGTGAGCAGCCAGCTTATTATATATATATAGTGAGCAGCCTGTCACGTTGTTACATGTCTATAAACATTAGGTTTTCCATGCAGTATGGTAATGATCTACCAATTCCACATTTGGTGACATTGACTTCAAAAGACCAATTCTTGCAGCCAGTGACATGCCAGCGCTAGGTCGCAGCATGTGTAGAAGCTTGAGGAGTGATAGATTGAGCAAAAAGTGGGGGTAGAACAGAGATGCTTGAGATCATTTGCTGGAGAACAGGATGAAAGTGTAGATGTGGATATATGATATTGTGTGGATCTGTGCCTGATTAAGGCCTGAGGCAGGACATAAGTAGGCTCTCTGTCAATGGCTAAAGCTCTCCTTAGTATTTCATATGTTTGGGATGTTTGAAAACAATGAAAAATGAAGTAGGTTAATGAATATTATTTAGTGAATACAGTGATTAGGAAAATGCAAACATCATTGGATATTGTCCCTAGATTGCCTAACAATGATCATTACCACCTGCGGAGAATAGCGTTAATGCTGAATCTGCCCACTAGATGGCAGCAGTTCCCTCTCGGTCACAGCTACAGCTTGCCAATAACCTGTGACTACAGCTCCCATTGCAACCCCCAGATTTTTTGACCCCTGTATTTTTGGAACCAGATCCGGCTCAATGAGCCCGGGGCTGGTTATGCTCAGGAGGGGGGACCTCATGCCATTTTTTTTTTTTAAACACAAATTTGCACATATCCTCAAATTCGCACATTTTCATGACAAAAAAGCGCAGATTATCGCACTTAATCGCACTTTTTTGCCCGGAATATGCAGCTCATTAAATATGCGAATTTGCAGCAAAAAATGCGATTTCAAAAAGTGCGATAATGGGCGATTTTGAATGGTTCCTAAAACTCTCATCGATCCTATTAGATGTCACCCCAAGCCGGTAAACTACAAAGCAGAGGGGTATGCATCATTAGGTCACCAGCAAGTAGGATGACAAGCATTAGGTCAACATGGCTTAAGGTTGACATGCAGAAAGGTCAACATGACTAAAGGTCGACATGACTAAAGGTCGATATGGGTTAGGTCAACATGGTCATTAGGTCAACAGGGTCATTAGGTCAACAGGGTCATTAGGTCGACATGGGTAAGGTCGACAGGTTGAAGTCGACTTTTTTTATACCCGAAGGTCGACACAGTCAACATAAACACTAAATCCTCGCATGGCTAGTCATGCTTCGGGCACACTGTTTTATTCTCCCACCACCCTTTAGTGGATGGTAGGGCATGAAATACCGCCTGTCGGCACATGTCGGCTCAAAAAACAGTAAGAAAAATCCATGTCGATCTTTTGACTGTCGAGCTTCCCCATGTCGACCTAATGACCCTGTTGACCTAACCCATGTTGACTTTAAGTCATGTCAACCTACCTGCATGTCAACCTAGTGGTGTCGACCTAATGCTTGTCGACCTACTTGGTGGTGACCCAATGACCGTATCCCAAGCAGAGTATGCTGAGGCTTTTAGTTCTGCTCACAATATAATGGAGGCTGCTAATTGCTGTGGCAGCCTGATTATGTTTTATCATGTTCAGTGAATGATGTCAACTGAAAATACAAAGATGTGTTATATAATATATTTCAGGCAGGTGATTAAATAAAAACATGACAATGCATTGAGACTGAAGCAGTAGGGGCTCATGAATAAGTCAGGGAGACCGGGCCGGCGCCACCACTAGGCAGAGCTAGGCATTTGCCTAGGGCACCGGCCACTGGAGGGCGGTAATGAGCCGCCTAGGAGAGGTACCATAGAGGTACCATAGAAAGCCGGGAGCAGGACAGGTTAGACAGTGGGCTTCCCTCTCCCTCCCTCCATTGCAGTATCGCCTGCAATCCCCCCCCCCCCCCCGAAGCGCCGGCTGCAGTATCGCCCGGACCCCCCTCCTCCCGGAGCGTGGCCGCCAGCCGCAGTATCGCTTGCTCGCTCACACCCCCCCCCGTAGCGCGCGGGGTGCATTGGGCGGCGGGCGGAGGATTTGCCTGGGGCGGAGGGGAGGCTTGCACCGGCCCTGCAGGGAGACAACCCTCCTGCTCCTAACTAGTCCACAACGCAGTGGGCTCGGCCGGCCACACACAGTTCCTGCTGTATTGTACAATATTAACCCCACTTTCCACTATGCAAACTGCAGCAGGGGGTGGGACAATGATGGTGCCGTAATGGCGCCTCCCCACCCATCCCTGGGACCTACAGTATGGATATCCATTTGTCAATTTCAACGTTCCAGATTAAAAGATCTACTACAGAGATAGTCAACAGGTCGATACCAAATGGTTCACACGCAGAAGGTCAAGTGAAAAAACATTGACACAAGCTAAAAGGTCGATATGGAAAACACTTTTGGTGTCGCTCTTTTGACTGTCTATCTACTGTAGACACTGTAGGATCAGCCAGATATCAATTACATATAGGGCCAGATGTACTAAGCTTGAAAAGTGATAAACCACCAACCAATTAGCTCCTAATTGTCTGGTTACAGGCTGTGATTACAAAATGACAATTAGGAGCTGAATGTTTGGTGGTTTATTACTCCCCACTTTATCACTTTTTGAAGCTTAGTACATCACTGAGGTCGCTATACGAACAATGTGTTTTTCCTGGGTACTGGCTTCATAAATAAATGTTCTTGTATCCACCTATTTTTGTCTCCGCTTGATTAGGGAAAGATGTACGGAAGTGGTAATGTATGCAAGGCTGAAATTCCAAATTATTAACAATATTTAAGAACTCGTCTGGCTATGTATTTCCACACGCTAAGTACAGCATGCACTGATGCACTGACTAAGGTCATCAGATAGCGGACAGGGAAGTAATTAGACATTATATGCAATAATGGGCAATGGGCGGTATTCAATGTGAATACCGGCGACGTGCAGCGAATCCTGTTTAGGATTTGCTGCACATTCGCCACGTTCCGGAGCCTCGCCGGCTCCTGTATTCAACGAGTCAGGGGCTCGCTGCCCCTGACCGGCGAATATGAGCTCCTGCGGCGAGCACCGCAGGGAGCCTGAGGACGGTGGCAGGCAGAGAGATGGAAGTCTCTCTGCCTGCCCCAGAACATTTGTGGGGGGGGGGAGGTGGGCTCCCCGGGTGCCAGCAGGAGACCGGGCATATTCACTTCACCCGATCATGAATATGTAATGATCGGGTGAAGTGAATATATGAATATCTAATGAGCGGCTCGGCTCCGGCGCCCCCTGCTGGCTGGTCAGTGTAAAAAAAAAAATATTTTTTTTTTTAAATTAAATATATATTCATGCGCTTACAGCACATGAATAAAAATAGCATGCCCCTCCTCAGAATAAAATTCCTGATTTTTTTACACCAAATGTAAAAAACAAAACACTTTATTTTAAAAGTTCACATTCCACTTCACCATAAAAAGATAGCGATTGCTACTCGGTGAATCATGGCGAAGAAAACTTTAAAATGTATTCGCCATCTGTTCATTGAATAGGGTGATTCACCGTTTTAGTCAAAAATTCGCCAAACAGCACAAATTCGCCATAAAAACATGGCGAATCAGCCTCATTGAATACCGCCCATAGTGTTTGACTGACATGTACTGAGGCTCGAGGAAAAGAAATTCCGTACTGAATGAAGAAGAGGATTCTTCACCATAAGGGCAGTAACATTCTGGAACTCATTGCCGGTGGGGGTGATTACAGCAACTACTGTTAATGAATTTAAATCAAAACTGGATGCATTTCTGGCCACTAAGGGAATCCTATAGATATGACTTACTCACGTCAGTAGTTACAAGTTAGGTTGAACTCGATGTAGTAACGTCTTTTTTCAGCCTTAATTACTATGTTACATCACTACGTGTGCACTGGTTTTCTAGATTTAGAAAAAATCTGTGGCGCTATTATGACTGGAATTCGCCTGTCCTGGGTGGCGGGATATTTCCCTTATCCCTGGCAAACGTATATAATTTTGGTAGTGTACTGGGGACCTAGGCGCTTTCCTCACGGACTCTGAGGGTTTCTGTTTGGATTTTCTTATAACATATATAGAAGAATTATTCTGTCTTGTAAATTTAGCCTGAGGAAGAGACACATGTCTCGAAAAATGTTGTTCCTGGACTAGTGCTATCACCCCCAGAGAAGTAGGTAAGTGTGAGATTGGAAGCCCACACAGGTTTCAGGTCCGGACCCTTGGATACCTGGGTGTTGACTCCAATATTGACACTGCCCGCATCCTGGGTTTTATTATCTTATATTACCTTTTATTGTGAAATAAAAACCGTTTATCTTCAAACCATTGGAAAAGATACCTTTTTATGTGTTCCACGGCTGATGGCACCGTGAGTACGGGTATGCCACCAAACTTTAAAGATACCTTGATAAGTGTATAAAGCCGTTTTTTTTAAGTGAGTTGGGTACGCATTAAAGAAACCCACTTTTGAAAAAACACCATAAAGAATTTTTTTTAATAACATTACAAACAAACCTACACATTGTTTTTTTTTATATATTATGGGTGGGATGTACTAAAAGGAAAATGCGGTAAAACGGGGGTTTTACTGCATTTTCCTATTTACCATTACCCGTCCGCCCCGTTTTTGCATGGCAGGGTATCGCCACCCAGAGGGTGGCGATACCCTATAGAAGCCTATGGGCTTCTATCGCCGCCCGACGTCCGCGTGCCCCCCCCCTCCCGTCCTCCTGATCTCCTCCTCCCCAGGTGTCACAGCCGGGAGGACATCCGGGTTCAGGGGGGAGGAGGAGACGCAGGGGGACGCTGGCAGCCGCCGGGAGGTGACGGAGACCCCGAAGACCACATTACAGGTATCGCGGGAGTCTCTGTCACCGCAACCCGATGCTAGCCGCATATGTTAGTACATATGCGGCAGCATCGCGGCGGCTGCCAGGCGAAGGGCGGCGATGTCTATTATTATATCCCGCCCTTTGTCTCCCTACTCTATATGTCTACCGAGGAGCGATACAAGTGACTACCCCTGAAGAAAGAAATTAAAATCGACTAGAAGGGGAGTATATATATATATTTTTATCCACTTGACGATAAATTTACTACGTGTGCACTGCCTGCGCCATGTCCTCTGTTACCCTCATACACAGAACCTGTATTTAACCATTCTCTTGTAAGTAGTTTGCATTATACATTAACACATGTGGCAGTCCTGACCTTAACTAGTTCCATCACCAGGTACAGCTCATTCGGCATATCCATCTCCTCAATGAGAAGGACAATATTGGGGTGTTTCACTCTTCTCAGAATAGAGACCTCATTTTGGATCATATGTTCCTATAGAAAGACAAGAAGAAAATACATGTATACATCAAAGCAAGAACAGCAGGTATAACCTAGTTCCGAGGCCGCTCTCCCTTCCTACTGCTTTATGTCCTGGCCATCCCTGCCATGCTCACTTGGCAATTTACCTGCACCACAGGTCTCCTTTCTGTCTCCTCTCCCTCTAGACTGTAAGCTCCTTGGAGCAGGACCCTCTTACCTCCTGTTCTCCCAGCCCTCTTCTCTCGCACATCAATTACAGCTTACCCACCTACCATCTACACCCGCATCTCTTCTCACTTGTGGTCATTCATCTCTACCACTGACCACTTACCCCTGGTAACATGCAGACATCTCCTCTGCTTACTTCCATCACAGCTGTATTATGTACTAACTGTGCTGCTAATTGTTACCTGTGCTCTGCTTTTGTTCTTCAGTTACTGTTATATTTAGTTCTGTGTACCCTGTATTGTTCTAATGTGTGCCCTATGTACGGCGCTGCGTACCGCTTGTGGCGCCTTATAAATAAAATGTAATAATAATAACACTAATAATGGATTGGCCAGAGGCTATCCAACTAGCCATGATACCCGGCACTTATTGGGGATTATACTTTGGGTGCCTCAGGCTTCATCCATGTTTGCCTCGTATGGCCACCTGAGTAAGCCTCGGCTTGTCCGGTTGGCCAAAGCAGGGCTGCAAGGCCAGGAACACAGCTATCCCTCTGCCACCTGCCCACACCCTCAATGCTGCAGCCTGGCCATCAGGCGGCGGAAGACAGGAACTATGGGTGACAATGCAAGGACCTATCCGCACATGCCAAGGGTAAGTAGAGATTCTGGCCAATCCCAGGTACTTTTTAGGGGGCGTGTTGAAATTGCAGGAGGCGTGGCCATGCGCCCTTAGAATAAACTATAGAAAAAATTGTATTTTAAGCACCTCTCTGGTCACATTGCATCCCCCGTACACAGTAGCATGTGTTGGATTGAGAAGATTTCCTGCAGCTGCTGCCCCAATGGGCCTCTGCCTCAGACCTAGCTAGGCATGGGTAATTAGTAATCTCTCTCTTGGTACCACTGTCTGTGAGGAAGCACCAAACTCTGAATCAGGCCCCTAGTGCCCACACAGCAGAGGAATAGGCAATTTAGTGCTTTAGATTATTAAATTGAAGTTTTGAGTATTATCCTATATATATTTTAGAATTAGTTGTATTTAAGTTGCTATATAAAGATACACAAATACAAGACACTACCAACATGAACTAAAATAGTTAATATTGCATGATTTCTATGATTAACTCTGAAGGTCTTTTTTAAACTTATAATTACTTTTAATGATCTAATTACATTTCCATTCCCTTGACCTCATTCCTGCTCATTATAGAAGCAGATTCCGTGTTCCTGTCAATATGGAGATAATGCCATCCACTGTTCTGACTGCACCGGCAGCGTATGACTCATTAACACTCTCTAGGAAATAGAAGTGGCACTTCTTCAGTGGAATCTTTACAGAATATATACAGTATATACTGTACATACATTATATAGTGCTCAGTTTTAATGGTAAATAAGAGAATAAGTAGCTCTGTTATTATACAGGAGAAATACAATATTTCAAGTTTACTTTTATACTGTAGTCATGTTTAATAAAAGAATAAAACGCATTTTTTTATCGTATCTGTATGTTCTGCAGTTGATGATGACTTCTGTGCTATAAATAAGGAATTATACAGTCGTTGTTGTTCAGCACTGCTAAAATATGAAGAAAACATAAAGATAATGAAGAGACTCTTCCTAGAGGTGTCCCAAATGAACGAAGGAGTCAATACATAATCGGCTGGAATGGGCTCCACACTTTACCTCCCAGTAGGTGCAAGCTTCCCTGATGGACTAATGAAGACTTCAGAGATCTGACCCACAGTGTGAACAACCAAGCCTGACATAGCCATGTGCTGGATACTGCTTTAGCAAGGGAAGTCCATGCTTATTGCTTCATTGCTTCTTGTAGAGGGACTTTTATTCTGGGTTTTGTTTTGTTTTACATTAGATGTAACCCTCAAAAGCTGTATATTTGAGTAGGTCACCTCTTCAGTTGGCATGCTCACTTACATGTGAACGCCCCAACTGTACAGAACTTGTGCTTGTATTTAGGCAAGCATTCCCCTCCACCCCCCCCCCTCATGTACCTGGTGGCGGAAGCTTTAAATTGCCGCGATTTGCGCCTTTTCGGCGAAATGGGCGGGGCTAAATATGCAAACTGTGCGTATTTAGCTTCGCCCCCTCATCGGAGACCCGCATATTGCGGTATTTGCATTACTGGGGGCAGGGATTGATGATGTCTCCATCAGGCCCCGCCCCCAGGAGTGATGTTAACAGTGTCCTCTCTGGGGTTCTCCCGGAGAGGAGACTGTAAAAGTCGGTAACCCTGATTTACACCTAACTTTGGGGCGAATTTAACAACGAGTGATATTCTTGTTATCACTCGTTATGAATGTTAAATGATGCTCCAGCCAATCAGCTTCTGATTCTTCAAACATATGACAGGAACTGATTCCATTTAACATTCATATGAAGTGACAACAAGAGTATCACTCGTCACTAAATCAAGTTCATGATCATCCAACTGCGAGAAAATATACAGTAGCGAAATAGCTTAGCATATAATATAATATAATAGATTATATTAAATAAACTAAGTAAGAACCCCAATTTAGATAGCAAAAATGTATAGATACAGATGTCTGGATTGCTATAATACATACTGTTATTATTTAATGATTAGCAATACAGTACAATACAGTACAATACAGTACATTTGAATTTTTCAGAGTGGATTTGGATATAAAAAATATTTCAGTTTAGCGTAATGGAATTTAACATTTAGATTTTGCCAGGCAGTACCCACCTTGCCTCTGCATTTGCTTTTATTGATGATTTTCAGTGCATATTCTCTGCCAGTCGACCTATAAGCATATAGAAATAAAGTTTGAAACACCCGTATAGAAATAAAGTTTGAAACACCCGCATAGAAATAAAGTTTGAAACACCCGTATAGAAATAAAGTTTGAAACACCCGTATAGAAATAAAGTTTGAAACACCCGTATAGAAATAAAGTTTGAAACACCCGTATAGAAATACAGTTTGAAACACCCGTATAGAAATAAAGTTTGAAACACCTTTTTTAGTATCAAGACTGGAAATACTATTTGGGGCCCTGTAGACCATTCACAACTTCACAGTTTCTGGCTGTAGGGAGGGAAATTCGGTAAACCTTCTAAAGAGCAGTAGCCTCTGTACCCTTATGGGTAGACTTATGGCTTTTTATATTAACTTCATAAAAATGTACATTTTAATGATTCATTAAAACGGTCAAAGCGAATCCATTGAAATTAAGGCTCCCAATGTAATAACCTGCGATTTGCGGAAGGTGCGATTTGTTAGATTTGAAGTCTGCTATTGGTTTAAATTAAACTACAACTTCGCCGGTATAGCGCTGCAGACTATTACATAGGTAGTGTTAAGCAGTGTGCGGCCTATCCCTACACAGTGCAAATAGTACAATAAACGGTTGACTTAATTCTATTTATTGTGCAATACTTCAGTCACTTTTGTAGATTAAAATGAATGATGGCTAATATTTCAGCATTTTACATACTGTATAATTGTTATCTTATGTCTTATTCTCAGATCCTCTTACATACAAACTGCAGAACTCTGACAGCTGTGTCTACATCATATAGGACTCTTAGCCAAAGTACAGTTTTGCAGTTTGTTCCACGGTCACCTCCCAGATGCTCCTTATTGTTATTCATTAATCATATCATAGAGCACCACAAAAAATAATGATGAAACCATTGCACATCAAAACTTTCTTTGTATTATTAGTATTATGATGACTCATTCATACTATGCAGACACAGAACCATTAATTGTAAGTTTAAAATTAAAGTCAGGCCCTCCGGACTTTTTCTTAAGTATAACAGACGGTAACTAATACCTTCCTGCCAGTTGCCCTCTGCCTTTTCTGCTATGCATTACACTTGTGCAGGACCAGAGACATTATAGTAACCCCAGTTATTCTATGATCAACTTTTCCTACTATTCATCATGTGTATTATATTATTCAAACATAGAAGTGCTTCGTGTTTGCTGTTCAATCACCAAAGATGTGGATTTATTTACATTAGAGGCTCTGAAGGGTCTGCTCCCAATCTTGGGATTGTTGGCAAGGGTTTGGTTCAATAGACCTGTAGTACTGTACATAGATAAAAGGTCAACCTCATGACAAGTCAACGGGGTTAAAAAGTGGACAGTTAAAAGTTCAGCTATGCCTAAGGTTGCCCAGTTAATATATTTAAAGTATATTTCAAATTTGCAAATGACCACCAACTACTTAGTATGAAACTGTTCAAAAATGTATTAGCCCTTTCACAGGGATGCAGTTAGAATCCCGGCGGTCAGAATCCCGGCGTTCAAAATCCCGACGGCCGAAATCCCGACACTTTCTCCCTCTATGGGTGTCCACAACACCCATGGAGGGAGAATAAATTAGTGTGCCGAGCGTAGCGAGGCCCTGTGCCCGCAGCGAGCCCGCAGGGGGGGGGGGGTCCACGTCCCCCCCTTGTCGGGATTTCGGCAGTCGGGATTCCGGCATCGGGAATTTGAACGCTGGGATTCCGACCGCCAGGATTTAGTACCAATCCCCTTTCACATTGCAAACATGGGATGCCCTTTATACAGTGAGTGACCTGGGTTTAACCCTTTCTATAACACGGTTCGAATTGGCAGGTTGCTCGGCCTGGGTCATAAGGTTTGGTGCTTTCACACTGCGCCTTGACCTGGGTTATTTTGGCGATATGAAAGGAGTATATAATTCCTGGTATCATTTCTTCTCTAAGAAATAATTTAGAATCACTCATTCTCCATAACGTTAATTGAGTGTACTGTATATGTACAGTTATCTGAGGTCAGCAATTACAGCACGGTTAGCATTACTACCTTACAGCACTGAGGTCATATGTTCAAATCATGACTGATCTGTGTGTGTCCTAGGTTTCCTAACAAAAACTGTATTTCCGTACCTTATGACTCTTGCACTACTGCAGTGGTTCTCAAAGTCTGTCCTCAGGACCCCACACAGTTCACGTTTACCAGGTCTCCTGACAGGTGCACTCTTTATTAACTGACACGTTTAAAAATTTCCACAGGTGGAGCTAATTATTTCACATGATTCTGTGAGGAGACCTGCAAAACATGCGCTGTGTGGGGTCCTGAGGACCGACTTTGAGAACCTGTGGATTATTGTATTTTTTTATCTAGTAACACAATTTTTCTAATAACATCCTGTATAAACCAGTATTTACTAAATAGTTGCCAAAGAAATGTGTTTTGATCATCATAATCCTCTTCTCTAGACTGTAATTAGCAAAATATCCTTTTGTAAACGTAATACATCACTAATCTTTACATAATAGGAGAACATAATGAGAAAGCACACAGCAGAGCAGAGGTAACGATTCATGGCTAGAATCTGCATATGAAACATTGGTTCTAGAATCCTGCACAATATATCATTGTACACCATGGATACCAGGCAATGCAGCCCTCTGGGGATGACTAAAGCATCACTGCAGGGCATGTGTAAGGCCTCTCAGAACCCTGGGGAAAACTATAAACGACTGCACCCCCCCACATCTAACCTATCCTACCATCAACACCCACTTTCCAGCCCCTCAAGTGGAAATGTGGAGATGGTGTCTTAGAAGTTCCACAGCCGCCACCAACATTGAGAACAACAAGTATGTCTTCCTCATAGACATCCAGAATTTTGTGATAGGCACACTCTGTGGTGCCCATTTGCAGCCTCCCCTCCCCACAGCAAATGCGCCAAGGAGACTCCGACACTGATAGAGTCCACTGCTCATACAATGACCCCCGGGATCATGGAACCGGTGCCATTTTCTCAGTGATTGCTCTACTGTATATGCTCAGAGCTTTTGGGAAAACTGCACCTCAGCCATTTTCCCAGTGTCACCATCATTTCTGTATTTGATGAGAAAGGTGCATGCTTAAGCTTGAAAGTCCTGGCTACCATTGTACACTTACCCTGTCTTTATTAAATTGCAATATAGAATACCATTATATCTTGAACAAGTACTTGATGAATAATAACATTCAGGGCTGTAGCATGCTAGGGAAGGGAGCAATTCACTAGTTAAGCCAAACGTGGAATCAAAGCATATGATCCTGGGGGAGGATATCACATCTACAACACGTATGGGTCATAGGTTATGGCTAATTTTGACAGGGTTGGAAGGTCGACACAAGCATTAGGTTGACAATGGGAGGGTCAACAGTGAAAATGTTGACATGAGTTTTTCACGTTTTTTTGTCCCTAATGTCGACATAGTTGACATGGACACCGTCTAAGTGTACCGATGCGCTCGCCATGCTTCAGGCACCTTGCCTTGCTGTGCTCGGCACACTATAATATTCTCCCACCACATCGTAGTGGGAAGAGAATATAATGATTATAAAGGGCAAAATGCATCTTGCCAGTTTAGCAGCGCCATGCAAAAACAGCCGGGCCTGTCTGTCCCCGCCGCCGCTGTCCGTTACGCTCAAGGGAAGCCCAGCATCTATGTAGGTGCCAGGCACGCCCTCACCAGAGACATCGACGGAAGGCCCGCCCACGTTGGTGATGTCGGTAGATGGGCCCAACCACATTAGTGACATTGGTGGGCCCGGACCACCATTTTCAAAATGCACCCTTTCCCCCCAGCGCCCTGCCCTGTCATGATCATGGAAGGATCACTATATACCTTGCTTAGTATATAAGAAGGGGAGGAAGAGGCAGTGTCACTTACAGAGAGGCAGAGACACTTACCTATCTATACACTCCTTAGTATGTAATAATGGGCAAGAGGGGTGGAGACACTTATCTGTCTATGCACTCCTTAGTATGTGAGAAGGGGAGGGAGAGGCGGAGACACTTACCTGTCTATGCACTACTTAGTATGTAAGAAGCGGCAGGAGAGGCGGAGACACTTATCTGTCTATAAGCTACTTAGTATGTGAGAATAGGAGGGAGAGGTGGAGACACATACCTTTCTATACACTCTTTGACAATGGCAAAATTTCCATCGCCTATGGTTCTTCCAACTTTGTATCTTTCTGCTATCGACACCGGTACCTGGAACCCTTCATCCAATATATCTGTAAAGCCAATGTAAATAATGAAAATATATCAAGACATGTCACTATATATATATATATATATATATATATATATATATATATATATATAATGTGTTTTAAAACAATCTACTATTATGTATATAGCGATATACTATCTGTAGCACAACCCTTGTGATCTATGGGCAAAGGACCACTCATCGGATTGGAGCTTAAACACATGCGATTTGCCAGTCTTGATCCAATTTATCAGCCTGATTCGTTGAAATCTGATGAAATCAGCCAAAACTCTTTGATTACCGACATCTCTGTGAGAGATGTTCAAAATATCCACTAGAAATGCCAGCGTCGCTCACATTTGTTATATAAATTAACTAAAAAATGATGTATAAAAAATGATATTGGGCGAGATGTAATGCCGCCCGAAGTTCAGCGGCAGTGCGAGATGTCAGCCAAACTTGGACATTTTTTTAAAGGGGAAATAACTTACAAGGCCCGGTTTTGCCTTTGTAAGTTAATTCCCCTTGAAAAAAAATGTCTGAGTTCGGCGGACATCTCGCACTGCCGCTGGACTCAGGCGGCATTAAATCTCGCCCTATATTTCCTAAATAAGGTAAACATTACAGGTCATTATGATGAACAAAAATGCTTGCTTGGCCATTTTCACACCAATTTTGTCAAATTCACTTGGCGCTCAAAGGGTTAAGGGGCATAATCATTACTGTGCTCCATCTGACAGCTATGTCACTAATGAGTAGGGGCATTACTTTACACTACCGGGGCTGTTAGTGTGCATGATGTGCATGGAGTGGGCGAAGGCAGAGGATCCGATGAGATCCTTCTTCATAACTGGACATCCTTTCCATAAGGAGCGGGGCTCTGGGAAACAACACCATAGGCTCTCACTGTGAACTGTGATGGGGTGAAAGTGGTCATGCATTGCAAAGAACACCTTATAACTCTTCCCTCCACTCCACTTTATCTGCCTTTAATTATCTCTGCACAAGTCGGGTGGCATGGGGGGCTTTTGGCAATTTTACACTTTGCCAGTGGGCAAAGACTGAACAAGCCGGAACAGTGCATAGTGTGTCCACTAGATGGCGACTATTGCCTAGCTATCACAGAATGTGTCTTTTCTCCTTTGATTACTAAAGGCAACATGATCAAATATGTTGTAAAAACCAATGTACACTCATATCCATACCAGCAGCACTGTACTCAGAACTGTAGTACCATGAAGGAGGGAATCTAGAGCTATATACTCTGCACTTTTCATATACAAGGCTGAATGCATTGTTTTCATTTACAGTACTTTACACTAACGCTACTTTTGCTAATTGCTAGGCTGCACAATACAACATGATCATACAGCTATACAAAACCCACCAGCTGCCAGGGAAATGCCAAACGGGACTCTTTGTGTGGCTGGCACATTCAGAGTAAGCTATACCTGGAAGCAAGGATGTAACTACCATAGGTGCAGGGAGTGCAGCTGTTATGGGGCCCAGAGCTGAGTGGGGAAACTTTACGTGTCATAGTTACATCATGTGTTATATATTACCTTTTTCACCATTGGGTGGTTAATAGGGTAAATGTGATATAAAATATACTGGAGGGCATTAAAATGTTACAGAATATGAACAAAGGAGAACTGGAATGTGGCACCAGATGAAGTGAAGGCACTATAGCGTGAAGTAATATGATCAGGGAGCGGAACTGGAACGTGGTATAATATCAACTGGAGACACTGAATGTCATAATATGATTTGGGGATACTGTATTGCATAAGGAGCATGATTCAGATGTGGTCGCTATGCGACGCAGCAGCAATCTTAGTGACTCGATCTTTAGTGACAGAACTAAGAAGCATCGCAAGTGTAGCCGCTGCCTACAAGTGAACAGAGACACCCACTGAAGCCAATGCAAAATGCTCATCGACTGCATACTAAATCACAATCGCAACACAAATATGAGGAACTTCAATTCCCCGAGTGCCTCTATGGCCGGGCAGAATAGCTGCAAGAGCTACTGGCTCCATGTTTTATGCATATGAGGTGGCAGTCTCGTGGCAAGACATCTCTCAAAAATAATCATGACACGTCACGTCAGCACTTTTTCAAACATTCCGCCGTTACCTCCCCCAAGTGGCCTCTTCCGCTGCTACCTTGCTGCATGTGGAATCGCAAAGATTATCTGCCAATAACTGCGACACCATCAAAGTTATGACTGCATCTGAATCAGGACTAATGAGTACTAGCAGCCCTACAATGTGACAATGTCAACTACAGCACTACCATGTGTCTGGGTCTGACAATGCTACTGGCTGTGAGCTGGATTAGGGGTTTTATGATTTCTGAACACAGTGTTCCCTATTACACATTACAGTCCCCATTACCTTGATTTGGGGGAGTAGTGTTTTTTTTATTTTGGTACTCTTTACCTAGATGGGCGCCCGCGATTGAAATCGCGGGCGTCGGGGGTAAAAATCGCGGTCATCGCGGGCATCGCGGCCATCGCGGGTAAATCGCGGGTACATAAAAATCTGCTACCCGCGATGACCGCGATTTTCCCATAGGGAACAATGTTAAAAAGGCTGATTGAGCGCGATTTTCATGGAAAATGCCTCAATGCCCGCGATTTGCCCATAGGAATCAATGTTAAATGGGCCACAGAGCCCAAATAGGTACAATTACCCCTTAAAATGTCCCCCCAAATTTTTAACGCCACCCCACGATCCACGCCAACCCGAAGCGTGGCGAGCGCAGCGAGCCCGCGAGGGGCGGCGGTACGCGTCCTCCGACCTTTTCATGCCCTACTATCCACTAGGGCGTGGAGTGAGAATAGAATAGTGTGGCGAGCGCAGCGAGCCACCGAGCCCGAAGCGTGGCGAGCGCAGCGCGCCCCGCGAGGGGATGCGGATACCTTCACAGGTAAACGCGTCCCCTCGCGGGCTTCACAGGTGTCCGCGTCGCCACCGACACCTGTGAAGCCCGCGAGGGGACGCGTATAACTGTGAAGGTATCCGCGTCCCCTCGCGGGGCTCGCTGCGCTCGCCACGCTTCGGGCTCGGTGGCTCGCTACGCTCGCCACACTATTCTATTCTCACTCCACGCCCTAGTGGATAGTAGGGCATGAAAAGGTCGGAGGACGCGTACCGCCGCCCCTCGCGGGCTCGCTGCGCTCGCCACGCTTCGGGTTGGCGTGGATCGTGGTGTGGCGTTAAAAATTTGGGGGGACATTTAAGGGTTAATTGTGCTTATTTGGGCTCTGTGGCCCGTTTAACATTGATTCCTACGGCCAAATCGGGTCCATTGAGGCATTGAACACTAAAATCGTGTCCATCGGGCCTTTTAACATTGATTCCTATGGCAAATCGGGAGCATCGCGTCGCAGGCACCGCGGGTACATTTATGGCCGGCCGCGACGCGACCGACACGATTTCCATGTTTAACATGGGTTTCAATGGGAAATCGCGGCCATCGCGTCGGTCGCGTCGCGGCCAGACATAAATGTACCCGCGATCACCACGACGGGCGCCCATCTAAGTAAAGAGTACCTTTATTTTTATAAAGACTCTGACGATCATTGTCATTTCAAGTTGGGACTTTTAGGAGATAGAGTTATAATACCTAAAACCACAAATACTCCTCCTTTCCCTCCTCCAGTGGCGTCAAACTCATGGCCTTTCATCTGTTGAGGAACTACACGTCCCATCTGTTAGTCGCGCAGCCGCTCGGCGCCGGGGGGCTGGTGCTGGAAGGCTGCACACAGCGCTTCCGCCCGGCGTCTCCGAGCGACCGCGCGTCACTTCCGCCCGGCGCAGGGAGGCTGGGGCTGGAAGGCTGCTCACAGCACTTCCGCCCGGCGTCTCCAAGCAACCGACCGGCACTTCCGCCCAGCGTGGTGACGCAGCGTCTGTCCATCAGACAGACGCTGAGGGAACTTCTCGGCGTCCCCGGGCAGCCGCTCAACGGTTGCCAGGCAACAGGGGACGCCGAGGTACGCACGCTCGGCCACCTGATATGGATTAGAGCCAGGGGGGCTGGTCCGGAACGGCGCTGGGTGATTTGCTGCACCATCCCTTTTAAGGGATAGCTGCAAGCAAGATGGCGCCGGTTATAGCGATCACACTTGCTATCCTGGTCTTTCCTCAGCTCCCTGATCCTGTTCCTCAGTGTTCCTGGTCTGCTTCCCTGCTTCCCTGATCCTGCCTAACCAGCTCCCTCTTCTGGGGTCACGTGAGTGCTCCTCTGGAGCTTGGTTCTATCTTTTTGTTTCTTCATTTGGCAAGACGCCGATCATTTTGTTATTTTATTCTGGGCTGTCCAGCCATTCCTTGTTTAGGGTTTGTCCCTGTAGTCCCTATCAGCCTGCTGGCCTCCGCCAGCCGTGGGGCTGATTCAAGACTGCCGCTGCGTGGTCTCTCCCACTGTTAGAGCCCAGTCAGGCAGGGTTATCTCCATTCCTTGCTTCAGCCGTTTTGGGGATTGTTATGTTTGTGTTTTGATCTGCATTTTGGTGATTCCCCTCATCTCTCCCCCTGTGTTTGTGACTGGGTCGCATTCCCGTCCTTGGCCTGGTGCCGGTAGACAGGGTGTCATCTCCAGTTAGGCCCAGTAGTCAGATTACCTCTTGAGCATACCTCTGACGATCACTAGCCCTTTGTCCCCACATAAGACCTGGCTGCATCGGGGTCGGAGCGGGCCTAACTCGCTCCTTCGGACGCGGCGGCCCCAGGTGAACACTAGCATTTGCAGGGGCTTGACATCTGCCAGAGGTACTCAACAGAGTGAGCGTAGGGTTTCGCTCTGGCCGTCCTAACCGGCGGTCACGGCTGTGGGCTCACGCCTGATTCCTCGTTCCCGGTCTATGGTCATAACACCATCATGCCCTGCCACAGTTTTAACAATCCATTATAAAAAATCTGTGGCAGGGCATGCTGGGATGTGTAGTTCCACCTGGAGGGCCATGAGTTTGACACCAATGCTGTAGTACCTAGATGAGAGTCCCATTCTGTTATTCCCCCATTTTCTGTGTTTAGCTGGATCTGTATGTAAAGCTGGGTTTCCACTGGAGCGACAGGGATTTTTTTTTTATATTGGAACGAATCATTGTCAGCTCAGATCACACTGGAGCGATGTTAATGAAGTACGGAAGGAACACTGTTTCGACCTTCCTTATCATGCCCGGTGTCACTAGATTTGAAGTGTTGCACTTCAAACCTAGCATAGTTGCAGGTGACTGTGGCAGTGCACAAATGACACACCCTGGGGCAGATGTATTAAGCCTTAACAAGAGATAAATGCAAGTGTGATAAAGAGAGAGATAAACGTCCAGCCAATCACCTGCTAACTGCCATGTTACTGGCTGTGTTTAAAAAAGTCAGTAAGGAGCTGATTGGCTGGACGTTTATCTCTCTTTATCACCCTTGCATTTATCTCTTGTTAAGGCTTAATACATCTGCCCCACTGAGCGATATGCGTGTTATGCAGGTCTGATTCATCATACCGGGCGGCTTATCGCCCAGTGTGTACCCAGCTTTAGTTCCAACACCTCGTTAAACCATGAATCATTGTGGAGGTATGTACATGGGATAAAATAAATAATACTTTGAATAACACTGTAATATTACAATTTACAAGTTACGGGGGAGATGTACTATGTCTTGGAGAGAGATGAAGTGGAGAAAGATAAACAAGGGAATCAGCAACTTTTTGAAAAATTACATTAAGGAGTTGAATTGTGGTGTGTGTGGAGAAAATATCCCCACCAGGTGGCGCTGCCACACTCAATAAGATTAATGCCAAGACTTTGCTGGAAAGATACAAATAATATTTTTCTTTTAATAAAAGACCATAATATACATCAATAAAAAATGCACATTTACATACAAATTATTACACTCAAAAGGGACATACAAGACATACAACATAAAACATATAAGGCATGGGCTGGCTATGAGGCTTATGGCTGCATATACTGTATATTCTTAATATGAGGCAATATCAACGGAATACATGTGACGCGGAATACATGTGAAGTAATCCGCGTGCGCTCACCACGCTTCGGGCTCGGTGCCCGCTCTAGCCACATTGAAATCCAGTTACCTGCATCATTTGGATTACAAATATCCCATTGGGGATTTGGACACTGTTTGGGGCGAAACCAGTACCTGGAGCTGACCACCCATAACAGGGAGTGAACATCACACTGTGTTACAGCAGCAGCAAAGGCTCAGATATAGGACCTGGTCACCTGCACCCATTACAGCAAGAGCTTTGATTCCAAGTGGGACTGGTAACTATTTGCTTATTCAAAAAGGTTGATATTGCCTCATATTAAGAATATATATGCAGCCATAAGCCTCATAGCCAGCCCATGCCTTATATGTTTTATGTCTTGTATGTCCCTTTTGAATGTAATAATTTGTATGTAAATGCACATTTTTTATTGATGTGTATTATGGTCTTTCCAACAAAGGGCGGTATTCAATGTGATTGTTTAGGATTCGCTGCACATTCGCCACTGCTCGCTGCGTTCCGGAGCCTCGCCGGCTCCGGTATTCAACGAGTGAGGGGCTCGCTGCCCCTGACTGGTGAATTTGAGCTCCTGCGGCGGACGCCGCAGGGAGCCTGAGGACGGTGGCAGGCAGGGAGATGGAAGTCTCCCTGCCTGCCCCAGAACGTTTGTGGGGGGGAGGTGGGCTCCCCGGGTGCCAGACAGCACAGGCTGCCCCCCGGGGGTGCCAGCAGGGGACCCGGCATATTCACTACACCCGATCATGAATATGTAATGATCGGGTGAAGTGAATATATAAATATCTAATGAGCGGCTCGGCTCCGGCCCCCTGCTGGCTAGTCTGTGTAAAAAAAAAAAATATATATATATATATTTTTTTTTTAATTAAATATATATTCATGTGCTTACAGCAAATGAATAAAAATAGCATGCCCCTCCTCAGAATAAAATTCCTGATTTTTTTACACCAATTTTAAAAAACAAAACACTTTATTTTAAAAGTTCACCTTCCACTTCACCATAAAAAGATAGCGATTGCTACTCGGTGAATCATGGCGAAAAAAACCTTGAAATGTATTCGCCATCTGGTCATTGAATAGGGTGATTCACCGTTTTAGTCAGAAATTCGCCTTACAGCACAAAATCGCCATAAAAACCTGGCGAATCAGCCTCATTGAATACCGCCCAGAGTCTTGGCATTAATCTTATTGAGTGTGGCAGCGCCACCTGGTGGGGATATTTTCTCCACACACACCACGATTCTGCTCTTTTCACAGAGATTCACAATCTCTCTGTAAAGGATGCAGCAGCCATAATCAAATTACACATATATTTACTAAAGGTGGATCAGATCCCACAGTGAAAACAGCCAGCGCTACTGAGTGATTTATTCACTCTCTCCCTTACCCCTTGTTACATTAAGGAGTTGATTGTTTTGGTACTGTATCACTCTCCACTCTATCGCTCTCCAGCGCTTGATACATATCCCATTTTGGTTTATTATGTACATTGGATCAAACATAGTGCAGTAAAATGTTTGGTACTTGTTTCCTAGCACGGCGCCACCGATTTTAATTGTATGGCATCGGGTCTATTAGATCGGGTCGCATCGCATGCGATCAGATCGCATGCGATGCGATGCAATTAGACTCGATTTTTAATTGTACAGCCTCCCTGATGGCTAATTCCTATGTTAAATGCACCCCCAGACCCGACGTGGATAGTGGGGGTATGAAAAGGTCGGAGGACGCGTACCGCCGCCGCTCACCACGCTTCGGGTTGGCGTTGATACTGGGGTGACGTTAACAATGGGGGAGCATTTGACATAATAATTACCCATCAGGGTGGGTGTACAATTAAAAATCGGGTGTGTGGGTGCATTTAACATTGTAATCAATGGGAAATCGGGTGTAATCGCGTCGCATCGCATGCCATTGTAATGGCATGCGATGCGTCGCAATTTGAAAATTGTATATGAAGGTGTTAAAACCCGAATATCGGGTCAGATGGGGTCCCATCGCATACCTTAAGTAATGGTATGCGATGGGACCCGACGGGCGCCGTGCTAGGCAACAAGTACCAAATGTTTATATTACTGTAAGTGTAAAGGAGGAGGAGCTCCTATTGCCAATACTCCCTGGACCAGTTCTGCCTACATTACGCAATCCTGTGATTATATTGTACACCAGAACATGTGCTTCTGTTACACTACTTCTCACCTTCAGCTGAGACGTCGTTCTCATCCATGGAGCCGCACACTTTGGTGGATGCTAATGAGGTAGAGGAGCCGCTGTGCTGGGAGCCCTAGAAATGGCAAAAAATGCAACACAAAGTGAATGAGTCTCATTGGCTGCAATATTTGTTGCTAGGCAGACATTGTAACTAGGAAAATTGTGGCAGGAGACCGGACACTGACGTAATTATCAGGGTGGCAGAGATATTCTAAGATAAGCACATGAGGATAAACACTATTTGCATTAGCACCTATGGCTTTACTTTCTTTCAGTGAAGCATTGACCAATTATTTGAATAAATGTAAAATATATATGTAAATCTAGTATTTTAATGCACATAGTCATGGCAGCCATTTTGTGCTTTGAACTAATGTACAGTGGAATGCATTTTCTCAATTCTCTAGAAACCTGTTACATCAGTGAGACCCTGGTGGATGCAGTTATTTGGTATATGAAGTGTCCCCACTTCCTAGGAACGGTGGTTAATAGGTTTCATTCTCTAACAAATATTGGTGCAACCCACAAAATGGCCACCTGTGTTCTGAGAGTGATGGAGAACTTGCAGTGATGTGAATATGTTGGCATATACACATTGCCATGGTTACCAGTCAGTAAACTCCCATACACTTCATTGGTGCTAAAAATTGCTAATTAATAAATGGGGTTTAATAGTACTAGCCAGAAGGGCCTTTGGCCTGTTGGGTTGGTCCTGCCACACAAGGAGTGCTAAGCAGCACAGTCATCCATCTTTCTGTTTTCCCTCTTGTTGCAGGATAGATGGGGGTGTTTTGTGAGGTCAGCCCCGCCCGACTCATGGAACTTCCCCTTTAAGTGCACACACTGACAAGCCATGGCTGCTTCATACAGTAGCAATGGTCCGTCCCTGCTACAGAGCTATGAGGATATAGGAGAGAACCTACACCACAACTAAGCGGCACAGAGCACATTTTGTATGAACACCATATGAACCCACAGCAACCAAGCAGATGATGTCAGTATTGTGCAGCATCAATTAAAGCAAACCTCTAGATATAATGGGGCAGATTAGAGATGGGTCGTTCGCGATCGAACCGGATCTTTTGAACGGATCACATTCAAGAACGAATGAACCGCCGAGTCCCAAAAAACAAACAAACGGTGATCCGGTTCAGTTTACAATGCATTTCCCTGATCTGAGTGCTGCCACCTGTGGCAGCTGAGATGTACTACCTCTGTAGACTGAGTACAGTGCTGTGACTACAAGTGATAGAAAGATTAGCTGCTCCTGCCAGGTATGGCCATCGGTGCAGACGGCATCGATGGTTGCCATCGATGGTGATTCTGCACCCAGCCATCGATCAGTGTTTTTACTCGGTCATGTATATCCCCCCCCCCCCTTTTTTTTTAAAGCGAGCCGAGGTCCGCCTAAAAGATCCGTATCTTTCCGATGAGAGATCTGGCGGATCCCGGCTCAGCTTAATGATCCGTTTTGCCCATCTCAAGGGCAGATGTATTAAGCCTGGTGACGAGAGAAAGTTGAGGTGATAATGCACCAGCCAATCAACTCCTAACTATCATTTTTTAAACATAGCTGATTGGCTGGTGCATTATCACCTGCTACTTTATCTCCACTTTATCTCTTCACCAAGCATACATCTTCCCCAAGGGTGTGGATCATTAGGGGCCTTATTTTAGTTCACTCTTTCTGACAAAATCCTTCTTAGATGGACAAAACCATGTGCACTGCAGGTGGGGCAGATGTTACTTGTGCAGAGAGAGTTAGATTTGGGTGGGGTTTACTTCAAAGTGAGATCTATATTGCAGTGTAAAAATAAAGCAGTCAGTATTTTCCCTGCACAGAAACAAAATAACTCACCCAAATCTAATTCTCTCTGCACATGTTACATCTGCCCCCCCTGCAGTGCACATGGTTTTGTCCATCTAAGAAGGAAATTGTCAGAAAGAGTGAATGAGAATAACCCCCTAGGTCACTAGCAGGTAGGTCGACAAGCATTAGGTCGACACCACTAGGTCGACATGACTTAAGGTCGGCATAACTTAAGGTCAACATGCACAAAGGTCAACATAGCTAAAGGACGACATGGGTTAGGTCGACAGGGTCATTAGGTCGACATGGGTAAGGTCGACAATGAAAAAGTCGACATGGTTTTTTTACCCCAATGTCGTCACAGCCAACATAAACACTAAATCGTAGCACCACATCCCCTCGCATAGCTCGCTGTGTTCAGCACACTATTTTATTCTCCCGCCATGCCCTAGTGGATGGTAGGTCATAAAATACTGGCTCAAAAAATAGTAAAACAACCCCATGTTGACCTTTTGACTGTCGACCATCCCCATGTCGACCTTATGACCCTGTCGACCTGATAACCCTGTCGACTTAATGACCCTGTCAACCTAACCCATGTCGACCTAAAGTCATGTCGACCTTCCTGAATGTCGACCTAAAGTCATGTCTACCTACCTGCAGGTCAACCTAGTGGTGTCGACCTAATGCTTGTCGACCTACTTGGTGGTGACCCAATCCCTTCCCCAATATGCTTCCAACTTGATCAGTTTTGCCTCTGTTTCTGTGTCAAAAGCCACCACAAGAATGAAATGAGGACATTGAATACACCTTAGAGAACTCTTACTTATCACCACAGCTTACTACTGATCACCACAGCTTACTACTGATCACCACAGCTTACTACTGATCACCACAGCTTACTACTGATCACCACAGCTTACTACTGATCACCACAGCTTACTTCTCCAATGACTGAGTTCCTTTGTAACCCTAACTGTATGAAAGTCAGTGTTTCTGCTGATGTATAGTATAAATATACCTTATTACCTTGTTTACATGACATGTGTTATTGTGGCAGTGTGGGGAAGCTCCTGGGTACCAATTAGCTCTTTCCTTTTATGTCAGCTCATTAAATGTATTTTTTCTTTGAAAGTAAAAGAGTCTGTGCACAATCTCCAAAATCTATTTCTGTAAGATTAGGACTCGGCATTAGGTATATCAGCACTTCGGGGAGATTGTGGAATCAACACCTATGAGTGTATGTTAAAGTACCATCCATCTGAGAGGCATGCTCACATCCAAAGCAGCTAGAAAGACCTCCTGGACTTGTTGATGAAATAACAATTATACTTTCAGGGCTTGCTCATGTATTGTTTTGGACTAGTGCTTCCATATAAGCATAATTGCCTGCTCTCCAGGATCGGCCGGAAAGTTCTCAAAATTTGCGTACAGCTACCGGCCCTGTGGCAGGGTAGGCTAGTCTCCTGGAGCTAGCCGCAGCCCTCTGCCCCAATGTCTCCACCCCGCAGCCATCCTTGAAACTTGATGTTCTGGGGAAGCGTCTTCGTAGCTTTGGCCCCCACTTTACAATGCCAGTAGTCTGGCAGGACCATGATGACACCTACTCCCGCAATGGGCAGACGGAAAGACAGTATGTAGGTGGCCTCAAGAAACCTTATTTAAAAATGTATGTCCACCTTTTGGATAAAAGATGTTGGAACAATGAAAATTACAACTTTCAAGCAGACATACGTTATTGTTTTTTACTGACCTACTTGTATTATATAAATAGCATTTGCTTGTTCATTATGTAAATTTATAATTTTGTACTTCTGCTCAAACACAAATGTACAGTGTAGGTGTGGTATAGAAGATCTACAGTAATTAGATAAATAGCAAAAAAAACATGCAATGTACTTTCACTTTGAGCTGTAACAGTTTTTACTTTCACTTTGAGCTGTGACAGTTTTTAGCCTACAAACTCTCCACCCCATGCCCATTCCCTATTTGCTCCTACCTCTAATCTCTGTCTTCACAGCTCCCTCTCTCCATATACAGCAAGTTTGAAACATATCAGTGACCCTGCAAAAATTGCTTTCACTTTCTTTTATGACACCTTTTAGCACACAAAGGCGTAATTTGGTTCAACCAGTGGCCTCTAGTGGTCATAGGTGGTACTTCACCTCATAGAGGTAAGGAGCAGATAGCCTTTTATACTGTATATATAGATTTTCATTTAGTAACAGACACATATGAAAAGCCATCTATTACTATTGCATTTTGTTTGAAGACTATAAAGAAGTAAGATACCATAATAATAGCGACATTGCGAAAATACAGCAACAACAAAAACAAACATTGCAAATACAAAAAAAGAAAAAAACTACAGAGAAGATAGCAGGAAAATAGAAACAAAAATAAAAACCATCTTAACAGCACAATGACAGTCCATACACACCAATTATTTAGTTTATATCTTTGGAACCATATTCAGTTTCACAAAGAAGAAATTTTTCGATGGGAAAATTGACGGTTTGAGAAATAGCTGGGATGTCAGGTTTGTGACAATAACAGCAAAGATCTTTAACTTTAGCAATAAAAAATGTTCTGGAAAAGAAATCACGATGAAGAATACAGAGGTCTGAGCCTATTTAGATGTATGAGGATCCTTGTATACTGATTTCATTTCTTTTTACTATTCTTATTATGTTAATAACATAATAATAGAATAATACTATTTTTCTTCCTTGGTTAAATTTTTTTTTTTTTTTTTAATTTCTAACATGACAATGTATTTATTTCTATAACAAACCTTTTGTGATTTCATGTTGCTTTATCTTATTTATATTCAAAGGAAATGAAAGAAGGAAAAAAAAGACAACATAAACTGATAAATACAATTTCCTTTTTGTCATCATCTGCGGAGACCATAGGTGCCGATTTATGTTTTTGCTGGTGGGTGCTCAAGCCAAAAATATAGGGGAGTGGCATCATGGGAAAGGGGGAGTGGCCAAAAATAATACTGATTTATATTATGCAGCACAGTTGTCTCCAATATTCAAATTATGGCAACAGTGCCAAATACATAAATGCCCCCACAGTGCCAAATACATAAATGTCACAGTGCAGGTACCTAAATGCCCACACAGTACCTGTGTCAGCGACAAGGAAGGGGGAGTGCAGTGGGACACGGGCAGGTGGGCCGCAGCTGAGCGGGTGGGTGCTCATCAATGTCCGTGGGTGCTCGGGCCCTCAAGCACCCACAGAATCGGCACCTCTGGTGGAGACCTGGAAGTTTATTTATTTACCTAATGTACAATTGGCCTAATTCAGATCAGGGTTGCCCACCCTCCTGGAATGGCCCGGGAGGGTCCTGAAAATCGGGTTCCTTTCCCGGCCCCCTGGAAAGGTGGGCAACCCTCCATTTCCCCGGTGGCAGAGTTTTAAATTGCCTTGATTCGTGGCTTTTCGGTGGAGCCAAATATGCAAATCATGCCAATTTAGCCCCACCCCTTCCTTGGAGGCCCACGAATTGCGAGACTTGCATAACTTGGGGCAGGGACTAATGATGTCTCCGTCAGGTTCCGCCCCCAGAAGTGCTGCTGACAGTCTCCTCTCCAGGGTTCTCCCAGAGAGGAGACGGTAAAAGTCAGCAACCCTGATTTAGATTAACTCAGAATGGGGCTAATTCAGGCACGTTACGATATTTGTGATTCATGCGTATGCGCAAGTGCGTATTTGCGCTTGTGAAGACCCTGGCATCAAACGGTCATCGAACGGGCCATTTGTTGCAAGGAAGGAGGGCCGAGGGTGGTTGATAGCAGGAATGGGGCTCGCCAATAAGAACACCCAGTGTTTTATGGGCGTCCCCATGAAAATGCCAGGCATTCCCATGGGTAGGCGGATGGACCGAGGCCTGCCGAGGGCGGGCAGCTGATATCACGGTACGCCAGCCGGCCACCCCGTCTTCGTCCAGGCGCACGCAAATAAATGTAAATTTTCACTGACTTCGGTGACCATCAATGATTTCTCCTACAGCGGAGGGGATGTATTTTCGTTACACATCCCCTCGCATGTTACCGAGGGTAATTGGTGGCAGCTCAGGCGCTCGGGAAGCTGCAATGTTCGTAGCTTACTGACCAAACCTAAATCATGGCCAGTGTGGTGACCTGTAAGAACCAGGCTGTCATGTTAATAGCATAAGCAGAAGTTATATTAAACCATGTTGAGGCAGATTTAAAGGGGTCTATTTACTAAGATGGGAGTTCAATTTAAGATGGGATGTTGCTATATGCAACCAATGAGCTTCTATCTATTATCATCTAAAATAGCGGTGGCCAACCAGTGGCTCTTGAGCCACATGTGACTCCAGCACTGTCAGTCTACCTCCTCTGACAGTTCTTCAGAGGGTGCTTCACTATCTGGGAGGAGCATGCCCAAAAAATCGCACACAGATGTTTTCTCATAGAGAACATCAAAATCGCAAATGTCATTTTTTCAAATCGCACCCTAAACATGACCAAAAATCGCAAACTAAATAGACCAGATCCAGCCTGGTGAGTTTGACAGAACCATGCACAGACCAGCTAGACTGGCAAATGTCCAGGGGCTGACAAGGAGGAGGAGGCCCACCAAGCTCCGGCATCTGGATAAGACTCCCACATCATCAGCCATGACAACACCAACACGGCCACTTACCTGAAGAGGCTCCTCTGTCATTGGGTTTGCTGGTGGAGATTGTGTATGTCCCTGGGAGAACCTCTGACCAGCATTCTGTACAGCTACCTCCTCACCAGCATTCTGTACAGCTACCTCCTCACCAGCATTCTGTACAGCTACCTCCTCACCAGCATTCTGTACAGTTACCTACTCACCAGCATTCTGTACAGCTACCTCCTCACCAGCATTCTGTACAGCTACCTCCTCACCAGCATTCTGTATAGCTACCTCCTCACCAGCATTCTGTACAGCTACCTACTCACCAGCATTCTGTACAGCTACCTCCTCACCAGCATTCTGTACAGCTACCTCCTCACCAGCATTCTGTATAGCTACCTCCAGTCCTCACCAGCATTCTGTACAGCTACCTCCTCATCTGCAGGTTCCCTTTTTGGCTATGTTGGTACCTACAGAGCTGCAACACCACATGTACACCTAATGACTTTTAGAAATTAAATTGGAGGCCCACCTAGAGAGTTTTCCTGGGACCTCCAAGCCTCAAGTCATGCCACTGGCAGTAACTGCCCTGTTTGTACATGCCACAAAGCCATTAAACCAGGTATGTCCAAACTGTGGCCCTCCAGCTGCTGTGAAACAACATATCCCAGCATGCCTTGCCATACTTTTAGCATTCCCTAATAGCAAAACAGTGGCAAGGCATGGTGGGACTTGTAGTTTCATCTGGCTAAAACAAGTCAGTTTCCTTCCTAAAGCTGTAACCTTGCTCCTAGCAGTACACCATTGATGCCTTTATGGACATTTCCCTTAGACCCTAGATCCGCCACACTTCTCAGGGTGTAAATTGAAGCAGTTGAAAGATCTACCAAAATGGTGAAACGGATTGATTGGTGGAGTTCAATTTTAGCAACTTGTTTTACCTCATACTATGACCAGTAAAAATCCATATTACTTGTGTTTACTGTAGACCTGTCACCTAAACAAAGTGCAGATGAACATTTTATGAGTTGAACTAATAGCCATAAGCATATACTGTATCCTTTAAATTCACTAGTAACCAGTACCCCATGAATATGTCAGGCTTCATGAATACAAGAGTCAGGCTTCAGAAACATAAGTCAGGCGGTGGCTAACCAGTGGTACGGGTTCCTTATAAAATGGAAGACTGCATACTGATTCAGTTCACAAAATGGATGCCTGTATAGATGACAGCCCTCCTTGAAATATGAAGATATTATGATTCACTTTGTTTTGTTTATCCTTTTATCATTTCATATCCATGCTTTGTAAGTGAGGGCTAATTACATTATTCATTTTTAGCTGTTTAGACATAACGGCATTTTTATTTTAACTTTATACTGTATATGTTATGTTGTCTTATTAGCATCAATGGTTCAATATTTATTTTCTAAGAATAAAAAACGCTTACTACAGAGACAAATGTAATCACTATGATACAGCAAGATGAAGATACCGCGCTGCATAAAGTGGTCTTTAAAGGCTGAATATAGATATTGGCCGATATGTAATAGGATGCGATTTTTGGACTAGTCCAAAAATCGCACCATATCGCACAAAATCGCACCTTTCCAAATCACATTTTTTGCCGCAAATTCGCATATGTAATGAGATGCGAATTTGCGGCAAAAAAGTGCGATATGGTGCGATTTCGGGCACTTTTTTAGTCCTGAAAATGTGCGATTTTCAGTCATGAAAATCAGCACATTTTCAGTACTGTGCGCTGTGTTGTAAAAAAAAAATAGAAAAAAAACGGCGTGCGCTCCCCCCCCTAAGCATTACCAGCCCCGGGCTCAAAAAGCCGGTGCTGGTATCATAAAATCAAAGGAACAATCAAGTTGGGGTTCCCTGGATTTTATAAAACCAGCACCAGGCTCAAGGTCCGGCGCTGGTTCCCAAAATACGGGGGACAAAATGACTAGGGGTCCCCCGTATTTTAAGAACCAGCACCGGACACAACCAGCCAGCAGGGTAATGCCACAGCCGGGGGAAACGTATTATATAAGCCCGCGGCCAAAGCATTAACCCCCTGGCTGGTCAGCATGGGCAGGGGTCCTGGGGAAGTGGGGACCCCCCCAATGAAGGGGTCCCCCCCCTCCAGGACTTACCAGCCCATGCTGATAGTCCGGGGCTGTCCCCGATGCCCCTGGCCGGTGGGCATTGGGCTGATGACTTGTGTAAAAAAAAGAATGGAAACTATTGTTTTACACTGGCGAACTATGAGTCCCAGCAAGCCTACCCCGCATGCTGGGACTTGGGGAACCACAAGTCCCAGCATGCGGGGCATTAAAGGGCCCGCTGGCACTTGTAGTTCTGCAGTGAAAAAAATAGTGCACAAAATCACACTGACACCCTGTAAAATAAAACTTTAATACACACAAAACACACACACACTGATACTTACCTACCTTGAGCCCGTAGGTTGGTCCCTAGATCCTTGGTCCGGGCTCCGGGGCTGCAGGGCAGAAGAGTCCGGTACCGGGGCCTTGGTCCTGGTTCCGGGGCTGGTCCTGGGGTTCCGGGGCTCCTGGCGTGAAGAATCCGGGGTCCGGGATCCGTGGTAGTCCCCAGGGGTACCTAAGGAGGCAAATCCTACTCACCTGCTCCCCGGCGGCGACCTCCGGTGACAGCGCTGCTCCAGACTGGTACCAGGCTTGCAGGACTTTGCCCGGCGCTGAGATGTTTCCTCCTCGCCGTCTCTGAACAGAATGATTTCTCGGCCAATCAGGAGCCGAGAAAGTCGGCTCCTGATTGGCCAGAAATCATTCTGAATACAGACGCCGACGAAGTAACATCTCAGCGCATCCAGAGCAGAGGAGGGGGACCGCACGCCAGTTTTTTATTTAAATTTCTTAACTTTTTTAACTATTTTTTTACAGCAGAAGCATGCACAGATCTCAATGATCTGTGCATGTTTCTGCCTAACTCGCCAGTCAGAAGCTGGTCTATTTTTTTTGCGATTTTTTTTAAGCTCCCATATGCGACTTTAGAACTCGCATCCTATTACATATGTGAGTTCTATAGTTTACTATGGGAAAACATCTGGATGCGATTTTCAGTGTGCCTGAAAATCGCATCTTTAAAATGTGCGATTTCGCGGTAAAAAATGCGATTTTTACCGCGACTCGCATCCTATTACATGTGCGATTTTTAGAAAAAATGCGATTTTGGTCAATTTTGACCAAAAATCGCAAAAGTCTAAAAATCACACCCTATTACATATCGGCCATTTAAAATGTCAATCTTTAATTAAGCATTTCCTCAGGGATGGTCCTGCATTTTGTACAGGTGGAAATAAAAAGTGACTGAATCCTACTTGTTTTGTAGATCTCATCACCTATGAGAAATAACCCCAGGAAGAATTTTGACGTAAATATGTATAATTTAAATGGTTATTTTGAAATGCATTAAAACAGAACAAATCCTACAGACATTAATCCTTGCTTGGTTGCCTGTGATGATTACTTAGACACAATTTCACGGAGCCTTGAAAATGAATGGCAGCAGAGAAGCACATGGTATTTACAGGAGCGGTAATTTGGGTCAAACATATTCCTGAAAAGAAAGTATAGTTTACGAAGCAATGTGGCTTTGCAGACGTTTGTACAATGGCAGTAAAGCATATGATTTTAAGCTAATACTTTGCTACAGGGAAAATGTTTCTGCACATCCAAAATGGGAAATTCAGCTGCTCTAAGTCATGTAGCAAAAGCAATATATTCTGTACTTTGCCTTTTAAGCTTCAGGCTGGCAGAACCATTAACCATTGGGATCAGTGTTTGCACATGCAGTGACAGGCCACAAACTAGCACAACGTTATTTTATATATACTGTACCCATACCTATCAGCATAAACAATTCCATTGGTACAAAATGCTCAGTTCCAGGACTTCCTTAAGCATACCTCCAAACTGTCCCGCTTATCGCCGTTACGTCCTTTTTTTGGGATGTTCCCACGTCCCTCCCGGGGCCGGCAGTGTCCAGCGGCGGGGGGAGGGGCATTTGGGAGTCCCCCGTCAACCATGAATAGATGCTGTGCAAGAATGCTGGACATGCCCCTACAGCGCCAAAACCGAGGGGTGCGGCCTTTCGGCAGCACCACGGGTACAGACCACGCCCCCTTCCCGCTAGGCCATGCCCCCAAAATTTTGACACACGCACTGTCCCTCTTTGATTGGATGGAAAGTTGGGCGGTATGTTTAAGGGGGATCAGTATGAAATCCCGGCGGTCCCTACCGCCAAAATCCTGACAAGGGGGGACGTGGATCGTTCCCCCTTACAGGCTCGCTGTGCTCGCTACGTGGCCGGGATTCCGACTGCCGGGATTCTAATTGCATCCTGTTTAAGGTGGGGCTGCAGCACAGTCCAACAACTAAAAAGGGAGCCACATCCACTGCCAGTGAGTTGGTGTGGCTCCTCTATCTGATTTTGGGACTGTGCTGCACCCCATTTCTGGAGCCACCACTAATAAGGAAGTCCAAAAACAGAGCATTTTGGGGTAGATGTATGAAGCAGTGGTAAGGGAGGAGAAGTGGCGAAATGCCTGGTACTTTATCACTGGCCAATTCGTTGACTGTTAAGTTACAGGCTGGGTTTCAAAAGGGATGGTTAGGAGCAGATTGGCCAGTGATAAAGTACCAGGCTCTTTAACACCCCTTTGCACCTAATGGAATGAATCATGTTGAAGGGTATTAGATTCCACTCGTCCACTACCCTTTTTGTGAAGTAATTTTTCCTCCGATTTCGCGTGAATATCCCTTTTTCCCTCTAGTGTCAGTGCATTTTCTTATGTTCTAGTACTTTCCTTCATTTGGAAAATGTTTCTCTCCTGGACCTTGGAATATTCCTTGTTAGATTCCCTTGATATATTTGAAAGTTTCTATTATGTCCCCCCTTTCCCTTCTCTGCTCCAAACTATACAGATTGATATTTTTTTAATCTTTCCAGGTTTTGTGATGTAGGCCATGCACCATTTTAGTTGCCCCTCTTTATAAAATCTCCAGTAGCAGATTGGCCATAGACCCCCACTGGGAGGATTCCGGGTAGGCCAACGCGCTAGTGAGGCCAACTGTCAGCCAGTGACTATTTTTTAAAGATGTCTCCCTATCCAAAGTAGAGGCCCTGTCCCTCCAGTCTCCCTCACAAACAACCTTTGCTGGTTCACAGAGCACCCAATGCTGCAAATTTTGAATGAGTTCTATTTTGGGTGTACCAAATGTCTGCGGTTACTCTGGGCTCCACTGGGGTGAGGTGTGTAGATATTTCTGATATTCTGGTAATTTTGGTACTGAGCTTTGTTTTGGGGATTGCTGGAGGATTTAGGGTCTGTGTTCAGTCTCAGTGGGGCCCGGGGGAGGTGGGGTATTATGAGGCGGTTTGTGGTTTGTCACAGCAGCTTAAAGGTCTGATGGCCAATAGACCTCCATGCATATTGAAACCAACAGCTTCCACATACAGTAGGTGTAGTGATATATTAATCCTGGATATTCTGGTGTTGGTTTGTTCCTCATACATTTGATTTTGTGCCACCCACATGAGACCACTTCTAGAAATTTTTCCAGAGCCACTTTTAGTTCCCAATCCACCAGTGACCATCTCTAATGTAACCTGGCAGTTGGCTGGTATTTTATATCTGTCCAGTTTATCTCTCACCAAGGCTTAGACTCCTAAGTGCCTGCCAGGAACAGTAGTGTTAAATGAGACACTACATATGTACCTTTGGACTGACAATATTTGAAACAGGATGAGCTAATTGTTGATTAACCGTTATAGTCGTTTCTGTAGTCTGTGTGGGAACCTCAGTAATTAAAATTCAGTTTAAATAAACAAACTTCAAACCAAATTTCCTCCATTTAGCACTCAGTTTTACATTAGCTTATGAAAAAAAAATCTTCAGGTAACAATTTTAAAAAATGTATTAAAATAATTAAAACACACTGGACTTGATGCAGAATGGACCGCAAAATGAGCATCATCAAGTAAAAACTGTGTACGCAAAAGTACGGTATTTCCACCATATGTAAAACATGAGATATGATCTAGTTGGGAATGTCAGACACATGTCTCAGACACTCACATCCCAAGTGCACCCTTCTCTTACACCACTGATTTCATGTTTAATAAACACATTCACTGTATAATGTCAGTTCCTTAAGGTATAAGGTCTGTATAGAGAAATCTGAGATTCTTCCTATCGTCTTAATTTTTATCAGTTGTACAATACTTTTATAGTGTTTCCTCTAGTCTCATATAGTTAGGTATTCACATCTGACCTGATTCTTTATAAGGCCAATTTGACTCTTATTTCTAAAATCTCCAATTTACTTGATCATTGTAGGTCTCTCACCCTATTCCTGTTGGGTCGATTGGCAGTAATTAAAATATTGTTTTCCAGAACTTTTTCAGCTTACTAACAAGCAGTCCACATACACACCTTACACAAGGCATACATCACCCAAGCCTACCACAAGCATAAAGTACAGTATGGTGTTGTCAGAGTAGGGCGCCTGTCCAAAATGCCATACACCCAATGCTAATTTCTTACATTGTATATGGAATTGAGATAAGAAATTTTGTCAAAAGATTGTGGAATGGTATTTTTTAAAATTATTTTTGTCTGTTTATGTGCCAACGTTAAACATTCCGGTCTGGGACCGGACAAAAAATCCAAACTTCAGGTGCCCATACACGTTACAATTAGTGTAAACAATATTGTATACAATATCGCATCTCATCGTATCTCGGTTTTGCGATGAGATGAGATGAGATTAATTGTAATAATATTTGTCAAAAAAAGTAAGATTTAATTTATTTTGGTCCTAACAACCATCCTATAGCTTACTACAGAACAAATGTTGTATTTCTCCCATTGTATAAAAGTGTTATTTAGGCTCTACACTCATTATTCCTGTATTGTATGCCATCTGAGCATAATGTCAAAAGTGAAATGGAAAAGTACAAGACTTAATTCTTCTCCCTACCTCATACCCTTATGTCGAAATGCTCTACACTTGCCTCGTTTCTCACTTCATGTGAAGAGAAATTAGAACATGACTGCTTGTACTGAATGTTCCTCTCAGCTCACTTAACACTAGAAAAGATCTTAACAACATCTCAACAAAATTGTAACGTTATTTTCAATGTTAATGGCATAGTTGCCTACCCTCCTGCATTCTGCAGGAGACTCCCTGAAATAGCAGCAATCTCCCTCTCTCCCTCATTAGTCTAGCAATCTCCCTCATTTCACCTAGCCCACATTACACTGTTACATTTTTGGGGAAAAAAAGAATGAGAAATATATACATTTACATTGAATCATCAGCACCATTTCCCAGCACATTACCAAGTATAGTAGCTCTTACTAACTGCTCTGGGGCTCATCTACATTTGTATATAAGTAATTTTACAAGATTCCTTTCACCCACGCTTCTAGGTGCCACGTTCACAATCTCTTTTCTCAATCTCTCCATATATGGAACTAGACACAACCTTATGTTGGAGCATGACACACCCCTTCAATGGGGCACTGTGCAAAATTCAGCTACCAGATATAATCTCGCTGAAACTAGTCTTCAAAAGTAGGCAAGTATGGTTAATGGTTATTTCTTATGCCACAATTGCCCTTAGTTATAATGTACTGTAGTTATCTACTGTCTTCTCAGCACAAATAGCTTCAAAAATTAAGTCAATAAACAATTTGCAGCTTTTACTAATGGTACATCATAAGGAAATGCATTGGCAGACATCTGTGCTTTAACAGCACCGTTCTCTGGAATTTAGTAGAACACACACACTTTATTTTCAATGCAGCCCTTTGGCCATTCCAGAGGCTCTTGCTGCACTCTGATTCGAGTCAGTAAAGGTCACATGGAAGCCTGCAGCAAATCACCAGAGGGTTGGCTTATGCTCCAATATCATGTTCCTGCAGCCTGCAGCATATCTCATGGCAGTATGAGGAAGGGTGGGCTGGATTGGCTAGCATAGGGATTCACTGCACACCAATATTGTTAAGCATATTTGTGTCACACTTACAATACTGGTAAGTATCAAAAGACACAACAGATTAACAGAGACAGAAAATATTTTACAATGCACTCCCTGTAGTGCTAGTGAGCATGAGATCACTAACAGGGGAAGACAGGTTTAACCCTCATGAAACCTATGAGATCACCAACATCCTTGCCAGTATCTTTCTGCTCTTGATCAGAAGCTGAGTGATGAACATATTGCGGATTACAGTTAAAGGGCATACGCTCGGGGCAATATGAGGGCTATTTCTAAGTGATCTGACTAGAAATTAAGCACGGATTGCTCCTTGTGTATGCCCCCCGGCAACGGCGATCTCGCACATTGCTATAACCTGACTAGATCTTGACTGCATGCAGTCAAAATCTAGTCATTGCCAGTGTTCTCTCGCCAGAGAACACTGACCCCCACGGATCATTCAGTGCACACATCGAGGGTGTACAGCAATATGTGAAGTGTGTTTTCATAGACAGATTCAGATGAACCCCTTGCAGTCCAAATTATTTTTTTTGCAATTCAAACAGTCTGGTTTAAATTAATTGTTTTTTTTTGTTTTTTTATTCAAAAAATCTACATTGAATGTTGAACGATGTTCATGTTCTTATTTTAAAGTGGCTCACCGTTGTATCTGCTACTAGCGCTAGGACTGTTGAGCCTGATTAGACGTTGGACCTGAAAGGGTTATCGCGGGCATTGAATGCACTAAAAAATCGGGTGCGACGCGACCGACGCGATGCCCGCGATTTCCCATAGGGACCAATGTTAAATTTCTCAATTGACCCGATTTTACTGTTCAATGCCTCAATTGACACGATTTTTCCATAGGAAACAATGTTAAATGGCCCACAGAGGCCAAATAGCCACCCTGAAGTGTGAAATGGCCCCCACAATTGTTAACGCCACCCCACGAGCAACGTGAACCCGAAGCGTGGCGAGCGCAGCGAGCCCGCGAGGGGCGGCGGTACGCGTCCTACGACCTTTTCATACCCCCACTATCCACGTCGGCGTGGAGTTGAGAATAGAATAGTGTGGCGAGCATAGCGAGCCACCGAGCCCGAAGCGTGGCGAGCGCAGCGAGCCCCGCGAGGGGACGCGGATACCTGTGAAGCCCACGAAGGGACGCGTTTACCTGTGAAGGTATACGCGTGCGCTCGCCACGCTTCGGGCTCGGTGGCTCGCTGCGCTCGTCACAGTATTCTATTCTCAACTCCACGCCGACGTGGATAGTGGGGGTATGAAAAGGTCGTAGGACGCGTACCGCCGCCCCTCGCGGGCTCGCCACGCTTCGGGTTGACGTTGAACGTGGGGTGGCGTTAACAATTGTGGGGGCCATTTCACACTTCAGGGTGGCTATTTGGCCTCTGTGGGCCGTTTAACATTGTTTCCTATGGAAAAATCGTGTCAATTGAGGCATTGAACAGTAAAATCGGGTCAATTGAGAAATTTAACATTGTTCCCTATGGGAAATTGCGGGCATCGCGTCGCACCCGATTTTTAGTGCATTCAATGGCCGCGATGCCCACGATCAAAATCGTGGGCGCCGTGCTAGGTAAAGAGTACCGAATTTTTTTCCATCTTTGTCTATATACTCTATTCCATGTAGTCACCAACAGGAGTTTGCGGTTGTCTTGGATACAATAATTAAACTTATTAAGCACATTAAGACATCAAAATGACATGAAAGCGTTGACCATTTCCCATATATTTTTATTGTGTGATATTTTGAAATCATTTCACTCTTAACAAAACAACATTTATGACATAATCAAAATTTCAGTAAAGCATAATAGATTTACAGTATTAAAAAAAAAGACATAATCACAGTATCTGGAGTCTATGTACTGTATAAAGTGTATCCAAGTTCTGCAATTTTCAGCACTTGTCATTTTTGGTTGTGCTTTCCAATGGTGTATTACTTATCAAAAGAGGGATTACAGTGGGTGACCAAATTCTCCAACCGCTGTTCTTTTCTCATGATACTACTAGAGAGTCACGTGTTCCTGTAGGAACACATGATACTGTTAGGCAGTCACACGTTACTAAACGATGTTGGTAAGAGAACCACTGCTTGAGTCTGTCCAAAATCTACATGTTGTACTCCCTGTACTGTAATGGTTTCAAATGTAATTTTGCAAAATACATTTGGAAAATTTATAGAATATTAGAAAAATTACATTCAATGTTTGTTTATAAAGAGTGCAAGTTAGATGACCTTAGAGACCACTTTATTAATACATAGATCCTTACAATTGTTTGATACCGAAGTGATTTCCCATTTTTGATAAAAATTTGAAACTTTGTTGATTGGAAAAGTAAATTCAATAGTACAGTTACAGCATACATTTCTACATGCAAAGAAAATCCACTTTCTTTGGAGGAGAGAAGAGTATGAAAGCAAAAATATATTATATAAATATAATTAAAAAACTTATATAGGGCCTGGCTCAAAACCAACATTTTGTTGAAATACAAATATTTTTATTACAGTGGTTTCAAAATATATCCAAATTCAAGATAACCATTCATGTGATATGGTTCTGAGGATATTTTAGAATATAAAACTAAAGTCATGCTAAAATGCTAGTTACTTCTATAACACTGCGTAACAAACAATTATCGGCAACTAAACATGCAGAGGTAAATGATTCATGTAGATGAATTATGTACCATGGAACTTAAAATGTCAAAACTGTACATTACTTCTATTTTAAATGGGTGTTCAATTGTTTTCATATAGAGACAACTTGTATCTTCCAAATGCCATTTTACAAAGGGTGGGTATATTGATGACATTCTAGAATCTAAATTTTGAGCCAAATATATTTGTTTGTTTTTTTATAAGGAGTTTACTGGAAAGTACTTCTAGAGGCACTTTGTTCATTACATCCAAAGTTTTATTGTACTGTGATATCACAATACTGTATTTGTAGTTTTTCATGTGTTTTAGTAATATGTGTATGTACATTCAGTGCTACTACACTAATATCAGCTTGAACTAGCATTTGTTCTTGTAAGAGCACAGCTCTATGTACTCATAATACACCCACAACATGTGTGTCCTGTAAGAATAAAACATATTTTAGTGAAATAGTCTATGTTTCCAGACATTGGTAAAAATAAAGTACAATTGTGGAAAGTTGCACATTGTCATTTAGGACGGGATGCTGCTGTGAAAAATAATACATCTTGTTTAGCTCCTTAATAAAACTACCTTGATGGCATATCTGTTTTGTAAATTTAATATGAGGGCTTCCATTTACTGATTTCTAAGTAACTGTTAAACTATATCTCATTGGGAATCCTTCACACATTATATCACTTTGATAGTAGCGTCTTAGGATTCTTTGATTCTCAGTAAATTTCAATTTAATAGCTTAGACTAGTTAGGCGATGACCTTGATACATTGTCGGGTAGCATAAGCACTGAAATTCATGCTACATTAGCACTGGCATAGACTGCAGCAAACAGAGATTCAACATCTTAGTTCTTGTGTGACAGCTCCATGATGTGCAAAACCAGGTATCAGTACTGGGCTCTCTGCAGAATGACTTATGTAACATCATTGGGGATTAACAATACCAGTGTGGAAATGTATGGGTGCTGGTTGCTTCCAACCCAATTGGGCAAACACTGGATATATATTGTTGCTGTTGACATGACCTGTGTATTACAATTACTTGCTATTTTAAAGTTTTCTTGTGGAAAACCTAAGCAGCAGACTGTGTGGAGCTATGATGTACAACATGTGCACTGTCATGTATGTATAGTGCATGCAAAGCCCGTCGTAAATGACTACCAATGAGTTAGAACGATTAGAACAGTTATATCTTTATTTGTATATGAACAGAGAAACCAAATACAGACAAAAGACAAGCTTTAGTGCAAAAAAGTTAGTCAGAAGGCCCTGCCTTATTAAGGCTACAGCCATTTTCTTGTCTTGCTGGCCCCATGAGAGGTAGTTCAGTGAGTGCAAACATTCATGTGATCATTTCAAGCAAGCAATTAAAAATGTACCCAATTGGTACAGACAAAAAGGCAGACATTTTGGACAGGCATTTAGTTATGCCTCATGCCTTAGCAATGCAACTACCTCCTAGTAAATAAATGGGTTGTATTCCAATAAATATTGGTCCTGCCACCTAATATGGATTTCTGTGCACAGTATAGGGAAGATACACAGTGTGACATTAATATTTGGATTTGGTAGAGCTCAACTTATAAAGAGAACTCTCAGGACTGAGAAAAACTGCATGGTAAAGTAAACCATTTGTCCACTTGGAGTAAAGTTCCATAGGAATCATGACATGTTTGGATCTTCCCAATGTTAAGCAGGTAGAATTGAAAAATACAGAATATAACTATATGTTCTAGTATCCTCTGTGACTTTTATGAAGCAAAATAGTAGTAGTAAAGCGTTCAGATCAAATTAGATTACCCCTTGGCATTTGTTTAATCATATTTCCAAGTGGAAGGAGGGGTGATGACCCTTCAGAATATTTATAAGGTTATTTTTTTTTTTAATTAACCCTCTGATTTTACCAAACACTCATAGAGCAATAGGTCCAACTGTATCTGTAAATCTGCAATTATCACTCCATAGAAGAAGTGATATGTAATGGTCATTGTTCTATGTCTGAATGGATGGACACTTTTTGGACAAGTAAATGTTCTACCTCATGCATCACATTCCTCCATGTTTTAGACCATTGAATAAATCTTTATGGATCTACTGTAATTGATCCCTGGTTACCAAACATTTTCAGATCTTACATTTACCAGTAGCCATTAGTGTTTGTATAATTAATGATAATAATAATCTTTATCTAGTGGAGTCTAATAAGGCATAATATGTTTCAATGTTTCTGATTAAGTAGGACAAACAATTTATTGAAAGGTATTTTGGGAAGTAGCGTTCAATTCTCAAAAAGGCACCTGTTTAAAGTTATGTGTCCTATTGTCAATAATCAAAGAAAAACAATTTAATGTGTGCGTGGTCTCAATATATGTATAAACATTATCTGTCAGTAGGCCTTCAAGCAAAAAAATGACTATAGCCATTAGCAAATCACAATGCAAACCATGAGATAATTACAACAGAGGTTATTTATACAATTGTTAGACATTAAATTTACTTTCAGAGGCATTTTATTAATTTACTGTAACTAAACAAAAGGTGAATAAAGACAATGACTGACTATTTTTTTCTAGCAGCTATTTCTAGTAGGTCATAATAATTTTAACAATCTGCAATACCCTTAGATTATTAAAAATGTTTATGCCTGCTTTTGCCGGATACAAATATCTAAAAAATGGGACTTTTCACAGTGGAAGAAGCCATTTTCTGGGCAGAGAATGTGCCTATCAATGTACAATGTCCTAACTGAGGCACTGGATGACCTACTGTACATTTAAGGCAATTCCTAATGAATTTTCAAACCTCAGTGTCATCCATATTGGTTCTGTAAATAAAATGGCTGCTTCCACTGAGTGTAGGTGACAGGTGCGCAGTATGCAGAACATATTACATTATTTATTTAATTTTTGGATTATAATTAGCTTTTATTTATTCTATAATAAAAGGTACCATACACAAAATAATGTGCCCCATATTTTACATATAGATATGGCTTCAAATAACTCTGAAAGAATATTATTCTAAATAAGTATGCAAACATGACATAAGATATAAATAAAATAAACCTACAAAACATATCTACTTTTACAGAAACTGGAACATAGTTACTATACCCAGTAATAGTTTCAGCGCACCCGTTATCCAGTTTAACGGCAGAAACAGTAATCATGAGAATTCCGCTAGAAACCAACTTACTTAAAAGTACCAAATATATGGAAATTTTTAATTATTTTATCCCCTTAATAATTACTAAATTATATTTTTCAATATACATTCTGCCTCAAAGACACATGCATCTCAGTTCTTAAGAACATGTTTTAACAAGAAATAAAAATGAAGGCATTAAATAAAAAGTTCAAGAAGTGGACACAATCTTAATGTTAAAATGATTCAGCCATATTAAATTATTTAATCATAGAGCTGTTTGTTAACATTCGTCAATCAAGAATGGCAGTTAAAATGAAAGCACAAAAACTATTATTAGTTGACAAATTCCTGGCAGTTCAGACTGGATTTCAAAGACATTAGCAAAATATGTAAAAGCAAGCGCTGGACACCGGGTTCATAAAATTTAGAATGGAATGCGGGCAATTAGGCATTGGGAAGAGGTATATGTGTTTATACTGACAGCACTGCTTTTGTATAGAACAGTTTTTCTATATGACAGCGAACTGTCTTCCGCTTTTTTTAAAACTTCAATAGAAAGCAGCCGTTGCATCTAGACACAGCTTTGTGCAAAATATCTCCGCCAATCAATGTTAATCTATTCCTTACATGCATTTTATATACCAGTTCTTTAAATGCTAGTATCTAACAGGAGATTCTGACTCCTAATTTATGTTAAATCTTCTGTAATGCTAATTTCAGCATTTCATTGTAACCATAAAATGCATAAAGGGCAAGGATACTTTTTTTTGTGCACTACCTCATAACAAACCCAAATGCACTTTTAGTAAATGAGCCTCATATGATGCAGAATAATTATAATCATAATGGATAAAAAATGATTGCGGGGCACATTATTAAATGAGAAATCATTTACTGCCATCCCTTCTGTAAGACAGTTTGAGGCTATTTTCTGACTGCATACATATATAAATATATCTCGTTAGGAATGCCCTCTGCAGAGTCTCACGGTGGTGGGGACTACGTAATATTTTATGACCAGGATACACAACTGCTGCAGGAGACTGCATACATTAATATGACAAGCCCCTGAATCTCAGCATGCTGGAACATTGCCTGTACATTACCTAGTAGGACTGCAGATTTGGATGTAGTCATTATGAGATCATTTTTTTGGAATTCAAAATCTTGAGTTTATCCTACATTTTATTTTGAAATTTTAAAAATGTTCTGTGCTTAAAAAATATACAATAACATGATATATGAAGTGGCCAAAATACTTTATGAACCAGAGTCAGCCTTTGCTTTACTTCATGTTAAGTTAATTAGCTTAAACTATCACCAAGTCACAAACCAGAAACACTGCTCCATTTTCTCTTTTAAACTGAGTCTCCTACTGAATCCAAATCATCCGATGACAGGTGACGGTACAGGTCCTGTAAGATGAAGTGCATTATAGATTTGTTCACCTGTTTTTTTCCTTGCATAAATAATATTTATTTTGTCACAAGCAATGTACTGTAGGGCTGACTTTTAACAGAAACAAAAACATTCAAATGATTTATGAAGTCAATACAATCACTCTACACAAAAAAAAGGTACGGAACAAAAAGCAATAACAATTCACAGTAACAAAATAACAGTGAAGAATGGTTAAACTATACGTAAGTTAAAGTTTTGACAGTTATTGTAGTAGGTACTTTGAGTTGTTGTCTTTGTTTTCTAGACAGAAACAAATTCTCTTTACCCAGGGAATCACCAATTAGTTTCTAACTATGTGCTGGCATATTTCTGAGAAGGAAACTATTGCAGTCCAGTGTTGTAAAATAAAATAAACAAAACAAGTGCTTACGAGGAAGTATAGTTACACAAGTATTGTTTTAGAACATTCATCACAACTCTCTTAAGTGAAAATAGATGATCAGATCTACTTACATTTTTTTATGATTGCGTTTAGTATAAAGCACAATACCAGCAGCTTTAAACATTTCTGCCATTTTGTGGCATTAATCAATACTCAATATAAAGCAGTAGGCGACAGGTCTAATTTATAGAGAATGTTATAGCAGCTCCTATTCAGCAAAAGCTGATATTGTACTGTAGAATTGATATACATACTGTATATATATATATATATATATATATATATATATATATATATATATGCCCAGGCGCAGCACTCAGACTAGTTGCACAGAAAGTGGATTGACATAACAGTGTTTCAATATTTCAATACATGTTGTTATCAGATTGAATTAAATATTGAAACGTTGATATATAAAACTTTCTGTGCAATTTATACTAGTCTGAGTGCCGCTCCTGGACATTTAGTAATCAATATTTGTGAAGGCTATTTTCTTAAGCTTGAATTGTCAGACTATGGATGATTTATTATATATTTCCCTTGAGGTTGCACTCTAAATGCAAACTGTTTCAAATGGAGAATAGTTGGATAACGCTGGTGCCCTCCATATAAGTAGGTGCAAGCACACTACTGATACAATCGTCCTGACAGCGGCACTCAAAAAAAACACAAAACACCAGAGGCAGTTGTGGGAGCCGACGTTTCAAGGCCGTCCGGCCTTTTTATCAAGGTGCCAAGAGATATATATATATATATATATATATATATACACGTGGGTACAGGTAAGGTCACTCGCCAGACTGAAGTTTTTAAATCATTGCTTTATTTCATCATGTTCATACGCTGCCAACACTCTGGTCAACGTTTCGTGTGCAGACTGCGTTGGCACGTGCAACAGATCGTGTTGCTACTCTCTCCACACCGCAAGGTGTGTACTTGTTCGATGTATTTATGATGGCTGTCAAAACAAGTCTTGATAAAGGCCCTAATTCGGGTCGAAACGTTGACCAGACTGTTGGCAGCGTATGAACATGATGAAATAAAGCAATGATTTAAAAACTTCAGTCTGGCGAGTGTCCTTTTTTTTTTTTATATACCAAATATACTCCATTTGGAGGACTATTTTGAGTGTGCACCCCAGCATTAATGAATTTTTCGAGTGAGTGTCGTCCCACCCCATGGATATATATATATATATACATACATACACACACACACACACACACACACACACACACACACACACACACACACACACACACACACACACACACACACACACTAGTAAGCCTGATCAAAGCAAAAGCTTTGTAAGCTAGCCTGCTACCTTCTGTGTTTATGCATGTGTGAGAAAGAGGTGTAGTTTCACTCTCTGCCAGCAGATTGCTATGTTTCAAAGACTCACGAACACTATATATATAATCTAGATAGATAGATAGGTGCGGCACTCAATGCTTCAAGGAAATTTACCATAAGACTGGATACTGTCAGCAACGTTTGTACTGTCGGCAGGCTGCTGCTGTTGATGTTGTTCTAATGATGTTACTAAACAAGTTATTTTAGTTAGGATAAAATTAAACATTGACTGAATACAGAAAGAAGCTATGTATGCCAGTACCGAACACACACACACACACACACACAAAAACACGCAATCTATTTCTACTGTATCTACCTTTATATATTATACAGGATTACTTTTAACGGTGTATATAAACCAAACTACAGATGTGTCCCTGAACAGATTTGCCCAGGACCTATTGGACTCAATTGAGGCAAACACATGTGCACACCATCTCGTAGCCCCATTATCCGGTGTGTTGTATTCTACACAGACATTATAGCAACAAAACAAGTGGACTCATCTGTATTATTAATATATTGTAGTCAAAATACTTCCATGGATATGTAGTAATTGTCTGTAAGTTTCTATGACTAAAGCTGTGGACACACTGTGCGATTCTGGCTGATGTCCGATTTTGACTATCCAATTTTGACTGTGATTTTAGCTAACTGCAGTAGGTACACCCGTTTCGATTCAGTTTTCGATTTGATTTCGATTAATTTGGAGTTTTTATTCTACTCCATTTTCGATTTTCACTATTTTCGATTTATTATTCGATGTGTATTCGATTTGCACTATTCGATCTCAGTGTTCCTAATCCTTCAGGCAGGAAATTGAAATCGAGTCTGGATTGCATCGAATGCAGCAGTAAACACATTATATTTGTACTATTTATTATTAGATTTCCACTTTTTCTTTTCGATTTCAACTACATGGGAGCGCACATTGGGATCGAATCTGCATTGAATGCTAATAAAATCATTCGATTTCTATTCGATTTTGCTTCTATAAGCAAAATCAAATAGAAAAATAGAGCCTATCTCACCGTGTGTATGCTCTATTAGATGTGCTTTAGAGTTAGACTACAGTATCTTGCAATTTGTAACTAGGCCAAATAAATTCTATGAGATAGACTTGCCTGCGAAAAATGTTGATACTGTAAGTGCGGCAAACAGAATTTTTAACATAAATGAAGCATGGATACATTTCCCCTCCCCGTCGTTAGTATGAATATACTTTATATACAGATGTACTATATAGTCTTGCCTGCACAGTATATTTATATTCTCAATAGACTAAATGAGAGTGCGCAACGGGATCGAATCGGCATCAAATACGGCTGAAAACTATACGATTTTGATTTGATTTTGCCTATAGAAGCAAAATCGAATCGAAAAATAGACTAAAAGGTGCACGTACAGATTTTTCTGTCTGATCTGTCTGGTAAGAACAAAAACCTGGAAGTGTATGGGAGCAAATGACAATCACAAAATTGTTCCCAAACGCTTGAAAACAGACAGTAATCAGTCAGACAAATTGTTTAAATCATGACACCTTAAATCCAACCATCCTATTAAGGAATTGTTTACATGGTTGATTGCCTTGTTATAAATCCCGATTCGATATCGCAGGGCAAGGCAAGCGCATTAGAACTGGACTATACAATCTTGCCTGCGCAGTCTCTTTTTCAATTCAATTTCATTGCCACAGGGATCTAATCGAAATTGAATGCATTTTAATTCAAGTTTGCTTATATGAGTAAAATCGAATAGAAAAACAGACCACATCGAACGACTCATTTAGGTATCTAAAGGAGAATCTTTAGCCCCTAACTCCATTACAAACACAAAATGTACATCTGTAATAAGGGTCATGCATCAGTATTACGGTCAAAGGATTGCAGTTCTACTGTTTATTCGAAGCTATAAAGCACGAACCCATTTTATGAGCAGGCTGGCAGGTCAAATAATGTCTCTGATATATCTTTAACCTTCCATAAAAGGGTAACATAAAAGGCCAACGCTAACATAAAAAGCAGAGAACAAATACTATATACTCGTGAGTAAAGATGGTATTTTTAACACACAATTCATGTTTTTGAAGCATCAATTTTTGGGTAATATAAGCAAAATAAAACCAAGGAGAACAAAGAAACTACAACACTACAGGATATGAATAATTGCCACAATGGTACCCATAAATCACAATTATATAAAGGAATATAACTATTTTGCAATAAGGGGACAATCATAGCTCACTTATTAGACTGGTAATATTATTTCTATAGAAGTTGTATTTATTGTTTATAACAGAAGCCACTTACACATAACGCACAGAATAGCGGCACTTACACATAACACAAAGAGTAGCGTCCGCTTAGATATAGAGTAGTCCCACTAGCACCTAATGCCCAGAGTAGTGCCGCATAAGCCTGACACCCAGAGCAGCGACACTTACGCCTAAGGTCCAGAGTAGCGCTGCTTACGCCTAATGCCCAGAGTAGTGTGGCTTACACCTAACACCCACATTAGCGCTGCTTATACCTAGCACCCAGAGAAGTGTCGCTTATGCCAAACACCCAGCGTAGCGCTGCATAAGCCTAGCATTAAGAGTAGCGCCGCTTGCACATAATGCCCCCCTCCTTCTTCATAATGTGCAGCCTGCCCCCTCCCCTAGTGGTTAGTTACCTGCTCTCCTGATTTGCTCCTCCCAGCAGCTCAGTGCCTTCTCCAGTCTCATCCTGTTTGCAGTAGCCTGTTCCTTGTCCTCGCACGGCTCCCCTCCCTCATGGCTGGACGCAGGCATATTGAAATACCAGCAGCTCCGTGCGGTCGGTGCCACTGTCTGTCATATATTTTGACAGGCAAAGGCTGCGACAGCCAGCAGCAATGGAGAGCACCTATGCTGACCGGTGCGTACCCCACTCCCCACTCATGGCTCTCCTCTCCCCTGCTCTTCCACCCAACACTCCTTCGGGTCCAGCCACCCGCCCCTGCTCAGCGCACCCGAAAGTGCTTCCACTGGGCCAGTAGACAGGATGGCCCGGCAGCCGCACTAATCCAGCCTACCAGTAAACCAGCCCGGTATTCCAGTGGCCCAATCTGCCCCTGGCGTAGTTTAAATTCCAAATAGAGGAGCCACACCAACTGTCACCCCCCCAGCTGGGACTCACTGTCAGTTATCAATTTTGAATTGCTCTGCAGCTCCCCCCGCCCTGAGCCTCCACCCCGGACCCTCCACTGGTAATAAGCACTTTTGTGCTAGACAAAGGCTGCAATGGGATGTTGTTGCCAGCCTTTAAACACAGTGAAAATGGCAATTGACACCCTTCACTGGCAAATAAATCCCCTTGGTTTTAAGCAGTCGAATGCATGAATAAAGCTAGACAGAACTGCTTTCATACTTGAAGTAGTGCTCCCTCTATAATAATGATAATTCTTTTTTTTTTAGAAACTAAAGGCCTTTCAAACTGTGCAAGTAAATTCCAACCCCAAAATGGGTCCCTAACATGGGTTGGTTTGGTAATGCCAGCATACATACATCCTCTCCGAGGTCTACAGCTTACAAGCACATTGTACTTGTGTGCATCCCCACATCGGGAGAGCCCTGGGACTGCTCAGTGCAATTATTTTCCCTCCATTTTTCTCACAGTCCTAGAGAGGGGATGTGGGTGCAAAGTACCTCGGTGTGGGAAGGGGGAAAGCAGCTGTGAATTTAACACGGTGTGGCCGTGCCTGCTTCAGTTACGGCCCTAAGCTGCAGTGTAATGCGGCCACACCACCTTTATATATGTATACTGATGGTGTCCATTTCTATGCATTGCTACTGTACCAGTAAAACATAAACTTTCCACTTTAAGTTACCATTTGTATAAAAGTGTTCAACCTGTTCATGTGTAATTCTATGAAATAATTTATCTGATTTTTCAATGAGTTTTCCCAAATTTTTTTTTTTAAGCGGAACCTTCGGCCCTCCAGATGTTGCTGAACTACACATCCCAGCATGCCCTGCAACAGTTTTAGTATGGCCAAACAGCAAAACTGTAGCAGGGCATGCTGGGATGTGCAGTACAGCAACAGCTGGAGTGCTGAAGGTCCCCCATCCCTGCTTTATTGCCATATTACAGATAAAAGCTTGTTTGTAGTTTCTCTCTTTCTGCATTATCGCTCTCCAAGGCTTTGCACATGTTCCCCATTAAAATGATCATAATACACACGTTTAGTGCTCCTTAATATGTGCACAGGATCATATCTGAGCATGACAAGATCGTCTGCACTAACAAACAATCACAGGTGCAAATATTTCATCGCCAAACTTTTCAAGTGTGTGTAATTGCTACAGTAGATTAATGAGAGCACATTTACACCAGAGGGCAGAAGAAATGCTGAATATTCCCATCTGTATAACCAGTGCCTACATTCACATCTGTCATTAAAATATCCCTAACATCAAAGTCTGGCACCAGGAGTTCTTTCCAATCTGTGCTTCAACATGTCAAAACAAACGGGCTGGCAGAGCAGAGCTTCCACATCTAACGCAGGATAAAATAAGCCCTGCACAGAGGAGGAATCCTGGAAATCAGGGCATGCATTCCTCAATAAAGGAAAGAGACTATCTAGAACAGCAGCCATTGCTAGGCAACCGCGCAGAAGGCATGATATCAGTCACATATACTTCTCGGTAGATTTATTTTTATAGAATCTGTGCTAATGATGGCACAGGCTGGGGAAGATAAAGCTTCCAAGTGACATGAATACTTAAATGCATTCACTTAACTCTAATAATCCCCCCCCCCCTCTAATAGTAATTGTATTATTTTAGAAATAACAGTACAGTACATCAGTAATAACAAAATAAGCTATGTAGATACTGCTGTGTATGCGCTACGGTTATGGTATAAATGGTAGACAATGTCTAGGTCGTCAGTCACGTATGGTGGACAGTGACGAGGTTGGCACCTTGAAATGGTCGATATATCCAAGGTCCACATTGACAAAATGTTGACATGCTTATGTTTGACGTAGACATGGTCGATCTGAATAAGGTCAACGTGAGTTTTTCACGGGTTTTTGGTGTTTATATCCACATACTGTAGGTCGACATGGACACTGTGTAAGTGTACGCGCGTCCCCTCACATGGCTCTCTGCGCTGCGCATGCTTCGGGCACGGTGCCTCGCTGCATTATAATCTAACTCTATGCCCACTTGGATAGTAAAATATGAAAAGCCACCTTATTTAAAGAAAAAAAAAAAAAAATGTTGACTTTATTGAGGTCGACCATGCCTACAGATGGAGCCCCCTCTCATTCACTGCCGGCGCTCGCCAGAATGTCTCCGCTGGCGAGCGCTGGTGGAGAGGGACTCCATTAGACTGGAACCCATGAGCGTCTCACAAGCACGCGCGTGCCAGTCAGTCGGCGGCGGGACCCTGTCCGTCTCCGCTTCAGGGAGACAGGCAGGGTTAGGTGGGAGGTGCGGGGTGGCGGCTACTGCCGCCGGTGAGCTCCGTCGGAACGGGGAGCACGTGCATCTCGTGCGCGCGCGCTCCCTTCTGACGGATGGTGGGGCCTGTTGGCTATTGATGCTGCAAGCATGAGAGGGGCTTCATCTTTATGTCGACCCTTTGTCAATGTTGACCTTGGGCATGATTTCAATGGGTCAACTTAGAAATTGTCTACCCAGTGACCGCATACCATGCGCTACCTGGCAGCACCTTCTTTTTTCATATATGTTATGGTCATTTTATTATAAGTTATTGTGCTACAGAATGTTCAGTTCTCAAATACTAGGATGCTGACAACTAATGACACAGGGTCTAACACAGACGTGCAGGCACTGCCGATGTCAGACGCAGCACAGCGATATCTCGCTAATGTGTCAGCATCTAGGTTGCACGGTGCGCAAGTCTGGAGCAGTTTTGATTTCAGAGGCGCACATGTAAAAGTGTATAGAAAATATAGTAGGTGCTCATCAGTGGTGACAGGGAACGATCTTATAGAGAATACACACGGCTCCACCTTGTGCGGAATCCGAAAACCCAATTTCTCTATCACTGCTTTTGCCCCAGGTGCACCGTGATTGCCGAGATCCGTGTTTGCCAATCCCAAAGCTTATTTACAAACACAATGGCATTATGCCATCATTATGGGTTGCAGTCACTAAGGGGCGTGAAACAAGCAGATTGGGTAACCCCACCTTAGGCCCTATGTCTTCATGCTGTCTTCCCTGACCCTCAATAACAGAATCAGTCTACGTTCTGCACATCAATGGAATAATGGGATGCGGTCATTTGGTCTACAGCATTATGGTAGACAGTCAGTAGGTCAACACAATTAAGTCGACATGGGAAAAGGTCGACAGGTCATTAGTTCGACAGTGTCTAAGTTGACAGTCAAAAGGTCGACATGGGGTTTTTCACTGTTTTTTGAGCCAACATGTGCCGACAGGCGGTATTTCATGCCCTACCATCCACTAGGGCGTGGTGGGAGAATAAAATAGTGTGCCGAGCGCAGCGAGGCTCCGTGCCCGACGCATAGCGAGCGCAGGGAGCGATGCAAGGGGATGTGGTGCACCTTAAACTGTGTCCATGTCGACTGAGTTGACATTCAGGTAAAAAACAGTGAAAAACCCCATGTCGACCTCACTGTCGAACTAGACATTGTTGAACTAATGACCTGTCGAACTAACGACCTGTCGAACTAATGACCTTTCGACCTAGAACCATGTCGACCTTTTCCAAAGTCGACCTAGACCCATGTCGACATTTTCCCATGTCGCCCTAATGGTGTCGACCTAATGACTGTCGACCATCATGCTGTAGACCAAATGATACCAACCCGGAATAACGGCAATGATCACTTTTCCAAATAACCGTGATCCAAATAAGTTCCTTTGTGCTTTCTTACTGTATTATTAACAATTCTTAATAATACCCCAGATCATAGAAACCAATTTGTGTCTTTCACCCTTTCCAATTTCAGCTTGAAAGACGTACTAAAGTGAAGAAACTGGGCCGAGGTCTTGTAAAGGTATTGGGTTTATCTGCATGACGTTACAGCTTTGTTGGACTGCAGTCGCTCTCTGTTTGATAGAACCCTCCTGACCTATTCTCTATCACCGGCCAGCTATTTCTCAATTTAATGTTTAAAGCCAGTCAGCTTGAAAGCTCAGACATTAAGTTATGGTCTTACTGTGACAAAGCACTAAAATATTACTTTCTACCTCTTTCATCTTTAGGAACAAAAACTGTGCAAAAAAACCTCATGTTGATGGAGAATCCAACAGTGATACTGCAGAATGTTTATTCTGGGTTCCTTTTGAGGACTTTTGTAATAAATCATTTGTTGCATCTGTATGATTAAGATGGATGGAATCATGTTATTGAGACGTACATAGTGTACTGTATGTCTGCAAAAAATACACAGAAAAGTATGCCAGGGCGTATTTGTCTTTAGGACTAGGTCATAGTAAGAATAAGAAGCTTCACTAATCACATGATCATCCTCTCAACTGCATGTGGAGCATACTTGCCTACTTTTGAAAACTAGTTTCAGAGGGATTATAGTTGGTAATAGAATTTTGCAAAGCGCCCCATTGAGCGGGCCTGTCATGCTCCTCCCAAAGAGCGTGTCTAGTTCCATATATGGAGAGATTGTGAAAAGAGATTGTGAACGTGGCACCTAGAAGTGTGGGTGTGTACTGCTACATCTGAGAGGAATGTAAAATGTAACAGTGCAATGTGGGCTAAGTGAAATGAGGGAGATTGCTAGACTAATGAGGGAGAGAAGAAGATTGCTGTTATTTCAGGGTGTCTAAAGCAAAAAAAAAAAAAGGCAGCGTAGTGGTTCAGGATGAGATATCTCGATCACTATCGCTCATTCTGTACACACACATATACTTATACTAGTGAGGCGTCACTCGTGAACAAGCCAAAGTGCGAAACACGTGTCTTCCTATCCGGGACAACCCCCCTGACGTCTTCTCTTCATCTTACGGCAGTTACTGGCACCCAACAGCTGACCGCACGGCGAGAAGCCGGTCTCCTGACCGACGCCTAACAGACATTGGTGCCGGCGCAAAGATTTCCCCCTTACAGCGGCACTATACTCAGCTGGCCGCACGGAGTTAGCCGGCCTCCCCGCTTCCGTCCCACGGACACTGGTGCCGGAGCCTCTCACTGATCCTGCTCCAACGTCACCCCCAATCCCTGCCGAACACACACGCTTATCATCAGCGCTCGGACAGCGCTAGCAGGTACCTCTGTATCCAAAACCGGGCATCTGTACAGCGGAATTATGCACTGACAAATCTGCTATATTTATGCGATATTTATGCTGTCTTTTGATTTCTGCACTCAGAATCAGGATTGTATTGTGTGTGCAGTACCTGTAGCTCGCACCCATTATTTTGTCATCTGTATATGACTTGCGCTAATCTGGCTTCTCAAATGCAGTGTCTCTAGCTTCACTGAATATAACAACCTAAAGTTATTAGACTTCGGATATTTGTGATCATAAGCTCTGTGCAAGCTCACCTTACAACTCCTTACGCTAGATACACATGCCTAATGTTCCTATGTGGTCCTGCTGATGTATACTTCTAAGCCATAATTTACCTCACATACTGTAACAATCGCTAACATCATTGTTTGATAATAACAACCAGGGAGGTGACAGGGTCACATGGATTCCCATTGAATTTTGTTTCCTTTTGTCAATTCAAAGCAACATTCTAACCCCCTGTCTATACAGTTGGTCAGTTTTCATTTATACTGACACAAGTGAGACACCAATACGGGGTACATTCACTTTAAGTTTATTATCTTTTCCTTTTTGACTTTCTCTCCGTGGGGAGCAAACACAGATTATCACTCTCAACCTCCATCCTATGTACATCATGATGGTAGGACAGCAGAAGGGTCTGTGTATCGCATAAACCACTTGAACTGCAATCTCTTATATCTGTCACTCTCTCATCCATCTGGGCCACCAGTCCCCCCCTGCAATGTCACTTATGTCAACAGGGAGGTGACTTTTCTGACCCTCTGGAAAGCAGAAGTGCCCTGCAGCCCTGCATGTCAGCCACCTGCTTCAGAACCCATTACGGATACGATCAAACTTCACTGTGCCGCCTGATCCCGTCCGATCTCAGCAGCTAAGCAGTGAGAGGCCGGATCAGTACCTGCTGGGGGACCAGTAGGGAATATTCGGTGCTGTATAGTTAATTGGGATACAGCTGCTTCTGGTTTGCATGAGGACATTTCCCCTCTACTCTATTCCTTCCAGCATCTTTTGCACCTCTTTCTTAACTAATGACGCCTTGTCTAATCGCACCCAATACATGAAGGGTCAATAGCTGTATTTAATCTTATTGACCAGGGTGCGGGGGTTGTTCCACGGATAACTAAACATTTTCGCAAAAAACATTGAGTTATTATGTTTGTGACTTCATATGTATTTGTGTAGTTATTATATCTAGAATTATTAATTCCTTGGATACTCAGCATTTTCAGTTTAATTCTTTGTGATGAAGAAATTCTTTTGACGCCTTTATCTTAAACAAGTGTAATAAAAGTTATATTTTAATCTTAACATCATTTCATTTATCTACAATATTATTCAATCAAGCGTGCCCCAAAAAACCTTTTTGGTTCTGCCTTCTTTGTCCCTCTTGGACATAAACCTCTTTGTATACTTATACTAGCCCTGTAGCGCAAATACAGCAGATTGTGGCATACACTGAGATAACATGACTGTCAGACAGACAGATATTTTATCTGACAAGCTAAAAGCCATCGGACATCGTGGCCATACACTGGATACATTATGGCCATCTGAGCATCACAGTGTACGACCACAATATCTACATTGCTACCCTGTGAAGGAAACATGTCTCCATTCCTTTGCTGAGAAGGAGCAGGGAAAATGTCTGCCAGCCGCTGCAGTGCATACACTGCCAGAAGTGGACAGACAATTATTGCACATGCAGTACGATTTTGCATATTCAACAGAGTGATAATTACTGGTCATTCGTGGCAATACAATGTTCAATTATTGACATGGATACCTGATCGGCTGCATACTGATGTTGGAACAAATTCCCATCAGCCCAGATCGCCCATACACACTGTTCATCTTTCATTAACATGCATGTTGTTGCTAGGCTTGATGTAAAGAAAAACACATGGTGCAGATGCACACTCCTATTATTAATCAATCAATAACATAGGTTCTTGGTATATCAATTGGCCAAGAAATTTCTTGGCCAATTGATATACCATGAACCCCTGTTATTGATTGATTGATTGATTGATTAATAATATGGAGTGTGCATCTGCACCATGTGTTTTTCTTTGCAGAACTACAAGTCCCAGCATGATAGCACCTCATGTATTTTGGGTGTGCATTCTAAGATCCCCCCCTCCCCCATAGGTTTGATGTACAGCACATTAAACCTAGTGACCGGACAACATATCGCTCATTGTGTACTCAACTGAAACCTCCCATCTTTTAATGTAAGTGTGGATTTGTGTTACAGCACATTGAAAATAAAAGACACTCAATTATATAAATCTTGCATATATTATAACACCACAACTTTTACCCAATCGAACACATTATGTAGGGTGTCTAAATAATACACTATTCAAATGAAACAAAATCAGCAATAGAGTTGTGTAATGGGAAAAGGGGAAGAGAAGGGGAAACACAGACACATAAAGGGGAAGGAAAGTGACGTTTGATCTCTTATACTGTTGCAAAATGCAGGGTCGCACCGGGACTTTAAAAAAGGTTCAGTGCCGGTGTGACCCTGTATTTTGCGCTGTTCAGATCACTTCAGCGAACCGGCAATATTGCCAGATCGCTGATGTCATGTGGGGGGTGGGGTAGAGAGTCAGCATCATTGGGGGGTGGGGGAAGAGTCAGCGCTTAGAGGTGGTGCTGCTCCAAATGGTGCCTCCTCCATAGTGTGAACGAGAATCGGTCTGCTCAACCTGATTAACCTGTTCACACCGCAAAGCAACACAGCAACAAACCGGTAAGAACCCTTCTTTTTTACCGGTTTGTATTGCCGTATTGCTACCGGTTTGCTGGACCCGGTAACCCTTTTCACATCGCACTAATTACCGGGTCTAACCGGTAAGAAATCGTCATGAACCGGTAACTAAGTGCGATGTGAAAGGGGTACTACTGCTAACCCTTGTTGACACCGGCAGGTAAAGACCATGTACCATTTCTTAACACATACACTTTCCCTATCAGCGTATGAGACATTCCGAGCCCCAGCCAGTAATTACCTATAACTGAATACAATGTGCTGTACTGCAACAGTGATTACAATAAAAGTCTCTTAAATATCCAAATATAAAACATTCATTCTGTATTTACTAACAGCCTAATGCTTAGTAAATTACTGCCTTGAATTATATTCCAATCATCCAAGTCACTAGTAATTACTCTGAAAATAAACTACAGAATGCTTATTTGTGTATAAAAAAACAAAAGAAATAAGAGGTTTGCTTTGTAACTGGAATTGTTTTGTTGTTTAGCTGTGACAGCGATACAGCTAATGAACGAACATATCCAGAGCATAATGCAATAAACAAACTTAAAGTCAAGTAGGAAATAAGTTGCTATGGGAAACCTGTTTCAGTGTTTTAAAAATACCCATTCATAGCAACCAATGACCAAACAGAGCTGTACACGAAGGCTTTTGATGCCAAACGGATTTATATGTTACAATGTGCGGAATACAAAAATGTTTTATTATTCATTTAACAACGCTAAGGATTGGCATCAAAAGCTTTCAGTAGTAGATTCCCGTCTGGGTTTACAATTAACAGACACTGTAAAAAATACACTTTGTTGTTGATGTCTCATTAATTAATAAAAAAAAACCCGTACATTCTAATTGTTTTTGTTCTGTTATTAAAAGAAAACTGACTACTTTTAAGAAAATAATGAACAAAGAGAAAAAAAAAAAATTGTGTGCGGTCAAGGTAGGTACAGACAATGGTCCGGATTCAAACCGGATTGCTGCTGTGCAAATTTGAACAGCGGCTGTTTCTCAATAGACTGCATATTAGTCTATTAGCTAGCCGTTCACAAGGTTATTGAAAGGATTGAAGATGGCATTTGAGGGTGGTAACCAGCCATTATTGGGAGTGTAAAAAAAACACAGGTGTGTCCAAGCGTTTTAGGGGAGGGTGTATAACGTCAGCTCCGGCCTCGAGAAGGGTGATTTCATCACAGCAGCCAAGTAAGTCCAGGGCTACTCAGGCTGCGAACAGTGGTGAACAATTTTCTTTAAAAAATTCTAATCTTAGATCAATAGACTTTTACATAATATGGTTATTGCTTTCGGCAGGAAAACTTAATGTGGACATCTTCCAGAAAGTAGGTTATCGCATATGTACGCAACGTCACGGGACTTCAAACAAGACGGTCTGGTGTTCAGTGGGTCAGTGAGTGCTCAGGGGGGAAATCTGAGAAAGTACAAGTTGAAAACTGCATTTCCTTTCATTTAGCATTGAGAGCTGGCCACTAGGCACTGCAGAGATGTGTGTACGAAATGTGGGAAGTATTGTGCGCGGCTTGTACACACAGATTAGGACAATGTTTGTATACTGGATAAAAGCAGTTCCATAGTACTAGGACAACAATCTCCACTGAGAAAAGCTGGTGCAAGCAGATGTTGTAAATTGGTCTATAAATTGTATTGATATATTTGCGATATAAATCTCTGTAATGGACACTTGGTGGGGTATTCAATCCCCCGCCACTATTTCTGATGGGGGAAATAGCGGCGGTTGCCTAGTCATTGCTGTCTTTCCGACAGCATTGAACAAGCATCTCGGCAAAACAAGCCCGACGGCTATGGATTGTCGAGCTCACAGCTGGATCTTGACGATCCACGGTTGTTTCTCGAGGCCACGCCCCCTTTCGACACTCGTCAGGCAGGACAATGAATCCCACCAGTTGAGATGCAGTCGAGCGGGCCGATAACGGGACCGGGCCACAACTGTCGGGCCAGCTCGGCAGTCATGACCCGGGATTGAATACCCCTTTTAGACTAAGGGGGAGATCTATCAAAGCTTGGAGAGAGAGATATGAACGGAGGCTAGGGGTTGCACACACCACACCTAGTTGTCACCCTCCCAGGTCATTAGGTCAACATATTAGGTCGATATGGATAAAAGGTCGCCTCAAACAAAATTTCGACATGGGAAAAGATTGTTGTGTTTTTTTTTTACAGTTTTTGGTGTCTAGGTTGACATGGACAATGTATACTGCGTCCCGTCGCATGGTTTGTTGCACTCGCCTGCCTTCACGCACGATACTATTATATGCTCCCTCTATGCCTACTGTGATGGTAAAGTCGTTTTTTTTTTTTTTTAAATCATGGAAAACTTTGACCTTTTTCATGTGTCGACCTAATGACCGCCAACCAATAGTGGTCGACCTAATGACTGTCAAACTAGACAGTGTCGACCTAATGACCTCATACTGCATGCCTAGGGGGCATGGCCTTGTGAGAAAGGGGTGTGGCCTTGTAAACCGATCCCATTTGAAACACTCCTGGAGATGCTGGGCTACCCCCTGAGACTTGTTTCACTGCACTCTGGCTCCTACACCGTGACGGGAGGTGGCAAAGTCACAGTGCAGCACCCAGCTCCTGTCACTGAGGAGGAGAATTTTGGTGTCACCCCTGCAAGCGTAGGGAGGCCCGCACCTCCCTAGTGATGCCACAGTGTTCCCGAGCAGCCCAGCATCTCCTTCAGGAATGCTGGGTAAGCCCCTCCGAGTGTAGTTGAAGGAAACCTCCTGTGAGGACACTGCTGAATCAGGAACTATGTTTGAAAAATGAGTTCAGTGCTGATTGGTTGATAAATTATATCTCAATTTTATCTCTCTCCAAGATCTGATAAAACCTCCTCCTATATATGGTCTGCGAGGGCACTGTACAATATGTGCAAAAATTTGTGCTGTATCTGACAGTCATGTGGCCCTATTATCTGATTGACAACTGCAATTGTTCTTTCCATAATGCACACAAAGTAAACTCAAATGTCCCCTTTCTCCATAGTATTTACCCTAGCAGTGCACTAAGGGGGTGATTCTGGTTGACTCGGTAAGCTGCGTCCTTGTAACGCCGCCTGGACGAATGCTGTTTAGGGGAAACCGTCACGGCGCATGTGGTCGGTGACCATCAACTGATTTCCCGTGCCTTCGCAAATGTAAGTCAGTGGGGACTGACATATATTTGCGGGCAGCGAGACGAATACTGGACAGGCAGCTGACATCATTTGATGTCAGCCGCCCACCCCCAGCACACCTCACCCATTGGGACACCCATTAAACACTGGGTGCTCCCATAGGTGACACACGAGCCCACCACCACACCACCCGGCCCGCACCGCTCCATGAAAACGGCCTGGCGGCACTGCAAATTGCCGCGGCTGATTGCAGGGCAGGGGATGATTTCGGTTCACTGAGAGTAAACCAGAATCGGCCCTTAAATGAGATCGATTTTCACAATTCCACACATGACAAGTGTATACTGTAGCTTATAGTCATTAAGAGCAACTTGCACTAGGTATACCCTTTCTGGCACAGTGTGTATGCACAGAACAATAGTTACAAATATATCCTGTACAACCCCTAACCTCACTCTCCAGTACATGATTGATCTTATGACTACGTTTCGTGCAAACACCAAAGATATATGAACTCCGAGGTGCTGAGTCCTGAATAGACATCCGGTGTTTCCACCCAGTGACCCCTTCCCCACAGCCGTTCCACCAATACTGACAACAGACATGTGGACTAAAATGTATCTAATGACAGCGATCACAGCACAGCAACATTATCATTAAACAGGATTTACTCAGAATTCCCTCAAAAAATGAAGCTTATGGATTAGGGGAACTTGACACGAGCCTAAGCATTTAGCCCTGAAACCTTTAGCTTTATAGTATATAATCTCTCTTGTAAATGTTAGCAAAAATAATATAACTGCATGATATGAACAGTGAACAACAACAACAACAACATATAGGGCCCCGCACTATAAAAAGGACATCATAGAATTAGAAAAAATCCAAAGAAGAGCAACAAAGCTTATTAGGGGTATGGAGAATCTAAGTTACGATGAGAGATTGAGCAATTTGGGACTATTTACACTTGAGAAGAGATGTTTAAGGGGGGACATGCTCAACATGTACAAATATATCAGGGGCCAATATAAGGAACTGTCACACACCCTTTTTACTGCTAGAAAGGAATCGAGGACATGAGTTTTGATTAGAAGAAAAAAGTTTTAGTTCCCTTAGAGGAAAAAAAATTACTTTACGGTCAGAGCAGTCAAACTTTGGAACTCTCTTCCAGGAGAAGTGGTGTTGGCGGAGACAATAGCTACGTTTAAAACAAGGATGGATAAACATTTATTGGTTAAAAACATCCATGGGTACAAATAAGAATCAAAATCTTTCTTTAAATTTTTCAGAACATACACCAAGGGATTAACTAAAAAAACCTAGGTTGAACTAGATGGACGCAAGTCTTTATTCAGACTTATCTACTATGTAACTATGTAGCATTTAAGTGTTCAGATTTGAGCCATTGATGCAAAATACATTGCCCTGTATTCAGCTGACTATGGCTCAGACAAAGCTCCTCCCCCTCAGTAGTATAGTGAAGCAGTCAATGGAGTAGCGCAGTCTTAGGGCACCGCATAGGAAAAACTGAATGGGGAGCCAAAGTTACAGATCCAGCTGCCTGAGAAGTTGACATCACTGTGCTTGTTCCTACCTATTATATGTGCGGTGTTGGCATTAGTTAGCCAACTGTCCTTTTCCCCTTCCCCATATGTGCTTCTGCCCCCTTCACCCTTTGTGCCTCTGACCTCTTATCCATCTTTGCCCCTTCCTCATATGTGCTTCTGCCCCCTTTACCCTTTGTGCCTCTGACCCCTTATCCATCTTTGCCCCTTTCTCATATGTGCTTCTGTCCCCTTTACCCTTTGTGCCTCTGACCCCTTACCCATCTGTCCCTCTGTACAAGCAAACTCACATTTGCTTTTAATGATTCATAACTGGTAGGTAAGTACAATCTTTTTAAATACATCATTAAAGCTTTTTCTCAGTTCAAAAGGTTACCGCTGGCAATTACAGTGCTGCTATTAATGGTAATCCTTGACAGCTATAAAGACACCATTATATAGGGAAGTCTATTTAACAAGATTCATAGCAGTACTGTACTTATGCAGACACAATAGAATAAAATCAGTTTGTAAAAATGCTTTATTGTTGCTAGTTGTAATTGGATCATTGGTTTCAAAGTTAAGAAAGGAAAAAAAAAAAAAGATCTGAGTTCCAGTATAGCCTGCCATTCATGCACCAATTCAGGCCACAAAGTGTCTGTATCTTTAATATTTGCTATTATGGTATGTGGGGTGGGGAGTATACTGTACCTAGCCACATTGCTATGTGCAGGAGATCCGATCAACCGGAGTTCAATAAAGTTGTGGGCATAAAAGGCGTGTTTAACTAACTGATCCCAGAGTATTTGTTCAAAACATATTAGTGCTAAGATTGGGAGTAACAAATATCTCCAAGATGGATAATCTCTAGCTGTCATACTATATGACAGCTGGAATATACTGTGTACTAACCATCATTAGGGAAATAACAAAGATTAAAAAAAGAAAATTCAATAACAACTTTGAACATCAACTATTAGTTGACATTCGTTCAGTGTTTTTAAGGAAAGGACTTTTCACTGTGAGAAGGGCTAGTATTATCCACTGCCCCAATATCGGGGTTACCTAGGTGGAGGTTCAACTGAGAAGGGTCCTTTAAAAATAACCCTGGTCCAATTAACCGTGAATCCAACCAAGGTAGCTACCAGAGACAGATGCAATAAGGACTCAGGTGCAGATTTATAAGTCTGGTGCAGTGATAATCCAACTGGTGATAAAGAACCAGCCAACCAGAATCTAACGGTCATTTCTCAAACCCCCCGCCTGTAACGTGACAGGAGTTGATTGGCTGGTCATTATCACTGTCAACTTTCTCACTTCTCTAGGCTAAATAAATATGTCTCACATTTTGGTATAGCTCAACCTGTGTCCCTACTTCACGGGGACCACTTCTATTGCGGCACACAGCAGTGGCAGCTATCACGGATATGTGAGTTCACTAACTTTCCCGCCCAAAATATTTGCCCATTTGGAGTCCAATAGGAACAGGATCCACGCAAAGAAGGATCAGTGGGGTGCTTTTCCCACATTATCCCCATTCCTACAAGGGGTAGCTTTATTAAGGCTTGCACCATTTACACGCCAATCAAAGCTTAATCGATGTGTATCATGTATTATACATTTTCATTTTAAATTGTTCATTTTAATGTTATTACCTATTTTTAATAAATTGTTTCAAATATTTGTGTGATTTCCTTCCTCAAAAGCGCAGTTCAAAATTATTTTCTAAATTAAACTGCTGCTTGATTTGAATTAAGCCCTACACAGCGTCAGGTAATTACCCTAGAGGTATTAAACACCCGTTTCCCTTTTTTTAGTATTTAACTTTTATTGGAAATATATATATATATTTTTTTACACTTTTTTTAATTTGAATTTATATAACAAATGTGAGCGAACGCTGGCATTTTTGGCACATCTCTCACAGACATGTGTGCTCTCAAAGGGTTAATATGCAGGACACAAATTTCTTTCCATCAAATGAAACCAGTTATGGAAAGTGTGGACTATTATATACAGAGAATGTGGCTAATTTTCTAGATCTAATGTCATTTTTATTACTGTGATGTATTACTGTGATATACCATAATGTGCAAGTTAAATTCTAGAAACATATTATTTATACCACTCTATTCTAAAGTAATGCGTTCTTTTGTAGTACAAATTATGTTAATTTTCTGAGACACAATATAGAAACTACAGTATATAGTGTAGAACTATCTTCACATGAAAGTGCTGGGACAAGGATCAAAAACACAGGGTCTCAGATGACGATTCTCAACAGCAGGGTACAGCATAGCAGGTTCAATCCACATGCAGTCAGTGTTATAAGCAGTAGCATGCAGGCTCTCTCAGCATAGGAGACTCTTAAAAGGCTCCCATAGTCCATATGCGAACACCCCCGGCCTATCACTCGGCTAGCTATTCCACCAACGAGAGCAGGGTGACTCTGCCCTGGAAACCCTTATATCAGGAAAACTCCGGTGCTGATGAATACTCCTGGGATTCTGCAACTGCTACTAGAACCTGGTCATTACTTTCATGTGGGGGAATGCTGGCTCTGTTTTATTTAATGATATAGGAAGTAGGTTTCTGAGAACTGTGGCACACACTCAGTACCAGGCTCTATAGGCACCACTGAGGTCAGGAATCATGTTTTCATTCCTAAATATGACTCATAGAGGGTGAGGCCAACTAAATAATTAAGTCAGTCCCGTTCCCTTTGCCACCATATATTCCTGAATGTCTGATTGACACATGACAGTGACAACGGAACGCACTGCATTGGAAGTTTTTTAAACAAATCTGCAGGGAATATTTTGGCAACATTAGAAAGTGAAGAAGTCAAAACTGTACCCTCTGTTTCCGCAGACTTCCAGGGCTGGTTGGCGACGGACTTGGCGATTTCCCAGAGCGAGGGGTAGAAAGCTGGCTTCCCGGAGTTCCATTGACTGAGAGAAGTAAAAAAAAAATGAAGAAAGAATGTTCATTAAAACAGATTTGAATCAATGTCAGACTGACTTTGTCTCACTGAATCAGAATATAAAGTAATGTTGCGATGTCATCATGCTCAGCCTAAAAACAAACACCCATTCTCCATCACTTCGCTTATAAGGCTGCAGTGTGTACAGCATAGGATGAGGAAGGGAAGCCCAATCCTCCATTCAGATACAATCCACTGACTTTGAGATGAATGATTGAGTATTACACAACATAATTATCTGCCATATAGATACTGCAATATTCATTTATCCTGTGGAAGCATCAATTATTAGCGATCTGAAAGCCTTCAGTAAACACAAATGCCATGATAGCAAAAATACACAATGATTATATCACATAAGGCATTCATCCATCTACATTGTGCATATTTGCCTACAGGGCCGCCGACAGGGGGTGCCAGGGGTACAACTGGTCCGGGGCCCAGCCTCTGGAGGGGCCCGGGCAGCTGCCCACAGTGGCACGGCACCACCCCCCCCGCACAAATACGGGCGGCCAGGCTCGTACAATACACAGTGCAGCCTACAGAGTGCCGAGCCTAGGATACAGAGGGGCTCGGCGCTCTGCAGGCTGCATTGTGCTGTGAGTGCTCCTCCGAGAGAAGATGCTGCTGGGCCGCCGACACCACCGCTGGTAAGTAATTGGGAGAGGGGGGAGTGCCACTGGGGGCCCAGGCTTAAGGTCAGTCCCGTGTCCCAACATTACTAGTTACCTACCTGGTTACCTACCCTGGTTACCTAACCTGGTTACCTACCCTCCTGCATTCTGCAGGAGACTCCCTGAAATAGCAGCAATCTCCCTCTCTCCCTCATTAGTCTAGCAATCTCCCTCATGTCACCTGGCCGATTAAACTGTTAAATTTTGTTTGGGAAAAAAGCAATGAGAGATAGATACATTTACATTGAATCATCAGCACCATTCCTCAGCACTTTACCAAGTATAGTATCTCTTACTAACTGCTCTGGGGCTCATCTACATTTGGATATAAGCAATTTTAAAAGATTCCTGGTGCCATTTTTGCAATCTCTCCATATCCATATATGGAACTAGACACGCCCTTTGGGAGGAGCATGACACGCCCCCTCAATGAGGCACTTTGCAAAATTCTATTACCAATTATAATCTCCCTGAAACTAGTTTTCAAAAGTAGGCAAGTATGACATTGTGTAGACCAGCGATTCTAAAAATGTGGGTGCTGACCCCAAAGTGGGTCCCGACTTTCTCTGCATGGGGTCACGACTCCATGTTGCTGACCATCAGGCTGATGACTTTTCAAATCTCAGTCAGTAATTCAAGGAGTCTGAAAAATCTGTTGAATTGTCTGTTAGTTTAGACTGCCCAATGCTGCCATGCACCTGCTGTGATGTGATGACCTTCTGCAGTATGAATTCATTTATTCATTCATATTCATTAACTGAATGCAAGTCATTCCTCCCTAGTATTTGTCTTGCTTTGAGCTGTTGTGCAGCAAAGAAAATTTCAAACTTAAAAATGTCCTAATATTCTGCAGACATATTGCAGACAGCCATAATCATTTACCTGACTCAACTCATTAACCAGTGATTAGCTCATCATAACCTGTTCCATAGACAATTATAATGTGATTAATTACACTTTGCTACACACTGACTCCTGTAGTACAATTGTTCAGTGCTGGAGACTGCAACCCAACAAAGAACTGAATACATTCTGGAAATAATAATCATTTTCTAAATAATAATAATAATAATAATACAAATAATAATAAGAAGAAGTAGATGATGGAGAAGAATTATTATTATTATTATATACTTTTGCAATCTGTTCAAGATGGAATGCATTCTAAAGAAAAAAACACAGCAATTCTGAATGAAATAAACTTATCCCAGATGTAATTTGCAGAAAATAAGCCACGGATCTTACCTTCTATAAACTCTAACATTGGTAAGGCGTCTGTGATCAGACAAGCAGAGTAGGCAGGTATTGTAAAAAAATGGAATAACTTCAAAAAACAAAGATAAAAGGAGAAGAAAGGGCTGCTTGTTACTGACGCTGTAGCACAGTGGAAGAGAGGCAGTGTGAGGGGATTATGCTGCCCATACAGCCAGCTGAGTGAGATACAGGATTCACAAGCAGATGCTTTTAATGCGTAAGCCTGACGTCTTCCAAAGGAGCAGTGGGAGGTGCAGGTGCTTAGTTAGGGCTACATCAGAGGTGTCAGTTAAGCACAAGGCTGCTGCTATTGGAATGACCCCCCTTCCCCACACACACATACACACTCATTCTCTCTGTTCATATGAAATCCCCAAAGCCTCAGTAATGTAATAACTGTATTGTGAATCATGTGTCTCTTCAGGGAGGGCAAATATCAACTGACTCATTGAAATTGAAAGGACAACAATTCCTAAAAACCATCAATGACTACCAAAACACCAATAAAGGCAATGCTTAAGCAACTCTCTACGGGCTCCGGGCTGCAGTCACAAAACAGTTGTTTGTCAGTTGTTTGTCTTCAGTGAACAAAAACAAAAACACAGCAGTCTATATATCTTTCTATCTATAAACTATATAATATGACTTCTACACATAGTTACCTCCCCTCCTGCATTCTGCAGGAGACTCCCTGAAATAGAAGCAATCTCCCTCTCTCCCTCATTAGTCTAGCAATCTCCCTCTTTTCACCAAGCCCACATTACACTGTTACATTTTTGGGAAAAAGGAACGAGCGATAGATACAGTTACATTGAATCATCAGCGCCATTTCCCAGCACATTACCAAGTATAGTATCTCTTACTAACTGCTTTGGGGCTCATTTAAATTTGGATATAAGTCATTTTACCAGATTCCTCTCAGATGTAGCAGTACACACCCACGCTTCTAGGTGCCACGTTCCCAATCTCTTTTCACAATCTCTCCATATATGGAACTAGACACACCCTTTGGGAGGAGCATGACACGCCCCTTCAATGGGGCACTGTGCAAAATTCTACTGCCAACTATAATCTCCCTGAAACTAGTTTTCAAAGTAGGCAAGTATACTTCTAGAGCCACAGATGCACAAACACCTACTGGATGTTACAGAAGTACAGCTATACTTTCTTCTAAGCTTGTTGATTTACATGTGTAGTTGTCCGGCCAGGGTCTCTAGGGCTCTTTGTCTCGGGGAGAGAGAGAGGTGTTTCGAATGGAGGACGGACAAATAGGTGTAAACGAATACTTTCTTTATTTCTCACAGGGGAAACAGGCCTTTAAATGCGAATACACATGGAATACTGGTGGCAACTTACTCCATTACAGTGATATCTCTCAACTCTTCTTAGATAAGCATTTCTGAATTAAACCACAATAAGTAGAACGTTCGGCTACAACTTTTTACAAGGGTCCGATAAATTGTGGCGGTGCTACTCGAGCCCGGCTCCAACCCTTTAGAGAGTGATTAACAAGAAAACACTACGGATGTCATAGCACAGCCACCAAGTTCGTGAACCCGGACATAGACTAATGTTAACTCATCAAATCTACCATGGGTAAACAATCAATCGCTCTACGCTAGTGCCACATACAGTACACACTTAAATATTTAGACTAAACAAAATTTTATATGAATATGTTGATGGCTACCGGCAACCCTTGGACATAAACCAACTCTAAACATATAATCACCCCTTAATGTCCTGAACCCACGGACCCTGTGGCCCAACCTGTGCATAGGGTTTAGAAGGGGTGAATTTGGGTGGTGTCCCACACGAAACCTGACCTAGGGTGCTAGCCAGCGTGGGGCGAGTTCCTGAGAGGACTGAAGCTTACTACCCCAAGTGGGACCCTGTTCATAGGAGGCGGGGCAAAGGGGTCTCAAATAAATACTGTTCTGGGTCTCCTCGGGGACCTATAACGTGAAGTCTCTGAAAGATGGAACTAAACAGGAACGTTCTCCAGGGACTTACTGTCCAGATGGTGCTCCTGACTATGGCCACCAGATGGCGCTGTGGGGTTATATATGGATAAAATGTTCACTGTAGTAGTAGTAGTTTCTTTATTTATAAGGCGCCACAAAGTGTCTGCAGCGCCGTACATAGCAAACAGAAAACAAATTAGAAGGTAACGTACAGGGTGTGTTGATAATATACAGTATAAATAGGGTATAGCTGGTAGAACTAAAATCAGCATCAGTTCTGAAGTTGGTGTCGAAATTGTCGAAGGAGACTTAAGAGGAAGTAGAGGAAGGGAAGAACAGGGCAGGAGCGCTGGTGAGGTAAAGAGGTATGGTGAGTAAGTGAGGAAGGAGGACCCTACTCATAAGAGTTAATAGACTAAAAGGTGGTGGGTGGACAAACGAAAAACAATAGGATGGGCTTTTCAACATGTGGACATTTTGTGACAATGGCCCTTATTCAGATCTGATCGCAGTACAAATTTGTTCTCAAAATGGGCAAAACCATGTGCACTGCAGGTGGGGCAGATGTAACATGTATAGAGAGTTAGATTGTGTGAGTTATCTTGTTTCTTTGCAGGTTAAATACGGGATGCATTATTTTTACACTGCAATTTAGATTTCAGTTTCAACACACTCCACCCAATTTTAACTCTCTCTATACATGTTACATCTGCCCCACCTGCAGTGCACATGGTTTTGCCCATTTTGAGAACAAATTTGTACTGCGATCAGATCTGAATAAGGGCCATTGTCACAAAATGTCCACATGTTGAAAAGCCGATATTTTTTTTGTTTCTATGTCGAATAACTGGGCATAACTCTATGCCCACTCGGTTCATTCAGTAAAAATAAATCGGTTTCAAAGAAAAAAACATGAAACACTCATGTCGGCATTTCGACATGCCCACATTTTGAATCAAGGCATTTTGACTTTGTTGTGATTTTTTCTATGTCGGCATAATGAAGGTCAGCATTTTGAACGTGTCAGTATTTTGAATGTTGGTAAATTGACACCTCCTTGATAGATATACATAACTGAAGAATGCATTTATCAAACAGCTATTGTGGATAATGAGTAACTGCGGTAAGGCTTCTGTAAGTGGCATACCTAAGTCTGTGCTGAGCAGAAAGGTCAGCTTATGCAGCACACATTAATATCCTGACCGGAAGAGCAAAATGTCAGGCAATATGAATTGTGTGTCAACAGAAACGGAGGCTACAAACAGATTGATTGTCTGAAAACTCCATTTTAAAGAGACTGCATAGAATGTTTATAATTCAAATTTATTTCTATTACGTTTTTCCAGAGATATTGGACCTTATTGTGGTTGACCACCAAACGCTACTCGCATGGCCGTATGCCCCCCCTCACACGCTGCCCCCCTCGCACGCTGAGTTTCCCAGCACGCATGCGAATGGATGTTTTGGACTTGGTGGGACTGCTCTGCTATTACTGGTGCCTGTCCTTGTGTTTCTCTCCTATATCCCTATAGATTGTAAGCTTGCAGCAGGGCCCTCCGACCTCTATGTCTGTCTGTTGTTACCCAGTTTGTTTTATCTCTGTCTACTATTGTAAAGCGCAACGGAATCTGCTGCGCTATATAAGAAACTGTAAATAAATAAATAAGGGAGCAAACTTGGCTGAAACCCCTGATACAGAATACAGAGATTCGAACATTCAATAAATTGCATTGTGTATGCCCTACTTGCTCTCCCAGAAGTACTCACCAAGATTCAGGAGCCTCCCGGAGCAACAAATTTGTAAATGTAAATAATATCAGATTGGTTACTACGGGTTACACCACGTTCTTTGTGTACTGCAGCTTTAATAAATGTGCCTCTGAGACTGCCTGCCAATGGACTGCTCTTTTAGGCATGGATGCTCAGCCGCTCACATGCAGAGCCGCCAGTTTAGATACTGAGCTGTATCCTTATATCCCCGATAAAACTTTCCCGATGTTTTACCAATGATTTTTATCGGACTATCCAATTTTGATCACCTAATAAAAATCATGACATCTCCCGAAAACAAGTTCAGTGAAGCCTGTGTGTTTTCGGCTGTCACAGCCATGGGCACTGACAGATCGGCCGGGCCCCAATAAAATGAAACGGAGTGGCCCCTGGGAGGGAATGTGCTCTATGGAAGTGGCCACTGGTGAGGGTGGTGTGATCGCACACCAAGAACAGAGAGGCTGCAGAGGCAGCCTGTCCACTCGCTCCCCCTGCCTGTCTCTCTGCAATGGGGGAGGGGTAGCGGACCCCAGGCCCCTCCACCCAGGAGGAATTTACCCACTCGCCCCCCTCTTGGCGCCACTGGCCACAGACCCGTTTTTGCTAGAAATGTGTCTGCTTTTGGAGATTTTGTAATATCATTAGATAGTCCCTGGCAAGCCTAGTACCCAAATTTGATGTCAGCAAATTTCTCCCGACTTGTGTGTGTGTGTGTGTGTGTGTCAGGAGAAAATTAGACAAGCTGTAATATGTGATTGCCCAATTTCTATAGGGAAAACTGTTAGTAAATTTTAAGGATATTGGGTATTTAAAGATTAGTCTTAGTACACTGGGGCACACTATACAGTGGAGTGGCTGGAGAAATGAAGTAGCACGGAAATGGTGTAAGGGTGGCTGCAGTTCATTGGAGATACACTGAGAATGTAATACTTACATTAGGGACTTTAGACTACATTAGGGACTTAAGACTACATTAGGGACTAATAAGCTGCATTCTGCTGAAGTTGTTAAAGGACCTTATCAAACAAATACAGTCACTCTTGACCAGAGTTATACCGCTTTCATACTGCCTAAACGTTTTAAAAAACGGTATTTTGAAACGGTATTTGAAATGGGTCTGAGCCTTCACATTCTATTAGATTACTGTTTTAAATACCGTTTAAATACCATTCACATCAGTCAACCCGTTTAATCCCCTGAACACATTTCAAGGCAGAATGCAGGGGACAGCCTATCACAGGTCTGTAATCTGTTGATTTGACTAAATACCGTTTCAGAGCCATTCTCACTGCATAAAAAACGGCTCTGAAACGTGTAGGACTCTGCTTTTTAAACGTTTTGAAATACCGGTTATCTTTAAACGGTAAATGAACTCTGGCACTTTCCCACTGCAGCCTTAAACGTTTTAAAATGTAAAAAAACGGCAATATACCATTGAACAAGTGCGGTGTGAAAGAGCATAAATTCCGGTTGAGCTACTACTACAACAATAGGAAATAATAGCGTAAAGTGCACCCATACTGTAACAAAAAATTTTTTTTTATATAAAACTTTATTGTTCGACAAACATTACAGCAAACTAGTGTACTCTCAACAAATCACTCAATAATCCCCAGTGTATAATAGTGGGGCTGTTTTCTGTATAGACTTATTGTAACTACAGAAAATAGAATACCAGCGCCCGAAAACTGTGCTTGATTGTACTGCCTGCCAAGTACCGTTGTGCTATGTGTAATAAACAGATGATGTGACATTTAACAAATTCGCACTTCATTGAGGCAATCGATGGTAATAGTTCTCAGTATCACGTCAGCTGAATGTCTTATCTGTTATACTGTATGAGTAATATCGTTAGCCTTGAACGGTACATTTATTTCACGGCTAGAAGTCTGTCTTCAATGTCTACAGATAAGTTCTCTGGCTCTGCGCTGACTAGATTTCCTTATAGGTCTCACATAGACATTAAAGAATCAAATTGTGTTTTAGTCAAATCGTCAACCAGGCCTAATAGACCTTTCTGCTAATGTTAGCAAGTGAAGCTGTTCCCAGGAATCAACAGAGACATCCATTGGAGCTATCGCAACTCATTCACAATTGCGTACACATTCACAGCCTATTTGGAACAACTGGGATCATCAACTGCTTGAGTCGGTCTATGGCTACGCTGAGTGGATGCAGCAGAAGCAATGCAGACACCATGTTTTTTTGCATACATGTTCACAGCTGATGGATACACGCCCCGCAAATTTCCATGTCTGCGTTTTTGCCGCCACTCCCTATTACCTCCCACAGATCTCATTGTATACATGTGTACACAGATTAGGATGACAATCTTAAAGTGCAGACCGATGATGGGGAAAATTGCCAGGTTTAAAATCGCTCAGGGCATACACACTGAGCGATGTTCGCCTGTCTAAGCCTTTTCCCCCAGGGGTGAACGGCTTTCCATAGCAGGATGCAATGAAAAGCGTCCACCCCATTGCTCATTTGCTGGTAATACCAGCAGATGAGCGGCATCGGCTGGCGATGATGTTGGCATCAGTGTTCACCGCTCATCGCCAGGCCGTACACACTGGATGGTTTTTGAGGTGAAAGCAGCTCAGATGGCAAAACTGTTCAAAATCTCCCAGTGTATATGGTCCTTTATGTACTTGTTTAGTTTCATGGCGGCCGATATATTGGCCGATCCGATGCGATTTTTTACCTGTTCATATCCCCCCTATCCACTACGCATGGAGTTGATTTTATGGTACTTGTTTAGTTTCACGGCGGCCGATATATCAGATGTGATATCGGCCGATATATCAGCTGATCCAATGCAATTTTTTAACCGTTCATACCCCCACTATCCAGTACGCATGGAGTTGATTTTATATAGTGTGGCGAGCGCAGCGATCCACCAAGCCCAAAGCGTGGCGAGCCCCGTGAGGGGACACAGATTACTGCGCTCGCCACACTATATAAAATCAACTCCATGCGTAGTGGATAGTGGGGTTATGAACAGGTGAAAAATCGCATCGGATCACATCGGCCGATATATTGGCCGATATCGCATCCGATTTATCGCCCACCGTGAAACTAAACAAGTACTGATATATATTTATATAGTGTGGCGAGCGCAGTAATCCGCGCAGTAATCCGCGTCCGCTCGCCACACTGTATAAAATCAACTTCATGTGTAGTGGATAGTGGGGTTATGAACAGATAAAAAATCGATATATCGGCCGATATCGCATCCAATATATCGGCCGCCGTGAAACTAAACAAGTACCGTCCTTTATAATACAAAACGGAACATTTCAGGAAGAGATGAAAATCACAGAAACAATGACACCCCCTTCACACTAGCATACCAGTAGGTAGGGATGTAGTTAGATGCCCAGTTGACTCCATTGCTCTGAATTAATGACAGTGACATGTAGGTCACAATCGTTTTCCTATTGGAAGGAACTTTTTGGTAAAGCACACAATTTATTTTGTTCAGAGAAGATGATCTAAGCATACACATTTGCCCCAAGAAATAATGAGAGCCATGTGTTCTCTGTACAAAATTTGCACCCACTCTGTAGAATGCCCTCCCATGCTCAGAGGCAGAGGGTGAAAGGAAGAGGCAGGGGGAGGCAGAGTGTGACAGAAAAAAGTAGCGGGTGAAAGGGGCAGCAGTAGGGCTTCAGTGACCCCGGTGCACTGAACGTGCTGCACCAATGGTAGTTCCACCTCTGTGATGGAGCAAATGAAATGTTGCTCTGCTTGGGCGTGTACAGACTCCTGCGCTGACATTACTGTCATGTTCCGTGATTTTGATGAGCTGGTAACTAGTAATAAATACAGATAAGGATGTTTCTTTAACCCTATGGGCCATATTCAATGAAAACTAGCGACCCTCGCCACTTAACCCCTGCGTCGTTTGCTCACCCTACTCAATGTTCCAGTCACTGCAAAAAACAGCAACATGGAAATGGCGTGTACAGGGGGTCAGTTGAATACTGACCCTGCGAGTTGTGACAGCGAGCAGTCAGCACTGCTTGCTGTCACAGCTTGCGAAAGTCATCTACCACTTTGAGCGCCAACATCTGCTAAAGATGCCAGCGTCGCTCACATTTGTTATATAAATTCAAATAAAAAATGTTGTGTAAAAAAAAAAAAGATTAGATTTCCTATTTAAGGTAAACATTACAGGTCATTATGATGGAGAAAAATGTTGGCTTGGCAATAGTTACACCATTTAAAAAAAAATTCACTTGACACTCAAAGGGTTAAAGCGTAAAGTCTGTTTGAATGATTATTTTCATGTATTAGAGGAATATAGTATTCAGCTGAAATGCAATCTCTCATTTAGCACACCACTGGTGTACAGCAAAGCAGTAAAACACATTTCTCAGTTTAACTCTCTTCAATTTATTCTTATTTTAAATCCTTGGGGCAAGCTCAGGTTCCGGAATGTTCAGATGACAAATGAGTTTCTACAAGACATGGCCTGTATTATTGACAGCAAAGTTTCTACTAAACAATGTGTTCATAAAATGGCCAAACTGATTTCCATGACACATTTCAGAGACATGAATATTTGTAGATTACAGGAATTTAAATCAGCAGTGCTATTTTTCTGCAGGAACTAGCAGGAACTCAGTTCCCGAACCTCTTATTAATTATGACATCATCAGGAACTGAGTTCCTGGACCTGTTCTGGCCCAGAAAGTACTTTCCATAACAGAAGTTTTATTTTAAAGTCCCCTGTGAATGCCTTTGTTTCTAAATACAATATATACATCTCTCTCTCTCTCTATTTTTATTTCATCGACCCACCCCCAGACCCGGAGTTCATGAACCTATTTTTCTAGAAAAATAGTACTGGCTACAAGGAATACATTTATACACGCCTGTGTACTGACAAACTGTATTGAAAGCCATTGACAGCCAATATAAAGGACATATGTTGTTGTTTTTTTTTGTTTTTAGGTAACAACTTGTAACCTTCTGGGATCCAATTTACTGTATGATTCTCCCTCTCTCAGGGGTGAATGTATGAAGCTTGGAGAAGTGTTATCTATCCCCATAAAGAACGTTATGAGCAAGGTGATAATGGTTCAGCCAATTAGCTCTTACCTGTCAATTTATATATTGTAGCTTTATTGGCTGAACCATTATCACCTTGCTCATAACGTTCTTTATGGGGATAGATAACACTTCTCCAAGCTTCATAAATTCACCCCTTAAGCACCTAGGGGTTTATTTACTAAGATCGGAGTTCTATTGAGTATGAGATATTGCTATGGGCAACCAATCAGATTCTATTTATTATCTTCTAGAAGGTGCTAAATAAATGAGAAGTAGATTCTGGTTGGTTGCCCATAGCAACATTCCATCTTAGTAAATAACCCCATAGAATGACTCTATATACTTTCCAGAGGTCTGTCTATAAAGGAGGATGGGATGGATAATGGGAGAAGAGAGCAGGAAATAACCCAGGGGACCATTCATGGTCTGATTATGGCAAAGTATATACAAAATAACTGCCTCCATCAAAAAGTTCTACATCCAAAAATGAAGCACCAAAAAAAGTGAATCTATCTGAAAAAGTACACCCATATTCTTATTTTGACATATCTTTACAAAATGTACAATGATCTGGTTCCCACCAATGCCTATGAATGTCCATTTTATGGTCCAATTGCCAAATTGCACAGATCTTGTGTGGCTTCCTCAACCTACACAATCAAAACTGTATCTGACAGGACAGGACATTTCCCAAGCCAACGATTGCACTAACATGACCCAATTATTAGCTGCCCTTTAATATCCCCATTTGTCTAGGATCTGATTGTTCATCTGAATAACTAAATTGGAGTAATATATATGATGCCCCATATGGAGCAAAGCTAGTCACAACCTGGTGAAACCACCATGATTTCCTATAACTCTATTGACCAGTATTTTAAATAAAAATAATTCTATAAATATAAATTTTACAGTGTTAGGATGTTGGAACGATTGGCTGTATCGGAACAACAATTTGTCTACGTTGAGCACTGTGTAGGCGGGACTGAGCACTCCCGGTTGTATGCAACTTCTTTGGGTTGGCTGTCCTGCATGGTCAGCTGGAAGATACTGCATGTGACCCTATGCAGTGTAATGAGGACTGATTGGGAGACTGTTCCATCATTCATTAATACCCCATTCACACCAGCCTAAATTCCCGGGTTGAGTCCGGGAACAACCCGGTACTAGCGCTGGTGTGAAAGGTTCCCTGGACAAAATCCCGGGCTAATTTCAACCCGGCTAGGTACCAGGGTTGTTCCCGGGTTCAACCCGGGGACCTGGCTGGTGTGAAAGGTACAGGGTATACTTACCCGGGTTGCCAGGTCCTCCGTGTCCTGTCCGACGGGAATTAATGCAGGCGGCGGTCGCTATGACGGGACAGCCGGTGGGTGATGATGACGCAGCTCTCCGGCGGCAGTGAGGGCGCCGGAGAGCTGCGTCATCTTCATCCGCCGCCTGTCCGGTCATTTGCGCCACCGCCTGTGTGGATCCCTGGCCTGTGCGGAGGACCAGCAACCGGGGTGAGTATTCTGCCCACCGACTGCCCGACGCCATCCCGACGACTGCCCGCCTCCTCCCCACCTCCTACCGGCCTCCTTCCCGCCCCCTTCTCACACCAGAAAATGCAGGGACATTTCTGGTGTGAATGGGTCCAAACCCGGGAATGTCCCTAGACATATCTATGAATTTATTTTATTTATTAACAGTTTGTTATATAGCGCAGCATATTCCGTTGCGCTTTACAATAGGAAATAGTAATACAAAAAACTGTATTTACAGACAGTCAAAGGTATGAGGGCCCTGCCCGCAAGCTTACAATCTATAGGGAAATAGGCATTGATACACAAGGATATATAGATGGAGCACGAAACTATCGCTAGTCCCCGCCAGCTCCCGCCAGGGGGCGTGAGCGTGCCGTGGCAACGGAGCTCCCCCTGGGTACCCGCTGCCTCCCCTCCACCCCCGCTGATCCCCCTCACCGCCCCAACCCCCCCCCCACCTAACCTCTGCTGCAGGGAGATGGGCAGGATGCCACTGCCCTGCCGCCGAAGGCTTGGGACCCCCCGTGCGTGTGAGATGCACGCATGTCCCAGTTAAGTGTAGTCCCTCTCCGCCGACGCTCACCAGAGGGGAGGCTCTGGTGGGCGTTGAGCAAAGATGACAGGGGCTATTCTTTATTGCATTACTTCCACCAGCATGCAAAGGTTCCTGGTGTGCTGTATGATACGGTGACCCATCAGTTTGTCCAGAAGTCAGGAGGAAGGAAAATGTGAAAATAAAAGAGTGGATATGTGTGGACTGTAAAGTGGGGATGTGATTAGATAGGAACGGTATATGAAGGTTAAGTGGCTGGTTCTGGAATATGATAAGCTTGCCAGAAGAGGTGAGTTTTCAGGGAACACTTGTAGGTTTAGAGACTGGAGGAGAGTCTTATTGTGCTTGGGAGGGCATTCCACAGAGTGGGTGCAGCGCAAAGAAAGTCCTGCAATCGGGAATGGGAGCGACTAATGAGTTTGGATGAGAGACGCAGATCTTGTGAGGAGCATAGAGGTCTGGTTGGAAGATACTTTGAGATAAGAGAAGAGATGTATATTGGCAGAGTTTGGTTTATGGCTTTGTGTGTAAGAAAAAGGATTTTGTATTGAACACGGTAGAATACAGATAACCAATGAAGTGACTGACAGAGTAGCTTTGCAGATGATGAACGTCTGACTAGGAAGATTAGCCTCGCAGCTGCATTCATGATGGACTGTAGTGGTGAGAGTCTGTATTGGGCAAGGCCAATAAGGAGACTATTGCAATAATCAATGTGAGAGATGATGAGAGCATGGATTAGAGTTTTTGCAGTGTCTTGTGTAAGGTAAAGGCGGATTTTGAATATGTTTGTTAGGTGCATGTGGCATGATTTCGAGACAATTGAATGTGGGGTACAAAGGAAAGTTCAGAGTCAAGGATGACACCTAAGCAGCAAGCTTGAGAGGTAGGAGTGATTGTCATATTCTCAACTGCCATAGAGTATGAATGCATATTTTAGTGTCCTACTACGGCCCATTGCTTTGTCTTACTATGTTTATGAGTAATGATTCATGATCATTTTTATGTTGTTGTTTGTATGTTCATAACAGCACAGAACCTGACGTTCAGAAGCCTTGAATAAACAAAATCTGGGACATATGTACATTCTAGTGCTTACTGTATAATAGCACTGTAGGAGTATTAATGCTTTAATAAGACACTCATGCTACTGGAATTACCGGAGCTGATGTCAGCTGTGTAGGCAATACATTGTACTGTAGTAGCTAACATTGACCTGACTTCAGAATGTTTGTTGTAGACATATAGAAGCACATTAACAATCTTCATTATAGTTTTCCAGTTTAAAATTGTTAATAAAAAGTGTTGGTTTTTTTTTTTTAACAAAGGGCATATTGAGAGTTCCATGACTCAGTTGGTGAATTACCAGTAAAGACTGTGGGGGAACACTGGACTGCAGTTGTTTCCAGTACTCTTCCATTACTGCACAGTATTCACATACAGTATGTGATAATGTTCCACATTTGATACTTTATTCATGCTCTGCAAATAATGGAGTGTTAAACAAAGTCAGGAGCTCTGCATCAGAAAGTACATGTGGGTGTGCTTCCCGCTGAAGGTTATGCAGAGATGATGGTGTTCAGAAATACAGACATTCCTCACTTACGGCCAGATGTATCAAGCTTCAAAAAGTGATAAAACATCTCCACTCCCCTCCTTCCAACCCCTGTCCTCATTTTACCCCACCACTGCTGCTGAAGTCCGCTCTATCCTTCAATCCACTTCTCCCTCCACTTGCCCGCTCGATCCTATCCCCTCCAATATTATCCGTCGTCTCAGTCCGTCAGTCTGCTCTCACCTGGCTCACCTCTTTAATCTTTCCCTATCCTCTGGGATCTTCCCTTCCTCCTTCAAACACGCTCTTGTCTCCCCAATTCTCAAAAAAACAAATCTGGACCCCAACTCTCCATCCAACTACAGGCCCATCTCCCTCCTCCCTTTTGCCTCCAAGCTCCTAGAACGTCTGACCTATAATCGTCTCCTAAGCCACCTTACTGCTAACTCCATTCTAGACCCCCTCCAATCCGGGTTCCGCCCTTTACATTCCACTGAAACTGCCCTGACCAAAGTCACTAACGATCTACTATCGGCTAAATCCAAAGGCTTCTCTATCCTCATCCAGCTTGATCTGTCGGCTGCCTTTGACACTGTTGACCACCCTCTCCTGCTCAACACCCTCCGCTCCTTTGGCATCACTGGCACGGTCTACTCCTGGTTCACCTCATACCTCTCCGATCGCTCCTTCTCCGTCTCCACTCCGAGTTCCTCCTCTCCTACTACCCCGCAGCCAGTCGGTGTTCCCCAAGGGTCAGTCATTGGCCCTCTCCTCTTCTCCCTCTACACCACCTCTCTGGGCACCCTCATCAGCTCCTATGGTTTTCATTACCACCTTTATGCTGATGATACCCCAATCTATCTCTCCTCCCCCGACCTATCCCTATCACTCCTGTCCAAGGTCTCCGAATGCCTCACGGCCATCTCAGCCTGGATGACCCAACGCTTCCTGAAACTAAACATGGCTAAAACTGAACTTCTAATCTTCCATCCCCCGAACATCCCCTCTTCTCCCACTATCTCCATCAGCATTGGTGAAACCGAGATCACCTCCACCGACCAAATGCGCTGCCTCGGTGTCATCATTGACTTTTCCCCAACTCTTTCACCCCCCACATTCGTGCTCTCTCACAGTCTTGCCGCTTTCACCTACGCAACATCTCACGCATCAGACCATTCCTCTCCACTGACGCGACCAAAATTCTCATTCATTCTCTTGTCATCTCCCGCCTTGACTACTGCAACATCCTTCTCTCTGGGCTACCTCTCACCCGCCTCGCACCTCTCCAATCCATTCTTAACGCTGCTGCTAGGCTCATCTTCCTCTCCCGCCGCTCTACCTCTGCCTCCCCCCTCTGTCTATCTCTTCACTGGCTCCCCATTCCTTTCCGAGTTCTCTTTAAACTCCTCACCACCACCTCCAAGGCTCTCTCCTCCTCCACCGCTCCTTACCTCTCTTCACTGATCTCTATCCACACTCCCTCCCATCCTCTTCGCTCCATTGCTGACCGCCGACTGACCTCTCACCTAATCAACTCCTCCCACTCCCGTGTCCAAGACTTCTCTCGCGCTGCCCCCCTGCACTGGAACAACCTCCCGCCACCCATCAGGCTTTCTAATTCCCTTACCTCCTTCAAGCGCTCCCTCAAAACCCACTTTTTTCGACTAGCCTATCCCTCCTCCTAACCTCTTTTGATCCTCCTATCCTGCCTCCATTCTCCTCCGTTCCTACTTATCCTATTGTTTTTCGTTCGTCCACCCACCTATTTTTAGTATGTTAACTCTTATGAGTAGGGTCCTCCTTCCTCACGTACTCACCCTACCTCTTTACCTCACCTGTGCTCCTGTCCTGTTCTTCCCTTCCTCTACTTCATCTTCAGTCTCCTCGACAATTTTGACACCTACTTCTGAACTGATGCTAATTTTAGTTCTACCAGCTATACCCCTATTCATACTGTATTTTTCAACACACCCTGTACGTTGCCTTGTAATTTGTTTTTTGTTTGCTATGTACGGCGCTGCGGACACTTTGCGACGCCTTATAAATAAACGTACTACTACTACTACTAGAGTGATAACCAGCCAGCCAATCAGCTCCTACCTTCTATGTCACAGACTGGGTTTGAAAAATGACAGATAGAAGCTGATTGGCTGCTTGTTTCTCACTCTCCACATTATCACTTTCTAAAGCTTGATACATCTGGCCCTTAATGACCTACCTGTTTATCGACCACCCGGACTTACAACCCGTTCTTCGTTTAGCGTCCGTGCTGTGTACTGCTCGGACTTACGACCCCGCCTGCTTGGATTTACGACCTGCTCACTTACCCTCTCACAGTTACGACCTGCCCAGACTGTTTAGCGACCTGCGTCTCAGAAGTATTAAGGGGTTTTATATAGGTTCGTGTAACAACCAATTTGCTTAACGACCGGGTCGTAGGAACGGAACCTGGTCGTTAAGTGAGGAATGCCTGTACATGTGTATTATGACCCAGTTACAATCATCACGAGAGCATTCCAATCAGGACGTTATTTTAAGAGAAAGGATAGTGTTTGCCAAAATAAATACTTAAGTACTATTGCAGCACATCTTGGAGGTTCCTTGTTTCCACTCTTTGAGATATTGTCATATTGTGGCCTACACATGGAGCGATTTCAGCCCATTTTCTTAGTGATCTGACTAGAGGCAGTACGGATGATGTAATAGTTGGCATTACTGCCTCACAGCACTGAGGTCATGAGTTCTATTCCTGCCATGGCCCTAACTGTGTGGAGTTTGTATATTCTCCCAGTGCTTGAGTGGGTTTCCTCCAGATTCTCCAGTTTCCTCCCACAATCCAAAAATATACTGGTAGGCTAATTGGCTCCCAAAAAATTAACCCTAGAATGTCTGTGTGTGTATGTGTGTGTGTGCACATGCGGTAGGGAATATAGATTGTAAGCTCCACTGGGGCAGGGACTGATGTGACTGTACATATATTCTCTGTAAAGCGCTGAGGAATATGTGTTCGCTATAAAATTAACTGTTAATAAATAATACTGTACCACTGTGCATAAACCCAAGGCTGCATTGTTGCGCAGTACAGATCACACATTTTTCTACATACAAATTTTATCACTAAACTAACACTTCCCTCCACTGCAGCTAAGCTGGGAGGGTTATGGATCATTGGATAGACCGCAACTAGGTCGACGTGCATGAAGGTCAACAGGGTCATTAGGTCGACATGGGGAGGTTGACAGTCAAAAGGTCAACATGGGGTTTTTAACTTTTTTTTTGTCATGAATGTCGACATGTACATTAAAAAGTGCACTGCTGTGCTTGCCATGCTTTGGGCACTATTTTATTCTCCCACCACGACCTAGTGGATTGTAGGGCATGAAATACCGCCTGTCGGCACCTGTCGGCTCAAAGAAAGAAAAAAAAACTTTTGGCTGCCGACATTACCCATGTTGACCTAATGACCGTGTTGACCTAGCTCCATGTCATCCCTCAGTCATGTCGACCTTCATATAGGGGAAAAAGCTAAGTGTGTCTTTGGCACAATGAGTGCGCAGTTTACCAATAATTGTGTATTAGCAGCCAACAAAAGGGGAGTTTACCAACCTACAGTACAACCAACACCACAAAACTAAACCAAATTTTCTTGGTGGCGTTCAAACACACAATACTCACACTTACAGTATGTGATGTTTCAATTAGTTTTTATATCAAAAAATTAAAAGGTAAATACAAAACATAATTTAAATAAATCAACCTCCCAGGGTAATAAATCAATAGCACAATTAAATGACATAAACACACATAATAAAGTAAATGTTAAAAATCTGTTGTGACCACTCTTCTAATCCTTTTGCCCTTTTAGAGGGAAAGAAGCTGTCGATTTCTCTATTTAGGATAGCAGAAGTTCCATAATTTGAACCATTGATATGTTAATAAAGAAAGGCGGTTGAAAGGCTGCAAAAGCATTGTCCCTTTGGGCTCACACAATGAGGACTAGTGTGAGTCATGCGATAGGCTGCGACTCAGCGCCTCCAGCCACCCGATAGGTGAAGAATAGATGGTTTGATGACTGGAACCTCAGTGATGTACTGCAGGGTTTGCTACAACAATGAAGAAACTGAGTGAAGTACATACTGTACTTTATTACCACCAGAAACACTAATTTCACCCAAGGAGCAGCCAACATCTGCCAGACACAGAATCACCGGGAGCTAACCGAGTATGCGCAAATTTGCTTGTGCACGTGTTCAGTTTGCCAAAACTCACTACATGGTTGGATACTGTCACCTGCATTCATTCTGTCGTGGTGACGCTATCAAGTACGTCACGTAATAATACACAGTTGAGTAACATTCGTAGCTGAAAATGTCTGCCAAAAACTAATGCAGCTATTAAAGTTATTAAACTCATTTATTTCAAATGAACTTCAAAACATTTTGATTACATTATAGAAATTATAACATACCCCACGAATAAATTAGGCTTAATTATCTTTAATTATATAAAAAAAACGGTCATTATCTTCTAATACTTAACAAGGTAAGAGGGAAAATCAGCAGCTGTATTCAGTCCAGATTTCTAAGAGATCAGTCTTCAAATAAATCCTGAAATTACATTTGTGTTCTATAATAAAAATAATAATTTGATAAAAATTGCTCTGCAGCAAACTCCGCCTCATTAGTGGGCGGTGTCGTGCGAGTTTTCTAGACCAGAAGAAAAAAAACAGAGCTGCAATATTCCAATACATCTTTTCAGCTAAAACGCATGAATATTCTCCATAAGATCTAATCAGTTTCTGTTTAGATATCAATCACTTTTGTTACATTACAGGATAGATTGACATAGACTTTTATGGTGAAGCTGTTTGCGGTAGCTGTTTTGCTGTGGACCCTAAATGCAGCAAGCAACTTGATAAGCAGGACATCTGACTTCATCTACCATCATCAACTAGTCATCAACTAGACAAAATCCATTCATTTCAATAGGAACACATCTCTAAATAATCTGCTGGGTTATTTATAGTAACAGCAACCATAAAAGTTTGCGTTCACGTCGCTAGCAAGCGACCACTTTGCTGTTGTACAGCAAAGTGCTTGCATGATAAGGGTAGCCACCTGGCTGCGCAGCCTAGCTGCAAATCCAGCTGCAGGGCCACCATGTTTCAAGATGCAGCAGCTGCGTGTGACGTAACACAGCCTCCACGGCCTGATCCTGAAAATGGTCCAGACATGTCTGCGTTGGCCGCATCGTTCACCGCAACAACATATTGCCACCCCAAAAACACTACATCGTGGCATCCCTGTCGGCCCTTATACTGTGGTTGCATTTTTCCAACCGCAGTTTAAGAGGCATGCGCAAATTGCTGAAAACAGTGTAATATACACAATGTAATAATCTGGTCAATCAGACGATTTTCAGCTACTTAGTCCGATAGTCTCAGAGTGTGTATGCAGCACCCTGGCTGATTCCAAAATAATCAACAACATACAGTATTGTGCAGATTGCAATGTGAACAGACAATTGTGCGTTCTCATAGGCCATCCAGAAGAATTTGTCCTGACTTTTATGCCAATTGGCTGTTGTGTAAGCGTGCCATTGGCTTAAAATGTAATACTTTTTCCCAAAATGTATGTGAAGATTATTATTATTCTCCTTTATTTATATGGTGCCACAAGGGATCTGCAGTGCCCAATTACAGAGTACATTAATGAATAAGCAAAACATTGACTAACAGTTGAATACAGTACAGGACAAGTACAGGGTACCTACACATAGCTGCATCAGTAGAGGACACTGAAATAAGTATCAGTGTGGCAGAAAACTGCAGGATTTGGTGCCGTCAAAGATGGTTTAAGTATGAGAAGGAAAAGCACATTAGGGAAGAGGGCCCTGCTCATGAGAGCTTACAATGTAAATCGGAGGGGCAGACTGATAGTGGTGACACACATGGGGTAGAAATGAGCAATTTACAGTGGATCAGGAAGAGAGTCGGCTGGGCTTGGTGAAGAAATTGGTCCCGAGAGCCTTATGAAGTTTTGTAGAGAGGTGGAGAGTTTGAAGGAGAGAGGTAGAGTTCCAGAGGCAGAGATCAGCACGTGAAAAGTCCTGGAGGTAGGAGTGGGAGGGCGTAATCAGTAGACAGGAGAGGCAGCGTGCAATTGTAGCGCGAAGAGGATGGGCAGGACGTAAAGGGAGATTATGTCAGAGATGTAAATGGGAGAGGAGTGCTTAAGAGCTTTGCAAGTGAGTGGGAGAAGTTTGAATTGGATTCTATAAGGGTAGAGGAGCCAGTGAAGGACTTGTTGAAGAAGGGAGGTGGATGTAGTGTATTTGGTGGTGAAGATGAGCCAGGTTGGAGCATTTGTCAGGGATTCCACATAGGAGATTACAGTAGTCCCGTTTGGAGATAACGGGTGAGTGTCCAAGGGATTTGGTAGAATCCTGGGTGAAAAAGGGTCTGATCCTGGAAATTATTTTGAGATGAAAACGGCAGGTTTGCGAGAGGTGCTGAATATGTGGTTTGAAGGAGAGGGAGGAGTCAAGGATTACGCCAAGACAGAGCACTTGGGGGCTAGAGGAAAGAGTAGTGCAATCAATAGATATTGAAATTGTGAGAGGTGAGATTGTGCGGGATGGTGTGAAGATGATCAGCTTAGTCTATAGACATGTTAAATTTGAGAAAGCGCTGGGATATCCAAGAAGAGATAGCAAAGAGACAGTTGGAGACAAGTGAGGAGAGCAGGAGAAAGGTCAGGTAGGAGACAAAAGGTAAATTTGAGTATCATCAGCATAGAGATGATGTTGGAAGTCAAAAGAGCTAATGAGTTCACCTAAAGAGGACATATATAGTGGAAGTAGGGGGAGGTGGAGTCATGAGAGAGACAGTCAGAAACAGACAGGAACAGACGGAACAGACAGAAGCAGGACAGCCAGGAGAGGGCAGTATCATGCAGACCAAGGGAGTGAAGGATTTGCAGAAGGAGGGGTGGTCCACAGTGTCAAAAGCAAGACAAAGGTCAAGAAGAATATTATTATTATTATTATTATAATTTTATTTATAAGGCGCCACAAGTGTTTCGCAGCGCCGTACAAAGGAACAATACAGGGAGACAAAGCTTGGCATAACATTGAATAAATAACAAAAATACAGTACAAATAAAGAGCACCACAGTTCAATACACATTACAGCTTAAATATAAGTAGTGAGGACCCAATCAACATACAACTAGAGGCTTGAGGCCAATGATGGAGATGAGTATGAAGATGGTCACTGAGTGTTGGAGTAAAGGAGAGCTGTGAGTGAAATGTGAAGAGAAGTGGGCTTTGACAACAGGAGGGAAGAGGGCCCTACTCGGAGGAGCTTACAATCTAGTAGGAAGGGGAGACAGACAGATTACAAGAGGTGCAAGCGAGGGGGTGGTGGTTAGATAGCAGGATGTAAACAGGAAACAGGCAAGGGGTCGGAGAACCAGCTGGTTTATGCAGTGGAAGGGTACGCTTTGATGAATAGGTGAGTTTTCAGTGCCCGTTTGAAGCTTTGCAAGGTCGGGGAGAGTCTAATGGAGCGAGGGAGTGCGTTCCACTGAAGGGGTGCAGCACGGGCAAAGTCCTGTACTCTAGCATGGGAAGCAGTGATCAGGGTGGAGGAGAGACGACAGTCGTCAGCTGACCGTAGAGGGCGGGAGGGTGTATGAATGGAGATGAGGTTAGAGATATATGGAGCAATGGAATTAGAGATGGCCCTGTATGTGAGTGTGAGGTGTTTGAAGAGGATTCTGTAGGGGAATGGAAGCCAGTGCAGATTTTGTTGAAGGGGAGTAGCAGAGTTAGAGCGGCGGGAGAGGAAGATAAGCCTGGCTGCAGCATTGAGGACAGATTGGAGAGGAGCTAGTTGGGATTGAGCGAGGCCAGTGAGAAGAGCATTACAGTAGTCAAGCCGTGAGATGACTAATGAGTGGATGATCAGCTTAGTTGCACTCTGTGAGAGAAAGGGCCTGATGCGAGCAATGTTGCGTAACTGGAACCGGCAAGAATGGGCCAGGGCTTGGATGTGGGGTGCAAAGGAGAGGGAGGAGTCAAGTAATAAGCAAAGAGTTTTGGCCCTTTTTATTGCAGCATGGAGATTGTAGCAGACTTCTGTGAGGGCAGTTTCAGTGGAGTGGTGAGGGCAGAAGCCAGACTGTAATGGGTTAAGTAAGGAGTTGGAGGAGAGAAAGGCAGTAAGGTTGTAGACAATTCGTTCAAGGAGTTTGGAGGCAAAAGGGAGAAGAGAGATGGGTTGGTAGTTGGAGAGGGTGTCTGGATCAAGGGGAGGACTTTTAAAGATAGGGGAGACGAGACCATGCTTGAAGGCAGAGGGGACAGTGCCTGATGAAGGTAAGATATTGAGGAGGTGGGCTAAATTGGAACAGGCAGAGATAGAGAGAGGTAGGGGAGGAGGCAGGAGGGTACAGGGTCAGATGGGGATGTGGTTAGGGTAGAGGAAGGGATGGGGACCATGACATCATCCCCAGATACATGCAGCTGCCATCAAGCAGCCATAGAGATAGCAATGCAGCTTTTGGACATGTAATGCCTAGAATACTATTTTTAAGGCAAGTCAGTAGATTGTGGTCTTCCAGAGATGATAAGGTTGATGGCTTGACAGCAGTTTATGTTTTTATAAACTCCCTCTATGCTATTATGAGCCTGATTCAGAGTTATGTCAGTGATGATGTTGCACGCAAGTAGTCCTTATTTTCAGTCTGTGAACGTGTCCAAGTCGTACTGTGCATGTGTCCCAAGATGCAGATCAAAATGGCAGACTAACATTCAGTGGCTGTTCCTGGGAAGTAACAAGGGGGTGAATAGCTTGACATGGGAGAATCGCAGTCAGCGATCCCGTCTAAAGATGCAATTGTAGTGTCACAGGTGCCCATGTTCAGATGGTGAACTTGCACTTGATATAGAGTAAGCGCAATCTTCAATGTGCATCTTAGTACATTCCATGAGGGGATAGCACCAATGGCAGTGTCCCCCCAGTAGGCTGGGAATTGGTGGTGGCATCTACCTCTAAGTCAAGCTCTACATCTTCTCTTGCAAGACACTGAAGTGGATATTCTAATACTCTCATATGTCTGCCTAGGTAAAATGACCAGAAATGACAGTATATCAGCCTTCTAAGTGAAAAGGAATTTCTTCTTAAACATATACTGGTGCATTTTAAATGCTGTGTGTGTAATTAATATCACTTGTAATGGGTTTTCTTCACTTGTACTGTGTATTTTGCCACTTAGAGGAGGACAGATGGACAACCCTGTTCGTCCATAATACATTATCTTTATCACTCAGATTTCAGCACTCTAATCACACTTTATATATCATTTTACAGTATATTTATAGTCCAATTTCAAGTATAAATTAATCTTACTTTACAATACCAATACAGCTGATGAATTCATGTAACTGTTACAGTTGATCAAGAGTGCCACCTTTATTAGAGAACAGTTGTTTTGTCTTGTTTTTAAAATGAGCAAACTCTGCAAGGAAGCACTGTGACTGTGGATCTTTCTCTGATCATTTATCTGATCAAACCTACTGAAGGCTACAGAAACTGCCCTTGATTAATGCACAAGGAAATCCATGCAGCTGCTATGGGACCTACAACAGACGATTTCTGGATGTTGAAAGAGAATATTGGAAGGTGCATGATAAGTAACAGATATTTCGCATGAGGTGCAATGTCAGAAGGCACAATGCTAAGCTCCCAGATACCCATACTAACTTGTCTTCTGATCAATGCTCAATTAAGATTAGCTACTGTAGATTACAGGTTCTCAAAGTCGGTCTTCAGGACCCCACACAGGGCATGTTTTGCAGGTCTCCTCACAGAATCAAGTGAAATAATTAGCTCCACCTGTGGATCTTTTAAAATGTATCAGTCAGGAATAAGTGCACCTGCCGGGTGATCTGGAAAACGTGAACTGTGTGGGGGACCGAGGACCAAGTTAAAGAACCACTGAGCGAAATAAATACTCTGTAACTTGTACAACCGTAGTCTTTTCTCCCTTACATTGTTTTGAACATGACAGAACATATGTGGTGTGGGCTTGTCCGGAGAGCACATATGCCTACCCGGGTTGTTCCAGTATTGGGTGGGTTCTGCTTATCCTCTTTGTGGGTTCCCTTTTCTATGTCAGCACCAGAGTCTACTGTGGGTTCCCTCCTCTCTATCTTTATGCCAGAGTCTACTGTGAATGCAGAGGTCTCCTAGAACATGGTGTATCATGGGGACACCTGTCCTTCGCAAATCCCCTGGGAAATGGCCGCATAATCATTTGTCTAGTGATTTCTGTCTGTACCGCCATTTGTAACTGTGTAATCGTTTGCTGCCTCACAGCACTGTGGTCATGGGTTCAATTCCCACCATGGCCCGAACTGTGTGGAATTTGTAAAATTCTCCCCGTGCTTGCGTGGGTTTCCTCCAGGTACTCCAGTTTCCTCACACAATCCCAAAATATACTGTTAGGTTTAATTGGCTTCCAACAAATTAACTCTAGAATATCTGTGTGTGTGTGTGTACATGTGGTAGGGAATATAGCTTGTAAGCTCCACTGGGGCAGGGACTGACATGAACGTTAAAATATTTTGTGTAAAGCGCTGCAGCATATGTGTGCACTATATAAATAACTGGTTATAAATAAAAATAAATAAATACTGCCAGCCACTGTGGGACCTCGGAGGGGTAAGTATTTTTATTTGTATGCAGGCTGTCTAATGTGAGCCCCACTGTGTGCACATACACCTTGCACCCTACACACAGTTTCTGAAGGACCTCTGATGGTCCACTATTCAAGGAGGAGGAGGAGGAGGAGTTTTCACTGGGCATTGAATTGCTTTGCTATAAACCTGGATTGACAATAGGAGCCAGGTGTACGCTCCCACTACTAGGAAGATGGGACAAATCAAGCTGGGGGGGGAAACGATCCACCAGGCTTCTGGAAAATGGCATCAGCAACAGTGCATGATGTAATGGAGTGGGAGCAGCAGGATGTAGTGACAGTGGCGATAGTCCCTCTTATTGTTGTCGACGGTTATAGTGGTTGCGTAAACAGAGTAGGATTTTTTTCAGCACAGTGTAAAACGTGGCAAGCAAAAAAAAACAAAACAACTTATTTATATTTCCACGAATGAGCACTTGATCATTAATAAGTCCCCTACAGATCTAGGTATGTTTAAAGTGGATCTTTATAGCTTGACAGAAGTAAAATTCATCAAGCTCCTTGCAGGTTTTGACAATGCTAGTAAACAGACAGAATCCAAATTACGTTGCTATAACAATAAAAAATAATAAAAATATATTTTTTAAATGCAGTTTTGTGAGAAAATTGTAAATATCAGGCGATAATATATCTTATTTACTTTGTGTAGTAATGCACCCTAAGTGGGTGGACTCCGTTCTCATGCACTGCTCCGCCGCCGTCATCATAGGGACGGACAGCTGGGCATGCACTATGGGCCAGTGATGTGTGCTGCTCCCCCAAGGCTAGAAATTGCCAGCCAGCTCGTGGAAGAAAACACCGACTTTTATGATGATGGTAAATGGAATGAAAACCACTGGCTGCCTGTCAGTATTTATGACGATAGGAAAGGACACTTATCCTGGTCATGTATGCCCAGCTGCTGCCAAGTCCCTTGGGCAAACATAATAAATACTGCAATGCAGACAGAGCTGTTCTTCCAGTGGCATTCTACTAGTGTTTTTTTTTTATCCCATCGACAGATCAAAATAGTTTTTTTTAACCCATTGTACAGTATTACAACAATTCAAAAGCAAAGAAAGATATAGGATTTAAAAAAAAAATGCAAATAAAAAGGTTTTTTACTGGTGTTTTTTTTTTGGGGGGGGGGGCACTGTTTTTATTTATGGTAATGCAGTAGCATATTTTTTAACTTTTGGTATTTTAGAACTAGTAAATAACACTGAGAATATCCAACAGCTTTAAACTGGTTCAACTACAGTATAATTAAGTCTGTTCTGCTGTGTTGTACAGTAGCTGGTGCCCACTCATTTTGGGGAAACCGAAATGAGAAATCTGGAATGCAGATCTGACAGGTCGACATCCGCAGCAAACATGAGGCACACATTTCGAATCTCTAAAGAATCTCTAGTTGAGAGGCCCCCCAAACTAAAGCTGGCCATACATCAGAAAGATCGATCTTGAGATCGATTGCGCTCATGATTGTGTACAATTTCCCTTGAAATCCCCGGCAGTCCTTGGTGGTTTTTGGACACACAATCTGCATAGAATCCATCATACAATCAGTCATACAATCCATCTGCTGTATCATTGTGTACACAAGATGTGCACACAATCTGCATACAATCCATCTTACAATCAATTGAGATTGTATGATTGGGTACAATATCTTTCTGATGTATGGCCACCTTAAGAAAAGTCTGTAAAAGCGTTTTAACAACGGCATGGAAGAAACCTGTCTATACAACACCACCTAAAACAAAGGGAAGCTTTGCGTTAGATTCCCTTTCACATTTAGTTATGCATCTTTTGATTTACCCAAAGCACATGATACTGGCGTATGAAAGCTAGGGTGAATACACCAGTCATAATGGCTGTCACTGTACTCCAGGTCAGGGTAATCGCTTAGGTGAATCGTTCACCCATTAAGAAGGTATACACACCACCAAAGCATGTGAAATAGGAAAATATGGCATATTAACTTATATTCATAAATAGGATAAATATGTAATAGGAATATTGGTTATTCCTATAGAAACACGAGCATGTTACAGAAGCTATAGATACAGGAAATATTTGTTGTGTACGGAGGTGTTTTCCAATTCCCCCTCACTATTCAGGCCAGAATATGCTTTGTACGTGTCCTCCTATGCAGAATACTGTAGAAGCATTCTAAAGGTGTCCACACACTAGAAAGATTTATCTTAATATTTTCCTTGAACTCCCTGTCAGGCCCAGACAAAAAATTTTGTGCAAAAAGTTAATTTTGACAAAGATTTATCTTAAGAGATCAGAAAAATGTGAACCCCATTCAGTGGTATGCCTGGAAAATGTCCAGGCTGAGCTTTGTTGTGAATACCTAAGCGCCCGAATATCCGAGTGCCCGAAGACATGAGCGTGCTTGAACAGCCAAGTGCCCGAATACCTGAGCACCCGAATACATAAGTGACCGAACACCTGAGCGTGCCTGAACAGCCAACTGCTGGAACGCATTCGAACACCTGAATACATGAGCACCCAAACACCCGAGTACGCCCGAAAAAGCCATGTGCCCAAACACCAAGGAGCGTCCAAACATGCCCGAACACGCCTTAGCATCCTCAACTCCCACATACTCAACCACCCAAACACCTGAGCGCCCGACCACACCCGAGCATCCCGAACGTACCCGAGCACCCTAAATACCGGAGCGCCCGAATACCCAATTGCCAATGAGCAGGAACGCACCTGAACACCCATATATCTAAGTGCCCAAATGCACCCGCGTGTCCCTACTCCCAAATATCGAATACTCAAGCCGCTTGAACATGCTGGCGCACCCCAACTTCAAAATATTCGACCTCCCAAGTGCCAAAGTGTGCCTAACACCCGAGCGCCCCAACTTCCAAAAGCCCGGCCCCCTGAACACCCTAATCCCACAGATCTTAAGCTGCATCTGATTTTCGGGAGATCCACGGGAGAGCGCATTGGATCGATAGCCCAAAATAAATCGCTGTGGGTACCTTAACAGATTGGCACAAGATGGCACAATATATAGTGGTCTAAACTTTGTTAATACATTCTCAGACAGCTTATTGTACACATGGCACAAGGGACAGTTATGTTTTTGCTATCAGTTGCCAGGAATCCAGTGGTACCTACCTGAACTGGTTGATGCAGGGGATTTGCTGCGCCTGGATGGCCCTGGACTCTTAGTCGTACTCCTGCGTGGTATGTTAGGAAGCTTGGTGTAAGAAGTAGATTTCACAACCCGACATTCTGTAATGAAAAATTATAAGATTACAATCTGCTTCTCTATATCTTTTACTGTTATGCATTTATATTCTTTGTATACATAATCTATTGTTCTGATAAAGCTACACTAACAGATTTATCATTGCTTTACAACCTTTGAAAGCAAAGCTATACCTACAAGGAGGTATAATAGTAGCGGGAGGTAAGTATATTGCATTTTCTATGTGCTCAGTCTGTGATCTCTGCCTTGTTACTATACCTTTACATGGCCGGAGTGACAATGCTCATCTCCTCCGTAATACACTAGTTGTATACAGATGTTTGTTAGTATATGATAGGAAGAGCAGGGCAGCAGCTCAGTTGCAGCCTCAGGCTGCAGAAAGTCAGGCCCAGTACTCAGCTGTTCGCTGATCCTTTGGAAACACACACTGATACCGCTTTCAGACCACAAATGCAGGGTCGCACCGGGACTTTGAAATGCTGAGGGTCTGTGCTGCCTGGGCAGCGTGACCTCTTACACATCACACTGCACAGAGTAGCACAGTCTTGCAGGGGAGAAGCTGGGCATTGACTGAGCGAGGGCTCGGATGCTGCCCGGCATTAGATTGCACACGCACAGTCTAATATTGAAACTCCGGGATTGGTAAATCCAATCCCGGAATTGAAATCCCAGCAAGTTGGCCCCAAATCCCGGCATCCCACTCTTATTAGGAAGACTAGTAAACCCAACCCATGCCACATAAGAATACATCTCATCATTATGGAACCACCACCAGCCTGCATGGTGTCTTGTAACAACTGGGTCTATGTCCTGATGGGGTCTGTGCCACACCCGAACTCTACCATCAGCCAGAAACAACTGGAACCATGACTGGTCGAACTACACAACATGTTGCTAATTCTCTATGATCCAATTAGTTATGTCATGAGCCCAGGAGAGGTGCTGTTCCAGGTGTGGTAGTATTAACAGGGGTGGTCTAGTAAGTCATCTGCTGCCATATATCATGGAAGCTAAAAGACGCTGCAATGACCTGCTGGATCTATGTTTGGTACCTCCTGCATTGAATGTGGTGGAATTTGAGCCAGTGTTCCTACCACAGACAATTCTGACAATATGCTGGTGGTCATGGTCATTAAGCCCCCGTACTGTCTTCCATGAGATATTCCTGGTACACATGGGAAACTGTAGAAGGAATGCTGTGTCTGCACAACTTCGGAAATGGAATGCCCCATCTGTATAGCACCCACTATTATGCCCCTATTCAACTCAGCAATTAACGCTGAGCAGTCTAATTGGTATTCCAATGAGATATCAGATTAAAACTGATGCTGGTCTGGCCAAGATGTCAGAGTACACGCCACCTGGTGGCGCCACCTATCATTAGCTTTACCTACTGCTATACCATGACTTTTGGTACTTCAAAGTACATCCATATATCTAGCTGTTCATCTCTCAGGCATGGGAGCTGCAGCTCAGTATGAATGTTTTAATTATACTTTGCTTTTCTAAAGCTTGTTTCAGTACATTGCTCTTTTTAATATAGTAACAGACTTAAGGGTGTACATGAGCTACCGTAATTAATAAACAATATAATTATAACAATTATAATCAGCATCTTGAATCAGTGATATTTTGTACATATGATTAATTAAAACAATGACTGCAGCCTGTATAATGAACACAACTGAATAAAAAGTAAAACATACTGAAAACAGTTCACAGCATACTGTAGTTATGAGATCTACTGTAGTATTAAGACAATGAAAAACAAATCCAAATACCAAAACATATTCAGTGTAAAGACCTTTAAGTCATGAATTGATCATTTATTATAATTGCACATTGTATCTGGTACAGGTTTTCAATCATATGTCAGTATAATTATATGAATCACTGAGCATTTGCAAAGTGCAAAAAACTGTATTATGGCCAAATAACGAAGTAACATAAATTAATCAGAGCACTAATTTACAGAAGCACTTTATTATAAAACTACTATCTAATCAAGTTTATGGGCTGCAATTTGGTGCGTAGCAGTAACACGAATACCACTTTTCCACAAAAAAACCTGATCAAAACCTAGTTTCAGGATTCAATTCCAGCCCGGGTCAGACCCTGTTCACACTGCACCTTGGACCTTGGTTATTCCCGGGTCAGCCGCATTGATACTACTTTTCCACTGCAACAATGATACCCCTTTCACATTACAAAGCTGGTTCGGAACCAGGATTGCGATAGGTATGACCTAGTTTATTGCCAGGTCTCTACCCAGATCACAGCATGGTACAAAATATCCTTGAAAAACCCCTGAATCCAACCCTGTTAGCTAGCAGGATCGGATAAGGTAATGATGCAGTGTGAACAACTCAACATGGGTTATCTGACCCAGGTTATGCTTAAAACCTATTCCCTGACATATCTGTGACACTCATATAACACACCCATGAGACAGACTTTTTTTTTAGAACACTTTAGGTCACCTCCCAGTCATTAACCAAGAATGCCCAGCTCGACAACAGCGCCCTCTGTGTGCGGTCAGTGTCACATGTGCAGTAAGGGTTTCAGCAGTTTTCACAAATGCGCAGTATCAACAAATGGCTGAACTGCACATAGATTGCATTACTTCCAGCTCCTTTACATGTCATTGTCCCTGGCCCATTGTAAAACATGTACACGTCAACTCATCCAGTTTTGTTTGCCTTCTCTTATCACCAACACTGCTTGATATAAAGTTAGTATAGTCATGTTTAAAGTTGATTCAGATACAAGCACCATCGTTAGTACCTGGGCGTGCAGATGCCCCATCTCAATCCCCCCTACTACATGCCCTCTATCTCTAATTGTCCCAACATGTCCACACTTGTGCTGCCCACTGACTGTGCAGACCATGGTTTTACATTAATGGTAACCTGCCATTGATGAAAATTACCAGTGACACCAAATGTTCATCCCTAGGTTCTAGTTCCTAGTAAGTCCCCAAAGAGTTCAGACTCTCATTTCCTTACAGGCAGAGTACCTACTGTAGTGCACACGTTACTTTCTTCTTCCGTCACATCTAGTTCTAGCAGACACCAGATTATAAGGGACATTTAGAACCTGGCATGCTCCTTCAATTTTACTTATTTCTGTAAAATTATTTAAATTTGGTTTTACACCAGAGATTTATGGGGTAGGACAATAGAAACTTATTTTACTCCTTCCCAAGGGATGAGCAGAATGTATTGGAATTAACTGCAAACGCCCTTCTTTCAAATGCCAAGAAGAGATTATGAAATGAGCTTCAAGGTGGTGGACAAGCTACAAATGACACTGGCAAAGTTATTTATTGCAGACTGACAAGGAGAACCGCACTGTGCACCCGTTGTATGCCCCTGGAGCCTGGAGGCCAGAGAGTTGCGTTTCAGGACATTTTATCAACTGTACTCACATTTATTTTTGTTTTTAAATGAATCCTAATGAGCCCCTGGCCACTGCATCTAAACTCATCTAATTAAGATAAAGTTGCATCAGAAAACAAACAACATATACCTTGGTTATTCCCGGGTCAGCCGCATTGATACTACTTTTCCACTGCAACAATGATACCCCTTTCACATTACAAAGCTGGGTCAGAACCAGGATCGCGATAGGTAGGACCTAGTTTATTGCCAGGTCTCTACCCAGATCACAGCATGGTACAAAATATCCTTGAAAAACCCCTGAATCCAACCCTGTTAGCTAGCAGGATCGGATAAGGTAATGATGCAGTGTGAACAACTCAACATGGGTTATCTGACCCAGGTTATGCTTAAAACCTATTCCCTGACATATCTGTTACACTCATACAACACACCCATGAGACAGACTTTTTTTTTAGAACACTTTAGGTCACCTCCCAGTCATTAACCAAGAATGCCCACCTCGACAACAGCGCCCTCTGTGTGCGGTCAGTGTCACATGTGCAGTAAGGGTTTCAGCAGTTTTTACAAATGCGCAGTAGCAACAAATGGCTGAACTGCACATAGATTGCATTACTTCCAGCTCCTTTACATGTCATTGTCCCTGGCCCATTGTAAAACATGTACACGTCAACTCATCCAGTTTTGTTTGCCTTCTCTTATCACCAACACTGCTTGATATAAAGTTAGTATAGTCATGTTTAAAGTTGATTCAGATACAAGCACCATCGTTAGAACCTGGGCGTGCAGATGCCCCATCTCAATCCCCCTACTACATGCCCTCTATCTCTAATTGTCCCAACATGTCCACACGTGCTGCCCACTGACTGTGCAGACCATGGTTTTCCATTGATGGTGTCCTGCCATTGATGAAAATTACCAGTGACACCAAATGTTCATCCCTAGGTTCTAGTTCCTAGTAAGTCCCCAAAGAGTTCAGACTCTCATTTACTTGCAGGCAGAGTACCTACTGTAGTACACACGTTACATTCTTCTTCCGTCACATCTAGTTCTAGCAGACACCAGATTATAAGGGACATTTAGAACCTGGCATGCTCCTGCAATTTTACTTATTTCTGTAAAATTATTTAAATTTGGTTTTACACCAGAGATTTATGGGGTAGGACAATAGAAACTTATTTTACTCCTTCCCAAGGGATGAGCAGAATGTATTGGAATTAACTGCAAACGCCCTTCTTTCAAATGCCAAGAAGAGATTATGAAATGAGCTTCAAGGCGGTGGACAAGCTACAAAATACACTGGCAAAGTTATTTATTGCAGACTGACAAGGAGAACCGCACTGTGCACCCGTTGTATGCCCCTGGAGCCTGGAGGCCAGAGAGTTGCGTTTCAGGACATTTTATCAACTGTACTCACATTTATTTTTGTTTTTAAATGAATCCTAATGAGCCCCTGGCCACTGCAACTAAACTCATCTAATTAAGATAAAGTTGCATCAGAAAACAAACAACATATTTCCTAGCTGCCATTAACAAAATAAGAACAACCACAAAACAGAATAACTATGGGGTATACGGGTGGCTGGGTAACTTCTGGGAATCCTAAAGCCCCAGCCATTTAACAATAAACCAATAGGTATAGTGCCTGTATCAGATGTGGTATCACAGGATTCTCTGTGGTATCACAGATTCAATGTGGCATTGATTCTGAAAACGCTTTAGATTCAGTGAATCACATCTCAAGAACAACCATTCACTTTCAAGGACAAGCCACAGAACTATCATCCATATTTATCTAATTGACGAAGACTTGGATGCCAAGAGTCCGGGGCTCGCTGTACTCTCTGCCAAGGGACTGCTTTCCATTTCCATTGACATTCATGTTGTATAAGATTCAGATAAAAGATTATTTGCACAAAGACAGGAATTACATTCTCTTTCTGTCTCTTTTTAATAAGACTTGCTAAATTACTTGGGAATGTCATTTGAATGTGAGCCCTCAGAGGCTATCATGATAAGCCTTGGCTGGCCAGAGACAGAGTTCCCTGGTAGAAACAACGGCTGCTGATGAAATCTGTATTAATGTACAGACAGAATGAGCACAGAAAATATGAATTTATTTTCATGTTTGGGTCTTTCTGTTTGACTCTTTAAAATAGGACTAAGTTCAGTTGTGCTATTGATGACCAGCGATCAGAATACCGGCGTCAACTTCCTGATGCCCTTATCCTACCTTCTAGCAGCAAGCGTTGGTATATTGAACACCGTCATCGTGAGCGCCTGGATTAGCAACAACTAATAAATTAAGATAATTATATGAACTGTAAATCAAATATCTATATATATAAAAAATATATATATATATATAAATATGGAAACTTATGGCCAGATTCATATAGCCACAGGCTTGTAACCTTGATCTTTTATGCCAGTAGCTATTCAATTACAAGTCCATTTTCTTGGTCCTCAAGTACCTCCTCACATTTTCCAGGTCACCACAAAGAATCACAAGTGAAATAATTAGCTCCACCTGAGGATCTTTTAAAGTGTGTCAAATAATGAGTGCATCTGTGCACCTGCTGGGTGAACTGGAAAACGTAATCTGTTGGGGTTACTTGAGGACTGAGGTTGGGGACCCTGTCCTTGTATGATCAGCACATAGCTATTTTGTGTTAACCCGCATATTCCATGTTAAGTGCCTGGAGCTATGGGTTTCCATGCCTTGGAAGGAGGTAAAATGAAATCAGCTGTGGGTGTAGCCTCCAGTGTGGGATGGGCCAACAGGGGTACAGGGCAAGATCCAGTGCGGGTCCATATCCTCATCAAGGGATCAGGTTTCACACTCGGGTTATACACATTACGGGCCTTATTCTGATTGACTCGCAAGGCTGTGAAATTCGCAGCCTTGCGAGTCCATCAAACGCTCGCCCTCCGCACACAGTGCCGGCCGCGCCCTCCCCTCACATGTAGTACCCTCCCGCACAGCTGCGAATGGATGATTTACATAATCATCCATTCGCAGGCGGGGAGAAATTATTCGATGGTCGCCAACCATCGAATGATTTCTCCCGCGCACGCAGTTCAGAGTGACCTATATAGTCACTGTAAACTGCAGGCGCCCTGCGCAAGGACAGGGTGGGCAGCTGACATTCGGTGAAGTCAGCTTCCTGCCCCCTGGATGTCCATCACGGCCTCATTAGCCTGGGAACGCCCATGGAATCCTGGGAGCTCCCATATGCTAATGGCGCTGCCTGGCCCCCACGCCCTTCTCTGCCTCCCGCTGGTGTGTAGGGTGCGTGCACGCACCCTGTGTCTGCACATGCACAGAAACACGCCTGTGCATGCACAGACACAAAACATCCGCCCTCCGTGCGAATGCACAGAGGACCAAATAAATCAGAATAAGGTCTCATACACGTTACCTTATACTGCACAAGACTGTGGTGCATTGCTGCTATTAATCTGGTACATTATCATGCATGCACTAGCAGTATTTACTATATATATATTTATCAAGGGATACAGACCAAGCGCTCTCTAATGACAAACCAATGTGGTGGCTGGTCATACCCCCACCGGATTCTGGACACAAATGGGCCTGTTACCACTGCCCGCCCTCCCCTGGTGGGGCTCTCATGCCAACAATGAATCTATCCCTTATAGTATGTGTGAAATCTGTGCCCCACATGGCAGTATTTTCAGGGCAGCCTATCAATTCCCACTGAACTGGTGATAACTGATGTTGCAATAAGTAGGTGATTTAATATCCAGTATACTGTACTCCTGAGCAATGATTCTGACTTCTGTACGCGTATTGTAAATAATGCTTTAAGAAGCTCCTGGAATGGACAAAGGCTAAACCGAAAATATTATCCAGCCGGACGTGTTGATGATTGGTAATACTGCATTTATACTACATTTTTGAAAAGTGAAAGTAAATTGGTTATAATTTAAGCTGGTGCTCATCTGAAGCCAGAAACACTTGACAGTATAATGTAGATTGTATTTACGTATAAAAAAAGTCACGCATTTGATTTGTTTGTGAATACTGAAAACAAGTCATCATTAAAATAATCAGACACTGTCAACACAAGCATTACTAACATCTTAGCATTACTAACATCTACTAAAAAAATGATATATTGTGCCTGCGTCAGGTGGTGTTAAATATAAGTGGGAAACAGTTGCAGAAAATTTACACAACAGAATCAACATCTGCAGAATCTGATGAGATGTATTCATTTTTTATGAATTAATCCACCTCCGAATGTCTTCTATAGAAGCCACTTAAAGCTCTGGGCCTTATTCTTGTTCACTCTCAGAGGCAAATTCCTTCTCAAATGGACAAAACCATATGCACTGCAGGGGGGCAGATGTAACATTTGCAGAGAGTTAGATTTGGGTGAGTTCTTTTGTTTCTGTGCAGGGAAAATACTGACTGCTTTAATTTTACACTGCAACATAGATCTCACTTTGAAGTAAAACCCCACCCAAATCTAGATCTCTCTGCACAAGTAACATCTACCCCACCTGCAGTGCACATGGTTTTGTCCATTTGAGAAGGAATTTTCCTCTGAGAGTGAACCAGATTAAGGGCCAGATTCTCTAAGATTCAAAAGTGATAAAATGGAGAGTGATAAACAACCAACCAATCAGCTCCTGCCTGACATTTTTCAAACACAGCCTGTTACATGGCAGGTAGGAGCTGATTGGCTGGCTGTTTATCACTCTCCATTTTATCACTTTTGAAGCTTAGAGAATCTGGCCCTAAGACCCTTTATGCTCACCTGATTTGCAATGCATAAGCACAATAAAAAGGGGCATGGCACTTTAGGGGCATGCTGAAGTCTGTGGCCATGGATGTAGCTTTACTGGTTTCAGTAGTCTGTTTCCACAAGCCATCCAGAGTAACCTAAAGATTGCTCAGATGTCCGATGTTCATATACTTAGATGATCTGATGCTGTATCCTAAGTACATACTTACCGACATGTTGGCTTACCTATCTGGAAGGAGCCAGCAAGACTAGCACAACAGGGAGAATGGCATAATTATAGGTGGGCATTGCAGAGGCGTGGATGCGTGAATGTGTCATTGTGGCTCCAGCCCTGCAGTACAATACCCATATTTAATGCATTGTAGAATGGGGCGGGACTACAATGACACAATTCAGCACAAAATGCTTCATCGGTGCCACTGGCAAAGCAGCGGATCACAGAAGCCTGCAATACGCGTCTTTAAACTCAAGATGCGGATTTTGCTTATTTTTGGATATGGAGAGAGGGAGCTGCGAGGACAGAGATTGGGGGTACAGTAGGAGCAGATAGGGACTGAGCTGTCATTTTAACAGGCTTTTAACTAGTCTATTAATAAATCATATATAACCCATCCCAGGAAATCATTGAAAGGTCAGTCAGTATGTACTGTTATGTTTCTATTTCAGAGATTCGGACCATTAAAAAACTTGCTACAGTATATTGGCAGCAATCTATATGGGTCGGTATGATGTGCTGGCGGTTGGGATTCCGGCGTTGCGATTTTGACCGCCGGGATTCCGACTGCGGGCATATTGACCGCATCCCGTCTCAGATATTCTTAATATAAATGTTAATATTTTTAATTCCACTTGCTGTTAATAAGTTATAAATGACAGTAACTGGGTCATATATTTTGGATTCAAACAATTGGAAATAAAAACAGGATTTTATCAAAAACCATAGAACATAAAATATAAATATCTTCATTTCATCACAGTAAAATAAAATGTACAGGAGTGATGATAAATACAACAGAAGAGAGGGCACAGACAATAATAATTATTATGACTGTAGCTGACAGTGAATATTATGAAGAGGTGGATACAGATCTACAAGGTGTACAGTGTGCAGACTGAGTTCAGCACTTGGACAGTTCCCGGATACTGCATTACAGTGTGTTACAGGACATGAATATATGGCAACATTTGTGCTTGGATGGAACAACAACCTGACACATATCCAATAATATCTAAAGCTTAAAATAACAACAACTACAGATGTGATCTTTATACCATGGCTTTAGATGTGCCAAATAGCCCCTCTCAGCCTGACAGGTCCCATGCGGCTTGGCCGCTGCAATTGTCTTTTACCCCAAAATCCGTTATTGTACTCCCTATTTAGGGATCTGAACAACGTAGCTAGACCAGTTCTCCCGGTAAGATGGATATCTCATTCTCCACCCACAATATGGGATTGGTGCCAGCGATTAGATTTTTATATGGCAATGGATGACATCTTCTACCCCTGATAAACATAGGATTTTTAACTCTACATTATGTGGTTTGGGTGGATTGAATTTAAAACATCCCCTCTTCTTATAAGGCCCTAGTGCCTGCTAACCTGATATGACTTGGACATAATACTAAGGAAATGTGACCTCTTTGACTTGATGATACTATAGACCTCATTATTAAAAATGTTTGTTATTCTTTCGTACATTTCTACATGTGCCCTTTGCCAGGTCCCCACCATTACTCATTTTCTTCTTTTTCTCCTTCTTTTTTCTATTTTTCCACTCTTTTTTCTACTCTGTTGTTTTCATAAGATGGAGTAATATTGTTATTAACATTAATGTCATCTATGATGTTTATTTTTGATGATTTTTGCTATGTATTTACGGCTATATGTCACGTTTATGGTATCATATGTGTGATATTTTCTTGTGAAATGATGACTGAAAATAAAAAATTTATCAAGCAAAATGTGCAATTGTAAAGTGGAAGCAACAAAACGGCATTGTTACAATACACTGGTCCGCATTTGGGTCATTGCAGTGACATATTCAGCAAAGTACTGATACTTTGTGCAAGCGCAAATGGACCCTCCGATGTAGGAAGCAGGCCTGCAAAAGACTGTCACTGATTGACAGCCTGATACCCTTTCGTGGGTGGCTAATCTAACAGAAGCATGTCGCCACCATTTAGGGGGAGGGAAGAGGCCAGGGATACCCGTTGTTGGCCTCTTTGACAGTTGGCTTGCACATTCCCATGGGTGCTGCAATCTTCTCTACGGTTAGTCACTGAGCTGATGCCTGAGTCCTAGGATGCACTACTGCAGCAGGAGGTATCTACTTGTAATAGATGCCGTCTGCGGCATTACCCTACAGTGCTATCATCGCTGGGGTGATGATTACACCAACCACATACAGTATATATCAGGCCCGCTGACCATTGGGGTTTGCACCATTTGTATATCTGTGTGTCATCTCAGAACATTTCTGCCTCGTTGGCCATAAAGCGCAATGGAATTTGCTGCACTGTATAATAACCGGACAATAAATAAATAAATAAATAAATAATAAACGTTTTGAGGAGAGATCTCCAATTTAGAAATCAAAGCTTCCAAGTTAGTATGGAATCAGTTCAGGGAGGGGCAGCTGTAATCTAGCCATTTTACAGACCCAATGGGGGTGATTCAGGTTGGCTCTTTACTGCGCGAATTCACTCTGGAGACCGATGTTGCGGGTCTGCTCATGTGTATGGGCGAAAATACGCATGTGCAGACCCGCTGTAGAATGTCTTCGGCTAGTATCACACAATCTTAAGGTGCCCATACAATGAGGCGATTTGGTCCGATTTCGGATGATTGCGACCAATCGGCCCATTAAATTGGACCACATCGCCTCTTCCTGACATGCCGTCGGGTTTGATGCGCGGGCCCGTGTGCATCGGACCCGACAGGGTGGTCGGACCTGCTGCCCGTCCGACCACCCATCCTGGGACTTCCCTCCTGGCGGCGAGGGAGGCAGGAAGCAGGGACGCATGCGATCTATCACAACGGATCGCATGCGTCCCTGCCAACGGGAAGGTCCTGGCGGCTTGCCAGGGTACCGGGTGTCCAAACAATGCTGCAAGACGTTGCAGCAGTGTATGGGCATCTTTAGATGTTTGCACAGACGAGAGTGGGAAGGGGGCGGATAGTGGGCTGTTGCATGACAACGCCCAGAATTTCCTGGGCGTGCCCACAAAAATGGTGGGTGCACCCAGAAAAATGCTGGGCGTCCCCATGCGAACACAGGCGTATAGAAGCCTACTTGGGGTAAGCAGCTGATGTTACATGACGTCAGCATACACATCCATTCGCATGCTTGCATGGACATTGGTTCAGCAAAGGGGGGCGGGCATTCGCTTACAGGGGGGGCACTTACCCACTCACTAGGCAGCGGATATACACTGAGTCTAGGCTCAGCTTCTAACCCGGCTTCAGTCAGCGCTGTGCTCCCTATTTCCTGTGTAGCCAGTCTGGGAGCGAGCACAGCGTAAGATGATGCGTGATGGAGACAGGGATTTAGATCAGTATAACAGAGCCTGTTATGGATGCAGAGAGAATGACATGCTCGGGGAACACTTTACTAAGAAAAACAAAAACCCCCCTCTAAGGAAAATATTATTATTTGCTTTAAGTTATCTATGGATGACGATGATTTATTTTCCTATTCTTCAGTTTATATAAAACTATTAACTATATACTACGCCACAAAAACAAATGGATTCTATCCATACAAACTGCAGTAATATTCCCAACTGACAAACAGATTGTAACAGTGGCAGAATTCTGGAGCTCGGAGGAATGAGATGACTTTGTATCTCTCTCATCTCCCTCGCTGGTACATCTGAATCATGTGGGACCACTCACAGCAAGCCTCCTGCAGGCTGCAGATAAGCAGGGAAACGGATAAATGCAGGATTTCTAATCAACGTTCTATCACCTATTACTCACATGTAATCTCCTCGCTGTATTACATGGATAGATATGCCAATGGGTCATAAAAACATGTAGCATACTGTAGGTGGGAAGACTAAATGACTCAATGCAAGGAACATGTGAATGTAATCGTTGTATCATATACATGCATATATTCATATAGAGATGTGGCATAATAAGTCGCTTGGCCTATTTACAAAAATACCGTGAGATAAACACATTTTATAAAGCAGCTAAAATGCCTCATTGCGGAGAAGATGCCGTTCTGTGAGGTCATGAACCTCTCTGACTGGGGCTAGTTCAAAGGAAGGACATAGATTAGGGCACAAGGGGGAGGTTTATAATCCACCTAGAACAGTGTCATGGCCCTCCAGCTGTTCTGGAACTACACATCCCAGCATGCCCTGCCACATATTTTATATAATGGATTGCTAAAACTGTGGCAGGGCATGCTGGGACGTGTAGTTCCAGAACAGCTGGAGGGCCATGACTTTGACACCACTGCTCTAGAACAAAGGATTCTAATATGATGCAAACTGAAAAAGAAAGCTATATGTGATCGTGCATAGAACGCCCATAAAACGCTGGGTGCCCCCTTCCCTCCCCTGACTCGCCGAAGGCATATGCTCAGGGGGTTTGCACATGAGCAAATTTGTGCATGCGCAGACCCCCACTATCGGAAACAGGGTCTGAATAAGGCCCTATAAACAGGGTTGCCTACCCTCCCGGATTGGCCGGGAGGGTCCTGGAAATCTTGTCCCCCTCCTGGCAATCCTCCCAGATTCTGCCACACCCTCCGTATCTCCTCGGCAGCTGCCCGGCCGCGTCATTGAATTATCGCGATTCCCGGACAGGAAAGTTTAAAAGTAGGCAAGTATGCCTATAAACCTAGGGAAACAGTAGGGGCGTGTGTGTGTGTGGCTGTGGAGGTTTTCAATTACATGCAATCTGTATTTGCCTGATATAGCAAATTATGACCGCGGAGCGTATGTTTAAGTGTACAAGAGATGGAATTCTACTTGGGTGAGGAGTGTTTAAACCAAAAACTAAACTGCAGTGTAAAAATAAAGCAGCCAGTATTTACCCTGCACAGGTAACAAATTATTAACCCAAATCTAACTCTCTCTCTGCACATGTTACATCTGCCCCACCTGCAGTGCAGTATGGTTTTGTCCATTTGAGAAAGGTCTTGTTGTTACGGTCAACTCTGAATCAAGCCCTTTATTCTAAGATCACAAAGATCTATAGTTACTGAATCAATTTTGACATTGGAACCTCCTGTGTGTCTCTGTGAAAATTTGTAGAAGATAATTTGGGGAAAAACACACACTGGTCGGTGTAAGGATTTCCTTCATATTTAGCAATTCTAAAGGCCATCATGCACTAGCGTAGAGAGTACTAATGTACGGCAACAACATTTCTAGGACTAACACGCAATCAGTGTTGTTAAATAAGAAAATAAGAACGTGGAGAAATAAAGTATTTATGTTTTCAGAACTCGAGGCGCTTAAAATTAATTAATACATGAAGTACAAAGGAAATAAGGTTAATAAAGATACAAGCTTAAAAATGATTGCAAACGATAGCAAATATAACTCTAAAACATTTTCTCATGCGTAAACAGCATGAAAAATATATCTGATAACCCTGGGCCACTAAATGGAGAATTAGACAAATACATTTAGATTAAAGGATGGCTAAACTTTCAAATAGTTTTTATCTTTATCAAAATATATTCACAAGTGAAAAAATACCAAATAGATAGTAGTAGTCTATACAAACTATTAGATGTCACAGTACTTCTATAAAACAGGATAAGGCAATAGTAAACCTAAGCAAGATGAAGAAGGACAACAACTGACCAGGCCCAGATAGCATCTACCCATATATGCTAAAGGAACTAAGGGTCTGATACAGAGTCAATGCAGGGGTGGAGGGCCACTGCGCAAGTTTCATTGTGCACATTAGAAAAACATGCCTTGTGATGTCATAGGTAGCTCCTCTCTGCTGCCTAATTGACATGTAGCAGTGTTAACGTGGTGAGCGTGGGGTAGGCCTACATTCAAAAAAATGGGGGATGGGGGGGGGGTCACCATGCAACCTGGCCTTGCATCCCCTGCTTCTGTTGGCCAGCTGAGTAAGCAGAGACTGGTTGTGATGCCAAATCCTAGTTTGCAATGTAAGTCAAGGTGCGGACATGTCTACTGCATGTTCTTCAAATCAAAAAGAAAATTCAAAGCTGCTTACAAACAGCACTGAATTTCCATCCACCTCTAAATCCAGCATTACGTTAAGTCATTGATAGACCATGATTGGACACCTATACAAGCGGAAACCGCTTGTATTGGTGGCCAATCACATTAGCTGCACCAAAGTTACTTCCTTTAAAGATTATGTACTTTTGACTTGACCTACAGTAATTTGTGGTGGAAACATACTGGATATTTCAATGAGACACCTTCCAAACAGTTTATATGGAAAATCCCATACTTTTGCAAGAAGGCATAGAGGTAGAGGTTTTTAGGGCAGAACTGATGCAAGTGGATGCAGTATTGATGCAGTACTGGCAGTCTGGTGCAATATGATGCAGTACTGGCAGACTGATGTAATTGGAGGCAGTGTTAATGCAGTATTTGAAGTATGAAGCAAGTGGATGCAGTATTGATGCTGTACTGTGAGTTTGATGTAGGAGAATGCAGTACTGATGCAGTGCTGGCAATATGATGCTAGATCTTATGCAAGAGGATGCAGCACTTACATCTTTGACTGTCTGTGAATACCCAGTTTGTTGTATCACTGGGCAAAATTTACTAAGAATATGACTACATCTCAGTCGTATTCATATTTTTGATACATCTGGCATCGGTAGTGTATTTATATTTGGTAGTCGTATTTTGTTTTCCAAATTTACCAACCTGTCGTATTTTTACAATTCCTATTTATCTATGGAATATGGAGTCGTATGGAGTCGTATTTTTGTTTTCATATTCGTATTTGTATTTTGGTTTCCGTACGCATTTTTGCTGTTTTAATGCCTTGTATGTGTGTGTGTGTTTTATATGTATGTATTTTGAAGAATATGCTTGTAAATTTTGCTTAACAGAAACAAACTTTTTGATTGGTTAAAAGTATAAACTTGGGAGTGTTCTTCCAGCCATATAAAAACCCCACTCGATCCCTAGCTCATTGTGGGTTAGATAGGCATGGTGTGGAGGGTGCAGTAGAGGTTGGAGTTTGCTGAGTTATCTAGTGATTGTTGAGTGGTTTATTGGTTTGAAAGTTGTCTTGTGGTTTGTGTTGTAATTTAATTTTGTATTAAGTATTTGTGAGTGAAGTTTATATGTGTGTGTGTGAAAGGTAAGGAGAGGAGGTGTTCTTTTTATTTTTCAGTGTATTGTTTGTTCTTGTGTGTCCAATGTCTGCGTAGAGAATGGGCATAGTGCAAAGACAAACACATGTTGTTTACTATAGTGCTGGAGACAAATGGTTGCAATCATGTGCTGCTGCCTTTGTCCTACAGCTTTATCCTGTGTGATGTCTCCGGCATGCCCACTAGTCAGTGTTTCAGGCATGCGTTGGTGAAATACATAGTACAGAGACAACTTGTACTGTCAGTCACCCTTCTATATCCCCAAAAAACCCACAAAGCAGCTGTGTCATGACACAACAACAGAACACATTAAGGTGCTTAGTTACTAAGCTGTGGAACAGTATATTCACCCCTCTAACTAAAATATTATATGCATTACATTTACTCATCTCCTCATTTACTAAGCTGTAGTTAACAGTGATCGCATCCTTTGCAGTTCAGTCTCACTGAAATGGTTTACATTCATCTCTGATTGTGAGGCTTCTGTGCATGACCTGTTCTACACAGGGCAACGGGTCCCACCCTGTCACATGCAATGCCCCATACAGTACCTGTAGCCTGTCATTTGGGGAGGGGTTCTGCTGGCAAACCAGGTGCATTACCCACGTTCTCTGCAAGTGGCGAGGCCAGGGTCTGCGTCTTACGATGAGGACTTCCTGGCCTCGGCTACAGAGCTAGGAGGGCCAATCTGAGAAAGGCCGATGGTTTGCATATAATCCAATGCCGCATCTTACACCATTGTGTAATATGTGTATTTTTTATCTTTTTTTAAAAAAATTTTTTTGAAAAACTCTAAAGTATTAGTACAAGGTAATAAGTTTCAAAAGCAGTTGGAAAACCCAAATTGCAAATATCAGGTTAACAGGAGGTAAACAATATACAAGTACGCAGTGATGTACAAATATATTTTATCTTTATTTTTATGTTGCATTGCTGCTATTATTATTATTATTATTATTATTACTCCACTATCATTTGGCAATTTAGATTTTAAGAAATGACATACAGTATTTCCATGTTCCTGTAACATGACAGCTAGGAGCTGGCTGTTGGTACTTCATCTCTCTCCAAGTCTTAGGGGGTAATTCAGACCTGCTCGCTGCGTATATTCAATGCCAAACGAGCAAGTAAACGCTGTCCCACAGAACACACTCCACCCGAATCCTCACGCTACGTTGCGAGCGGATGTGTATGCCCACCTCAAGCAGGCAGGGCCACGCCTGTGATTGCTGGGATCCGACCAGCGTTTCCATGGGAGCCTCCATCATTATTGTGGGCATGCTCATGAAACCCTGGATGGTCCCCAGCAAACGCCCCCCCCCCCGCCTGTCACTCAGTTTGCGAATGCCCTGGTGAGAACTCACCAAAGGCATTCGCTCCATGGGCCACTATGGACAAGCGCAGAACCCCACCATCGGGGACGAATTTGGACCTGTGCGAATATGTTTGAATCAGCCCCTTAGTACATAAATCTTGTGTCTGTGCTCAAGAACTCTTTACTATATGGTAGAAGTGCACTATTGATTATATATAATTTTTATGTGAATGTTTTTTTATTAATGTTACCAGGGCTGCCACTAGGAATTTTGGGGACCGGGACTGATTTCCAGTCCGGGCCCCCTTCATCCTCCTTCCCCCCTCCCTTCACTTACCGCCCGACTCCTGCTGCAGGTCCTGAAGCACAGGCTTCTTCAATGCAGGATGCCAGTGGCCAATTAAAATGCAGCACCGGCTGGTGAGCTTATCAGAGCTCGTGTACCTGCAGCCACTCTGATTGGCTAACGGTGCATAAGCTCTTATTGGCTCAAAAGCCGGTGCAGCATTGAAGAAGCATTGTTTGCGGTGGGCAAAATTAGCTGCCTGGGCCCTTCCAGAGCCCGGGTCCTAGGACAGCTGTACCCACAGCGGCCCTGAATGTTACAGTATCTTAAATCTAAAATCTATGTACAAATAAATAACCAATCAGTTTTCTGGTGCTCTCTTATATATTAATTTATATATTTTTTTCCACTTGTTTAATCCAGCAATTTCCAAATTGCTATGGGGAGCAGCCAAATTTTATTTTTACATATATTTAATTCTGTGTGCCTATTCTTGTTTTTTCCCCCCTTTTTTGTATGTTGTTTCTGTGTGCCTGATTTTTTCCTTTTAATTCATGAACACCTATGTTCTATCTAATTTTCGGATTTCTGCCTCTCTGTGTTCATGGGTTATCTCAGTTATGTTTTCACTACCAAAATCAATAGGAAATGAGCGTGGGGAGCGAGTGATTTAGACATGCAGCAACTGCAAACTGAGAAACATTACATTTATTATCATGCCAATCCATGGGCAGATGCACAGAAATCTGGATGGAAATCTATGTACATAAATATAACTACACTGGAACAAAATGTTGGCGGGAGGCATTCTGTACTGTCACATGCTTTTATTGTTATTGTTTTAAGGATTTGGCATTTTTTCTTAGAATAATATTTTCTTCTTTATAAAAAAAATAAATCATACCACATTAGCTGCAACCCAGAAATCTGTGGTTTCCAAGTCAGGAGAGGGTGACCTTATCAGCGCCCGTGATTTATGCACCATAGCAACAGCAGATTTCCTGAATAACTTAAACCATCCGTAGAATAGGTTATCTCTAGGGATCTGTTCCATAGACAACTATATTTTTTTCTCTATGCCCGCAAGTAAAAATGAACACTAAGAATAAAGATGTTAACTTAAGATCTACTGTATCTACATGTGTCTGTATGGACATAAAAAAAAAAAAACATTACTTTTTTGGATTCCATAGGGGACGCTGGACAGAGGGTATAGACGGTGTATGTGTGGAGCTGGGACTTTACATTTTACAAGTATGACTGTCTCCTCCCCCTCTATATAACTCTCAGATCCAGGTAAAGAAACTGAGCCCGAGAAGAGATGGAGAGAAACAAATGCCAGGGGAGTAGGAATACAGAAGAAACACAATCCTGCCAGAAAATGCACAGCAGCAAGAGGAGGCACAGTCACATAGGAACAACACAGAAGACATCTAACAATGCAAGGTGAGCGCCCAGTGTGGAAGCGAAAAAAAAGATAAGTACCAAAATCCTGCTTTCTCCTTCATCCAAAGAGGACACAGGAGAGAGTGGGAACATCACAAAGGTATCACATGGGAGGGAGAGCGATGTGACACCTGCAAAACAACGCAGCCAAACTAAGCATCAGAAGCCACAAAGGTATCAAACAGGTAAAATAGCACAAAGGTATGAGCTCCAGACCAAGTGGCTGCATGTCACAATTGGGACAAGGAATTTCTCATGTGGCAGCCCAGGAGGGGCGAACAGAACATGTGGAATGCACAGAAATGGATGCTGGCAGAGGCCAGGAAGAGGCTAAATAATAGTAAGTCCAATCTAATATATAAGGGCCTGCTTTGAGACAGGTCAACCTTGCTTAACTGCACCATAGAGCACAAACAATGCACATACAGTAGCTTAATAATGATGCAGTCCGGTCAACATAAATGCACAGAACGCAAACCACATCCAAGAAACAAGAGGATGGTTAGTCTCCCGACAAAACTGGAACCATAATTGGTTGGATAAGGTGGAAAGGAAGATCAATTTGATGTGAAGTTCCACACAATCAAAATGAAATATCAAGTAAGGAGAGTAACAAGAGGGCGTCCCAAGCTCCGAAAATGCATCTGACCAAAGTCAGTAAGACTACCATTTTCCAGGACAAGAATTGAAACTCTAGAATCTCCAAAGGTTTGAGCACAGAGGACTGGAGAAAAGAGAAAACCAAGTATAGGTCCCAAGGTACCATCAGGGGTTCATTGGGAGTCTGTAGCTCTGGGATAAAGGCCTACTGGCAGAGAAAAATACAGACAGAGCCGAAACCAAAACCTTGAGAGACCCAAAGCACAGGACTGCATCCATGCCTGCCTGTAGAAAAAGTTACAGATACAGTAGGCTATGCTAAATGACATAGTAGGTAATCTCATTCTTCACACTATGCCACATAGGACTTCCAAATCTGATGAAAATGGCTTGAGGTCAATGATTTCCATGCTCTAAGAATGGCAGGGACCACCGCTCTTGAATTACCCTTGCTTTTCAACAATTCTATTTCAACAGCCATGCTGTCAAATTTTCCTTGTTGAAGAAGATCCCTGCTTAGACGCAGCAGCAGAGCGGTGTACCACACTCTGCAAGGCCAGTCGGGAGCTACGGGAATGACTTTCTCTGGCTTGATGCATTTAAGTACCCGTTGAAGCAGTGGAAACGGCGGGAACAGATATAAAATTGGAACTGCCAAGGAGTCCATTGCCACTGGATCCCAAGGGCGGGAGCAGTACTAAGGAAGTTGGTATTTGTGTTTGGCTCCCATGAGGTCTGTATATGGCTTGCCTCAATGGTAAACCAGCTGCTGGAAAACTTGAGAATAAAGAGCCCATTCTCCTGGATGAAGGTCCTGATGGCTGAAGTAGCCAACTTCCCAATTTCACACTCCTGGAATGAGCACAGCGGACAGTGTTGCAGCATATTTTTCCACCCAGAGGAATATGCGAATATACCTCTCTCATCGCTCCTAAAATCTCTGACAATTCATATATGCCAAATACATGGAAATGTCCATCTGAAGATTGCCTGGACTGAAGCCAATAAACGTAACAAATGCAAATCCACAGGGAAAGGCTAAACAAGCCATGCATGTGAAAATGAGATCCTATCAGTTTGAACAAGAGGTCTAGCTGGAACGTCTGGGAGTGAAACTGTACGAACTTCAAGGCCATGAAAGTTGCTTCCATTTACCCCAGGAGATGAATGAAATATGCACTGACAGCTGTTGTGGATGAAGAACAAGACACACAAGCTCCTGAATAGACTGGGCCTTGTCCATTGGAAGATAGGTGTCCAAGATCATTCCTAGAAACAGAAGGTATTAAAATGGTGTCAGTTCTACTTTTGGAAAATATTTTATCCAGCCATGTTGTAGTAAAAAGTGGTAAGTCAAGGATACATCAAGCAAAAGCCTTGTTGGACACGGAGCCTTGAGAAGCGGATCGTCCACATAAGGTATTATGGTTACCCCCTTAGCACAACTATTTGTTTAGCCTTGGCATAGACTCTAAGAGCAGAAGATAGGCTAAACAGGATGGCTCAAAATGAATGAGACTTCTGAATTGCAAACCAGAGAAAAAAATTGATGTGGTTCCCATACTGGAATGTGTAAGTAGGTGCCCTTGATGTCCAAGGAAATGAGATATCCCTTTGGTTCCAGGCTTGTGATAACTGATATCATCTTGAATCTGAAAGATGTCATATTGCAATGTACCAACTTGAGATTGAGGAATGGGCAGACTGACCCATCTGATTTCACAACTACGAAAAGGTTGGAGTAAATCCCTTCCTTCCGCTGGTTAAGTGGATCCGGAATTAACACTTCCGTCAGCAGAATGTTGGTAATGGCTTGTTGCACAAAACCATTCTTCTGGGTAGAAAATGGAAAACCAGCAGTCAAAAACCAAAGAAAAGGATGAGACACAAACGATCTGGTATTCCAGAGAAACCAAGTTCTGAACCCAGGCGTTGGAACAAGTCTGCATTCAAGAATCACGAAAATGATGGGAGCCCCCAGGTGGGAAAGTAGCCCATCATGCCACAGTTTTGTCGCCCTAAGCTTGGGGTCCTGACAACGGAAGAGAGTGGAAGCACCACCACTGCCATGAGTTCCTCAAGATGCAGACAAAGTGCCTCTAACATGATCTACCTCCTGAGGAAGCCGCTGACTACTGGAAAGAGGCGGAGAAACGCGTAGAGGAGTACAGGGGAAATCTTCTGGCAGCTAATACCTGGAACCGGTGGAGAAATCTCGGATATGACCGCGCACTAATTAGGACTGAACCAGCGGTCGGAGTTTACCATCGGGGTCTGGAGGCCGGAACCCATGTTCACAGATCACATAAGTATAAAACCTTGTGCACATAGGTGGGACTAATGCTTGGAATAACCCATTTAATATACTAACCCAGTAAGCTATTGCTGAGAACTAACTGCATGCATGCTAACAACTATTATGGCCATTTAAAGGGACACTACCAGCTTTTATGCCTACTAAACCGGCTTATCACTGTCTGAAGTTTTACTATATGTATTTTATTTTTATTATTTTTCGTTTTGTCTTATATAATTTTTAAAGAGTATATCTTTTTATGTATATGAAATATTTATAATAAATTGTTATAACGATTTTGCACAAGCGCTGTTTCTATCCTTTTGTTTTTCTGTGTTGAACTCTAGGGGTTTGGTAATTCCCCTCGAAACAGCTGCGGTGCAAAATATTACAATCTGCGCTGGGATAGTGCTTTGCATAAAAAGTGCCTCTAACATGGCCTAGAAACTTAGACGGAACTCAGAAGTAATGAAAGGAAGGGCCCGAGTAAGCTCTACGAGGTGAAGGAGAAGCAAAAGGCAAAAAGGTGGACTCACCTCCCATAGCCTGAGAAATCCAATGCAAAACTGCATACAGCTGTGGCAAGTTTGATTACTATGCTTACCATCATGCCCTGTCCACTGGTGCATTGCAAACTCAGTCTGGTTAACTTCCCATATCTTTGTGCTGGAACCATGACCATTCTTTTTGTGTTGTGTATTGTAACATATCTGTAATACCGTTGTCCTTTATGGTTCCTCTCCTCCTTATATCCGTCCTGTTTTCATATTATTGTTCTCTATTTGTTATTTGCTATGAAAACTTTTGTCTACGAGCTTTTGTATGGCTTGCAATACTTGATACAGATACATCCCTCTGTATCATTGCTGCAGGAGGAATTGTGCTCTTAGCGCTGACTCCCCACAGCCTGCTCTAGAACTCACAGCATATAGGTAGCGGGAATGTAAGATACACAATGCCATAGCAATCATCACATGATGCATTCGCAACACTGTACATGGACACATCTGTCTTTAATAAAAAAGTTATTTAGTAAAGTCTACTGTTCATTTACACAATCTGGATCCCATCAGCAGAACCCAGCTATTGTCATACACTTTACAATCTCTTAAGACAAATGCTAACAAGCCTTACTTTCCATCGAATTGAAACAGCTGTGTGACATAGGAAACATATGAAAAAGCAAGCACACGGTTTTAGGGGATTCCACCTTTGAGCTCCAAAAATATTCTTATTGTTTATTTATACATATTTGCTCAAAGGATATTTATACCGTCCCAAATATTTATTACAAATAACATTATCAATGTTAGAACATTTATTGGGTAGATCTCATGCAGTTGGCATCAACTCTTGGAGAGTGATAAAGTAGAGATAATATAGACCCTTATGTTCTAAGCCTTGGTGAAAGATAAAGTGGACAGAAATAAAGGGGTCTATGTACTAAGCCTTGGGGAGAGATAAACTGTATGGAGATAAAGTATCAGCCAATCCTCTTCTAACTGCCATGTTACAGGCTGTGTTTGAAAAATGACAGCTAGGAGCTAGCTTTTTGGTATTTTTATCTTTCCCCAATTGATCTCTATCCATGGCTTGGTACAATGGATGGAGATGTATGGCGCAGTGAAAAGAGTGGAGAAGTGAGCCCGTGGACACGATGACAAGGGCTTTTTGCAGTGGAGTTGAAGAAATAACACCGTGGTTGCATTAGGCCCCTAGTGAGTGGAGTTAGGAAGAAATACAATGTTTGCATTGGGCCCCTAGTGAGTAGAGCTGGAAAGTTATACAGAGCTTGCTTTGGGCCCTTAGTGAGTAGCGTTGGGAAGGATTACAGTGTTTGCATTGGGCCCCCAGTGAGTGAAGTTAGGAAGGAAAACAGTGTTGCATTGGGCCCCGAGTGAGTGAAGTTGGGAAGTAACTCAGTGGTTGTAGTTGGTACCAAGTGAGTGGAGTTGGAAGTAATACAGTGTTTGCATTGGCCCCCAGTGAGTGGAATTAAAAATGATTAAAGTATTTGCATTGGGCCCATAGTGAGTAGATTTGGGAAGGATTACAGTGTTTGCATTGGGCCCATAGTGAGTGGATTTGGAAAGGATTACAGTGTTTGCATTGGGCCCCCAGTGCATGAAGTTGGGAAGTAATAGTGTTTGCCATGGGCCCCCAGTGAGTGCAGTAGGGAAGTAACTCAGTGGTTGCATTTGGCACCAAGTAGAGTAGGGAAAGTAATATACAATAAAAAAATGCAAATAAAAAACACTTAAAATCAACATGTGGACCTATTAATATATAACCTGCTCTGGTAGATCTCAACAAGTGGGGGCAGTGGGAAACAGCTGGAGTCCAATTTGTAATCCCAATGGGTCGCTGGAGGTGTCCCAGTCCGCTGTGGACTTTTTAGCTTGTGGGATCCTTTCTAAGGTGCATTTAAGTGATGATGGGATAGGGTACTCCAATTTATGTTCCAATGAGCCGCTGTAGTTTTCCCAGTCCAAAACTTGCATGGGGGCTCCTTTTGTAAAGTGCACTGTGCCAGATATAAGGTGCTCCAGGTGTTGAGAAATTGTAGGAATGGTCCCAGAAGAATTAGCAGGTGATGGACAAAGTGTCCACAATAGGTCCAGCTTGATCACCAACGCGTTTCGCTGTCACTCAAGGGGCAGCTTTTTGAAGGTGACTGATGCTCACTCAGGGCCAGGTATAAATACCCCAGTTAATTGATCATGGTTGACTTCATGGTGCTGTAATAATGCATATTATAGCTTAAAACTAAATAAACATAAATAGAGATACTCGGAGGCAGACTTAAAAAATCACAACTAATATACTTTGCATGTTAAGAATAAAATAGGCTCATAATTTATAAACATAAAAACGCCAAGTCGACCTCTTAACCCGAAAATTAATAAATTACTACCGGGTCAAGTCAAACCAGTTAATTACAGTGTATATAGTGCATACTGAAATATAGTACCATATAATCATACTGAAATATAGTACAATATAATCAGTATGCGCTATACAGTATACACTGTAATTAACTGGTTTGACTTGACCCGGTAGAAATTTATTAATTTACGGGTTAAGAGGTCGACTTGGCGTTTTTATGTTTATAAATTATGAGCCTATTTTATTCTTAACATGCAAAGTATATTAGTTGTGATTTTTTAAGTCTTTTATTTTATTTAGTTTTAAGCTATAATATGCATTATTACAGCACCATGAAGTCAACCATGATCAATTAACTGGGGTATTTATACCTGGCCCTGAGTGAGCATCAGTCACCTTGAAAAAGCTGCCCCTTTAGTGACAGCGAAACGTGTTGGTGATCAAGCTGGACCTATTGTGGACACTTTGTCCATCACAATTTTTTGTAATTGGAGTCCAATTACAAATTGGACTCCAGCTAATTCCCCACTCCCCCACTTGTTGAGATCTACCAGAGCAGGTTATATATTAATAGGTCCACTTGTTGATTTTAAGGGTGACATTCTATGTGTAGCGGTAAAAACGCATGATTTTTACCGCACCTAATCACACTTTTGAAAACTGCAAGATTGGGCCGTTTTTCGCATATTTAATGAGATGCGAAAAACGGCCCAAATAGTGCGACTAGGTGCGATTTGATGCGATTTCTTTAGTCCTGAAAATGTGCGATTTTCAGGTCTGAAAATCGCACATTTGCACGGAATCGCAATTTAAAAAAAAAACTGCGCGGGGTCACCCCGCCAGAGCATAACCAGCCCTGGGCTCATTGAGCCGGTGCTGGTGACATAAAATCACGGTCCCGACAAATAGGGGTCCCCTTGATTTAATGAAACCAGCACCAGGCTCAAGGTCCGGCGCTGGTTCCCAAAATACGGGGGACAAAATGACTAGGGGTCCCCCGCATTTCAAGAACCAGCACCAGACCCAACCAGCCAGCAGGGTAATGCCGCAGCCGGGGGACACTTATTATATAAGGTCCCGCGGCCAAAGCATTATCCCCCTGGCTGGTCAGCATGGGCAGGGGTCCTGGGGAAGTGGGGACCCCCCCAAAGAAGGGGTCCCCCCCTCCAGGACTTACCAGCCCATGCTGAAAGTCCGGGGCTGTCCCCGATGCCCCTGGGCGGTGGGCATCGGGCTGATGAAAAGTGCAAAAAAAGAATAAAAACTATTGTCTTATACTGTAGAACTATGAGTCCCAGCAAGCCTACCCCGCATGCTGGGACTTGGAGAACCACAAGTCCCAGCATGCGTGGCATTAAAGGGCCCGATGGCACTTGTAGTTCCACAGTACAAGAAATAGTTAAATAAAAAACACACTGACACCCAGAAAAATAAACGTTTAATACATCCACAGCCCACACATACTGATACTTACCTACCTTGAGCCCATGAGTCGTCCCTGGATCCGGGGTCCGGGGTCCTGGCTCCAGGGCTGAAGAGTTTGGTTCCGGGGCCTTGGTCCTGGTTCCGGGGCTGGTCCGGGGCTCCTGGACTGAAGAGTCCGGTTCCGGGGCCTTGGTCCTGGTTCCGGGGCTGGTCCGGGGTCCGGGGCTCCTGGGCTGAAGAGTCCGGTTCCGGGGCCTTGGTCCTGGTTCCGGGGCTGGTCTGGGGTCCGGGGCTCCTGGGCTGAAGATTCCGGGGTCCTGGATCCGTAGTAATCCAAAGGGGTATCTGAGGAAGGAAATCCTACTGACCTGGTCCCCGGCGACGACCCCGGCATCTTCAGCTCCAGACACGCTGCTCCTGGCTGGTACCCGCTCACAGAGATTTTCATCTTCCGCGCCTCTCCACCGGATCATTCTATTGGCCGCCTAGCGGCCAATCAGGAGCCGACTTTTTGGCTCCTGATTGGCCGCTAGGCGGGCAATAGAATCAGTCTGAGGAAAGGCGCGGAAAAGGACCAGCCCCGGAACCAGGACCAAGGCCCCGGAACCGGACTCTTCAGCCCAGGAGCCCCGGACCAGCCCCGGAACCAGGACTAAGGCCCCGGAACCGGACTCTTCAGCCCTGGAGCCAGGACCCCGGACCCCGGATCCAGGGACGACTCATGGGCTCAAGGTAGGTAAGTATCAGTATGTGTGGGCTGTGGATGTATTAAACGTTTATTTTTCTGGGTGTCAGTGTGTTTTTTATTTAACTATTTCTTGTACTGTGGAACTACAAGTGCCATCGGGCCCTTTAATGCCACGCATGCTGGGACTTGTGGTTCTCCAAGTCCCAGCATGCGGGGTAGGCTTGCTGGGACTCATAGTTCTACAGTATAAGACAATAGTTTTTATTCTTTTTTTGCACTTTTCATCAGCCCGATGCCCACCGCCCAGGGGCATCGGGGACAGCCCCGGACTTTCAGCATGGGCTGGTAAGTCCTGGAGGGGGGGACCCCTTCTTTGGGGGGGTCCCCACTTCCCCAGGACCCCTGCCCATGCTGACCAGCCAGGGGGATAATGCTTTGGCCGCGGGACCTTATATAATAAGTGTCCCCCGGCTGCGGCATTACCCTGCTGGCTGGTTGGGTCTGGTGCTGGTTCTTGAAATGCGGGGGACCCCTAGTCATTTTGTCCCCCGTATTTTGGGAACCAGCGCCGGACCTTGAGCCTGGTGCTGGTTTCATTAAATCAAGGGGACCCCTATTTGTCGGGGACCGTGATTTTATGTCACCAGCACCGGCTCAATGAGCCCAGGGCTGGCTATGCTCTGGCGGGGTGACCAGTGACCAGTTTTTTTTTTTTTTAAACTGTTTAACCCTTTTTTTCCACCAGAACCCTGCACAGATCTCAATGATCTGTGCAGGGTTCTGGCTAATTCGCCCATCAGAACCTGGTCTGATTTTTGGGCGAATTTTAGACACATTTATACAAATAGCATACCATTAAATATGCAATACTTTTCATTGTGAAAACATCTGGATGCGATGTGCTGCGAGAAACAGCCATCGTATTTCCAGAATGTCCAATTTGTTGGCCAAAATCGCACTTTTTTCACATTGTCGCAGCTCATTAAATATGCAAAAATGAAAAAACATGCGATTTCGGACGTTTTTGCGAAAAAAATCGCAAAAAAAAAAATCTCACTCCATAGAATGTCACCCTATGTGTTTTATATTTGCATTTTCTGTTGTATGTTATGTGATACAAAATTAAATATTCTTTTTATTGTACAGATTGGTTGACTCATTAAAATTTAAGAGCGCTGCAATATCCCCCTCTTTTTTCTATTTTGAATACCCAGGGACTTGACTAGTCCCTAATTGCAGCTGCTCACCTTGAGTAAACCACCTTGACTAGCGCTCTAAGCATTTTTTTCCCTAGGGAAAGTAATATGTATTTGCATTATGCCGCTAGTGAGTGGAGTGGGGAAGGAATACAGAGCTTTCATTGAACCCCCAGTGAGTGCAGTTGGGAAGTAATACAGTGTTTGCATTGGGCCCCTAGTGAGTGGAGTTGGGATGTAATGCAGTGGTTGCAGTTGGTCCCAAGTGAGTGGAGTTGGGAAGCAATACAGTACATATCGGCCAGTGACGTGCGGTGGTGGCTGTGAACGGAGAGGCACTGTCACAGCCACCACCGCACCGAAACACCCCCCCCCCCCCCCCTGGCTGCCACCGACACCTGCTGCCCCCCTCCTCCAGCAGCAGGCAGCATCCATCCCCTGCCGCAAACCTCCGTCCCCGCCCGCTGTAACACCCCCCCATGCACCTGACACCGTCCTCTGCTGCCACCGCCATCCCCGCCCGTTTGACTCTCCTCCCCCCCCCACCTGAAAACAAAATGATACTCACTGGGCAGGGGAGAGGGGAGCAGCAGCCACACAGGCAGGGAACCGGGAGCCAGCACAGGTCACAGCATGGGGAGAAGGGAGCAAACGCGGCACTTTCGGAAGCTTACATGACAGGGGCTGCTGTAATTGGCCAGCAGCTGGATCTGCTGTCCAATCACAGCAGCCCCTGTCAATTAGGCACTTCTAGAAGTGCCGCTTTTAGTGTTATTTTTAATGGGCTTTTTAGCCCACTGCTTAGCCCTGCCCCGCCCCCCGCTTCGTCCCCTTGCAGTTCTGTTTGGGAGGCACGTTTATCGATGCCTCCCAAACTAGGTTAATTCATTCAAACCAGTAAAATAATATAAAGAAAATACTTATGACACAGAATATGTGTCATGGGTATATTCTTTGTATTATTTTAAAACAAATTGACAGGGGAAGCACTGCCTCCCCTGACTGCACGTCCCTGATATCGGCCACATCTCTCAGTGACCTATGATCCATGCTCCTGCAGGTCATTCCTTGGGTCGTCCTGTTGGGTGTGCTGAATGTCCAATGGGGCTCACCAGGGAACAACGGCATGTGGTGGAAAACTAAACATCGCACCATCATACACTGCATCATGCAGTGTGTATGGATGTCGATGGGTACACAAATCGTTTAATGTGTACCCAGAATTAAGGAGCCCATACACGGTCCATTGTGTATGGCTCCGTTTTGTACTATGCGATGCACGCTCCCGCGCATCACATAGTACGGTACAAAAAGTATGTGCTGCACATACTTTTTGTACTAGCTATACATCGGATTGGATCGCAGTGCATGCACAATGCATGCACTAGGGATGCGATCCGATCCGATGTGTACTGTTTAAGCACACAACGGATCCGATTAACGGACCGTGTATGGGGGGCTTTACCGTTATAAATTACAGTCTTAAGCAGCTGAATTACTGCTGGTGTGCACAGAGACACAGGCTGCTGGTTCTATAGGGAAGCAGAAATGTAAAACTGCATTTACTATACATTTTGAAATTCTATCTTTAAGATCAGCGGCTAATGATAGATGTGAGTTACAGCATTAACTAGCTGATAACATGGTAAGGGGGTAATATATATGCACACACAGAAAGACAGGGGTTGCGATTCTACTGTTAAGTAAGCTAACATATATCATCTGTTTTTGATATAGAAATGGAAATATTTTGTTTTTGCAAAAGACTTGTTGATCTTGGATCTGATAGTGATCTGTAAGATGTTTGGTTGACACAAACTTGGATAGAATCACAATGGCTGGATCAGTTGTCTAACTCACTCAAGGTTTTGTAAAAATCTCTCTTACCACTCTCATCCAGCAAGAAATCATCTTGGTAACGGAACTTTTCCGGGCCGCAAGCAATAAAAATGTCATCATCACCAAAGAAATCCTGAAGGCACATCACCTGAAAGAGAAGTTATACTTTATCACCGGATGTCATAACAACTCCCGTCCACTTCCCAAACCACAGTCTGCATAATGAACTCAGCAGGGACTTATGAGTCCGACCATCTGTTTCATATCAACGGTACGTTTAATGACACAAGAAGGTGGCGGGGGGAGTGGATGCAGTATAATCCACTAGTACCTTCATGTGCCGATCACGCCGATATTTATTGAATCGATGGAAGGAAAGTAATGATTACCCTGTTCCCAATTTGAGCCATTTGCACAAACAGCTGCAGAATTAATTTGGCGCTCACAGTTTAGTGCAGTTACCTAATCTTCCTTTTTTGTTACACGCTTTATAGAAGTACTGAGGCTGGTGTATTGTGCGTGTCTACATAAGTATTTGTTATATAATGACAGCACATGGCCTGGGGACATTCACTGTATTTATGCTTTACAATAGCATATCAAAATATAGGGAACATGCTAATAAAATATGGGAACCTGTGACCACATAAAGTAGAAGGCTTGTGTTAACACTTGAGACACTAAAGGTGCATACACACTGTACAATTTTTTTGAGCAATTTGGTTGAAAGACATTTCCATTGAACCCAGTGTCCTGGACCGAAGATGTTGACAAAAGATATTGTCAACAAACAAACGATGAATGATAATGCGCATACCCGCCAGTTGTTCATCAAGATTGTTCATCAACTGTGCATGCAGCTCAATTTGAATATCTTTCAAAAAGAGCCTATAAACTGACCTTTCTTCTTTCGTCTGTCGTCAATATCTTTCGTCAACATCTTTAGTCCAGGACACTGGGTTCAATGGAAATGTCTTTCAACCAAATTGGTCAAAAAAATTGTACAGTGTGTATGCACCCTAACCCTTTGAGTGCCAAGTGAATTTGGCAAAATAGGTGTGAAAATTGGCAAGCAAACATTTTTATTCATCATAAGGACCTGTAATGGTTACCTTATATAGGAAACTGGATCCTTTTACACAACATTTTTTATTTGACTTTATATAGCAAATGTGAGCGACGCTGGCATTTTTAGCGGATATTTTGCACATCGCTCACAGAGATGTTGGCACTCAAAGGGTTAAGGTAAATTCTGAGCGAATATATGGCATACATACATTTTTTTTACAATACATAATTAATTAACAAGTTGGTCACAAGCAGAGTACAGTAGGCGTTGCACAAGTAGAGAATAATTAGTTATGATTACAATAGAAACTTCCTACACAAACTGAGCTATGACGTCAGGACAAGGACTCACAAGGCTGATACTAAGGGTAAGATAATTGATATCGTTTCATCAACAGGAAGTCGAATTATAAAAATAAATCTACAGTACCTCTGCCCCTGTTCTTTAATGTGGAAGAATACTAAGCGGTTCTATGTTGTCAAGCACAGCTAATGCCTTCAACCTGAAATGATTAGGTTCTGTTAAATAGTGTAAAGTATTTAACACCAAAGAATGATCTGTCATGCCCATCAATGAGCAAGTATCTTCCAAGTACCCTTATTAGGAGAGCATGTTTGAGTCATTGGACAGAACAACCAATAAAAAGGAGATTAAACTACTCCATGAATGTCTTCTCACAAACTTATGGTGCGATTCTCTGATGCGTTTTGAACTTTTAAAGTTAAAACTTGCTGCGTGTGGTTCACATCACACCGTACCAAAAGAGCAACCAGTACTAGATTGCACCGCATTTAGTTTAAATCACACTCTGTTGTAGCGGATTGCATGAGATTTCAACTAGATGTGATCTAGTACAAAACACACATACCACATATCACACCGTGTATGGACACCTCGACACTGAAAGCTAGGAGCCCCATTATATTGGTGCAGGTGCCTCAATGCTTTACAACTCTGCAAAGGAACTCAGATGTAAGTGAATACTAGCTTAAAATCGCACATGATAGGGGTTATCCGTCTTCATAGCGCTCATATCCTCAGCCACCTCCTTCAGGCCAAATACTTTGAGCTCCTCATTAAGGGCCTTATTTTGGTTCATTCTTTCTGACAAAATCCTTCTTAGATGGACAAAACCATGTGCACTGCAGGGGGGCAGATGTAACATGTGCAGAGAGAATTAGATTTGGGTGAGTTATTTTGTTTCTGTGCAGGGTAAATACTGACTGCTTTATTTTTACACTGCAATATAGATCTCACTTTGCAGTAAAACCCCCACCCAAATCTAATTCTCTCTGCACAAGTAACACCTGCCCCCCTGCAGTGCACATGGTTTTGCCCATCTAAGAAGGATTTTGTCAGAAAGAATTAACCAAAATAAGGCCCTAAGTTATGTTTTGCCTAGTTTTGACTAGCTTCAGGTCAATCCCTCAGAGAGGCACATTGGGGACAGTAGATTGAGACTAACAACAATCATCATCACCTCCTGATCTCTAACAGGGGAATCCACAATATGACGAAGTCATGTGTGAGACTTTATTCCAGGTAAAGCCCTTCCCCCAGTGTACAAGTACGCATCTGAAAGTACAAGGATAGGGACGCCCACCTCCTTCTTGGTGCGACTTTATATGCTACTAGTGGTGTATCCAGATGTCGGGCTTACCAGTGGCAGATCTAGAGGTGGGGCTTTAGTGCAGTCCAAAAATCAAATAGTGGACCCATGCCAACTGCCACCCCAATCGCGGCCAAACATCACCAACCGCGACTCATTGGCAGTTGCTTTGGGTCTCCTATTTGAATTTTGGACTGAGCTGCAGCCACCACAGGACACTAACCTAACCATTGTAATTAGCACCAGTCCCATGCTAAGTCCAGTCTCCTCCAGAGTATTGCTATCAATGTAAGTGGTCAGGATTTGTAACCAGTTATGCAATCAGTTATGTGACGCATCCATAACCAACTCCCTTAAGACATCTATAAGACAGCGCATCTCTGTGCTCTGTACATTTCTGATACTATCTATTTCAACTGGTATTGTGACTTTGAGCCAGATGATTCAAACTTCAAAAAGTGATAAAGTGGAGAGTGATAAACAGCCAGCCAATCAGCTCCTACCTGTCATGTTTTAAACACAATCTGTGACATGGCAGTTAGGGGCTGATTGGCTAGCTGGTTATCACTCTCCCTTGTATCACCTTTTGAAGCTTGATGCATGAATTGAGGGCCGATGTTTTTGTGGCACCACATGAATGAGCCTCCTAGGCTAGTGATAGTACTATATTATTATTATTATATCAAAATAAACAGATCCAAAATAATAAAACATGAAAAGCCTCTTTAATGGCACTATATTGGAAACTACAGGAAAGGGATCTAGGAGTCACTATTTAAGGGGACTTAAAGGCAGGTAGGCAATGTAATAAAGCAATGACGCAAGTCAGATGCTTGGTTGCATAGGGAGAGGTATCAGCAGCAGAAAGAAAGAATATTGCCAATGTATAGGTCATTGGCAGGGCCGGACTGGCCATCTGGCATTTCTGGCAAATGCCAAAGGGGCCGATGGCCAGGTGGGCCAATTTGTTAATCCAGAGTGAAAGCACCACCTCCCGAGCGGTGCACAGAGAGAGCCCGATTGGGTCCTGGAGAGATGGGGGCATCACATACAGCTATTCCCTTCACTCCTACACGCCGGGATCCGCAGCGCACACATCCCAGCGTGTGCTTGCTCGGTGTGTGCATGCGCGTGACTTCACGTTGCGCATGTGCACAAATTCCCTGGTCATTGGTACGAACTCATCTACAATACTGTGTCCAGTTTTAGAGGCCATATCTCCCGAAGGATATAGGGGGAGATTCTCTAAGAATCTCCGCCCCCCTTCGCCGCCCATCGCATATTTAATTATCGCATATGCTGTAACATATGCGATAATTAAGGCAAAGGACAGCTCTTGCGTTAAGAGCTGTCCTTTGCGGTGAGAGTCGCCGGGTCCCAGCAGGTCCCGGCGGCTCCCCCCTCCCTCACACACCCAGCGCTGCTGCTGCTGCGCCGGGCTCTCCTCCTCCCTGCACCCGGAAGAGGATCAGTGCAGGGAGGAGGTCACAGATGAGGGGGGAGGGGGCGGCGGGGGGGGTCGGCGCGGGGCGGCGGAGGGTTGCGATAGAAGCCCATTGGCTTCTATGGGGCTTCTATGGGGCATGCTTACAGCATCCCAAAATGCGGTAAAAACCCGATAACGGGGTTTTTACGGCATTTTTAGCTTAGAGAATCTCCCCCATAAATACTCTAGATATGGTACAAAGAAGGGCAACTAATGGTGCATGGCCAACACCACTAAACTTACCAGAAGGATTACAAAATCTCAATTTGGATAGTGTGGAGCAGAGAAGGGAAAGGGGGATATAATAGAAACTTTGATACAGTATATTTAAAGGGTTTTAACAAGGTCCAGGAGGGAAAAATTCTTCAAATTAAGAGAAGTAGCAGAACCGGAGGGGGAAGTCTAAGGAAAATTTACTGCACAGAAAGGGTAGTGGATAAGTGGAATAGCCTCCCATCAGAGGTGGTAGAGGCTAAGACAGTAGAACAATTTAAACATGCACTGAATAGACATAAGGATATATTTGCAAAGAAATGAGGATCAAATAGGGTTTAAGGGTAACAATATGGATAAAAAGGGGCAGACTAGATTGACTGCATTCAGCCAAATTCTATGTTTCTATCTTTTTACTTAAAACAAATGAATAAAGCTATGGGGCAGTGAGAACGTGTGGGAACTGCTATGCCTGTGTGGTGTGACGGGAAGATCACGGGGGCCAGATAATAATGATGAGGGGGACCGATAGCAATAGTAACTAATCAGACATGTTTATAGGTGGATTATGAAGAGGGGAGGATGAGGAGGACAGTTCCGGGAGCAATACCCACATGAACGGTTGTGTTCTCTTTATAAAAGACAAAGTTTTGGAAAACAGATAATAACAATTAACTAATAACAATTAACTATTAAGTTAATATTAAGTGAAAGACGTTCAGAATAAGCAATGCAAAACAAAGAAACTTTAACTTAGCTAGACTCCAAACACAATCTCTATTGCTGCACAAAAACACATTTTAGCTGTCATAATCCAGAGTCGTCTAAGCTGATCTAAGTATACAGTAAATCCAAGAATATAATCATCTCACAGATATGTTGGATACCATATAAGCACTTCCCATCATCCTGGCTTCCGGTCGCCTGGTGAGAGCTGTGTATATACAGAAGCATGGGCTAGTTATCAGTGCAGCTGAGAACACTGCAGAATTCATTCTAAATCTTAGGACTTAGATTTCCATGGTAACAGTTACATCACTATGATGCTTAAAGTGATGCACAGAAAACATCATAATACATTTCTTGTGTTTTTTTCTTTTCTCAATCACTCAATGACCTCAATACATTACATTTAAAAGTCAGAAGGTGATGCGAGACAGACATACAGCCACCTAGAGGAAAAATAAGAGAGATTACAAAGACCCATCAGTACAGAAAAGGTACTTTGTTCTCTAAGCTGGATAGTCAGCCATTCCAAATATTATTATGGTGACACGGTGGTGTGGGGAGTTTGTGTGCACAACAACAGATTCTACCGGAGAAGGAATTGGGGTGTCTGAATGCATGTATGGGTACTTATTTCCTAGCACGGCGTCGGTCGCGTCCATCGTATACCTTAAGTTAAGGTATGCGATGGACGCAACCGACGCGATTTCAGGGCTATTTTTAGCCTTTTGCCCGACAATTAAAAAATCGCGTCCATCGCATGCCAATGGACCGGATTTTTCATTGTATAGCCACCCTTATGGGTATTTGACATGACAAATGCCCCCCCCCCCATTGTTAACGCCACCCCACGATGAACGCCAACCCGAAGCGTGGCGAGCGCAGCAAGCCCGCAAGGGGCGGCGGTATGCGTCCTCCGACCTTTTCATACCTCCACTATCCACGTTGGCGTGGAGTTGATTTTATATATTGTGGCGAGCGCAGCGAGCCACCGAGCCCAAAGCGTGGCGAGCGCAGCGAGCCCCGCGAGGGGACGCGTAATACCTGTAAAGTAATGGGGGGGCTCACTGCGCTCGCCATGCTTTGGGCTCGGTGGCTCGCCACACTATATAAAATCAACTCCACGCCGACGTGGATAGTGGGGGTATGAAAAGGTCGGTGGACGCGGGCTCGCTGTGTTCGGCATGCTTCAGGTTGCCCCCCTTCTCTTAATGTCCATCAGTGCCTCCATTCGTTGTATGTCCCCTAGCCTGACCCCTCCATTCACTATATACCCCACTCTGCCCCCATTCACTGTATGTCCCCCAGCCTGCCACTGCTCCCCATTCTCTGAATGGCCATCACTGCCTCCATTCACTGTATGTCCCCCAGCCTGACCCTCCTTCACTGTATGTCCCCCACTCTGCCCCCTCCCTTCTCTGTATGTTTCCCAGCCCCTTGTGTGAGCCAGAGGAAGGAGAGGCAAAGCAGGCACTGCAAGGACAGGAGATGCTTGGGCTCCTGCTGTTGCCCTCCTCTGCTCTGCATATTACGGGAGCAAGCTTCCCCCTTGCTGCCCCCCTCCCCAAACACTGCTGTCACTGATTGTGGAGTAGGGTGATATATGATTGCAGCTGCAAGGGTAGGACGCCAAACACATCTGACTGTGGCGGCCGGCACCTCCTCACTGCAGCAGCCAGCAAGGTAAAGGCGCGCTCACCAGGACCCCACCTTTAGTGTCCTGTGCTTCCCACATCTGATGCTCTGCCCGCTTCCAGCTGGAGGCTGCGGGCCGCTTGAAATGAGAGCACGGGCCGCAATTGGCCCCCGGGCCTGACTTTGGGCATGCCTGCCCTAGTGGATGGCAGGGCATGAAATACTGCCTGTCGGCACATGTCATGTTGATATGGACACCAAAACATTCCACCGCGTCCCCTCGCATGGCTCACTGCGCTCACCATGCTTTGGGCACGGTGCCTCGCTACACTCGGTACACTACTTTATTCTACCATCATGCCCTAGTAGATGGAATACCGCCTGTAAAAAACATCATGTCGACCTTTTGACTGTCAACCTTCCCCCTAGCGACCTAATGACCCTGTCAACCTAATGATCCTGTCGACCTAACCCACGTCGACCTACCTGCATGTCGACTTAGTGGTGTCAACCTAATGCTTGTCAACCTACTTGGTGTTGACTCAATAACCGTATCCCGGACCAATTACCCCAAATGGGGTAAAAATGAAATTCCTTGGGGTAATGGACGGTCGCACTGCCGAGACACAGCCAGGCATACATATGAATCTATATGCATGATGCCCCGGGCCCCGCCTCCAAGTCCGCCCACTTCTTCAGTAGAGTCGACTAGTTGCTGCGCCATCTCGGCAGTGCACAGTCTCTACTGCCACTGTGATGCCTAGTTTCTTTGCCTGGTTATAGGCTCATGTCACGGTATACCCATCTCTAGGGGAAAAATGTGCACAGACTATATCATCTTGTAATACTGACACTAATAGTTGCTTGGACGTCACATTATTAATGGCTATACCACACGCAGCCTGTCCACCAATGATGATGATGATTACCATGTAGGTTGTGTGATGGTCATCGTCATCATCAGTGGCTGCCAGGCTGTGCACCGCACTAGCAGGATATATCAGAAATATCTGGGGTACAGTGTGTATAACAATTATATGATTTCCTTGCTTTCAAATCAAGGGGATCAAGGTATCGTCGGCATATCTAAATATACTTTGGGGTTAAAGGTAAAATGTTCCCTGACCCCTGATTTAAAGTGTCAAAAAAAACCTGGGTTTGCCTTTTAAAAAAAAAAATTGCAACTTGCAAGTTGTAATATCTGTCCCGGTGCTGATCTGGAGGAATCCATTATGCGTCCGACCACGCAGAGCAACTCTCCAGGAATGAAGAAACTGAGGCAAAGCCGTGCACTACACGTATGCCACGCCATCTATCGGCAAACACATTATCCCACTGCAATTAGATACAACGCCGCTACAGCAAAAGTCTCCTTTTCATTTAATCACATATACTATATATATATATATATATATATATATATATATATATATATATATATATGGATAGGAAAGATATAGCGTGCGCCTCCTATTGATTCACCACCACCACCTTAAAATTCAGATGGACATAGACATTTCTGGTAAAAAAGTTGTACAATTTATTATAAAATAATATTTGTTCCGTATGCAGTCACAGTCTTCTCAATCGCAATAACCCGACGCGTTTCGTCCTATGGACTTCATCAGGGGTATTACATATGACTCACATTGGCATGTGTTCTTTGATAAAAAGCTGGTTGTGCTGGTTCCTCAGTGGGATACTGGAACCGACTAAAAAGATGTCTCTGCAATTTCCCTTTCAGTATGGAATGGGGCAAAAAATGGGTGGTTTGGAGAGGGGTTTTCTCATCAGTCCTCTCAAGAACGTATACTGTAACTCCCAAGCTGCCACTCCAAATAGCTGCAGATCTATATATATAGTCCAATAGGCCGGCACCCTCCTTGTCCCAACTGGGTAACAGCAAACACCGTGGTACCCAGCCAAAGTAAATAAATACAGACCAGTCCAATAGGCGGCACCCACGGATTTTTCTTCATCAAGTACTCAGACACACGCCAAGGTAGTGCAAGCTTTGGGGTTTTATTACCCTTCTTCAGGCAGCATACAACATATGGATATCCATATGTTGTATGCTGCCTGAAGAAGGGTAATAAAACCCCAAAGCTTGCACTACCTTGGCGTGTGTCTGAGTACTCGAAGAAGAAAAATCCGTGGGTGCCGCCTATTGGACTGGTCTGTATATATATATTTTTTTTTTTTCGGAGTATCCGCACTCACGGCCAGCCATTGTTAGCACAATATATATAGGAAGCAGGAAGGGCCGTCACTCAGGACTGAAGTGAGCTGCTGTTATCAATATCTTGCCCCGGTGCCAGCTGACAGAAGGCAGCAACGTGGTACTGCCCAACTTGTCCTGGCGACGGGGGTCCGGCCCCCGAAACGTTGACGCTTGTGAGACCACTGATGGAATAAATTTTGGTCCCTGTCTTCACCTGCATCATTGGAGTCCCTGAGTGCCCATTCATTTCTTGGTTTTATATATATATATATATATATATATATATATATATATATATATATATATATATGTATATATATAATATATATATATATATATATATATAAGCATATTAGCACTGTGAATGCATTGATTAATATCTTCTTGTAGGGACAGATTATATGCTATATGTCTTCAGCTATCAATAAATAGTTATTTGGGGACCATATATATACTGTAAGTACACGGTTGCTGAAAACCAAATGCATTGCAGTTAGCATTATCGCTTCAATATTACTTCCCATTCTATGATCCTACAGCAGCATCTGCTGGTCACAAACTGTTTTTCAAATACAGTACAATCATGGGCATCACTAAATCCACTATATTTGGGTCATTCCATGAAAATGTCCTTTTCATGTAACATTTGTTACCCGTTTTCATGACAAGCTTTGCAGTAAAATGAGAGCATATCATGTACAACACACACAACATTTACTTTGCACAAAATAATCAAAACACATGCTCAAAAATATATATCACATGATCTGTTTAGTCAAAATGTAATGTTTGTTACCATGGAATGACCCATCTGTGTTGGTTAGATGGTGGTTAGCACAACCAATTACTTATATGGTATCCCCATGTATATCTGAATCTATAAAGGACCTTATTCTGGTCCACACGCAATGCTGCGAATTTTGCAGTGTTGCGTGTGGATTAAACGCCACCCACCGATGGCACAGCCACCCGCCCTCCTCGCTCGCCGAGTCCCCGGCATGGCTGTGAATGGATGTTTTTCCGACCACCAAATGATTTGTAAGGTACACACAAAACTAAGACACTTTCTGTCGACCCAGTGGTGTCGACGCAGTGGTGTCGACCCAATGCTTGTCAACCTAGTTGTTTTAGACCTAATGACCGTAGCCCATGCGCAAAGTACCCAACATCAGTGCATTACGCCTCAAAAAGCAGATACAACATTATCTGAATGACGGCCCTCATGCATGGCAATGTGATCATTTGCAGCCGCAGAGTCGCATCATTTAGGTTTGTACTCAGCTTTAGAGGCCCTTTTACCATAGGATCGCACAATGGGGGCAGCGGTCATTTTCCTTTCAGTGCATGGCCTTGTAAGTGAATGCCATCTTCATATGGTGCCAGGTACTGTATTATAGCCTGCAATCTATTGTTTTTTTTGTATATGGGGGCAGCTGTGTTTGGAGCAACTACTATGGCATAACAAGAATGGCAAATTAAATAGGTCTTCAATAGATTAAATTATTTTGGGCACAGATATCAAATGGGATTCGGTATGAAATCCCGATGGTGAAAATCCCGACAGGGTCGAAATCCCGAATGGGTCATAATACCGACAAGGACAAAATCCCGACAAGGACAAAATCCCGACATTTTAAATCCCGACAGGGTCAAAATACTGACATATAGAATGTACAGGTGAAACCGTCAACATGACTTTCTGTCGACAGGTCGCACCGTCGACATGGGTTTTTTCACAGTTTTTTTACCCGAATATCGACACCGTCGACATGGACATAGTTGGAAGTGAACCGCAGCCCCTCGCATTGCTCGCAATGCTTCGGGCACGGTGACTCGCTGCGCTCGGCACACTATTTTATTCTCCCACCACGCCCTAGTGAATGGTAGGGCATGAAATAACGCATGTCGGCTCAAAAAACAGTGAAAAAACCCATGTCGACCTTGCGACCTGTCGATGGAAAGTCATGTTGACTGTTTGACCTATATATTCTATATGTCTCTCTGTCATCTCATTTTGGATGTCTTCTCGCCAACTCAAACTCAATATTTCCAAAACAGAATTACTTATATTCCAGCCAACTAAGAACAGTTACCATCCTGATATCTCCATCACTGTTGACAACTCAACAATCTACCCTACCCCACAAGCTCGTTGCTTAGGGGTCACCCTCGACTCTGACATGTCCTTTGTTCCCCACATTAAATCTGTCTCAAAATCATGTTACATGCATCTAAAAAACATATCCAAAATACGACCGTATCTCACACAAGACACTACTACATCTCTTATCCATGCACTCATTATATCCCGCATTGATTACTGCAATAGTCTCCTAACTGGTCTTCCCAAGAACAGGCTCTCACCACTGCAATCCATTCTAAATGCTGCTGCTAGGCTGATCTTCCTTGCAAGACGCTCATCGTCTGCTGATCCGCTCTGCCAGTCCCCCCATTGGTTACCTGTGTTTTACCGTATTCAATATAAAACCCTTCTACTAGCATATAAAGCTATTAACCATACTGCAACAGTTTATATCTCTCTACTTATCACAAAATATCTCCCATTTCGACCACTCCGCTCTGCACAAGATTTGCGTCTCTCTTCTGAACGGATCACTAGCTCCCATTCACTATTACAGGACTTTCATCGGGCTGCTTCTATCCTATGGAATGCCCTTCCACGCACAATAAGACTCTCCGCTAGCCTCCAAACGTTCAAGCGTTCCCTGAAAACTCACCTCTTCAGGCAAGCCTATCATATTTAAGTTCTACACGCATAACCCTCTGAGGCACCTATGTATTATATAGCTTCCCTTCTGGACTTGTAACTTGGTGGGACTGCTATGCTATTACTGGTGCCTGTCCTTGTGTTTCCCTCCTATATCCCTATAGATTGTAAGCTTGCAGCAGGGCCCTCTAACCCCCAAGTCTGTCTGTTACCCAGTTTGTTTTATTACTGTCTACTGTTGTAAAGCCCAACGGAATCTGCTGCGCTATATAAGAAATTGTAAATAAATAAATAATGTCGGTATTTTGACCCTGTCGGGATTTTAAATGTCGGGATTTTGTCCTTGTCGGGATTTTAAATGTCGAGATTTTGTCCTTGTTGGGATTTTGTCCTTGTCGGTATTATGACCCAATCGGGATTTCGACCCTGTCGGGATATTGACCGTCTGGATTTTGACTGCATCCCCATTAATGGGGGCCCGATAGAGCAATTCAGTTGTTGGAAAGCTTGTTAATTATCAACTATTGTTGTGCCCAAATAGAGGGGGTTTAGCAGAGTTTAGAGTCTAAAATCTAAATTCCTAGTTAGGACATAACACCAAAACAGCTATTTGGTTGCCCAAACCACGAACTTTTAGTAAATTTGTTCTCGCCGCCTCAGGAGGCTACGAGAAGAAATCTGTCCCCAGCAAAATTTGCAACCAAAGGGGAAAAAAAAATGGATGGCTCTCTCAGGTGCCGTCTAGTGCCAGCTGCAGGAAAACATCTGAACTGCGCACTGTGCAGTGCAATAAACTTAAGGTGTCCATATACTGGTGCGATTTGGGCACTATTCATAGGATTCCGACTGATCGGTCCAAAAAATTGAATGAAAAGTGTCAAATCATATGCATTTCTGCCCCGATTCCGTTCTGATGTGCACCGCGCACATTGGATCAGAGCCGGAGATTGCAACGCCTGCACTACAGATTTATCGGATCCTGCAGGCCTTGCTGGGGAACGTATACAAAACATCATATGCAAATGGACGGCATACGATGTATCGTATGCAGTCCTGCTGCCCAGGAAGCTGACGGACGGTTCAAGGGAGTTCATATGCGACTTCTCCCCTCAGACAAGTCGCATAGTGTATGGGGGGCTAAAGTGTAAGCTGTGTATCATGTACTTTGGGGGAGGTGCTTACTTCTATTCCAATTAGCATTGGGCACCATCTTCTCTATGTATTTAACAAACATACTGTAGGCTGATGCTCTTACTATGTGGTGCCAGTGGTTTCAGGTGATAAATCTACAATGTCTAAATAGGCGGTCATAGATCTACACCAAAAGATCGACATGCAATAGGTCATCATGGTCAAAAATGCCGACATAGTCAAAAGGTTGATATGAAAAAGATAGACACATGAAAAGGTCGACATGAGATTTTCAGTTTATTTTTAACCATCCATGTGAACTACAATCGAGAACAGTAGAGAGTGTGCCGAGTGAAGCAAATCATGCAAGGGGTAGGCGGTTCACTAATTGTGTGTGCGGGGGGGGGGGGTCCATGTCCACAGGTGTCAACAATGACACCAAGAAGTGGCAAACTTATGTTGACCTTTTCAACTACAGGTTGAGTATCCCGTATCCAAAATGCTCGGGACCAGGAGAATTTTGGATAACGGATTATTCCGTATTTCGGAATATTTTAATATTTCAATGATGTATTTTGAAGTATCTTGCATTTATGCTGTATAAACACATAATATAAACACAAATATATTTTATTACCACATAAAATACACACAAATATATTTTAATTGTTCAAAAAACAAGGTTTCAAAACGTGAAACAAAATTTGTGTACTATCTCAGCACTGAATTTGAATGCCAAGCAATCATTGTCTTGCACATATATAGTGCCAGTTACATATCATGTCCCCAGTGATGCTGTTACAAATGTCCCCAGTGAGTTTTTAGCAAAAAAAAAAAAAATTTCACTTTCTGGAAAGTCCGTATTTCGGAATAATTTGGATAACGGATATTCGGATACGGGATACTCGACCTGTATTGACTTTTTATCTAGACACTGTCTATCTAATAAGCCATACCCTGCTGCCAGACAGAAGCTACAGGCAAGGCAGGCGACAGGGGGGGGGTCAAGAGGGCCAAGTGTGACGGGCCCCAGAGATCTGAAGGGCCCCAGAGTTTCCATGCCCGGGCAAGGCCACTGCCTGTACTAGCTGGCCTGTCAGTGACCCTTGCGGCCCGGCCGTCTACTGTGCACCATCTGTTTTTGGCTGAGTCTGACTGACTCAATGTGTGCCACTGCCGTCTACTGTGTGTGCGCCCTGCCACTCGACGCTCAGAGCCATCTACTCTGTGTGTGCGCACGGCCTGGTGCCACAGGCGCACAGCCTTACCTGGCTCCTGTACTTTTACTGCACATGCGGGGGTCGTCTGTTCTGCACTCTGCAAAAGACCTGCCCTGCCTGCTCGTAGTGCTCAGCGTTCTTTTGTGAAAGTGACAGGCCAGCAGCAGCCGGAGCCAGCAGGAAGCACCAGCCAGGAGCCAGGCCAGCAGGACTGAGAACGAGAGAAGTCCGCACCTGAAAGCAGGATCTGGAGCAGCGAAAGGTTAAATGAGGCTCATGCAGAAGAGCGTTGTGTGGATTTGGGATTAGGTGGGAGACCCAGAAATATCATTGTACAGGGCCCCAAGATTTCTGTTGCTGGCCCTGGCTACAGGACATATAATGCCATTGTGAGTATTGTAATTTTGACACAGTGATGTGAAATTGCAAATAGGAAACATCTTTGATGAAAGAGTCTCTGGTGGGATGCTTGGTGTGGCCAAGGCTGCATCTACACATTGCGTATTAGCAGGATGCAGTTTCCTGTGTCTACTCATTGCGTATTAGCAGGATGCAGTTGAACAGGATCCTGTTTAGCAGGATGCAGTTTCATGTGACTACACATTGCGTTTTAGCAGGATGCAGTTGAACAGGATCCTGTTTAGCAGGATGCAGCTTCTTGTGACTACACATTGCGTTTTAGCAGGATGCCGTTGAACAGGATCCTGTTTAGCAGGATGCAGCTTCTTGTGACTACACATTGCGTTTTAGCAGGATGCAGTTGAACAGGATCCTATTTAGCAGGATGCAGTTTCTTGTGACTACACATTGCGTTTTAGCATGATGCAGGAGGCTTGCGTATGTATCCTCTTGAGTAAGCATCCTGCTAAACAGCTCCTGTATGACTGCATCCTGCTGAAATGTAATGTGAAGCCGCAGCCATAGATTTAAATGTGCAGGCTCCTTCCAGCTAAGCAGGTCCTTTAACAAGGGATCTGTCAAGACGCAATGTGTAGGGGCAGCCTGAGTCATAATGTCCAGGGCACACAAGCGCTGCTGTTTAGAGTGAGATAAGAATAGGTATATGTGGACTCAGCCCAAGTTTTATAGAACATAAAATACAGATGAGTTTGGGGTGACTTCTTTTACTGGCATTAGTGCTGGGCACTGCCAGAGAGGATGTGTTTTATAATATTTGACAATTCTCAAAACGTCCCTGACACAATAAATGTTGTCACATTAAAGGTGTGAACTGCAGAACTGAGATCACAGTAAGGCCCTTATTCAGATCTGATTGAAGTACAAATTTGTTCTCAAAATGGGCAAAACCATGTACACTGCAGCTGGGGCAGATGTAACATGAGCAGAGAGAGTTAAATTTAGGTTGGGTGTGTTGAAACGGAAATCTAATTTGCAGTATAAAAATAATGCAGCCAGTATTTACCCTGCGCAGAAACAAAATAGCTCACCCAAATCAACAAAATAGCTCACCCAAATCTAATTCTCTCTGCACATGTTACATCTGCCCCACCTGCAGTGCACATGGTTTTGCCCATTTTGAGAACCAATTTGTACTACGATCAGAATAAGGGCCTAAGTGCAACAAGCAATCCTGCTGTTCACTTTATCTCACCTACAGTATATGGACCTTATTCTGGTTCATTCGCTTGGATGTGAATTCACATCCTTGCGAGTGAACCAGATCCTGCCTTGCGAATGGTGGTACGCCGCAACGATGGGTGCGTGCACCCAGCGAACAGTTTGATCGCCGTGAACGCACGCACCCAGCGCATGCACAGAAATGCGCAAAGTGAAAATATCAGCCCCATGCGAACGCACACGGACTTGTGAACGGACCCAAATAAGGTCCTATACCTGAAGAGCAAATCTGAATTATGCTAAAGACTTTTGAATTAAACTTTATTGAAAAGAAGCAGATTCTTTCAAAATTAACACTGCAGATTCTCCTATTTCCACAAGGTGGCAGTGTCAGACAACATTTTCCATGAATCAACATACCGCTGTATTTCTTACAGATAATTATGGGACATGACAATGCCAGTTTCCACACTGTGACAATGTGTCAGCAAAAAAAGAGGAAAGAAAATCAACACCTATACTTAAAACAGATTTGTATTTGATATCATCTTTTGTATTTAATGTAGAGAGAAAATAATATGTGAAATCATACAATTCTTATGGAGCCAATTATAACATTTTCTTTTAACATACTATGTTGTTAGTAAATATAACTGTCATATAATTCTCAACTAATACAATAACACACAGTCCCTAGAACCCTTCAATTGTTGCTCCTTCATCTTTCCATGGATTGTACTCAGCAATTTCAGCAAGGCTGAAGTTAGCTTCTTATTTGTGATCCAGCTTCTTATTCAACAATTAAATTAAACAGGATGATTAAATTATTATTGTACAAACAAAAAAATATCCATGACACAAATCTCAATTGTATTTTGCCTGTGCCAATGAGATTTTAGTCATGAAATAGGCTGGCAAAGGGGCATAGGTCCCAGATTTCATCATTTTGATTAAGTAGCTGGTGTCCTGCAAGGGTTAAACAGCATTGGTCAAACAATATGACACTTGAAACCCACACAGGGGGGTCACTTACTTAAGACCCACTTACTTTGATCAACAAGGACTTGGGCAGAAATAGGTCGATAAAATGGGCATAGGTCCCAGATTTCATCATTGTGAATAAGTAGCTGGTGTCCTGCAAGGGTTAAACAGCGTTGGTCAAAAACTATTACACATGAAACCCACAATGCGGGGGTCACTTGCATATGACCCACTTGTAATTGACTTTGACCAACAAGGATTTGGGCAGAAATAGGTCGATAAAATGGGCATAGGGGGAAATTTACCAATATGAAAAACCTAGTTTTTCGTATTGGTATTTCCCCTACGACTGTACGAATGTTTCTGGCAGTCTGCACGGATCAGTCAGATCCGTGCAGGCTGCAAGGTGTAAAAAAAATAGAAAAATTAAATAAATTTAAAAAAAAAAAATCGGCGTGGGGTCCCCCCCACAGCTGTAACCAGCACCAGGCTGAAGGAGCCGGGGCCGGTAATTAAAAATCAGGGAACCCGACAAATAGGGGTTCCCCGATTTTTAACAACCAGGTCCGGGGCTGGTTCCCAAAATACGGGGGACAAAATGACTAGGGGTCCCCCGTATTTTAAGAACCAGCCCCAGGCCAAACCAGCCAGCAGGGTAATGTCACAGCCGGGGGACACTTATGATATAAGGTCCCGCGGCCAAAACATTAACCCCCTGACCGGTCAGCCTGGCCAGGGGCCCTGGGGGAGTGGGGACCCCCCAATGAAGGGGTCCCCCCCCTCCAGGACTTACCTGACCAGGCTGAAGCCTGGTGCTGTCCCCGGTGACCCTGGGCTGTGGTCACTGGGCTGATAGTGGTGTAAAAAAAAGAATAATCTATTGTCTAATACTGGGGCACTATGAGTCCCAGCAAGCCTCCCCCGCAAGCTGGGACTTGGAGAACCACAAGTCCCAGCCTGCGGGGCATTAAAGGGCATTCAAATTGATGACATCTGGGACCTATGCCCTATTTCTGCCCAAATTATTGCTGGTCAAAAGAAATTGCACGTGGGTCATAAGTAAGCGAACCCCCTGTGTGGGTTTCAAGGGTAATATTTTTTGATCAATGCTGTTGATCAAAAATGGGTTACTTGCAGGACACCAGCTACTTATTCAAAATGATGAAATCTGGGACCTATGCCCCTTTGCCAGCCTATTTCATGACTAAAATCTCATTGGCACAGGCAAAATACAATTGAGATTTGTGTCATAGATATTTTTTTGTTTGTACAATAATAATTTAATGATCCCGCTTAATTTAATTGTTTTTATATTAACATTTTCTGAATAAGAAGCTGGATCACAAATAAGAAGCGAATAAGAAGCCTCCTCAAAAGGCCATCTTACTGTTCCTAATATGTACCGTAAAACAAATGAAAAGCATGTACCAAAAACCATATACTGTACATGTAATACACACATAAACACTGTTTTCTGACCGGCATTTAAAAACCTTCACTCTTAAGGAGAAAGTGCCAGTGATGCCACTTGTACCTGGTGAATGGATAAGCTGCATTCCTATGTGTATTGGTTCATTGTCTACCCACAATTCAATGGTGTTCTCATTTCCGCTTGAACCACTTAGCTTCCAAACCACACCTCATGCATTATTGATTAGCAGCACAGAAGTGCCAAAATAACCACAGTGTAAGTGCACATTGCAATGTGCATAGCACAAAAGCCTGCTCTGAGCTCAGGAAACACTGTATAGGAATTTGATGTGAATTACTGTACAGCACTCTCTGTATATATGTTCCTTATAACATAATATATGATTTAGCATTTCTGTCCAACTCTTTCATTTGGATTGTGTTATACTGCTGCATTACATTTACTATGCATATTTAACATTCAACTTTTCTTACTTCCAAGAAATAAAAAGCCAACAGATGGCTGAAGGGGGCGAGGGAATTAAAAACAGGCAGCGGCTTACCCATCTCCAGCCACCTACAACCCACATGGACAAAGATGTGGATACACCACAAAACATCGCATAATAGCCTTACTGCATCACAGGAAGCAGATGGGAAATAACACAGTAAACAAGTAAACAATGCTACATTAAGAAATACGTCAGTTTAATATTTAACTAGCGATCTCCAGGCCATCAGGCAAAATAACATGAATTGTAGTAAATGAAAGTCATATAACGAATGGGAAATACTGCTTGTAGTTATAGCAAGTACTATATATGTATACCTTCATAGTTAACATATGAAAGTTTCAACTATAGGGGGAGATTCTCTAAACTAAAAATGCGGTAAAAACCCCGTTATCAGGGTTTTCACCGCATTTTGGGATGCTCAAAAACATCCCTGGTCGGGTTACCGCGATGGGGGGCATCGCCAGAAAAATCTGGCGATGCCCCATAGAAGCCTATGGGCTTCTACTGCGACCCACCGCCGCCCCGCACTGACCCCCGCCGCCCTGCACCGACCCCCCCCCCACCCCCCACCTGTGTCCGGGCAGCACAGAGCTGTGCTGCCCGGACCTGTGACCTCCTCCTCCCTGCACTATGATCCTCTTCCGGGTGTAGGGAGGAGGAGAGCCCGGCGCAGCAGCAGCACCGGGTAAGGGAGGGAGGGGGGACCCGCCGGGACCCAATGACTCACCGCAAAGGACAGCTCTTAACGCAAGAGCTGTCCTTTGCCATAATTATCGCATATGTTAGAGCATATGCGATAATTATGTATGCGATGTGCGGCGAAGGGGGGCGGAGCTGGGGTGCGAATGATAGAACATCCCTCCTGGAGTCTTTTATTAGGCAAGTTTATACATACAGGGGGTCAATCTGGTCAAATCGCGAAGCTGTGAATTTTGCAGCTTTGCGCATGAACGCCCTCGCACGGCGAATATCCCTGCACGCATGCCAATGGATGTTTTGCATAAACATCCATTCGCAGGCTTGCCTGCGGGGACAAAATCGTTCAATGGTTGATGACCATCGAATGATTTCTTAAACGTTTGCAAATCTAAGAAATATTGCAGCGCTCATATATTTTAATGAGTCAACCAATTCATATATATAAAAAATTGTAATTCTATGACACATAATATTACATACAATAAAAAGGTATATATAAAATAGCAATAAAAACAATATAGATCACTTGAAACCAATAAAGGACCTTGAAAAAGCTGTCCCCAGTGACAGCGAAACGCGTTGGTGATCCAACAGGACCTATAGTGGACACTCTGCCCACCACCTGCTTAATTCTCTGGACTTTGCAAAGTACCTGGAGCACTCGATACCTGGCACTGTGCTCTTTACAAAGAGCCCCACACAGCTCTTGGACTGGGAGTTACAAAGTGGCTTATCAATTGGAGTATCCACCCCACGTTTACGGAACACGCACTTTAGAGAGGATCCCCACAAGCCAGTGAAGTCTATTGCGGACTGGGACACGTCCAGCGATCCATTGGGATTTTAAATTGGACTCCAGCTACCTCATATTCTCCCTCCCCAGGTTGAGATACACCAGAGCAGGTTACATTATACAGGTCCTTTATTGGTTTCAAGTGATCTATATTGTTTTTATTGCTATTTTATATATACCTTGTAATATTTTGTGTCATAGAATTAATTTTTTTTTTTATATATATATATATATATATATGAATTGTTTGACTCATTAAAATATATGAGCGCTGCAATATTTATTTTCTTCCTATATCAATTTATTCTGGGACCTGACTAGTCCCTCATTGCAGCTGCTCACCCTGAGAGAACGGCCTTGGTTAGCGCTCTAAGCAGTTTTTCTGCAACTTGTCCGTTTGCAAATCTAAGCTCTAATCTCTGGTGACTCAGATTTGCAGCGCCTACGTGAACAGGATGGGCAGCTAAAATCTGGGGATGTCAGCTGCCAGACCACAGCACCCGCATCACTCCGTCATTAGCATGGGAACGCCCATGAAACGCGGGGCATTTCCATGGGCTCGACCCATGCCCATCGCCCCTCACCCGCAATGCTCCGTGCGAAGGGACGGCGACTATACAAGTCACTGCAAACAGAGCCTGCACATGGGTATAAATGCTTAGGCGCATACACAAAAGCAAAACATCGCATTTACACAGGGAGCATATAACCAGAATGACCTCCACAGTTTGTTCTTCTATTTGTTAACTAGAGGCATATTCATTAGGGATGGCCATCGTTGCCATTCCCATCGATGGTTGCCATCAATGGCAATTCTGCAACTGGCCATCAAAAGTTCTTAACTATGCAATGGATGACCATCAATATTTTTACATATCGATGGTCATCCATCGGGGACGGGACTTCGCGGGTGTCGGGGGCGGAGCTATGCTCTGTGTCCCGGCACTTTGCACAAAAAATAAATAAAATAAAACTTTGTTTTGCTATTCCATCGATGAAGAACCATCTGGTTCTCCCCCATTGATGACAAAAGTATTCGACATCGGCCATGAACCATCAATGATTTCGAATCATCTATGGTCGATGGCCATCCCTAATATTAATTTAGTTGTTAGAGCTCACTGGAGGCCTGCAAGCAAATATTACACGGGTTATCATGGTAGGAAGAGTATCCTTGTGACTAAAAAGGGAAAGGAGAAAAAACAAGACAGCGTTTGCCTATCAAAATGCCTTGAAATATTGAAGCTGCACATCGTGGGTTAATTCACATCTGATTGCAGGACAAATTTGTTTTCAAAATGGGCAAATCCATGTGCACTGCAGGTGGGGCAGATGCAGAGAGAGTTAGATTTGGGTGAATAAAGCCCCGTACACACAGTTATGGTATAAAACATAGACAGTCATATGGTCGACCACTAATGGTAGACAGTCAAAAGGTCAACAGGGTCAAAAGATCAACAGGTAAAAGGTCGACATGGGTCCACATGAAAAAGGTTGAATTGGTCAAAAGTTCCACAGACAAAAGGTCGACATGGAAAAAGGTTGACATGAGTTTTTAATGTTTTTAGGGTGTCTATGTTGACATAGGTCGACATGGACACTGTCTAAGTGCACCGCGTCCCCTCATTAGGCTCGCTGTGCTCGCCATGCTTCGGGCTCGTGCCTCGCTGCGCTCGGCACACTATTTTATTCTCCCACCATGCCCTAGAGGCAGGGCCGGCGCAAGGCACCAGAGCGCCCCAGGCGAGTCGGAGTGGGGGCGCCCCGGTGCGGGGGGGGGGGGGGGGGGGTGTGTACCTGTCCTGCTGCGGCGCTGTGTATTTAAATCTGGCGGCGGAGGCAGCGGGGGTCCCTGCAGTCCATTAGAAATCACGAGCGCTATCCGCGGGGCTATGCGGAAGCGCTTCTAGTGTGAAAACACTAGCGTGCGCCGTGCTGCCAGAGTTTTCACACTAGAAGCGCTTCCGCATAGCCCGGCGGATAGCGCTCGTGATTTCTAATGGACTGCAGGGACCCCCGCTGCCTCCGCCGCCAGATTTAAATACACAGCGCCGTAGGACAGGTACCCGGGCGGCACAAAATGCCGCCCTCCAGTGGCCGGCGCCCTAGGCAAATGCCTAGATTTGCCGAGTGGTGGCGCCGGCCCTGCCTAGTGGATGGTAGGGCAATACCGCCTGTCGGCACATGTTGGCTAAAAATTTTGAGAAAAAATGCATGTATACCTTTTTTTATGTTGACTTTTTCCATGTCGACCTTATGACTATGTCGACATTTAGACCCTGTTGACCTATTGTGTGTCGACCTTTAAACCCTGTTGACCTTTTGACTGTTGACCATTAGTGTTCGACCATATGACTGTCTATCATGAGTCAGCCTATGATCTGTCACACGGAGAGATGGGTGCAGGGAGGCTGAGTGAGGGGCTTAAGCACGATCGCTCAGCACACATCACAGTACACAGCGATGCACACCACGATGTGTGCAGAGTAGGGCTTTGCCAATTGTTTACAGGCAAGGCCCTGTGATCTAGCAGGTAGAAATAAAGCTTGGAAAGTAGGGATGAGGGAATCCATGTGCAGTCTCTGTAGGACCCTTCGCAATGCAGTAGACTAGCAGTGTGCTAGAGTGTACTCCACATGTGCAGATCTCCAGGAACATGGCGGCCAGGCCATTATACCAGTGACTTCTCTATTGTGCAGTAATAATACTGCGTAATACTGTATATGGGTGCAGGGTGTGCAGATGGGTTCCCCTGGACACAGAAGTCCATGTGTACCACCCTCCATGCCAGGGCCGTTGCAAGGCACCGGAGCGCCCCAGACGAGGGGGGGTGGGTGTGATCTGGCGGCGGGGTCCCTGCAGTGATGCACGCCAGGCGGCGGCGCGGGAAGCGCTGATGGGTTTTAAAACTCGCCGCACGCTGATTGGCTGAATCTCACTGCAGGGACCCCGCCACCAGATCACACAGTGCCGCAGGTACCCGGCACGGACACCCCTGCAGCCTCCATGCGAGAGGTGAGGGGCGAAGTGCTGCCCTCCAGTGTCTGGCGCCCTAGGCAAATGCCTAGATTTGCCTAGTGGTGGCGCCGGCCCTGCTCCATGCACTCATTATAGATACTCCACCGGCAGCTAGACTTACTAATTGTCTCATCTGGCTGTGTGTATGGGTGATCCGACAACCACCCATACGCTTGCTGCATGGATCACCAGCGACTGACATCTCAACTGGGCTGGCACATTTACTGTATATGCACACCCACTTGTGATGTCTTTGTGGACGATTGGTAAGTGTGTATGCACTAACCAATCATTAGATCTGGCGGGCCAGCATTGGTCAGGTGTAGATTTAGTGTTCCAGAGAAGCTTATGAATATACTATACAGTAAATGTTAGTAAGTAAACCACAAGGCAGACAACAGAATTAATAAACATTTTGAGTGCATCTTATGCCCGGTACACACGGGGCGACAGGAGCAGTGTGCTGAGCGATCTAGTTAAACATACACTGCTCAGCACACAGCGCTGCACACAGTAAATGGAGTAACTACTGTATAGAAGAGTAATGTACATACTAACTCAAAAGGTTTGTGTCACGGTTTGTTCCAGTAGCCAAGGGAGCCTGGAAAACTTTTGCACAATGTGAATCTGAAACATTAGTTTGCAAGGGACAGAGCAATCCTTTTGTAACTAGAAGATGAGCCAAGTCTCATCCAAAAAGGTCATAGAACATTGAGTCTGCTGTCTCCAGTTAATCATTGAAATCTATTCGTGCCTCCGTAGCAGCAAAATCTTTCACTAAGAAATATTCATTGCCATAGGCGGAAAATCCATTAGGCGACCTAGGCAGATGCATCGTCACATGGGAATTAAACAAGATATATAGAATTTTTAATTAAACTTTTCTAAAAAAAAATCTTCTAGTGCAAATGAGAGTGTAAATCCAGGCAATTATTACCATAGAGCAAATGTCTGCCCAGCCAGTCAGGGCACACATTCGGCTGGACATTGGCCGTTACTGCTCACAGCTCAGAACCAGTGTATTATTGCGGCAGCGTTGTATCGCTCACTTACCTCGTGACATTTTATTGATAAATTAAGGTGACAGACTTTTCAGTTGCTACATACTGAAACTGGGAGCTGCTATAGTGATAAAAGATCAGCCGCATTCACGTTTTACTCTTAATAAAAAAAAAAAAAATGTCATTGTAAGAGAGAATAATAAGGCAAGTTGGTATATCACTATTGTACAGCGCAACGGAATCTGCTGCGCTATATAAGAAACTGTAAATAAATAAATAAATATCACATGCTAGAAATGATGTCTTATTAAAGGTACATTTTATTGGGGATGCTTTGACAAAGTCAAGAATAATCATTTCTATTTTTGTGCTATGTATGTACAGTAAAAAGCTGGCTCTGTGAGCCCTAGTGCAGCGTCCTTACACCCAACTACTTCCTCACCTGGGCATGCGCAGAGTACACGCTCTGCCAGAGTATAATGGCACCTGCTCCATTATCCTGGTGATTTCTACAGCCCCAACAAACAGGTAAATATTGGTCATGATGTCACATACCCTGTACCTATTATAGATACAACTACCAAGTGGTTCACGTGTTCCATGATATACTGTAATAATATTGTATTCTAAATGTAAATTTTTTTATTCCATCTGTACAATCGGTGAACCTCTTAGAAAGATGCCTAGCTTGTTTTTAGAGGATTGGTCGAGGAAGTGATCACGTTTCAGTGTCGTACCAGTTGCTATCGTATTGCCTGCAGTTTTTATAATTACTCAGCCCACAAAATGGCCACCTTTGCTGTGTGTACGCGAGGAGGCCGCATGAATTGTTCACTTACTGCACAGCTCCAAATATACATTTTATAAAGCAGCTTAGGGCGACTCAGAGATGGGCTGTGTGCTGTCTTTATGTTTTCTTGTAAGAAAAACAATATCACAAAAATAGCTGAGCGTGGCGTCCAGCAGCTTATAAAACCCATTTGCCATGGGATCCAATTGAACTATTATCTACAAAAAAGCAGCTTTTGATCAAAGAAACACATTGGCCGCTGGTAGCATTACACTGGAGATACAGGCTGCACATTAAAAAAAAAAAATCGAAGAGAAACCGTCTCGCTGTGCATAATAATAACACATAGGAAAGAAAACATAAAATATATGGCTGGAAATATAATAATCGTATTGTTAACTATGAACTACAGTGCTAACCTAATGTAAGCAGGTTACTAAAACTGTACAGTATACTATATATGTGCATTCACACATAAAGGGGGTATCCAATCTTGGCCAGTATGTCTAACAGGTGGAATTATTGACAATCAGTATTTAATCCTGGCCTTACCACTGCAGATTCGACATTGTTAAAAGTCAAATCTGCATTAACAACAAAATGGCCACTGTATTGTTTTAGACTATCGGCTTCCATTCCACCGATGTACAGCCTTTCTGACTGTCGGAATCTATTCCAACAGTTGGAAAAACGGACCCGACATTGAATAGGTTAGGTTGAAGGTCAATTTTACCTAATCATGTTGGAAACAGGCATTCTTCCACCAGTCGGAAGTATCTGCCGGTATTGAATAAAAAGGATGTGTTCTATGTACAGAAGATGGATATGAGTGTACTATATGCAGAAATGTCTGATTGCACACAGATCTCTTGCACTAAGAATATGGCAGGTGTAACATACTGCTGTGTTGCATTCAATGCTGAATGAGGCCCAAAGAGAGCATCACTTTATTCAGTGCCAAGAGATCCTGGCAGACTAATATGCATTCATGTGCTGCTCTCTGCAATGTCTCTTGGCTTAATGCAAGATCAGCTGCTTCAGTTACTGGGTCTCGGAGCACTTTATAATACAGAAAAGTGCAGTAGCACTGTATGAAAGGTCAGTATGTATCTGTGCCCTCTAATATTTACTAGTACACTGTTACCATGATCTGCTAATGGGAGGTACCAGTGATGTGACCAATGCTTGGGTTTCATTGGGTTCCACGTCACCTACATCCACTTTCTATCGGCTCTCTCCTCTCTGCGTGATCCACAGCTGCAATGTTACAGAGTCATCTACCGACAAGTAAAAGGTGAGTTCCAGACAACATTTTAAACATTTTTCATCAACTGTGTGGCATACATGATGAAAGGTGATCACTTGATTTACTTTGAAGATACACCATTCCATGTCAACTCCAGCGGTCTGTGTGTGCACATGTTACATCAGCCCCACCTGCAGTGTATATGGTTTTGTCCATTAGAGAGTGATTGTGCCTTTCCGAGTGAATCAGAATAACCCCCCTACATGAGTAGGGCCCATTAGACCCTATCCTCCACCTTCCATTCTATCATTTCCCTGTACAACATATATGGAACATTCTGTATCTCTTATTTACATTATTTTACTTCTATGCTGGAAACATAAATATAAATTGTGTAAGCCCCTTTGGATTTTGGTGTTTAGGCAGGCCTAGCCAACCTGTGGCTTTCCAGTTTGTTTTTAGGGAATGCTAAAACTGTGGCAATGCATGCTGGGATGTGTAGTTTCACAACAGCTGGAGAGCCATAAGTTGGCCAGGCCTGGTTTAGGGTGTTCCAAGCATGCTCCAGCCTTCCTCTTATTATATGTGAAATATTTAAAATAGTTATGAATAAAATATTCCATCCAGCAGTGCCAAGTGTAACAGTCCTTACATACTAGCCTACAACTGTGCCCTATTAGCCATCAACATTCAAACGGATCTTAGGTCTCTTCTTCAGGCTCTCACAACAATGTAAAGTCATTTGCAAGCTACACACTATAACGGCACGCTTCACGGGAAGATGGCAACCTTAATTACCCTCCCTTGACTCAGTACACAAACACAGTTATGCTATACAAATATTTATACTGGTGACCTTGACTTGGAATAAATGGAAACCTCAATCTCAAGTGTATTGGTTAGCAAGCTTGCTTCAGGAAAGATGTTGGTAAAAGGCTGCCTGTCATCTTTCATCTGTGTTTGGATTTAGGAAAGATGACCTCTTGTCACACAACTATTTTACAGATGTGTTTATTTTGTATATTGAATGAAAAACTTTAGACACTACTCAACCCTGCAACAATACCATAGGACGTACTCAGATACTTAAAGTGAAGGCACAGGCACGCACTTGGGCGAGGGGGTTACTGTTGTCCAGAAACCATGCCTCAGCTCCAAAATTACATGGTGCAAGTGAATGTTGCAATATGTTCACAAACACATCTCCTCTAATAGGCACCCTACTTGACTTACAATTGACTTGCTGTCCATCATCAGATGTCAGCTGCCTGCCCCCCGAATCCGCATCAAAGTCTCATTACCATGAGAACGCCCAGTGTTCTAATGCCCATGAAATGCTAGGCGTTCCCATATGGTAATGAGGCTGCCCGGCACCCCCCGCCCTTCTCCGCCCCCGCTCACCATGTAGGGTGCATGCACACGGCGAGCAGAATGTTTGCAGTGGGTGCGTGCACCCTTTGTCTGCACATGCGCAGAGACCCGCATGCGCAGATGCACAACATTAGTCCTCCGAGCGTACGTACGGAGGACCGAATGAATATGAATAATCCCCTAAGTACGAGGGACAAAATATACTGATCTGATTTCAACTATTTGACCACCCTTTTCAGGCCACCGACATCATCTCCTGCACGCCCCTGTCATTTTCATTTTGTACCACTATCAAATTCATTTTATGAGCAAATCATGAGACTTGTTGGAATTTGCGAAGATGAACAGAAAAACACTGGTGGCATTGTCAGATAGGGCAGCAAGGGCTGTGTAATGATTAGCATTACTGCCTTACAGCACTGAGGTCATGGGTTAATTTTTGATCATGGCCCTAACTGTGCGGAGTTTGTTTATTCTCTCCGTGCTTGCGAGAGGTTACCTCTGGGTACTCCGGGTTTTCTCCCACAATCCAAAAATATACTGGCCAGTTACTTGGCTCCCAACATAAATTATCCCTATAATGAATGTGTTTGTGTAGAATACAGTACATGTGGTAAGGGAATATGGATAATAAGCTCCACTGGGGCAATGAATGATGTGAACGTACAAATTTGCTTTGTAAAACGGTGCGGAATTTATGTGTGCGTTATATAAATAACTGGTCATTTCTGTTGTGGTCTTCCAGGGGGATCACCTCCATAAGCCGCGTAGTGAATGTAGCATCGAAAAAAAAATCCTTACATTTCAACAAGGGGTTGAGAAATTTGACTTTTTGGCTTTCTACCCTTTCGCTTTTCACCAAGCACACCACTACTGTGTCAAGATATTAGAAACTTCTTTGAACAAGATTGGTACAACACATTTGACACTTTCTTATCTTATCCCCCACCCGATTATAAGGCAATCTCCAGACATTATAACGTACTGCAAGACAAAATTGATTATGAAAATTATTATTATAATTATTATTATAATTAAATTATTATATTCACAGGCTTACCTCAATGGCAACAACATTTCTCAGATATAACAGTAGACTGTCTTTTAAAAAATGTATATAATGCAGCCCATACACGGTCCGTTTTCACCGGCTCCGTTTAGTACTATGCGATGCGCGCTCCCACGCATCGCATAGTGCGGTACAAAAAGTATGTGCTGCACATACTTTTTGTACTAGGTATACATTACATCGGATCACAGTGCATGCACAAGGCATGCACTAGGGATGCGATCCGATGCGTGCTTATTAAGTGCCGAACGGATCCGTTAAACGGACCGTGTATGGGCACCTTAACTCATATCGTATGATACCGGCAAGCTCCTATAGAGAATTATTTTTGAATGTCTACCAGAGGACATATTAGTCCTCATATTACTTATATCTTTTTAATGATATTGGCTTGTCAATATCTTTACAGCTTTGGAGATGTTAGTGGATCCTGTCCAACTGTGTTCCCATGGTAATTGTCCTACACAGAAAGTTTTTATAAAATATGAACTCAAAGGAAGAAACAAGGAAACACAAAGGAATCCCCTAGCTCATTAGCTTTAATATCTTAGAAATATACAGTACAGTTTCTATAAACACCACGGGAGCGTCATCATCACAGGATCCTTTGTATCTTGGAGACTTGCGTCACGGAGGGAATATTGAATTTTATAGATGTGTTTGTATGTTTCTCTTTCTTCTGAGTGTTTTAGACACTGTATATTACGTTATTAAAAAATTATGTACCAGAGGGATTCCTTCGTGTTATCTTTTTTATTTCCTGTGAGCCCATATATAAAGTAACATTGATGAACAGTGTATGCAGGACCATTACCATGGGAAGAAGAGAGCTTGATGGGTCCAATAACATTTCAGAAGCTGTAAAGAGAACTTGACAAGTCAATTTAATTATCCTATATAATAAAAGGCTATCGCTGCCCCTCACCTATATGGGGTGAATTCAAATACTTTACACACCAGCAGGTGCTAGATGGTGCCTGATGGGGTAAATGCTGCTCTGTTCGGGCGTCTGCACTGATGTTACAGGAATGTTGTTCGGTATTTTGATGGGCTGGTTACTAGGAGATATACAGTATAAATTAGTGTCATTTGATATGAATTGCATTTTTGTTTTATGAAAATCTACTATTGCAGTGTCAAGATTTTTTGTGTTTTCTTTTTACTTTACGAAGACTTTAGAATGGAAGTGATCCCAAGTTTTGATGCCACTTTAACATATTTTGTAAATGTGAGTTACTGTACACTGGGAGCATTGAAGCATGCAGCTTTTGGGCAATTTTTTGTAATTTGCATGCACGTAAAATACTTACATAGAGCACGCAATAGTGGAAGCCATATAAGTAACACCTACCTAGCTTGGGACAGATAAAACCAAGATGGTCACAATGTCGATGTTATACGCTGGAGTGATTTTGTGCCACTGTGCATGCATATTTTGCACTACGGGCCTTAATCAAATCTGAGCTCAGTACAAATTTGTTCAGAAAATGGGCAAAACCATGTGCACTGCAGGTGGAGCAGATGTAACCTGTGCAAAGAGAGTTAGGGTGGGGTGTGCTGAAACTGAAATCTAAATTGCAGTGTAAAAATAATGCAGCCAGTATTTACCCTGCACAGAAACAAAATAACTCACACAACTCTGTATACATGTTATATCTGCTCCACCTGCAGTGCACATGGTTTTGCCCATTTTACGAAGAAATTTGTACTGAGCTCCGATCTGAATAAGGCCCTATGTATGTGGCAAAATGGGTCTAATTCAGACCTGATCGCAGAGCACATTTTATCTCAAATGGACAAAAACCCATGTGCACTGCAGGTGGGGCAAATATATAACGTGTGCAGAGAGAGTTAGATTTGGGTGAGTTGTGTTCAAACTGAAATCTAAATTGCAATGTAAACTTAAAGCAGCCAGTATTTACTCTGCACAGAAACAAAATACCCCTTTCACACAGAAAACCAAGTTCTACCCGGTAAATTGCTGATCGATACAGGCCCTTTTACTGTGTGAAATGGTCACCCTGTGCCATAATTACCGGGTCTCCAACCCAGAAATTGACCAGGGTCAAGGACCCTGCATTTATGACCCGGGTTGACCCTTTCACACAGAAAAAGGACCTGCGTTATTCATCAAATTACTGGGTTGAAATTTTGAACCCGGTAATTTGCTATTCAGTGTGAAAGGGGGTCAGGCTGCACCCGGCAAAAAAGTGGCAGATCTTAGATGGCTTCTGTACTATTTCAGATGGATATTCTTGCTTTCCAGGCAAAACGATAGGGGGAGTAATAAGATTGTTAGTCTGACACAAATATTGTTATATGATAGAGTCAAATCATGGATTTAAGGTATATAGGGGCAGATGTATGAAGGGTCGATATGGGGGAGAAGGGTATCAGCGCACGTTATGTGCACTGATACCGCTTCTCCCCCATGTATGAAGTGGCCGGGATGCGGTAATGGACAGGGGCGCTATGCGCCCCTGTCCATATCGGCGCTGCTATCAAAATGATAGCAGGCCGAATGTATGAACGGTCAGCATCGCTGACCGTTCCGCACGAAGCCAGGTTTAGCTTCGCCAGCATCAGGCTGGCGAAGCCCTATCTAAACAGCAGGGACAGCGCTGTCCCTGCTGTTAGGTCTGGGCTGCGCTGGGGATCTCGCGTGAACAGCGAGATCCCGCGCATGCCCAGTGCGGCCGGCCGGGGGACAGGAGATAGCGCATCAGTATTAACTGATGCGCTATCTCCAGAAAGGGACATCGCCGAAGGGGGGAGTTAACGCTCCCCCGCTTCGGCAGACAAGATGTTAATACATCTTGTCGATGTCCCTTCCTACTTCGCCTCGCTATTGAGGCGAAGCAGGAAGTATCATAGCGGCGCGATAAGCGCTGCTATGATACATCTGCCCCATTATTATTTAATTACTATTTGAAAGCCTGTTAAAATGACAGCTTAATCACTATGTGCTCCTACCTCCAATCTCTGTCTTCACAGCTCCCTATCCAGCAAGCATTGTCCATATCCAGCAAGCATAGGTATAGACAACACATTTTATTAGGTGATGCACCGTCAAAGGGGTGTGTCTAGCACCACCTATTGGTGTGTGTAACACCGGCAATTGGGTGTGTCTAACACTGCCAATCAGGCATGTCTGCCATCACCTATGTGGCTCCCAACAAATTAACCCCAGAATGAATGTGTGTGCATGTACATGAGGCAGAGAATATAGATTGTAAGCTCCACTGGGGCAGGGACTGATCTGAATGTTCAAATACTCTCTCTGTAAAAGCGCTGTGGAATATGTGTGCGCTATATAAGAAACTGTTAATACATAAATAAATTAGTTAAAAACTGATTAATTGGTACTTTATCTCTCTACATGTATCTCTCCGAGGTTTGATACATCTCCCCCTTTAACTTTCCAAACCCAGTTAGAAATATTTGCACATAAAATGTTCCCATTCTTTAACTTTAAAAATCTGGCTTCTTCTAATTTACAATTTATGAATCATCTCTTTTGTTCTTCGGCTGAACCAATTATGTTGACAGCTTTTTAATAGAGCAAAAATCTACTGAAAGATTCTCTAGAAATCTAAATATTTATTAAGTAGCATCTGTGCAAATGAACCACAAATGTAAATCAGAATCAAAGAACCCAGCCGTTTCACAAATTCTCTCCATGGGCCTGATTCTGGTTGGCTCTGTAAACTGCAGCTTACTGAGCGCCAGAGGGGCCGCCAACGCCGGCATCCTGACTGCCTTCAGATGACCAATTGATAAGTATGCTGAGATTGCTAGCTAGTGGCCTTGGAAAACGGGGAGTTACTTTAGGATTAGGCCAAACTATGGCCCTCCAGCTGTTGTGAAACTACAAGTCCCATGTAGTAGTAGTACAGTTATGGCCAGGTACATCGTGGTTTACAACGCGCTTTTGAGGGCTCTGACTCGCGAGTTGCAGATCGCGTTATGTCCTGCGTTATGTACCACGCCATGCAATACATAGCTTAACCACTGGGTGACTAATGCTTGACGTTAAGACTTTACGCTACGGATTTTTGCTAACCAGCCACTTTTCAGTACGGATTTTGTCCTTACTTTACGGACAGAGTGTTTTGTATTTATTCGCAGAAGCAGCTACGTACGGTCATTTATGTAATTGGTACAGAAGCCATGCTAACCCTTGCTATTGCTGGATGACTACTTAAAACATTATTTGAGGACCTACAGTATCATACTTTACACTACGGATTTTGTCCTTACTTTACGGACAGAGTTATTTTATTTTATTCGCAGCCGCAGTGACGTACGGTAATTTATGTAATTGGTGCAGAAGCCATGGTAACCTTTGCTATTGCTGGATGACTACAGTACTTCAAACATTATTTGAAGACCTACAGTATCATACGGAGCATGTCATACAGTACGTTCAGTACTATACTTTATGGGGCATGTCTTGTATTGGACGTTGCTGTACAGTATATCATACACCAAGGGAGCACAGTTAATCACAGGCAACAGTGGCCTAGAGGGTAGAGGCACAACTTCACTATGTCAGTATCAGTAGTTCGATCCTCAGTTGGTTACAATATATTTTTATTTTTTAAACGTTCTTTTTTTTTTTTAAACCAATACAGGTACAGTAGTTACAGTAGTTGGTGCTTATCAAATTCTTTCGGACTTTTCCACAAACGGGAGTGGGAGGAGGTGATTAGGTGAGAGGTCAGTCGGCGGTCAGCGATGGAGCGAAGAGGACGGGAGGGAGTGTGGATAGAGATCAGTGAAGAGAGGTAAGGAGCGGTAGAGGAGGAGAGAGCCTTGTAGGTGGTGGTGAGGAGTTTAAAGAGAACTCGGAAAGGAATGGGGAGCCAGTGAAGAGATAGACAGAGGGGGGAGGCGGAGGTAGAACGGCGGGAGAGGAAGATGAGCCTAGCAGCGGCGTTAAGAATGGATTGGAGAGGTGCGAGGCGGGTGAGAGGTAGCCCAGAGAGAAGGATGTTGCAGTAGTCAAGGCGGGAGATGACAAGAGAGTGAATGAGAATTTTGGTTGCGTCAGTGGAGAGGAATGGTCTGATGCGTGAGATGTTGCGTAGGTGAAAGCGGCAAGACTGTGAGAGAGCACCAATTTGGGGGGTGAAAGAGAGGGAGGAGTCAATGATGACACCGAGACAGCGCGTTTGGTCGGTGGAGGTGATCTCGGTTTCACCAATGCTGATGGAGATAGTGGGAGAAGAGGGGATGTTCGGGGGATGGAAGATTAGAAGTTCAGTTTTAGCCATGTTTAGTTTCAGGAAGCGTTGGGTCATCCAGGCTGAGATGGCCGTGAGGCGTCGGAGACCTTGGACAGGAGTGATGGGGATAGGTCGGGGGAGGAGAGATAGATTAGGGTATCATCAGCAAAAAGGTGGTAATGAAAACCATAGGAGCTGATGAGGGTGCCCAGAGAGGTGGTGTAGAGGGAGAAGAGGAGAGGGCCAAGGACTGACCCTTGGGGAACACCGACTGGCTGCGGGGTAGTAGGAGAGGAGGAGCTCGGAGTGGAGACGGAGAAGGAGCGATCGGAGAGGTATGAGTTGAACCAGGAGAAGACCGTGCCAGTGATGCCAAAGGAGCGGAGGGTGTTGAGCAGGAGAGGGTGGTCAACAGTGTCAAAGGCTGCCGACAGATCAAGCTGGATGAGGATAGAGAAGAGGCCTTTGGATTTAGCCGATAGTAAATCGTTAGTGACTTTGGTCAGGGCAGTTTCAGTGGAATGTAAAGGGCGGAACCCGGATTGGAGGGGGTCTAGAATGGAGTTAGCAGTAAGGTGGCTTAGGAGACGATTATAGGTCAGACGTTCTAGGAGCTTGGAGGCAAAAGGGAGGAGGGAGATGGGCCTGTAGTTGGATGGAGAGTTGGGGTCCAGATTTGGTTTTTTGAGAATTGGGGAGACAAGAGCGTGTTTGAAGGAGGAAGGGAAGATCCCAGAGGATAGGGAAAGATTAAAGAGGTGAGCCAGGTGAGAGCAGACTGACGGACTGAGACGACAGATAATATTGGAGGGGATAGGATCGAGCGGGCAGGTGGAGGGAGAAGCGGATTGAAGGATAGAGTGGACTTCAGCAGCAGTGGTGGGGTAAAATGAGGACAGGTTGGAAGGAGGGTAGTGGAGATGTAGGAGGGGAGGAGGGAGAGGGTGAGGTCATGGCAGCAGTGATGGCAGTCCTGAGAGAGGAGATTTTGGTTGAAAAGTAGGTAGCAAAATCAGCGGCTACGATGGAGGACGGAAGAGCTGGAGGAGGGGGGGAGAGTAAGGAATTGAAGGTGGCGAAGAGCCTGCGGGGATTGGATGATTGGGAAAGGATGAGGGACTTAAAGTAGGATTCCTTGGCCAGAGCAAGGGCAGAGCTGAAGGAGGAAAGAATGAATTTGAAATGGAGATAATCCGCAAGGGAGCGTGATTTCTTCCAGAAGCGCTCAGCAGTGCGAGAGCACTTTTTAAGGAATCGGGTGATAGGCGAGTGCCACGGTTGGGGGTTGGAGCATCGAAGGGGGATAGAGGAGGGAGGGCAGGCAGAGTCCAATGCCGAAGACAGGGTGTCATTATAGAGGGAGGCGGCGAGGTTCGGGCAGGACATGAGGGCGATTGGGGCGAGAAGAGGACACAGCGTGTTTGAGAAGGCAGCAAGATCAAGTGTGTTGACGTTATGCCGTGAGACAATGCGCTTGGGAGGGGGGGTGGGAGAGGGGGAAGCAGTGAGGGAGAAGGAGATGAGGTGATGGTCAGAAAGAGGAAAAGCCGAGATAGTGTAGTCAGTAAGGGAACAAGAGCGAGAGAAGACGAGATCGAGGGAGTGTCCTTGGATGTGGGTGGGAGAGGTAGTCCACTCAGATAGGCCAAGAGAGGAGCAGAGAGAGAGGAGTTTGGAGGTACCAGGATCAGCGGGGTTATCCAAGGGGATGTTAAAGTCACCAAGAATGACAGATGGCAGGTCAGAGGAGAGGAAGTGTGGAAGCCAGGCGGCGAAGTTGTCAAGAAAATGGGAGATAGGGCCAGGGGGGGCGGTAGATTGCAGTGACACGGAGGTGGTAGGGGTAGTATAGACGGATAGAGTGAGACTCAAAGGAGGAGAAAAGGAGAGAGGGTTCAGGGTGAATGACACTGTAGGTGCATGAGGCTGAGAGGAGAAAACTGCCTTGCCACAGTTTTGCTATTAGGAAAGGCTAAAACTATACCAAGGCATGCTGGGATGTCTGGTTTCACAACAGCTGGAGGTCCACAGTGCGGCCATGTCTGGTTTAGGCACTACTTGGGGGACTTAGGGTTAGGCTGCGGGTGAGAGCTACTTACAAAGTGCAGGACAATAAGCATATTATGGTTATGAAAATATTCCCACTCATGATTTTTAATTACCAATAAAAAAGGCCAAATTCACAGGAAAGTCCCAATTCACATGATGAACATAGTGTAGAGAAGCCTATTTCACATGGATCTCTTGCCCAAGCATGGGTCTGGCCCAGGTACATATACCAATGATAATGACTGAGGTGGGCGGAGTAGTGTCAGGGCAAGGCACACATTTCTGCTTGCACATGTACAAGCCCTGGCATTAGTTGAATGGACAATCACATTAATATAAAGTAATACATCAGGCTAGCACAGCTGGCCTCAAGTACAGACACTTTTGGGTCGATCCTATTAAATGCGATGACTGCACAGATTTGGGGTGACATTCTAAGGGTTGCGATTTGTGTTTTTTTTGCGTTAATTAGTAAAAAAAATGGCGATATAGCATTTTTCCTTCAAATCGCATATTTAATAGGATGCGCTAAGGGACAGAAATCGCATATTATGTGCGTTAATGCATGCTGACCAAAAGTGCGAGATAAATTCGCATTTTTATCGCATCCAGATGTTTTCGTACAGAACAGTATACAACTTGCTTATTTAATGCAATGCGCATTTGCAAATCGCACTTTTTAGGTGTCTAATTATCGCACTTATTTTAGACCAGGTTCTGTTTGGCGAATGAGCCAGGACCCTGCACAGATCGCAATGTTCTGTGCAGGGTTCTGGTGTTAAAAAAAAAAAAAACGGTTAAAATAAAAAAAAAATGAGCGCGGGGTCCACCCGCCAGAGCATAACCAGCCCCGAGCTCATTGAGCCGGTGCTGGTGACATAAAATCAGGGTCCCCGACAAATCGGGGTCCCCTTGATTTAATGAAACCAGCACTAGGCTCAAGGTCCGGCGCTGGTTCCCAAAATACGGGGGACAAAATGACTAGGGGTCCCCCGTATTTTAAGAACCAGCACCGGACCAACCAGCCAGCAGGGTAATGCCACAGCCGGGGGACACTTATTATATAAGGTCCCGCGGCCAAAGCATTAACCCCCTGGCTGGTCGGCATGGGCAGGGGTCCTGGGGAAGTGGGGACCCCCCAATGAAGGGTTCCCCCCTCCAGGACTTACCAGCCCATGCTGATAGTCCGGGGCTGTACCCGATGCCCCTGGGCGGTGGGCATCGGGCTGATGGAATGTGTAAAAAAAAGAAGAAAAACTATTGTTTTCTACTGGCGAACTATGAGTCCCAGCAAGCCTACCCCGCATGCTGGGACTTGGAGAACCACAAGTCCCAGCATGCGGGGCATTAAAGGGCCCGCTGGCACTTGTAGTTCTACAGTACAAAAAATAGTTAAAGAAAACACACTGACACCCTGAAAAATAAAAGTTTAATACACACATAACACACACACACTGATACTTACCTACCTTGAGCCCGTCGGTCGGTCCCTGGATCCTGGGTCCGGGCTCCAGGGCAGAAGAGTCCGGTTCCGGGGCCTTGGTCCTGGTTCCGGGGCTGGTCCGGGGTTCCGGGGCTCCTGGGCTGAAGAATCCGGGGTCCAGGATCCGAGGTAGTCCCCAGGGGTACCTAAGGAAGGAAATCCTACTCACCTGGTCCCCGGCAACGACCTCGGCATCCTCTCCGGCAGAAGCGCTGCTCCCATCTGGTACCCGGCTTACAGGACTTTCACAGTCGCAGAGATATTTCTTCCTCGGCGTCTCTAGTCAGAATGATTTCTGGCCAATCAGGAGCCGAGAAAGTCGGCTCCTGATTGGCCAGAAATCATTCTGACTAGAGACGCCGAGGAAGAAACATCTCTGCTCTAGATGCGGCGAAACATCTCTGCTCTAGAGACGCCGAGGAAGAAACATCTCTGCTCTAGATGCGCAGAGATGTTTCTTCCTCGGCGTCTGTATTCAGAATGATTTCTGGCCAATCAGGAGCCGACTTTCTCGGCTCCTGATTGGCCAGAAATCATTCTGACTAGAGACGCCGAGGAAGAAACATCTCTGCGCCTGTGAAAGTCCTGTAAGCCGGGTACCATATGGGAGCAGCGCTTCTGCCGGAGAGGATGCCGAGGTCGTCGCCGGGGACCAGGTGAGTAGGATTTCCTTCCTTAGGTACCCCTGGGGACTACCTCGGATCCTGGACCCCGGATTCTTCAGCCCAGGAGCCCCGGAACCCCGGACCAGCCCCGGAACCGGGCTCTTCTGCCCTGGAGCCCCGGAGCCCGGATCCAGGGACCGACCGACGGGCTCAAGGTAGGTAAGTATCAGTGTGTGTGTTATGTGTGTATTAAACTTTTATTTTTCAGGGTGTCAGTGTGTTTTCTTTAACTATTTTTTGTACTGTAGAACTACAAGTGCCAGCGGGCCCTTTAATGCCCCGCATGCTGGGACTTGTGGTTCTCCAAGTCCCAGCATGCGGGGTAGGCTTGCTGGGACTCATAGTTTGCCAGTAGAAAACAATAGTTTTTCTTCTTTTTTTTACACAATCCATCAGCCCGATGCCCACCGCCCAGGGACATCGGGTACAGCCCCGGACTATCAGCATGGGCTGGTAAGTCCTGGAGGGGGGGACCCCTTCATTGGGGGGGGGGTCCCCACTTCCCCAGGACCCCTGCCCATGCTGACCAGCCAGGGGGTTAATGCTTTGGCCGCGGGACCTTATATAATAAGTGTCCCCCGGCTGTGGCATTACCCTGCTGGCTGGTTGGGTCCGGTGCTGGTTCTTAAAATACGGGGGACCCCTAGTCATTTTGTCCCCCGTATTTTGGGAACCAGCGCCGGACCTTGAGCCTGGTGCTGGTTTCATTAAATCAAGGGGACCCCGATTTGTCGGGGACCCTGATTTTATGTCACCAGCACCGGCTCAATGAGCCCGGGGCTGGTTATGCTCTGGCGGGGGACCCCGCGCTCGTTTTTTTTTTATTAATTTGCGCTTTCCTGCAAACGTGCGATTTTCAGACATGAAAATCGCACATTTTCAGGACTAAAAACAGCGCAAAACTTCGCCGCAAATCGCACCACTTCGCACTTTTCAGCCTCCAAAACGCATCACATTAAATATGTGAATTTTGACTGAAAAGTGCAATTTGAAAAAGTGCGATTTGCGGCGATGTGGTGCGCTAAAAAACATGCGCATTTATCTCAAAGCATAGAATGTCACCCTGTGAATCATTGCAGTAGCAGCAGCAGCCGCAATAAAGTGCTAGCTGCCCTATGTAACCAGCCGGCAAAAGATGCGAGATCGGATGCGGTTGCCAGATTTTAACCCTTTGAGTGCCAGCTGAGGAAGCCGCCAAGTAGTAGCAAGGCGGAGAAACGAGTCTTGGAGCCCGCCACAGCCCGGAGCCAGTACCCAGCAACGCTGCCACAATTGTCATTGGGCCAACCCTGGGATTGGGGGAATCATTTTTGCAGAAGACAGTAAGGATACAAATAACTGGACACGGTTACCTGGAGCAGGTCCTTGCAAAAGGACCATATACCGACTGCTCTGATAAAGGAAACGTGGTGTGCAACTAACCATCTAAATCTCCATAAAAGGAGCCCTGCAGAAAGATCTAATGGGACTGGTAACTATTGTTCAGATGCCTCTACATACCTCCCAACTTGTGTCCGGATGAAATAGGGACACTCGCGCGGCGAAAAGGGGGCGGGGCGTATGCAAATGAGGGCGCGGCTTATGCTAATTAGCCGCGACCTCATTTTCATACGAGAATAGACGCTGTGCGCATGCGCACAGCGTCTATTCTACTAGATTGGGGGGTCTCCCAACTGCCACCCCCCGCAGCGGGACAATGCCTGCCGCGGGTGGGACGTCGGGACAGGACCCGAAAATCGGGACTGTCCCGACGGAATCGTGACAGTTGGGAGGTATGCCTCTATTCATAGGTGTTTCGTTATCTAACATTAACTTTAGGGTGATATATGCAGTGGTCAGTGTTGGGTTGCAATTTTAATTTATTAGGACTAGATGTACTAGTGGCCTACAGTGCAAGTGGCATTACTGTGTGTGTTGTGTACAGTTAAACTGGCATTAAAGTGTTGTGTAAGTTTCATTACAAGGGGGGGGCGGCGGCCTAAACTTTTTGGCAGGGGGAGCAAAATTTATAGTTACGTCTCTGCACACACACACACACACACACAGTATGCTACATACACATATATATGTAGCGCACCTCACACATTGGACAGAAACACACAACACAACACACGCACACACATAACACACCGCACTCAGTACAAGACACATCCACATACACTACAACACACACCCTAAAACAGTACAACACACAGAACAAACACACTTAAACATTGCACATACACATCACACTAAACACATATATACATAGTGCACCTCACACAACACACACACAAACATAACACACTACTCACAGTACAACACACCCACATACACTACAACACACACACACAAAAAGAGTACAACACACACAAACACACAAAAAATAAATGCATCAAAGGTGCTAAATCTCAGTGGATGTGAAATTCATCAACACACATAAGCTATCAAGTCTATCAAGTCAGGAGCGGTGTGTTTCAAACAACAATACCACACCTGATTTCATTGATGTCATTGAGTATCAATGCAAATACTCAGTGCAATACATTCTAACATTATGGTGGAGGTTTTAAACAATTACAATCTTGGGCCTTTGGCACAGCATAAGACGAAATTTTACAGCAATTTTGGAAAGTAAAAAACCCCCCACGGTTTTCCCGGGCAACGTCAAACAGGTCAGCTATTTATAAATAAATCTAGTTTCCTGATGATCCTCCAATTGTATATCACTAATTCCAAGAGGATATTTTAACCCTATAGATTGCAACCAAGTACAATAATAAAATAACACTCAACCAAAAACTACATTTTTAAGTAGTCGTTACAGCTCTTTGTAATAGCATTTTGTGAACGAAAAAAACATTCTCATCATTGGAATTGTTTGTCGGACTTGCGATTTTGCCTACAACCATATTTTTCACATGAATAAACCACCAGATGTGGCCAAGATTTCAAAGTGAAATCCTTTGGATGTGAGAATAGGACATACAATATCTGAGGCTGTTGCAGTCACTGTAACTTATGTTCCCAAACAGATTTACTTCTATCTTACAGAGAGTGCAGGGCTGCAACAGAGCCCCACAGATAGGAAGTTCCATAGTATTCCAGATGAATAAATCATAGCTTTCTATTTAGGTGGCTTCAAATAATAAAGCTAAATGTTACTGCACTAGCAACTAGGAAAATATTTTATGCTGGTGCCCCATTCAGAACTAGAGAGGGCCATCGATGGTCCTCCATTGCCTAGTATGCCACTATCGATGGCCAGTTGCACTATTGTCATTGATGCCAACGGTGACCATCCCTATTCAGAACCAGGAAATTATATAAACTGTTAGTGGAGGAGTGTGTGCAAGCCTTCTGTCTGTCTCCCTCTGGGAGAGTTCCTGTGGGTGACACAGGAAGGCCACAGTGGGCGGCAGAATTATATTGTTATGCCCACTCTCTCACTCATTCAACTAAGAAGTGGGATGGTGAACTGCTCTCACATACCCTCCAACATGGCTGGACAGAAAACCGGTACAATTTAGCAAAAGGGGTGTGGCCGTGGGTTAAGGGGCTTGACCTCGTAGCACTCCCATAGAACTCAATAGAGCTGTGGAATGCTGAAAACAAGTACAAAGCCCCATAAAAAGGTAACTGTAACGACCAAAAAGTTACAGTTGAATAGTATGCTCTCATGGGAGTCTGACGGACGCCCCGAAATGTGTGTCTATTGGACATTATGTGGAAGTAGGCAAGTATGCCATGAACAGGACAACCAATCATGAGAAATCTTTTCACGGAGGCTCGTAATTGGTTGTTACACACCCACAGATATCAACCAGGCCCAGAGAGGATAAACTGCTGGACCGAAAATTCCTCAGGGCTCCAATTAAAGGGGCCGCTTACAGTAGTTATATATGTTCTGGGTGGATTGCAGTGTTAAGGTTTCTGTCTCTTGTCCTGACCATAAAAATGGATTAAAGCTGGGAATATATGCAGAGCTACAATGAGGGGGAAACCAGCTGTGCCTATATCTTCCAGCAGTACTTTACATTCCCAGTCAACAGTGACCCAGATCTAATCTCCAAACACTTTAACTCCAAATACTATAAAAATAAGGCAGCGATCTGCACGGCCGTGCTGCTGAGCCGAGTTACATTTCAAGCCTTCGTTCTGTGCCAGATGGAATGTCTCTGCATTGATTTTATTCCAGAGAGATTAAAGTACGTCTATGGTCTGACACCGGATATTGTCTTGGAAAATGGAGTGAAGGGAATTCAGTAAGATTGAAGGAAGCCACAGGGAATTAAATTGATTAGGTAGAAATCCCACTTTAATTTTCTTTAAATAAAAAAAAAAATACAAACAAATGCAAATTAAAATAATAAAATACTGTTTCATTTGTGCAGCGCAAGGAAATTGAAAAAAATATTGCGTTGTTACTTACAAATGATTTCACTATAATTACATAACTATAAACCCAAGGCTTTATAGCACTGGTGGTGGTCGGCGCAATAAAGTTTTTTTTGTTGTCTTGAGGAAGGCACAGTAGAGGAGCTGCGGCAGCAGGCAGCTAAATGACATCACAGAAGGTGGGTGTGGCAGCTAGAGAGACACGTCTGTGGGCTGTGGCGAAGGCTGAGCGATTAGCGATAGACCGCGCATGCATACGACCCGTAGTACGCATGCGCGTGGCCATCCTGCGATAAAAGCTTTCTACTCCTTCTACTCTGGCCGGGTTATGTATACCTCATCTCCGGGCTCTGAAAATTAGCAGCCGTGCGATCAGGTCTGAATCAGGCTCATAGTCTGCAGGGATTCTTTCATGTTCATACTTTCCAACTTTTCTTTCTCCTCCTGCAGAAGGGTAAAGCCTGCTTGGTGTATAGGGAATGTGGTTGGCGGCTGATCAGGAAATGTGGCCGCACGATCAGGCCATTGTGGGTTTCGGCCCAGCTATACAGTGCCGTAGAGACAGGCATTATATATTGGGGTGGGGCTATTGCGTTATTGGTTTCCTCGTGTTCCATCCACTTGTATTCTGCAAGTGGGAAGCCGAAGGGGAGTGTACGGGGGATGCTGGGACATGCCGGGGTACTTGTGTAGTTTCACGGTGCCACTTACGTTGTCAGTGTAGTGTCTCTGTCAGAATCAGTATCGTGTTCCCGCAGCCAGCGTTGTCAGCGTCTCTGTCAGCATCAGCATCGTGTTCCCGCAGCCAGCATTGTCAGAGTCTCTGTCAGCATCAGCGTCGTGTTCCCGCAGCCAGCGTTGTCAGCGTCTCTGTCAGCATCAGCGTCGTGTTCCCGCAGCCAGCATTGTCAGAGTCTCTGTCAGCATCAGCGTCGTGTTCCCGCAGCCAGCGTTGTCAGCGTCTCTGTCAGCATCAGCATCGTGTTCCCGCAGCCAGCGTTGTCAGAGTCTCTGTCAGCATCAGCGTCGTGTTCCCGCAGCCAGCGTTGTCAGAGTCTCTGTCAGCATCAGCGTTGTGTTCCCGCAGCCAGCGTTGTCAGAGTCTCTGTCAGCATCAGCGTCGTGTTCCCGCAGCCAGCGTTGTCAGCGTCTCTGTCAGCATCAGCGTCGTGTTCCCGCAGCCAGCGTTGTCAGAGTCTCTGTCAGCATCAGCGTCGTGTTCCCGCAGCCAGTGTTGTCAGTGTGTAGTCAGCGTAGTCAGCTTGTGTCTGCGACTGTGTGTACGTTCGCGCCTAACCGGAGCTTACGCAATTAATGTAGTCAGTCAGCTTACGCAGTTAGCGTAGTCAGTCAGCGTTGTGTCAGTGCATATTACATTATGTGGGAACCATTGGCCATTTTTAACCCGCTACCTGGTGCAAAACTGCACTAAGACAAAATCAAAACTTCTTATTGGATACAGAATACAAAGCTAACTATAAGAGACTTTCTGTAACCCACCAAAGGAGGACTGTATATATATTTGGTACCATATATGTTGAATGTAAGTTTGTCTTGTATTTTCATACCATCCCCAGTGTGTATACCGGTATTAGCAGAACCTATATCATTGTAAGAAAACTTTTTAGCCCTTCTTAAACCATATATTATTTTTAAAATACCTAAAAGTAATCGTGTTTTCTCTATATGTACCGTACAAATTAAATAAATACATTTTATTCAAAACCTATCTAGGTGCATAGTGTGTCTGTCATTAGAATATATGTGTTTTTGCGCAGAGTACACCCCCTCTTTTTTCCTGTACAATATTAGCTAAGGTACCCTGTAGTGTACCTTCTACTCAGCTGCAACCACATATACATGGATAGCGCAGTCCTCTAAAACCTCCCATCTTTCCATTTTTAACCTGCCTGACATAACAGGTGTGAACGTGTATTCCGTGTCCCGGGACTCGTTTTATGCGTCCCCTTGCGGGGCACGCTGCGCTCACCACGCTTCGGGCTTGGTGGCTCACCACACTTTATAATATCAACTCTACACCGACTAGGATATTGGGGGCATGAACAGGTCGGGAGGACGCGTACTGCATCCGCTCGCCACGCTTAATTTTTTGGTGGCTCACCAACTTTATAATATCAATATCAAATATTAAAAATGGGTGCAGTGTGTGTGTGGCCTGGGCACCCCTGGGATTCAGGGGCCCATGTGCACCAAGCACATTGTACCCATTATATGTAAATTAGCCTCTGGGTGTACTGTTTCCCTGGCTGCTGTGTATACAGTAAAAATGTTAGTGTACCTTGTGTTTTGAAATGCAGCCCCCCCCCCCCCCCTCCAAAAAAAAATTGTATATATACTTTATATTATACTTTATATATTATACTTTATATTATAGCACAGAGAGAATGGTGACACAATTTTAGCTGAACAATACTAATACTTAGTAGTAGAGATATGGCCAGACAGTGGAGTAATTCATGCAATATACACATGTAAGAAAGTCTTATAGAGAAAACCATTGGTGGCTCCTTCCTGTGTGGAGGAGGGGGGCTGCGGCTGGATGTGTTGTCTGGTCTGGAGAAGAAGAGGAGAGACCCTGCCTCCAGCCAGTCCTGGCACCTGCACAATGGAGCCGTCACGCTAACCAACCAGCGCATGCACACAAGGCAGGTATACTCTGCATGCACAGAACCCTGGCTTCTGTGGACTGCATCAGCTGTAACCCACAGATGCCGGGTAGGGGATCAGGCAGGGAATAGCTTCCCACTGGAATCTTGCACTGGCAATCTCAGAGGACACACCTCCCAATAGGACTGACTGTCCTAAGGGTGACTGGCAGGTAAGACTTCCAATAGGGAGTCACTGCCAGTCACAGTGAAGTCAACTGGCTCACTGCAGAGGCAGATTGTACTGGGGTGGCTGCAATCCTGAAGCCCTTTGGTAAAATACGCAAATGTACAAAACAGTCCTAATGGTTAATAATAATGTGACATTTACAATGACGTTATAAAACATAATTAAATACTAACACAAAGTAAATAAGAAAATCTCATGGGTATTTTCTTTCCTGCAGAACAACAGAACTACAGAAATAGAAGATGTCTGAGAAGTGGCTGCAGATGCGCTGAGAGTGACAATTCAATACAAGAATTCTAGGGATTCCTTTCAGGACCCTCCCTGGAACTAGGAATTCAGGAGCACAAACAATTATAGGGCTACGACACCGAAGGAATCAAAGCAAGGTCTTTGCCAAGATTACAGTACTGTACATATTACATGTATTGCCATAAGGGTACAGTCCCAACTAAAATATTTTCAGTACAGTACATTAGACTCAATTTGGTAAACTATGTCGATATGTCACACTGACTATAACACTTTGAATAAGATTTATTTTTTCTAAATAGTATTATACAGTACTTTACGACCCCCTGAAATCTACGCTGTCAATATCAGCCCTGATCTAGAAAGGCTACATGTTAAGCCAAGTGCAGGACTGTGGGATTCCATGGGTCATTTCACAATACAGTCATTGATTTTTGCCCATCAGGAAAATAGGCATAGTTGGAATTCCTGGGAGTCTGCCAAGGACGTCATTATTCTAGGTGATACAGCTGCCAGCCCTTCATACATTCGTTACCATTGAAACCGTACAGATACAGTTATAATACATATATAACATGGTTTTAATATCCTTGCGTTTCTGGCTTAGCACATCTGTACGGAATATAGTGACAAGTGCTTAGACACATGTGTACTTTCCCTTAGGCCAACCAGCTTGTCAGTAGTAATCCGTACAATGCTTTCTGATATAAACCTTTGTGCTGAACGGAGGGAGGCTAAAAGCGAAACTCTGTTTTGGAAATAAAGTCATTTGGTTCCTGCCTGCAGTACAATGAGCGCACCACAGAGTTTACTTAGCAGGGCCTATTAGTGAGCTACAATTAATACATGCAATATGGAGCAAATACGAATAGACCTAAACACAGGAAAATACAAAACAAAAATGTTTGCAGATTGAATAAGAAACACTGAATGACAAGGTTATGATTATTATTATTATTATTATTATTATTAATATTATTAGGTTGAGTTTGTCAAATTCCGCCCACTTAGACCACAGTGGGGCTGCTGAAGCCTCAAGGAACGCTTGCTGTTTCTTGCCTGCTCCTGGGAAATGATGCATAAATTCTATGCTTGCAAGAGAATAACTCAAACTTCATATAGAAAATCTATATTCTGAGAAAGGTCAATTTTTCCCCAGTTAGTCTTTCCACCGCCCAAGCATCAATTCAATTATTTCAGTAGTTCTTGTAAAAATCTGTAAGTCTGATACGATGTACTATTTCACTTTAAATTGGGGTATTAAAACTGTAAACAGACAGGTAGTGTTAACCACTTGGAATTTATTAGGATTGACCAATTTGAAGCAAGTATAACACAATTTTATATCTTAAAAAGTATACTTTATGTTAAATATCAATAGCCGGGTTATTGGACAATTGATGATTGGTGCATTGCAACCATTACAAACCTAAATTTGAGGGCAGCTGCTAGTCTCTGCAGCCTGCGGGATGGGGGGCCGATGGAGTGTCACCTAGCTGCCACATCAGTAGCATGGGGGACAGCACCAAAAAGCAGAGGGGCTAGGAAGTCCCTCTGTGACTGGTCACGTCACACGCAGCCATGTCAGGGAAAGCCCAGTCAGGTATGGCCGCATCTGATGCCAGTGACAAGGGCGTAACTACCATAGGTGCAAGGGGTGCAGTTGCTATGGGGCCCAGAGCTGAAGGGGGCCCATCTTAACTGTCCGCAGTGCCACAATCACACTGGCCTCCGCGGTACTACAATCACACTGGCCCCTGCAGTGCCACAATCACACTGGCCTCCGCAGTACTACAATCACACTGGCCCCTGCAGTGCCACAATCACACTGGCCTCTGCAGTACTACAATCACACTGGCCCCTGCAGTGCCACAATCACACTGTCCCCTACAGTACCACAATCACACTGTCCACTACAGTACCACAATCACACTGGCCTCTGCAGTACTACAATCACACTGGCCCCTGCAGTGCCACAATCACACTGTCCCCTACAGTACCACAATCCCACTGGCCCCTGCAGTATTTAAACAAATATATTTACCCCAATATAATTAAATACAATGGCTCCCCCCAAAGGAAAAAATAAGCCTGTCTCCATCCCATGATTGAGGGGCTGCAGGCGTGACGCAAAGGGGGTGAATTAGCTAGGCAGAACAGCAATGTGATATCATGATCTGAATCAGAGTGGCAGCCACTAGACCCCGGAATGCCGGACCGGACATCAAACTCTGCATTCCGGAGCTTGTAGTGTCTTCTCCGGGGGTGTTCTGCTCTGGGGGGGGGGGGCTGCACAGGGAGGCTGTAATCTCCCCTTCCCCATGTCCCTTGTGAAAGCTGCATTAAGAATTGTGATCTACCTTCTGTGTTTTCTAAGAAACCCAGGGAGGTCTCTTCCCGGCTGGTGGAGAGTGAGGTGCTTTTGGACCCCCTCTGCAAACTGGTAGGTAACTAACCATGTGCTGCATTAACCTTTTTATATTCTCTTTTTTTTTTTTTTTGAGGGGCATGTGCTATATTGTGTGTGTGGGGAGGGGACCTATGTGCCATATTATCTGGGTAGGGAGGACCTACTGTATGTGATGTATTATATGTGGGGGTACATATGTGCGGTATTATGAGTGGAGGGACCTATGTGCTGTACTATTATCTGAGTGGTTGGACCTATGTAAGGTATTATATGGGGGGCCTATGTGCTGTACTATTATCTGAGTGGGGGGGACCTATGTAATGTACTATATGGGGGGACCTATGTGCTGTACTATTATCTGAGTGGTTGGACCTATGTAAGGTATTATATGGGGGGACCTATGTGCTGTACTATTATCTGAGTGGTTGGACCTATGTAAGGTATTATATGGGGGGCCTATGTGCTGTACTATTATCTGAGTGGGGGGGACCTATGTAATGTACTATATGGGGTGGCCTATGTGCTGTACTATTATCTGTGTGGGGGGCCTATGTAAGGTATTATATGGGGGGACCTATGTGCTGTACTATTATCTGAGTGGTTGGACCTATGTAAGGTATTATATGGGGGGCCTATGTGCTGTACTATTATCTGAGTGGGGGGACCTATGTAATGTACTATATGGGGGGCCTATGTGCTGTACTATTATCTGAGTGGGGGGACCTATGTAATGTACTATATGGGGGGGCCTATGTGCTGTACTATTTTCTGAGTGGGGGGCCTATGTAATGTATTATATGGGGGGGCCTATGTGCTGTACTATTTTCTGAGTGGGGGGACCTATGTAATGTACTATATGGGGGGGCCTATGTGCTGTACTATTTTCTGAGTGGGGGGCCTATGTAATGTATTATATGGGGGGCCTATGTGCTGTACTATTATGTGAGTGGGGGGCCTATGTAATGTACTATATGGGGGGCCTATGTGCTGTACTATTTGAGTGGGGAGACCTATGTAATGTATTATATAGGGGGCCTATGTGCTGTACTATTATCTGTGTGGGGAGGATCCATGTGCTGTATTATAAGGGGGGCCTATGTGCTGTACTATTAACTGTGTGGGCAGGACCCATGTGCTGTATTATATGTGGGGGGGGGGGGCTATGTGCTGTACTATTATCTGTGTTGGGATGACCCATGTGCTGTATTACATGTTGGGGGACCTATGTGCTGTTCTAATCTGTGTGTGGAGGACCTATGTGCTGTAATATCTGGGGGGCGGGGGGGGGGGCGGGCTATTTGCTGTGTTATTATCTGTGTGCGACCTATGTGCATTATTATCAGGGTGGGGGATTTACGGATCAGATGTCACACACCTGCGATTTTGGCCCGATTTCACCCGATTATCGGCCCAAAGTGCCGAAATCGGATGAAATTGGCCCAAAATCGCATAGTGTATAGCTACGCCTCTCTGGTCAGGTGGCCACACCCCTTCAAAAAGACCACGCCCCTTGGTGGGCCCCTGTGAGTGCATTTCCCTGGTGGGCCATTCATGCCCCAGTCCGACACTGAAGAAACCTACTATTAAAATATGCATTTTGAGAAATGTCAGGCAAAGACAAGCTAGGGAAAAGATTAATGCACTATTAGCATCCAATTATGATTGAATACATTTTGAAATCCCATGAGGAGGTAAAGCTTTTATAAAAATGCTAATGCAGCTCTCAGAACTTCATATATATGTACCCTAAAGCAACATCTACTAAATGTGCCAGGTACTGCAATGTCTTCTTCTGAAATTAGATGTATGTAAATTAGTTTCCAACATGTTAATTGCATTGATATATGGAGAGAAACTTTCTGAGTCAGCTTAGATGTACGAGTCCCTATAGAAAAGTACTTACTAATTTCAGGAATTGTTTATGTTTGAAATACCGAAGCCATAATTATTAGGGTGACTGTGTAACTCACGCAGAGAGTATGCCGGACAGATTAGGTGAAGTATAGTATTCAAAGTATGATTAATGGTGCTGTTTGTTTATACAGTACTTGTACTTGTTCCCCACTGTGTTTTTCTAGAATGCAATGCATACCGCCCAAGTGTCTCGATTTCAGCGGGACAGTCCCGATTTTCGGGTCCTGTCCCGCTGTCCCACCCGCAGCCGGCATTGTCCCGCTGCGGGGGGTGGCAGTTGGGAGCCCCCCAAGCTGATTGAATAGCGTCTATTCGCGGCCATAAAAATGGGGTTGCGGCTAATTTGCATAAGCTGCGCCCTCATTTGCATAGGTCCCGCCCCCTTTCCGCGCGAGTGTCCCTATTCCAGCAGCCAAGAAGTTGGGAGGTATGCAATGCATTTTGCCTAGTAATCATAAATATGTTTTCTCTGTGACCCTGTTTACCCTGAAAAAGAGCATTAAGAAAAAGCAGGCTCTAGGTAATATATTTGTGCAGGTTTATAGAGCTACTGTCTTCGGAAGATTCTAAATAAATAAGTTGATTCTGATTGGTTGCTATTGGCACAAATAAGCAAATGCGAAAATGAGAAGCAATTTTGTCCTGGAATAAATCATGCTGTAATGCAGGCCTGGCCAACCTGTGGCTTTCCAGATGTTGTCAAACTACAAATCCCATCATGCCTTGCTACAGTTTTGCTATAAGGGAGTGTTAAAACTGTGGCAAGGCATGCTGGGATTTGTCGTTTCACAACATCTGGAGAGCCACAGGTTGGCCTGTCCTGCTGCAATGCATCTATTTTATTTCCCCCAAATGAAATACTGGGGAGTAGTGTGGCCAATCCCGGGATCATCGGGATCCCAGGAATTTAAGCCAAAATCAGCATGATTTCAATCCTGAGATTGGACACTCCAATCCCGGGATTTTGGGAATGGGCGGCACATGCGCAGTATTAATGCCGGGCAGCACTGAGCACTTGGTTATCAGACGCTGCCCAGCTGAGCGTCTGTACATGGCGGACGGGGAAGGATGATGTCATGCTGTGCCAACTGTCATGCTGCACAGCGCTGCAAGCCCTGCCACCCGCTTAGCCAGACCTCCTGCCGAACAAGCCCATTAGCCTTACCTCCCTTCCACCAGCCAATACAATGCTGTGGCAGTAGACAGTGACATGTGAGAGGCTGGCCAATCACATTCTTCACTTAAAAAAAAATGATCTTCTACAAAATACAATGCCATGCTACCGCCCTGTACTACGTACTGGATTTTAATCACAGATACAGCATTGTTATCTCAGAAAGCATTCCAGGTTTTGTTTTTATGAAATGGAAAGCAACATGTAATCTACTGTATCCACGTAAAGACAAAATCAATAGATGACAGGACTCAGTAGCGTGAATGCGCGGCAGCGTGGCTGGGGGAGGTGCTTTGATACATGCATAAAATGAGCTCAGTGGGAATCAACTTAGTACACAAACAAAATCATGGAAGGGTCCGTTGGCTATTAGAAGCATGCGCTTTACAGTTTAGGAAAAGCGACATCTGGTGGGCAGAAAGTAGTATTGCACATTACATTAATAACGGGACTTATAACGCAAGGACTTAGCGCGAGCTGCATGGCGCGCTACACAGTACACAACAACGATGTATGTGGAAATATCTGTAGATATAGTTATATATATAGATATACATATATATGTATATATCATTTTTTTTGTTATTATAATTATATTATACTTTTTTTCTTAGTATTTTCATTGGCCGACCCAATCCTTGGTATCCCTTGAATTCCATATTTTCATTCCCAAATCCCGGGATTCAGAAAATGACCTGGGATTGGCATCCCTACTGGGAAGCTTTTGTCTTTACACTGAAATTTATAATTAAGCAAGGATATGCCTCTTCTTTACTATAAATGTCCGCACATTTTACTTAGAGGTACACAAAGTTTATGTACACAATTCCTAAACTGCAAAAGCTTTGCAGAATAGCAAAGCGATGGCATTTCTACGGCAGTTTAGCTGCAAAGGTGGGCTTGCCATGATTTGATTTGCAGCAGCTGTGTGTGATGTCACGCAGCAGCATATTTAAGAATGCGAGAGCAGTTTAAGGGCTCACGCATGGACGTTGTGTGCGCAATTGTAGAATAGCAAAGATCACCAAACATTGAATTTCATATTCAGCAACTAAATGCCCCTTCTATCAGAACAAAAGTGAGTATAACAAATCCCAACAGTAAAATATGTCCTGCTTAAAGCGGGATGCGGTCGGCAGGCCGGCAATAAATCAGTCAATAAGTCAATCACTATTGGTTGATAGGCCATAGGTCGACACATGAAAAAAGTCAACATACCTAATGTCAACATGGTCAAAATTTCGTTACGAGGAAAGTCAACATCAAAAAGTGGAACTGGGATACATGTAGAGACACTGCGGGTTACAACACTTTGCAGGCGGCATTCTGGTACAAGGCGACACACTGAAAATCTACAGTACCTTGTTAATGACAAATTCACCCTAACAAATTGCCCCATTCCAAGTAGTGATTCTTCCATATGTATTAATTCTGTGGTGAACATAAGGGGGAAATGTAATAGGATGAGAGAATCAGAAAGTGAGAGATTTGGTAAGAAATCTCCATTTTTTTTAAAGCGGCAATCATTTACACCACAAAACAGTTTGATGTTGCAGTGTGAATGATCGCCGCTTTTAAAAACCTGGAGATTTCTTACCAAATCTCTCACTTTCTGAATCTCTCATCCTGTTATCTAAACATATAATTTTGATAAGACCTGGATGGTGATTAACAGAATGAGTCAAACAAGATGTCACTGTAATAAATTGTTATATTCCCTAAAATGAGACTGTTAGCAAGCCCTACATTAGCATACAGGGCTGAAGAATGAGAAATGACTAATGACTAACGGGAAGTTTGTTTAGTGATTAATGCGCATGAGTGGCATAGGTGATTACATATACAAACAGAGCAACCATGCACATGCCTGTCCAACACTTCAAATGACCATTAAAATAATATATAGACAATAATAGGTTTTCTATTTTCATGGAAGATGGATGGAAGTTGCAAGCAAGCAGCATAGAACTTCTGTCTGTTGAGGAGGGGCATGCAGGAGGAATCTCGGTAGAAGAGTTGCCTCCTGTATGTACCTGCGATCTCAGCACCTTAGCCTCAATGTTCCCAACAGAGGGCCAGCTGCGTAAAGGCCCATACACACTGGGCGACTTTGAGCTGAAAGCCGCTCAAAACAGCAAGTTTGAGCGGCTTTCGGCTCAAAGCCGCCCAGTGTGTATGCCCCGGCGATGAGCAGTGAGCACTGCTGCGCGCTCCTGCATCATCACCAGGAAAGCTCCCACTGATGGCACCGGGCAGGGGGAAAGCCGCTTAGTGTGTAGCCGCCCCCCCCCCCCCCAACCATGATAGCGATCATCGCTGTCGCCCAGTGTGTATGGACCTTAAGCCTCATTTTGTGCAGCTGGCCAACAGATGCAGGGGCTGCGGTGCCAGGAAGTCTGCGTGGTTTAGGCGCAGACTCTAGGCTCTCCTCTTCTAGAAAACAGGGGCGGTATCCTACCTCCACCTCCCCCACCCCCCAAAAGATAAAAATTCCATTTATAAACAAAATAAATGATATAATATGGCCATACTGTTATGGTATAAAGGGTTGATAGTGTCTAGGTTGAAAATCGATATGTCTCCACCAAATGGTCTACAAGCAAAAGGTCAACATGTGTTTTTCATGCTATTTTTAGGAAAATTTGTAGATTTCATCACATGGAAGCCAAATTAGTGTGCCGCTTCGCTTGCCATGCTTCAGGCAAGGTGCCACACTGCTCTTGGCACACTGTACCAATCGAAGTCCCCATGGATAGTAAGAATGCAAAAAAATTAGAAAAATTTATAATAAAAAAAAAAATACTCAGGTCAATCTTTTATTGTGTCAATATTGACTACATGGTGTCGATTTATGGACCGGATACTGGCGACACATAACTGAGAAGAGCACAAACACATACCCAAGTCTATTATTTGGAAAAGAGGGCATAAAGGACATGCTTTAATTACATATCACTGATATTCAAGAATTAATGGCTATAAAATGTCAGCCTCATATGAGACCATTGTGAAGGCAATGCAGCCAGTAGTGAGGTCGCCAGTCTGTGGCTACAGACTGTTCCAGTGGCGGCTCCTATCTCGGCGGAGTAGAGGAGCTGCTACAATGCCACCCCCCTCCCCTCCAGTGCATGCACTGGCCTTAGCCTCTATGGGGCTGTTTCGGGAGCAGATCAGTAGAATAGGATACGGTCCCAGGTCCAGCGCATGCTCAGTATTGTCAGCAGTAGGCACAGAACCCATTTTTTAGGGGCTGCCCCGCAGTTGTGCATAGAGAGGCATCCCAGAGGGAGGGAACACCTCCCAATGGGACTGCCTTGGTGACTGGCAGGTCGGGCTTCCAATAGGAAGTCATTGCCAGTCACAGACTGCATATGGCTTCACACAGTGGTGGATTCTACCTGGAGGGCTGCAGCCCAGCAGCCCATAGGTAAAAACTGCCACTGGTCTGTTCTATTGCCATCAACTTTCATATCTCAGACCAGGGCTGTAACAAAGCACCAGCATTACCGAGTGTGGTAAATGTCACAGTATGCAGCCCCCACACAGACATATGGAGGCTGCTATTGCTATTGCAATGCCTGGACTGTAGCAGATATCACCAATACCCCCTACATCTTGCAGATGCTTTCAGGCATACCCATCATTGTCAAGGTTGGTGATAGCAGGCCAATGTACTGATATATCAACATTGATACCATTGGATTGAAGTGCATAGTAAAACTGATATCTATTTAGTCATAAACGACGGTATATCCTGCTTAAAGCAGCAATTAGGCATAAAAACATCCAGTCTCCTCCAGCATATGTCTGCCAAGAGAGAAATCACTTGGTGCCGTTCTTCTGTTCAGGGCTGAAGGAGCCGTTTCTTGGCAACTAGCAGACAATTGGGTTACCACGGAGATGTGATAATACTGATTCCGAAAAGTATGGAAAGAAGACACTTTGGGTCCTCAGTCAGCCTTTCAAATAAATTATTTATAAAGAGACATAGATACATACAGTATAGTCAAGTGAGGTGGATTTTAAGCCAAATGTTGTCTTTCATGTACTAGGGTATTTTATAGGAGCAAGTACGGCGGAATTCTGTATAACATTTGTAAGTCTGACTAATACAACATACAGTAGGAATGTTCTTTATAGTAACACACAGCAGTTACAGTAGCTTGTACAGTATTTGTCCACTGCATAGCTAACAAAAGCATGTACTGTATCTGATCGCTTGCTATGGGGCATAAAACAAAACGTATTTGCACCTACGTTTATGAATAAGCCCTTGCTATATTGCAATGGTATAGAAATCCCAACAATCACCATTCCAATGGTCAAAATCTAGCTGGATCCCAGTAAATATTCTAACCCTGCCCATAACCTACCCCTCCAACAGCGTAACCCTAATCTATCTCCTTGCGCTGCAAGTGGGGATGGGTAGGGTTAGGAACTAAAAACGGGGGGCCAGAGTTAGACACTAAGGGGGAAGGGTTAGACTCTGTGTGTGTGTGGGGTTGGGGGGGGGGGGGGGTTAGGGTGAAGGTAGGGAGGATTTGCAGGGAGCGGGGGGGGGGGGGGGGGTAAGTATGATTACCCAGTTCCCCAGACCCTGTCGGAATTCTCAACAGTGGGATGCCTCTATTGTTTTTCTGACCGCCGTCATCCCGTCTGTTGGGCATGCATACTGAATCTGTAGGATTTCTTTTACTAAAAACATTTTATAAAACTGGCAGAACATGTGAATTTTTTTCAAAATAGCTTGTTGTGTGTTCTAGCAATACATTTAGATACTAAAAACCAGCAAACAAGACACAGGGACGGATTAAGCCATTGGGGGGCCCCCACCCACTTGTCATTACTGGCCGCAAACTGCACGGGAGAATATTACACTGTCAAAACACAGAGCAAAGGCAGTATAGACTTGGTCAATGGGTAACTGCAGGGGGGGGGGGGGGGTTAATATAAGCATAAATATATATATGTTTCAGAATGGAATAGAGAAGCGCTTCATAGTGTAAAACTGTATTTATTAAAAACACATACAGTGCTGCGGCACATAAAATCAATGTGGACTCGTACCGTTAGGGTAACCGCTGTGGGCTGGTTACCACAAGATTTTACAATGAAAGCCTCAGGCAAAACTCCAACCTCCGTCAGGACTCAGCCGGGTAACAGGACACGCTCACCGCACGGGGAGTGAGGGAAGCGCGCCGGGAACTCCAAACAGGAACGGACACGGTGGGGAAGCCGGGGCACAGGTACAGCAGACGTCACCAAACCTTTACCCTGTTACCCGGCTGAGTCCTGACGGAGGTTGGAGTTTTGCCTGAGGCTTTCATTGTAAAATCTTGTGGTAACCAGCCCACAGCGGTTACCCTAACGGTACGAGTCCACATTGATTTTATGTGCCGCAGCACTGTATGTGTTTTTAATAAATACAGTTTTACACTATGAAGCGCTTCTCTATTCCATTCTGAAACAGATTTTCCTTAACCCTACGAGTCCTGGGTTCCTTGCTGGAGAAAGCTGCAGTCCGCTATACTTTTGGACTTAGTGTCTCACAGGAATACGCTTATCCTGTCTTTCGTCTGGTTGGTGACCACATACAAGCGCAGATTCACCTCTTCTGTTGTTCAACATAAATATATATATATATATATAAAATACCACATGAAAGCCTGTGTCTGTCCCTCTGTACCTTACTCTGTAGGAGCCCTGACAGGCTCAGCGCTGCCTCTGATTAAAAACCCTCCCATGACGAGGCTGCTGCTGCTGTCCTCCACGGGCCTGAGAAGCATGTGATGAGCTCCACCAAGCAGTGCTCAGTGCAAGCCTCTCACCTCTTGTGCAAAGTCTCATGGAACTTATTCAACTCCCAGTAAGGCACTGCACACTTGTGCAGTCAGTGTACCTTGGCTTCCGATGCTCAGCACCATTAATCATTGTCACATTGGCACATAGGCGCAGCTGCAGCACCACCCCACTCCCATGCACAAAACCTTTAGCAAAAAAAAAAACAATAAAAAAAAATACATACATAGGGGGCCTCTAGAAAGAGGGTGACCCAGGGGTACTGACCTCCTGTGCCCCCCCCCCCCCCCCCTTAATCCGGAATTTACAAGACACCATGGGGCTGAATCAGAGATGACACAGAAGTGAGCCGGCTACATCAATGGGTGGTCATCTGTTTGTGACTCTGGTGAATGGTGCATTTGCAGATGCTTGATTGGTTGCCTTGTCTAAACTACCACCAGCCTATGGCAGGTGCAGCGTCTCCGTCTCAGTGTAGCCTCCTATATGATGGGATGAGTACACAATCCCTTTCACTGACACGTCCATAGGAAGGACCATCTTCCTGCGCAAACTTCTTTGTTCCAAAAAAGTGCTTTAACAATAGGGGTGGACAAGTCGGCAATGTTTTACGCTTACAGAAGCCAGGAAACAAAATGTTAAAAATTAAAATGTAATCAGGAATTGGGCTGAGTTCCCACATGAATGAGAAAGTAAGTGAAGTAGGGAGAGATTTAATTGGAACAAATATATAGACGTGTTCGCGCTGCAGCTGGTCTGAGAACTGACGGTAAAGCCACTGAATCAGTGGAGATGGAAGTAATCTGTTTTCTGCTGGTGAGCCCAGTGGAGTCTGCTACAGACCTGACATGATTACTAATACATATAGGATGTGTCTGTTTCATTGCCTTTCTGAAGAGCGAATTAGCCTGCTTTCTCTTATCTTTGCAACAGCAGAGACGTACACCCAGAGGTGGGGTGTGCTACAGAGCTCATACCGAGCGAGCAGATAAAAATACACTGTTGCCAAGTATGTTCTTATTGTGCTGTGCAGATAAACCAGGTTCTTGTTGCCTGAAACGAACAAATGCTGAGGAGTTGCAGAATGTCTTTTCTATTATCAGTCTATCTATATCCACTAATTTACAATATGTTCACCTCTCTTCCCGGCATGAGAGAGTGATTTGAAAAATAAGACATTTACAATAACATTTATTTTGAAACTCATGTTGACACCACTATGTTGACCGTTATGATGCCGACACTGATATGTTGGCATTAGAAATGTAGGAATGCTGACATTCTGCAGGGAACGGAGAGATATGGTTATGATTCAGCAGCATTATGCTGTTAGGTACTAAGCAAATGTAAGAGGAGGATACAGGTAGGCAGGAGTGTAAGGACTATTTCACACGCTCCGGCTCCTGCCAGACGGCGAAACCCCGCACGGCGAAAAGCCGTGCTGCACACCGTAGTTAATAATGGACACAATTGTGTCCATTCACACGGGACGGCCGCCCGGTTGCAGCGGATCCCACCACTGGAAGGAACGGCTGCCGGGCAGTGGCCATCCCCACCATTCTAAACTCCTGAGTGCAGCACGGCTTCTTGGCCGTGTGGGGTGTTGCCGCCCGGCAGCAGCCGGAGCGTGTGAAATAGCCGTGTACACACCAGAACAATGCAGTGAGCATCTGGCAACTGTATTGCGTGTTTTGGTGCGCACACTATGAAGCCATCATATACTCCCCCCCCCCCCCCCATTGCTTCTTTCCAACTGACTTGCAGCACTAATGGGAAGATGTGATGAACCAGTGGCAGAACTTGTGGGTGGTGAGCCCAGGTGCATATCATTTTAAAAAGCAGAAGCTGCTTGTGTGTACTATAGAAAAAGCTGCATGCAAAGGTTCTCAGTGCTACCGAGTCACACCATGGCTGTTTAATGTACAGGAGGTCTAGATGTAGGTTGATACATCTGTATGACACTTGTATATTGTCATGTGTGACAGAGTCTGTATACTGAGAACAGAACTTGTATTAAAAAAAAAGCTGCAGCTGCTTCATTGTATCAATTTGTGTACAAATTTACAGATGTCATATTAACCAGCACAGTCTTCTTGTGCATCCTAATTGCATTAAGTTGTGACTAATGCTGGGTACACACCATGATTGGGCCCTTTTCTGTCCTGGTGTGGACCGATACCGATCCAATGCACGGTCCCGCGGGTCGGTCGTTCTTCAGATCCTACCTGCTGCAGGTAGGATCTGAAGAACGACCATATTCCCGGGTGCGGGTCGCCATCGGATCGGACCCGCTCAAGGTGCACATCGTGAGCGGGTCGTGCTCCCCCGCGTCATCGTGAGCGGGTCGGAAGAAACACTAACGACCCGCTCACGATGTGCATCGTTAACGGGTCGTCCTGGTGTGTACCCCACATAAAGCTGGCCATACATCAGGACAACCTGCATACGACCTGATCACATGCAGGTCGGGGAGCTTAAAAGCACATACAATCGCTTGTTCGACCATAATGAGAGCCGGCAGATGAGACGGGCAGCACGTCTCAAGACCCGCCGGAGTGCGAATCGTGCAATTGTGTACACACAATCCGTCGATTGAACAGTTGGCTCCAATCTCGTTCTAATGTATGGGGGCCTTAAGATGCATTTTCAGCAAAAAAGGATGCTAGAAGATTCTCATATCTCCTGGTGTTCCAAGAGGGGTTGCTTGGAACAAATGCAGCAAATATTTAAGAGGATATATCTGTATGGATTACCTTAAATAGTCTAACAGCCAAAATGGGTTTGAATTGGTTTATGTAGGTGGGAAAACAAAGAGGAGTTCAAGACAAAAGTTTCAAAAGGGACATCGTTGGGTCAGTACGCAGGAGAGATCATTATGGGAGAGGAGTCTAGCTTGGCATCTTGCTTGTACAGGTACACCACCAATTTTCCGGCAACCGTTGGTCCGGAACCTCTTTTAATCCGGACAATTTTGATTTGTCCGGAATAAAGGAGTTTAGGGACCTCTTTTAATCCGGACAAAGCAAAATTGTCCAAATTAAAAGAGGTTGATGAACTCTTTTAATCCGGAACACTTTCTGCGCATGGGCGTAACACACAATAGGCGCAAGTGTCAGTGAGTACACAGGGCCGGCGCTACCACTAGGCAGCTTTAGGCTGCTGCCTAGGGCGCTGGCCACTGGAGGGCGCTCTTTATTTATTGAGCATTTAAATGTAGCAGTGCCGTGGGTCCCTTGAGCGGCCGCTACTTTTCTCTCATCACCTTAAAAAAATACATTTCCGCGGATGAAGGAGGTTGGAGGGGGAGAGCATCTGAGCGCTAAGTGCATAATTATATCAATCAGGCAGCAGCCGCCCGGCGCCCATCCACTCGTCATCCCTTACCAGGTGCCCACGCCCCTCAGAGTCAGCGTCGAACATCGGCGCTGCGGAGCAGGAAGCTGCAGAACCAACAGGGAGCAGTGCCCCTTCCCTGGCAGCAGCGGTGTGTCACCCCGGCCAGCTCAGCTGTATCATGAGCCAGTAGAAGCGGCGGGGAGCAGTTACCCCCCCACACGACCACGGTAAGATGCTCATTTGATGTGGGGGTGTGGTATTCGTAGTACTGGCTGCCTGGGGGAGGGGGTTTATTTGTATGTATGTATGTATGTGTGTGTATGTATGTATGTATGTATGTATATGTGTATGTATGTATGTATGTGTGTGTATGTATGTATGTATGTATGTATGTATGTGTGTGTGTATGTATGTATGTATGTATGTATATGTGTGTGTATGTATGTATGTATGTATGTATATGTGTGTGTATGTGTGTGTGTGTGTATGTATGTATGTATGTATGTATGTATATGTGTGTGTATGTATGTATATGTGTGTGTATGTATGAATGTATGAATGACAGGCATATGTAGCATGGGTGTATGTGTGTATGTATTGAGGCAGTAGATGGATGAAAGAGGCAGTGTATGGCTGTGTGTATACATATGGCTGTTTAATAAATCTTCACATGACTTACCAGGAAAGGGGTAATATGGGGAGGAGGGGTTGGGGGCGTTGGCAGACATTTTGCCTAGGGTGCCAATAACCCTTGCACCGGCCCTGTGAGTACAGCTTCCGCGGACACTGCAGGTGACACAGGAAGCATCATGGTGTCTGAGGTCAAAGCAAGTACCGCACATACTGTAGGCGGAACACACAGCATGAGCAAGTGCCACTGGGTACAGCTTCCAAGGATCCCGCAGGTTACACAGCAGGCAGCAGTGGGGCTGATATGGCGTCCAACGTCCCAGCAAGTACCGCACATGGGCGGAAGACACAGCATAAACAAATACCACTGGGTAAAGCTTCCAAGGACACTGCAAGTGACACAGCAGGCAGCAGTGGGGGTGATACAGCATCCAAGGTCCCAGCAAGACTTTCATTCATACTGCACTTACTGTTAATGTTTGTTCAAAATGTACCTGATACCTGTTTTGCTTATACAGCATGTAGTACACTGTAATAAACAGTTTTGCATACACTACTGTGTTTATTCATTCATTAATATTATGCTGTAGCATATATTTGACTATTTATTGCTTTAGAAATGTACTGCAGGTGCAAAATTAGTAAAAATTAGAAATCCTTCGTTAATCCGGCAAAATCGATAATCCGGCACGGCACTGGAACCGATGATGCCGGAAAGTCGGTGGTGTACCTGTAGTTGTCTACCATATGAGGGCTTGTATTGTGTTCATACCCATTTCAAATTATTTTAGTGTCAAGTAAATGTATGAAAGGGCTTTTGGTAGAGTTTTCCTGCAGGAGCACAGTGAGCAGGAAGCAATCACCATGTGGATTCATTTAGGTGGAGTGTCATGTGAGTGTAGTGGGCATGTAGGTAGACCTCCAGGCTCATTCGGCGTGTGGGGGTGGAGACGTTTGTTCCTGACGGATCTTTTGGACCCAGTATGGAGTTGGTGGAAATAAATTCTAATGACAATGGCTGTGACCTGAAAAAACATAAAATAAAACATACTGTACACTCTACCCAACATCAGTCTCATTGTACAGGCCTAAATGAATGAACAAAGTCATCGCTGGCCTAGCCCCCAAAACTGTCTCTATCCCCTGGTGACCATATACGGAAAGAGCAGATTGAACCACTGTTATGACTGTGAATAATATACATGTTCCAACAGCTATTCCAGCACTTGTCTCTATAATTATTGATTCATTAATGGTAATTTAAGCTAATTAAGTAGGGCAATCAAAAAAATTACATTGTAATGGTAATTATGGCAGGTTAATGAAAAGAGCTATATATTAAATTGCTTGTAATTACTCGTAATGTCAGGAGTGAGCTTCTTGAACTGATTCCAAAAATGTCAAAGGACAGTCTAGATCAGTGGTAGCCAACCCTAGCCCTCGAGAGCTACCAACAGTTCACATTTTCCAGACAACCTAGCTGCTGCACAGCTGCACTCATTAATAACTGACACATTTTAAAAGATACACAGATGGAGCTAATTAGCTCACTTGTGATTCTGTGAGGAGACCTGCAAAACATGCACTGTTGGTAGCTCTCGAGGACTAGGGTTGGCTACCCCAGGTCTAGATCATGCATGTCCAAACTGTGCCCCCCCAGCTGTTGTGAAACTACACATCCCAGCATGCATTGCCATAGTTTTAACATTCCCTAATAACAAAACTGTGGCAAGGCATGATGGGACTTGTAGTTTCACAACAGCTGGAGGACCATAGTTTGGACATGCCTGGTCTAGATCTTGTAGCACTAACTATGCCCTGGTACATTAATAACCATAACTAGGAATATTTACCATAGGGAAAAAACAAAAAGCCATATGACCTGCAAATCTGGACTTTTTCCAAACAATAGGGCCTCACCCTATACATGACGGGGGGCCCTGCCAGTGCCGGCCATGCTACGATTGGCAGTAACTGCTACCGCTCCAGGACCCTACTACAGAGACAGCGGACGATCATACTGATGCTTTTAATAAATACATTCGCACTTAGGGCCTGCACATGCATAGACCCCACCACTGGAAATGGGGTCGAATTTGGCCTTGACCAACTCAACCTGAATTAGACCCAAAGTTAACTTGCCACCAATCTTTATAGATCTGTGCATATGTGAACTAGCCTATTCTGTAGCTCAATAAATAGGAATGTTAGTTGTCACAAATGGAAACATAGTATCAAGGTTCTAGAATAGGACAAGGATCAGACTGGTGTGGTGCTGTAGCAGCGCGCAACACGTAACCATATCCCATTAATGCAGTGGTTCCCAAACTGTGTGCCTAGGCTCCCTGGGGTGCCTCAGGACACTTGCAGGGGTGCCTTGGGTTGGTGGACCAGGATCAATTCATATTATTTATGGTCAATGTACCAGGCAAAACCAGTGCTGGTGGCTCCCTCACCAGATAACTGTGACATATAAACACAATGCACTTAATTTAATTTTTTTTTTCTGAATTTCTCGATAAGAAGCATTTGGCCTAGGGGTGCCTTGAAAATATTTTGATGCTCTAGGCCTAGAGCACCGTGATTCAAAAAAGTTTGTGAACCCCTGCATTAATGGCTTGATGCTGACAATGGCTTTAAACAACAGAGGGAGCAAACTACACTTGGAGCTGGATTAAGGGACACTGGCCTGAGGCTTATACTGACAAGGTGAGGAGCTGTGACCAGTGTAGTATAGGTGTGGCCAGAGACATGTGGGTGCGACCAGTGTTGTGTGGGTGTGGCCAGAGCCAGGTTGGCATGTATACCCTTACACTATCAGCCCCAATGTCTACCTCAATACATAAAAATAGATCAAATGCATAGTTTTGTGAGAAAACTAGATAAACAATTTTAATACCTATGATGATGATGGGACTATTTTTATGTGGCCCCATCTGCCTTATTGTTAATCTGGCTATGATGACATGAGAATGCCCAATGGTGATATCTAAATTTCAAGTTTATTATTGGGTAGTACTGAGCAAGCGTAACCTGACAGACCAGGTATAGGGTATCTATGGCCCTCCAGTTGTTGTTAAACTACACATCCCAGCATGCCCTGCAATGGTTTGGTATATAGCCATGTTAAACTGTTGCAGGGCATGCTGGGATGTGTAGTTCAACAACAGCTGGAGGGCCAATGCTGTCCCATCCCTGCTATAGACGCTGCATCATAAGAGAACAGAATACAAAAAGAAAGTCACTCTGGTACTACAAGGATTTGGCAGTTGTTAGAAGCAGTGGTCATATCTCCCAACCATCACTGTACACATCCATGCAGGGGTGGCCAAACCTGTCCTCAAGGTCTACCAACAGTTCAGATTTTTCAGACAACCTATAGTAGGAATGAATGCATGTTTGAAAATGTGATATATCACACCAGCCAAAATTCCCGGGAACAACCTGGGTCTAGTGCTGGTGTGAAAGAGTCCCGATGCCCTGGGATTTCAACCCTGCTAGCTACCAGGTTTGCTCCCGTGACCTTCCTGGGGCACTGGCTTGCAGGGACAGATTAAGGACTAAAAGTGGCCCTGGAAAATATCTGGAAGTGACCTCATATGAGCGGCAACAAATCAATAATAGACATAGACTGATATTTACTGTATACAGAGGAGGAGGAGGCGGGGCAGTGGCCAGCAATGGGGAGAGAGAAGAACAGCGGGCAGGAGGGGCCGCATCCAGCAGCGGGGTACTTTGTGGTGTTATTGCTGATACATGGGAACGGCTGGGGACTGACTTGAGGACAGGGCCGGTGCTTGGGTGTTCGGTGCCCTCCTGCGAACTTTAACAGAAAGGGAATTGGTGACCACCCCTCTCCCCACCATAGCCATAACAAGGAGAATGCGTGCCTTAAAATGTAGGGGTGTGGCTTCATGAGGAAGGGCGTGGCCACATAACAGTACCAATAACACCATAAAGCCCATTACACAGTATGCCTACGAGTAATGCCTATTACACATTGTGGCACACACATTCCCTTTACAGAATATGCTGCACACTTTCATTCCCATTTGACATTATGCCACACATAATGCTATGCGTAATGTCCCATGTACTCCTGCTTATACACATATGCCCTAGTAGTGCATATTACTGGATGTGGCCCCGCCTCCTCCCGGCCGCTGCTGTTCTCCTGGAGAACAGCGGTCAGGAGGAGGCAGGGCCACATCCAGTAACAGGGCACTGTGTGCAGCACTGCCACTGATCGGACGTTCGTATTTTTATTTTATACATGGACCACCATGGAGAGGACTCGAGGAGGAGGCGGGGCAGCACACAGCAGCACCTCTGGGAGAGAGGAGAACATTGGGCGGCAGGTGGGGACACTCCAGTAATTAAACTCTGCAGCCAGTAACAGTCGGAGGAGGCATGGCCACATGGGGACTGGGTTGACAGTGATGCCACCTGCCGCTGAGGTGAGCTATGTGTTTGTGTAGTTGTTAGTTGTGTGCGCATGCGCATCTTTCGGCCTCAATTGGGTCGACCTCCCAGGAAACTTCCCGGTGAATATAATGGCAAATCAGCCCCTGCTGGCTGGTATGAAAAGTGCACGGACATGTCACTTCTTTCTGCGTTGCCTCTGCTGATGCTGATTGGCTATGCGGGGCAACTTTCTGTTGTTATGGTTTCTCAGAGACACTCATAAAGCTACAGGAAGACACTGTGCAGGCTCTGTGGCACAACAGACCCCAGCAGTGCTATGTAACCCCTGCAAGCCTAAAAACCAAGAATGTCTTGGAAATATGATGAGGTGAGGGAGCTTCTTAACATTAGAGGGGAAGAGGAGATCCGGCTCCAGATTACAGTCACTGTTAAGGATGCCCAGATATACCAGAACATTGCAAAGATCCTGGCATTGTGGGGTATCTCCCTCTCCTCTTCTCCCCTCCCTCTCTCTCTAATGAACTCATCTTAAAGGCTATTTCTAATGACATTCTCATAGAAATGCAGGGTCATCCTGGGTTCAGTATGAAAGGTGCTGATCCGGGATGTCCCTGCTTCAAAAGCATGTATAAACAGGGCCCAACCCGGGAATGTCCCTGCATGTCCTTGGAATTTAATTCCTGGGTTGGTCCCTGCATTTCTGGTGTGAAAGGGGTATTAGTAAAGACTACAGCCGTGCACCAGTTAGGTGATTCTGGAAAACATGGACCGTTTGAGCATTTGCGACACATCCCAACACATCTCAATGATACTAATCGCCTATGTACTAACACACGGGTGTCAAACACAAGGCCCGCGGGCCAAATCTGGCCCGCCAGACCTCGTCATGTGGCCCGCACGAGGAGATAGCATGCAGGGGCAGTGTGTCCCAGGTCCTGCCTAGGCCACCTCCTCTCACCCACCCTGCGCGCACTCGCTCGCTCGCCGGAGCTGCAGGGTTGGTTGCTGGGACTGGGACGTCACGCAGCTGGCGATCCGTACTGGACTGCTGGTAGTAGCGGTAACCGTGTGTGCGAGGCGGCTGACTGAAATAGGTTAGTAGTGTATAGCTCGGGCTGGTAGCTGTACGTGGGGATCTCTGTCACTGAGGGTGACATTTACACACCAGGCCATGCTCTCCTCTAGTCACTGAGTGTCTATCTTGCTAGCCCACATTAAAATGTCTTTCCCAAAATGGTGTCACCTCCTCTAGCATCCATTAGGCAGCTCTTTACCTTCTGTCCCTGTCTACCACTGAACCCTGCACCTCAATATAATTAGTACTGGGTGTGGAATTAAATTTCTGCAGCATAGCTCTGTGTTTGATGGCCCACCATTTTTGTTATCGCATTATTGTTATATACATGTCCTGTTTCATACTGCTTTAAAGTACACCTTGTAAAAGTTTTCTGTCATTTGTACTTTTTGGGGGACCGGCCCTTTGAGGGTGACCAACAGAGCCGGCCTTAGGCATAGGCAAACTAGGCAATTGCCTAGGGCATTTGGAATGCCTAGGGGCATCAGCAGCTTCTGCTGATTAAAATGATATGCAGCATGCCTATATTCTGTGTGTGAGTATCTGCATATGAAATAGTGTATTCATGGAAATCACTGTAACATAGCATTCCGTATGCAGGTACAGCCATAGTCGCACACAGAATATAGGCATGCCACATATCATTTTAATCAACGGAAGCTCCTTGTGTGTCCTGGCCATAACAATGCAAATAAGACAAATTTTCAGCAAAAAATGCACCCAAAGTTAGCAGAACTGGCCAGGAGCTGCATGGCCTATTGAGGCAAGATGTATTATTATTTATTTATTATTATTTATTAACAGTTTCTTATATAGCGCACACAGATTCCGCAGCGCTTTACAGAGCATAGTTATGAGCAAATACACATACCAAATGACAGTACAAGACAGTTTAGGACAAGTACATGGTTAATACGGATAGTTGCATCAGGGGACAGGACACTGAAGCAATCATCAGGGTGGCAGTGGTTTATATATTCTAAGAAAGGCACATGAGGAGAGAGGGCCCTGCTCGTGAGAGCTTACATTCTAAAGTGGAGGGTTAGACAGACAGGGGTGACACAGAAGGGGAAGAAGTGAGCATAAGCAGTAGGTTAGGATGAGAGATGGACAGGTTTTATGCAGGATGAGGAAACATCTGTATCCAAGCCGAGGCAGAGGTCACAGTGTTAGCGGCTGTGCGAGTGCTGTCTGCAGGTGGGTTGGTTGTGCAATAGTGTTCGGTATATGTGTAAGGAGCATTATGTGTGTCATGTATAAATGCATTAATAATGTGCGACAAATGTGTAACAGGCATTATGTGTGTCATGTGTATAAGGGCATTGATAATATGCAACATATGTGTAATGGGCATTAAGGGGGACATTTACCAAAATGGATTCGTAGAAAAAAGGTGTATTCGTAGGGAGAAATACACCTTTTTTTTACGAATTTGTATTTTCGGGATTTACAATCCCAAAAATACAACAATTCGTAGTCCTAAAGATGGAACATTCGTATTTGTAGTTACAAATACGAATGCCCTACACCATCGATAGGATACGACAGAAATCACCATTCAAAAGAATGGTGGTTTCTGATTTACTAAGCAGCCGTACTGACAATACGGCTGCTTAGTGGTGTGAAACACCCACGCAAATACGACAGGAAAATAGAACACCATTTTCCTGTTCTATTTGCGTTTTAGCCTGCACGGATCAGTCAGATCCGTGCAGGCTACAGTGTAAAAAAATAGAAAAATAAATAAATAAAAAAAAAACCGGCGTGGGGTCCCCCCCACAGCCGAAACCAGCACCAGGCTAAAGGAGCCGGGGCCGGTAATTAAAAATCAGGGAACCCGACAAATAGGGGTTCCCCGATTTTTAACAACCAGCCCCAGGCTCCAGGTCCGGGGCTGGTTCCCAAAATACGGGGGACAAAATGAGTAGGGGTCCCCCGTATTTTAAGAACCAGCCCCAGGCACAACCAGCCGGCAGGGTAATGTCACAGCCGGGGGACACTTATAATATAAGGTCCCGCGGACAAAACATTAACCCCCTGACCGGTCAGCCTGGCCAGGGGCCCTGGGGGAGTGGGGACCCCCCCAATGAAGGGGTCCCCCCCCTCCAGGACTTACCTGACCAGGCTGAAGCCTGGTGCTGTCCCCGATGCCCCTGGGCGGTGGGCATCGGGCTGATTATGTTGTAAAAAATAGATAAACCATTGGTTTTTACTGTGGCACTACAAGTGCCAGCAAGCCTCCCCAGCAAGCTGGGACTTGGAGAACCACAAGTCCCAGCCTGCTGGGCATTAAAGGGCCCGCTGGCACTTGTAGTTCTACAGTTAAAAAAATAGTGCACAAAACACACTGATACACTTTTAAAATAAAACTTTATTACACACAAAGCCCACACATACTAATACTTACCTATCTTCTTCCCATAGGTCGCCCTGGTCCTGTGTCGGCGTCTTCTGGTCCTGTGTCGTCTTCTTCCTCCATGTCGACCGTCGCTGTCGCCGTCCGGATCCGACGAAATCCATTTGGGAAGCTGTGGAAGGAAACCATACTCACCTGTCCCAGCGCGACGTAGTCCAGGTAAGGGTCTTTGCAAAAAAACAAAACGAACACCCCGAAACCAGACCGGACTGACGGAGACGCACGTGTGTTTACATCGTGCGGCTCCGCCTCCCGAATGCCGCTATTGGCCGCCTTGCGGCCTAGCGGCCAATCAGGAGCCGCTAGGCCGCAAGGCGGCCAATAGCGGCATTCGGGAGGCGGAGCCGCACGATGTAAACAAACACACGTGCGTCTCCGTCAGTCCGGTCTGGTTTCGGGGTGTTCGTTTTGTTTTTTTGCAAAGACCCTTACCTGGACTACGTCGCGCTGGGACAGGTGAGTATGGTTTCCTTCCACAGCTTCCCAAATGGATTTCGTCGGATCCGGACGGCGACAGCGACGGTCGACATGGAGGAAGAAGACGACACAGGACCAGAAGACGCCGACACAGGACCAGGGCGACCTATGGGAAGAAGATAGGTAAGTAGTAGTATGTGTGGGCTTTGTGTGTAATAAAGTTTTATTTTAAAAGTGTATCAGTGTGTTTTGTGCACTATTTTTTTAACTGTAGAACTACAAGTGCCAGCGGGCCCTTTAATGCCCAGCAGGCTGGGACTTGTGGTTCTCCAAGTCCCAGCTTGCTGGGGAGGCTTGCTGGCACTTGTAGTGCCACAGTAAAAAAACAATGGTTTATCTATTTTTTACAACATAATCAGCCCGATGCCCACCGCCCAGGGGCATCGGGGACAGCACCAGGCTTCAGCCTGGTCAGGTAAGTCCTGGAGGGGGGGGACCCCTTCATTGGGGGGGTCCCCACTCCCCCAGGGCCCCTGGCCAGGCTGACTGGTCGGTAGGGAGAATGTTTTGGCCACGGGACCTTATATTATAAGTGTCCCCCGGCTGTGACATTACCCTGCCGGCTGGTTGTGCCTGGGGCTGGTTCTTAAAATACGGGGGACCCCTACTCATTTTGTCCCCCGTATTTTGGGAACCAGCCCCGGACCTGGAGCCTGGGGCTGGTTGTTAAAAATCGGGGAACCCCTATTTGTCGGGTTCCCTGATTTTTAATTACCGGCCCCGGCTCCTTCAGCCTGGTGCTGGTTATGGCTGTGGGGGGGACCCCACGCCGTTTTTTTTTTTTTATTTATTTATTTTTCTATTTTTTTTACACACCGCAGCCTGCACGGATCTGACTTGATCCGTGCAGACTGCTAGAAATAATTCGTATTAGCAGCCGTATATACGGCCGCTAATACGAATCATTACACCATCGGAGGGTTACAAAGCAGTCGTATCTGACTGCTTTGTAAATCCCCCTCCGGAACACGACTTTGCATACGACTTAAACAGTCGTATGCAGTCGTAGGGAAACAACCAATACGAAAAACTAGGTTTTTCATATTGGTAAATTTCCCCCTATGTGTGTCATGAGTATAAGGGCATTAATAATGTGCAACATATGTGTAAGGGGCATTATGTGTGTCATTATGTGTATGAAGGGCATTAATAAAGGTTGGCATAATGTGTAAGGGGCATTATGGTTATAAGCACATTAATAATGTGTGTCATGTGTAAGGGGCATTACTGTGTGGTATTATCAGGGGTGCCGACAGAAAGGGGTAGGGGGTACAAATTACCCAGGCCAAAGTCTGATGGAAGGGCCCAGTGGGGGCCCCGGGCCCCCTCCCCTTAAGTGACAGCAGCAGCTGCAGCTCTTCTCCTCTGCCCAGCACACACTGCTTTGTGCTGGGTTGCAGTGTGGCCATGGAGGTGCTTAAAATACAATATTTTCTCAGGATTTTTTTCTAAGGGTATAATGTGAATAATGTGAGGAGTAATGTACATAAGGTAAAGTGGTACTATTGTGTGATGTAACGTGAATAAGGGACACCATCGCATGATATAATGTGAATAAAGTGACACTACTGTGTGGCATAATTTGAATTGGGGGTACTATTGGGTGGCCATGCCCCTTCCCAGCAAGAACACACCCCTGTTTGGGCTGCACACCGAATGTGTGCACTGTTTCTATTTAAAATATTGCGGGTAGGAGCACCAAAATGATGACTGCTATGATGAGGGTTGATGGTGCTGGGAAAGGGGAGCAGCGTCAGAGGTGGAATTAGTGGCGATGCAAGGGGGCACCAGCCAAAATCTTGCCTAGGGCGTCATTTAGGCTAGGGCCGGCTCTGGTGACCAAACTGCTGATGCGGCCCCCGATGAATTTGAGTTTGACACCCCTGTACTAACATATGCAATCACTAAACAAAACATGCCACTGGAATAAATTGATAAATGGGACTCTAATTATACTGTTGTATGCCAGTTCACTTCAACCAATAACTAAATTGCCATAAATATAAATAAAACTACAGTAAATCAGAGAACAATTAAACTATATCAGTAGACTAAATACTAAACAATAAAAAGCAAAATGCAAAAAAATTCTTAAGAGAAAGGAAGAAAACAAAAGAGACTATAAACTTTGGGGAATATGGATATGTTTTTTCATAGAAAGAAATAGCAATTTTTGCTATGTATTTAAAACATAAATGGGCCATACACAAAGATGTAATATACTACTGTAGACACAGTAGACAAAAATATACATTATCTTCTACAGAATAGTAGAAAAGTGGGTACTTGTTTCCTAGCACGGTGCCCGTCGTGGTAGATTGCATACCTTAAGTTAAGGTAACTTAAGGTATGCGATGGACGCGATTTTCTGTCAATTAAGTGTTTTAATTGCCAGCAAGGACAAAATCGCGTTGATCGCGTCTATCTATCTATTTACATAGGGCTCAATGTTAAATTAGCTTTCAATGATAAAATTGCGTTGATCGCGACCATCGCATGCCATTATAATGGCATGCGATCGACGCGATCAACGCGATTTTACATAGGTAACAATGGAAAATGGCCCAATGGGCCCAATTTTTGATTGTATATGCACTGTCATGGGTTTTAAGTATGTGAAGTGTCCCCCCATTGTTAACACCACCCCACTATTGACGCCGAAGCGTGGCGAGCACAGTGAGCCCGTGAGGGGCGGCGGTACGCGTCCTCCGACCTTTTCATACCCCCACTATCCACGTTGGTGTGGAGTTGATTTTATAAAGTGTGGCGAGCGCAGACAGCCACCGTGCCCGAAGCGTGGCGAGCGCAGCGAGCCCCTCGAGGGGACGCGTGTACCTGTGAAGTTCTGCGCGTCCCCTCGTGGGGCTCGCTGCGCTCGCCACGCTTCGGGCACTTTATAAAATCGACGCCATGCCGACGTGGATAGTGGAGGTATAAAAAGGTCAGAGGACGCGTACCGCCGCCCCTCGCAGGCTCGCTGCACTCGTCACGCTTCGGGTTGGCAACAATAGTGGGGTGGCGTTAACAATGGGGGACATTTCACCCATGAGGGGGGGTATGCAATTAAAATTGGGGTTTCGGGGGCTTTTTACATCGGGAACCAATGTAAAAATGGGTCTCAGGGACAATTTTACATTGATTCCAATGTAAAAATTGCGTCGATCGCGTCGATTTGGTTGCATGCAATGCGATCAACGCGATTTTTTTAGGTCCTGATGCTTAAGATAAAAATCGCTGGCACCGTGCTAGGAAACAAGTACCGAAAAGGGTTACTTGACGTTTAAATTTAAAGTAGATAAGTCAATGGATTCAGGTAATATACATCTGATACCACTTTCACATCGCCGACACGTTTTAAAAACCGGTATTTAAAACGGTAATTAAAACGGGTCAGAGCCTTAACATTGCCGCAGATTACCGTTTTAAATACCGGTTTATACCCCTTTCACATCGCACTTTTAAAACGGTAAATTGCCGTTTTTTTTTTCCCTTTTTTAAAACGTTTAAGCCTGCACTGTGAATGCATAGCATTGTACACATTCACATTGCACAAAAAACGGCAAGGAACCGGGTAGGACTCTGCTTTTTACACGGTTCGAAATGCCAGTTAACTTTAAACGGTAAATCGGCTGTGGTGCATTCACAGTGCAGGCTTAAACGTTTTAAAAAGGGAAAAAAACGGCAATTTACCGTTTTAAAAGTGCGATGTGAAAGGGGTATAAAGGTGCCCATACCCGGTGCAATTGCACCGTGCAATGCGATGCGCGCTCCTGCGGGCATTTCAATGCACAGTACAAAAAAAGTATGTGCTGCACATACTTTTTGTACTGTCTTCTAATCGCATCGCACGAAAATTGCAAGCAATTTGATCGCGTATGATCCAATGCGATATAGTTCAAAACGCTCGGAAAAAATGTCACCGTGTATGGGCACCTTAAGACTATTTAAAGCAACTACGACTAGTGCATGCAATGTAATTAGCCACACTTTCTAATCAATGGGTACTGAAAGGTTAAAGTTTTGGAGAGTGGCAAATGTGGTTTCAATACACAGTAAGGGCACTACAAAGGGCAAAGGGTAACATCATTAGTAGAAAAATGATTGGGATCACTTCAAAATGAAATTGCTTAGAATTCAACAAAGGACAAAACACAAAGTGGCATTAGCTCTGCTGGGTGACTAGTGGTATGTTAGTACGCTTTAACTAAGTGATCGATCAAGGCGGATTAGTGGCTGTAGCTTACGTGGTCATAATATCTCTATAATCCAGGACAACTATGACTTACACAGGTTCTGATTGGCTAAATTTACACCTGTATTTCACCTGGTTTAATTTATCTACAGAAGCTGTGCAAATTGGTAGTGGGTAGACAATGTCTAGGTGGACCACTAATGGTCAACAGTGGCTAGGTCCACACCTAACAATGGTCGACATTCCCAAGGTCGACATTGACATAAATTCGCCACAAATTTATGGTCGACATAGAGAAGGGTCGTGAGTTTTTCATGTGTTTTTTATTAAATGTTATTCATGCTTTACTATCCAAGTGGGCATAGAGTGGGAATAAAATAGTGTGCCAAGCGCAGCGAGGCGCCGTGCCCGAAGCGACCTTATTCAAGTCAACCATGTCTATGCCGGCATTAAGCTTTTGTCAATGTCAACCTTGGGTATGTCAACCATTTCAAGGTGTCGACCTAGTCACTGTTGACCACTGTCTACCATTTATACCATAACCTGTAAATCAAAGTTGTCTATATTAAAGGGATATTATTATTAGAACAGGACACAACAGTGTAAACTTATATAAAGGGATGCTAACCAACAGGGTACCTCTGCAATCAGTCCTGTTATCCAATGAAAGGGGTGTTATACACGATCTTGGGGAGAATAAATACTGGCATGACAAGAAGGACTATCAATTCAGGGCGGCATGCCCTAGGGCAGATATTACACAGAGCAAAGGCAGAACTGCCATTGGTGCAGCAGGTGCATTGGGGCCCCTGAGGACTTAGGGGCCCATTACTGCCACCCACTCCTGTGTGGCATATTGGGAACTGGATGAGGGGGGCCCAAATTATATTTTTGCACCTGGGCCAACCGCTCACAAGTTCTGCCACTGATGCAGGGGGCATTTGGCCTTCTTTTTCCATTCCGCTATTTGTATAGAAGAGATGTGGGGACTGGGGAAAGGCCATGGTTGGTTGGGATGGCTACGGACGGAGTTTGTGGGCAGCTGTTATCCCTCTAGGATGCATTAGATGCACTTAGTACTGTATCACTACAATGATATCACAGCATGTGGGTTTTCTTCCTGTGTCAGGCCTTATGCCATTTATCAGGAGCATAAAATCACATTACACATAATTATTGTTTTATGGTTTGATCCTCTTTAGTACGGCCATTAATCAGCTAATCTTACTATGAGAAAGCAGCCTGGTCTATGAATGAACGAACAATAAAATAAGCTTAGCTGGAAGTCATTCAAGAATTACAGTATCCATGTGCCTGGTCCGCCGACGTGTTGCGGGAATTAGATTTTGCAGCCAGAATACATTCACAGTAACATTCACTTGGACATACATCAGCCGCCGTGTGCAGGCAAAGGAAATGAGCGCAATAGCTGTATAGACCTGGGATAGTGCTGATGTAAATGCAGGGGTTGCTTACTGGCCCTTATGTTACCATAATACCACGCTTTATTGTTATGTATCTGTCAGCATAAGAAACATATGACCTAAATTATTGAATTTGCTTATTTCTTGTGATACATGGAGGAGTTACGATTGAGTTATTTATTATATGAAGGTTGGGGGGGGGGGGCAGAGAAGAGAGAGCTGTGGTTGGGTTAGTCAAACATACAGTACTGTTAACATTTCATATCTAAATATCATGACACCCTTATAGACACCATTCTCCAGATCTATCCAGGCCGTGTCCAATCACACTCATTTCTGAAAATATGAATGTGAATGGGTGGAGAGTATGGGCAAAGCCTTCTGGGTATGCTCGCTACCTTATATCATACCTCATAACATCTAAAACATGTGGTTAAAAACTTCTAAACATGTGAGAATGGAACATGGCTATAATGTGACAGCCAAAAAGTTGCACAACATTGCAGCGTCCTGTTAGGAGGGCGCCCACGTCACAGTGTCTATTTCCAGTGATTGGCTCCCTCCCTACCTTCACTAAAAACACAATATTAATACTGAAGCATTCAAAGTGCATCCAACAGTGGGCAATATCTCCCTACTTGAAAATAATGGACTCAAAACATTTCTCATAAGATCATCAGTTTTGTTTGAGAACCTCAACATGTACAATATTGCTACATTTTGATGTCCCCTCAGGACTGGGTGCTTTGTGTCATTAAGCCCTGCCCCTATCACGCCATAATCCTTTGCATCGAGGGTCTAGGAACAAGGGGAGGAGCCAAAATTCTGATGAAATAACATCATATTGTCCCTGCCCCCTTGACGCTTGACTCGTGGCCTTGCACTCCCTATCCCAGACATTTCACTAGGGATGTGGGAGATCCACCCACATTTCTGAGAGACCTGGGGACTACCTGAAAAACCTGCGGTCTCCCTGTCGTACCAGTATGACATAAGCATGCTCTGTTCCGGCGAGGCCACGCCTGCATATCTGATGTGGCACTGACCACTTGCAAACCTGTTACTCAGCGCCCACATCGCTCTATGGCCCCCCTTTCCTACAGATCAGTCTCATTTCCATCCATCTTTTTCTTGCCTACTATATTTTCCCTAAGTAACCACTGAATCATTAGGAAAGACTAATAAGCTGTTTAGGGCAAAATCGGATCAAATACATCTGGTATACAAAGGTATCGGGAGAAACCAATACGAATCCTGTAGTAGAAGAACAATACCTAGCAATGTATATGAGCCACATCCATTTTAAAACTGCTCCTCTTTGACTTAAATGTCAAAATGGTTTTAGCGCATCACATCATTTCTCTGTGTAAAATGAATTTCTCGTCTCACTGTGTGAATAGCAGCTTAACAGCAGGAGTGGGGGCTGAGACGTACATCCCGGATGCCGAGGCTAGGGAGCTGCTCTAAGCAGACTCTTATCAAGGACTGAGATACAAAAAAAGAATAGAGCGACGGACGTATAAAATATCACAGTAACTGCTACATACAGTGGGGCAGATGTATTAAGTCTGGTGAAGCGATAAAAGTGGCACCAGCCAATCAGCTGTGTTTGAAAAATGATGGTTAGGAGTTGATTGGTGGGTGCATTATGACCTTCCACTTTACCTGTATTCTACTGTATTCAATACAAAATTCTTTTACTTACACACAAAGCCATAAACCAAACTACACCAACATACATATCTTCTCTTATCTCAAAATATCATCCAACACGACCTCTACGCTCCTCCCAAGATCTGCGTCTCTCATCCACACTCATTACTCGCTCCCATTCCCGACTGCAGGACTTTCTTCGGGCTGCACCCACTCTGTGGAATGCCCTCCCAAGCACAATAAGACTCTCCTCCAGTCTCCAAACCTATAAACGTTCCCTAAAAACTCATCTCTTCAGGCAAGCTTATCAAATTCCAGAACCAGTCATAGAACCTTGCGTTCTAGTGGAATCGATGCAATAAAGAATACAGTATCTATCCTTATGTATCAATGCCTATTTCCCTATAGATTGTAAGCTTGCGAGCAGGGCCTCCTACATTTTGACTGTCTGTAAATACCCTGTTTTGTTGTATCACTGTCTGCTATTGTAAAGCGCAACGGAATATGCTGCGCTATATAAGAAACTGTTAATAAATAAATAATAAATTTCTTCACCAGGCTTAATACATCTGTCCCAGAATTACCTATCCTTGCTGTCCCTTATAAACATATTCATTAACTATAGCAAATCAGGAGTACAGGCATAGTAGGCAAACAAGAACACCATGATTGGCTGACTTAAATACTACAATAGGCAGGCGTGGGGGCGGGGCAGAAGAGAAGTGGACAAGTAAAGTTGCCCATAGCAACCAATCAGCTTGTACCTATCATTTTGAAGAGTGTACTTGATAAATGCAACACCTTCAAAAAGAACAAAAACAATCCGTGGCATGTAGGCAAAGCAAACTGGTTATTTATGTTAATTCAGGGTATCTTGCAAATGTTTCAGTTGCACGGCATACCTGTTTTCCGTCCAGTGTATACAGACGCTTCACCACTCCAGAATCCAGCTTTATGGCATCGGTAATATCAGTGAGAACTTGCTCAAAAGAGTGGGCGGTTTTCTTGTTCAGCAGAATCCGGACAGCCTTCCGTGGCTTCACGCCACTCCTGATAATGGTCACCAGCTTTGGCCTTATGAAGTCTTTGCCCTCTCTTCCCTCAGAGACGGTCGCCTTAGGGGTAGCAAGGGGTTGCATTGCGCGAGGGCTACCTGTCGTCTTCACATTCACCGACCAATTGGGGTTTACATTCTTTGTGTACTCCAGTTTTTTGAAAGGCTCAATAGAACCGCAGATGTAACTTTCACCTGAAAGAAATATTCCTGTTACTTCAGTATATAATAAAAAACATGATTTATAGAAAATATGTGCACTTAAAAATATCGACTTAAATAAAAAACAGATTATTATTCGTTGTTATGTTATGTCAGACGCTGATAGTCTCAGTTCACCTTGAATGACTCAGTAATGCTATTTACTCAGAAAATTACTTTCCTTTCTATGTGTGTGTGTGTGTGTGTGTGTGTGTGTGTGTGTGTGTGTGTGTGTCTGTGCAACAAATCCATAGTTACTGATTTTCTTGAGTTTATAATAGACTGTCCATAGCAGTATAAAGAATGGCATCCATTGAAGGTCTAAATTAAAGGTGTCATTGTTGGTTTACGCTGATAGCAGAAACCACTTAAGGCTATCAGTGCTGCTGCAGTCTGGGCTGTGACTGTCTTACCAATACCCCTTTTACACCAAAACGCCGGGTAGCACCCGGGTTTCTGCACCCAGCTTCAACCCAGGTGTGACCCGGCGTTTGGTCCCTTTTACACCGGCGGTTGCCCCTCCTGCACGCGCCACTCCCCCCCCCCCCCCACACACACACCACCACACACACCCCCCCGGCACAAGAGGTTCCCACGTCGCTTGGAGCACCGGGAACACCGAACGCTGCGCTGAGCCCCTGCACGTCGCGCTGGGGGCAATCCGAGCACCAAGGTAGGCTGCTGTGCTGCCACCAGCCAACCCCCCCCCCCCCAGCCCTCGTCCGGGAGGTGAATGCAGAGTACAGCAGTGGAGGCTGTGTGTGCCCCCCTGCCCAACCTGTGGACACTGCGGTCAACAGGTTGGGATTCCCCCCATTGATGTAAACGGGAGTTTACACTGCTCTCTACCCAGGTCCTAGCCGTGTACAACCCAGGTCAGGACCTGGGTAGCAGTCCCATGTAAAGAGACATGGCTTGACCCATTTACACCGCCGCTGACCCAGGTCTGACCCGCCGCTAAACCGGGTTTTTACAGCGGTGTAAAAGGGGTATAAACTACAGACAGTTGGGACTGTTTTTTTGTTTTGTGTATAATTTACAAGCTTTAAAAATGTCAAAGTTTTCTGTTGTGTGATAGGAACTGGCCAGCCTGATGGGCATGTGTATGCATGACAGCACTAGCTGTAAAATCATGTCAATACATAAACGCACAAACGACAGCGAAAGAGTAGGGTTTCCGAGGTGCATGCACTGTACAATGTAATACTATAATACAATAGGTTTCTTTATGCTTTGCTTGGAAAAGATTTCTGTCCATAGGGGGTTATTCAGATCTGATCGCTGGGCTGCGATGTCAAAAGGTGGGTGACTATCCAACAACTGCGCATGTGTAGAGATCATAGTGAAAATGCACAAGGCCAGTCAGTTAAAAAATCTGTTATCTTTTTGATCGCTAGCCGTTCACAAGCTGATTGACAGTAAGCCAGTGTTTGGGGGTGGAGTGTCAAAGTAAATGCAGGCATTTCAGGGTGGTATGTGACGTCCGCTCCGTCCCTGATTGGCCTGTTTCCATCACACGCCGAGTAGGTTACACACAGACTGAACACACTGGAAAAACCATTCAATGGTGAGTAAGTTGTGTATTGATTTGCAGCTATACATGGACCGATTATCGCAATCCATTGGCAGCCTTCCATAGGGCAGGATTTCACTCTGGCACGGCGGCTAACTGATCGCAGGGCTCTGCAATTTTGCAGAGCAGCGATCAGGTCTGAATGACCCCCATAGCACAGATCTATCCTCCATATTGTAGATAGAAGGAAGTGTTTCCATATTTAATAAGCTGACCCCTAAAAGAATCATAGACAGCAGAGTAACTAACACTCTCCACTCTCTGTAAGTAAATCATTATTATCAGTGATTGCCATCTATGTGCTGCCCATTTCCACTGACTATCAGCTGCACAGGGAAGTAGTGACTTTGTTGATGGTCATGCTGCCGACAGTCAATGTCAACAGGACGAGATCTGCAAAATTGCTGACACCGTTGTAATGTTATTAAAAGAATTAAAACAGCGCCTGCATTATAGCTTTAAACAACACGCTTAATGATCACATTTAACATAATGCCGACACTTTTGTAATACTATACTCCCATGTCATCATTCTCCCATTGATATTATACTATTGACATACTGACAATAGACCACTGTAAACATCTTCTTTTACTTGCCTTACAGTAAGAGAGAGAAAACTGATCTACTGCTTCCCACCAACACTCTGGGTCTTATTCTGGTTGATGCGTAAATTTCCGAATTCTTTCGGATGGCGTTTTTTAGCCGTCTGCGCATGCGTAGGCAACGCTATGCGCATGTGCCACGCACGGTCTCCGTACTCGTTCTCACTAATATCGTACAGAAATGTGCACCGCATTCACTCAGGAAATATGGGCAAAATATGGGCGTCATTCGGAAGTACACAGGGGCGTAGTTTCAAAGTGGGCTAAACTGGGCGTAAACATGGGCGTAGACGAGGGAGTGCACTAATTCTGGTAGGCGTGCATTCGGACAGAACACCGACTGCAAACGAACCAACAGCCAGGAAATATGCAGTCTACATAAGCAAGTTTAACTTTGCGGACACCACTCGGTCATGCGCTAGGCATTTGGATCGCCCAATTAGTACGCCCGCACCTGAACCACTGTCAGCTGAACACAATACAATCCACTCCTCTACTCAATAGTCATTAATTACACTCTTTTCATTGCTTCGATTGGAACCATTGCAGCCTAAATGGACCAACTGTTGGTAAGTTTGCTTTAGTATGTGTTAGTAATAATTAGCACATTGTAGAATATTGCATTTGACGTGCAATTATTATATAATATGCATACATAAAACCGAGGTAAAGGGGTAACAATGAATGAATAGCACTTCACATGATGTAAGGGTTAATGTAAAGTGGTAGTAATGTGTTTAATGTGTTTAAGTATCTATTAGGATTTAATTGAATCCAATTGCAAACAAACAATTTTTAATGAGGTAGCCTAATTGCATAAGTGTGTCATGTGACAGAGTTCAGAGAATAGTCGTGAGTTTTGCGGAAATACACCGCATCGGTGCGTACGTGCAGCTTCGTACGTGCAGGTTTGGATGTTGTCTGTAAACACACCCTCTTAGAGAGCGAGTCCGTCCGAATGCGGAGGACCTGTGGGCGTTTCTTCTTACAATGTCCGCACAGCGTGGCGTGCGGTCCGCTCCGAAAGAATTCAGAAATGTACGCACCAACCAGAATAACCTCCTCTATGGCACTGGGATTCTAATAAATGAATATTAACCAATTAGCATTAACGTCATTATTGTTTTCTAGCTGTCTGCACTTGCAGCACACTGTTGCACTGCTGTCTCATGCAGCTGCAGAGCGCTCCTGGCTCTGGGCCCTCTCCAGCCAGATTCCCAATACAAAATGATGGTCATAATGAGGATTTAGTGCCATTTTTCTGCATTGCAGAGGCCAGAGCTTCCAGGATTCTAATGTCGCAGAAATGTAATCTTTCAGACCGTTGGTGAGTGTAAGACATCAAGTTTATCTGCATAGGGAAGGGAACTGGTAATATTCACATATATGGATTAATCCAAACACAAACTGTAAATCTCTAGTCTTTTATAATAAAAGGCCAATGCTGCGCCTCACCTTCATGGGAGAATTGCAAGTGCTTTGAATGTGGATGGCCGCTAGATGGCAGCCAACGGTGCAGACATTACTGTTATGTGGCTCTGTAATTTTCATGGGCTAGTAACTAGATAGAAATACTTGTGATATACTAATAAATGTTTAAGGGCATTTGTGTCTCAGTAATGGTTATTTAGTATATTATAGGTATACGGTATTAGGTCGACACTATTGAGGTCGACATACATTGGGTCGACATGCCTTAGGTCAATACAGATAGAAGGTTGACATGCCTAAGGTTGACTGGGTCAAAAGGTTGACACAATCATTAGGTCGACATTGGGGAAGTCAAAGGGTTGACATGGGTTTTTCACATTTTTGGGGGGCCAACATGTGCCCTACCATCCACGAGGGCGCGAAGCATGGCGAGCGCAGCAAGCCCTGCGAGGGGACGCTGTGCACCAATACGGTGTCCATGCCGACCATGGTCAACCCAATGTATTTCGACCTTAGTTAGGTCGACGCAATGACCCATACCCATATTATAGACAAAAGACTAATTTATGAGCAACTGATGATCTGTAGGTTAATATGTGTGATGAACCTCAGCTTCCTCATTCCCACCCATAGGCGCCGATTCCGTGGGTGCTCCGGGGCCTGAGCACCCACCAAAATTGTTCAGCACCCACGGCCACCCAAACCCCACCCAGGGGTGTGGCAGCCGCGCGCACCGCAAATAATCCTGAGTCTGACCCCCAGAACTCACTGTGCTGTACCTGCCAGTGTGCTGCCCGGCGGTGTGGCACCTGCCCGCACGGCCTTTAGTCGCAGCTGCCCACAAGTCTTCCACGTCCCCTCCGGCTCCATGCTTGCTCGGCTGTGATAAGCCACAGCCGGGCAGCACAAAATTCAGGACACTCCCCCTGTACTCGACCCTCCTCCCTCAGCAGTGTCAGCACTCCCAAGCGTATAACCTGCTGTCACATGCTTGGAGGAGGCTGGGGAGAAAGAGGGAGCTACTGTACGTGATATATACACACTACCTAGCTACAGTGCTCAGGGCTGGCTGCCTGAGGCAAGGTGCGTTTTACAGTGCGAGACAGTGTACACAAATCAAGCGGACATTAACAGTAATATATGTATTGGGATTATTTGGTGGCCACGCCCCTTCCCCATGAAGCCACTTCCCTATATTTTTGGCTTGAGCACCCACCAGTAAAAACATAAATCGGCACCCATGCAGCGGTCACCTGCGCCGGGAAGCTGCCAGAGAGTCTCCATTGGCATCCCTGCTAGGGAGGCAAGTGGCAATATGAATGGAGCTGAGGCCCGAACCTGTTACAGATTTTCAGCTGAATATGAGCAAAAAAAATTGGTGGTGGGGGAGGGACACTTCTGTTTTAGCCTAGGGCGGCTGGAACCCTTAATCAGGCCCTAGTGTATAATTACAGCCTTATAAAACTATAGCGCATAAAAAAAATTAAGAAGAACGGTGTTCAAGTGAAGACACCACAGAGGTAGCCACTGCTATCCACATGTTGCCGCATGTGAGAAGGTTGCTGAAGACAATGTGGAAGGAAGCTGCACAGCACTATCAGCAAAATGTGCTCTAGACTGATGAACAACACTATTTGCCTTATTTAACAGCCTGTTAGATGCAGGAACAGACACTGGGCCCAATTTAGGTTGACTCGCTAAGCTGTCCACCACGGCAGATTCCCCTCGGTAACATGCGATGGGATGTGTAGGGAAAAGACAAAACCAACCAGGTTAGCCTTTAAGGGGTCGATCCTATTAATTGCCAAGGATGCAAGTTGATGTTCCCACTGCGTTTAAATAGCGGCAACGACACCCGATTGTTTTATTAACAGAAAAAACTATACCAAATTTTATCAAGACATTTTAGGGAAGAATGCAAGACTGGCTGTCAGCCAGTGGACACCCAACAGAAATTGATTGATGAGACAGAACAACAACCCAAAACAGAACTAAATCAACTATTGAATGGCTTCAACAGGAGAAAATTTGCCTTCTTGAGAATCCTGACACTAACCAGATTAAGGCTATGGCATAACCCAGTGGTTCCCAAACTGTGTGCCGTGGCTCCCTGGGGTGCCTCGGGACACATGCAGGGGTGCCGCGGCTTGGTGGTCCAGGACCAACTCAAATTATTAATGGTTAATTATTTATGAGCAAAACCAGTGCTGGTGGCTGCCAATCATAGAATGTGTACAAACAGAAGCAAATCCTGCCCTTTACCACATAACTGCCTCTAAGAATCACATATGAACCCAATCAAATTAATTTTTTTTGGACCTAGGGGTGCCGTGAAAAAAATTCTGATTCTCTAGGGTGCCCTGAATCAAAAAAGATTGGGAACCCCTGGCATAACCTGAAGAAAGGGGTTCACACCAGGCATATTGCTGAACTAAAGCACGTTTACAGGTGTGATCTGCAGCTACAGGAAACCCTTTTCCCACGGTCCGGTGTTCTGTTTACATCTGGGGCTCTGCCCCCAGACCGAGACTTAGGCCCACCCACCAGCCAATTATGGACTGGGACAACCCCCATGCCGGTCCATGATTGGCTGGTGGGCTGCCCTGTCCCGGTCTGGGGGTGGAGCCCCAGATGTAAACAGAACACGGAGCGTGGTGACAGCGGTGCAGGGCTCCCGGAGAGGCGATGAAGATGGCTGGTGAGTATGTTTTCTATCCACAGGTTCTACTGGAGAAGGGGACTGATGCTTCGTGTCAAAATAGGTGAGTATTGGATGAATGGGCTCAGTATGTAATAACATTTTACTGTCAGTTTGTATGTGTATTTATTTAACTATTTGTGCTACTGTGGGACTACAAGTCCCAGCAGGCCCTTGATTGACCACATCCTGGGATTTGTGGTTCTCCAAGTCCCTGGCTTGCTGGGACTCATAGTTCCACAGCAGTATACAATAGTTTTTCTATCTTTTTACACCAATTATCAGCTCGATGCCCACCACCCAGGGGCATCGAGGACAGCCCCGGGCTTCAGCATGGGCAGGTAAGTTCTGGAGGGGGGGACCCCTTCTTTGGGGGGGTCCCCACTCCCCCCAGGACCCCTGCCCATGCTGACCGGTCAGGGGGTGAATGCTTTGGCCTGGGGGAATTGTATAAAAAGTCTCCCCCCGGCTGTGGCATTACCCTGCTGGCTGGTTGGGCCCGGTGCTGGCTCTTGAAATACTGGGGAACCCCTACTCATTTTGTCCCCCGTATTTTGGGAACCAGGACCGGCCCTTGAGCCCCGTATTTTTTTTGCACCAGAACCATGCACAGATCGCAATGATATGTGCATGTTTCTGACAAATTCACCAGTCAGAACCTGGTCTATTTTTTTTGGGCGATTTTTATACATTTTTGGGGGCCGATTTCCAAACTTGCACCCCATTAAATTGCTGATTTCTATATTTTACAATGGGAAAAGATCTGGATGCAAATTGAGAAATCGGCACTTCTGAATGTGCGAATTCGTGGCAAAAAGTGCGATTGTTGCCCCAATTCGCATCCCATTATGTTGGCGAATTATGAAAAAAAGTGCGATTTCTGCCATTTTGGCGGAAAAAAATCGCTCCCTAATAAATGTCACCCAGGGTGTTTTGGGGCATGATCTTCACAGTGACAAAGTAGTCACATGAGACAGAGGGGTAAAATTACTAAGATAGGAGTTCTGTTGAAGATGGGATATTGCCCATAGCAAACAAACAGATTATATCTATTATCTTCTACAAGGTGCGAAATAAAAAAGTAGAATTTGATTGGTTATTATGGGCAACATCCCATCTTCAGTAGAACTCCCATCTTTTTTCCTCAGAGTATCTATATGTAAGTTAAAATTAATGTAAAACTCAGAGACAGGGGAGCGGTGTCAAGCGAGTGGCAAACAAACTATAACAGGCATAGGAGCTCTGGCCAGAGCAATAAATAATGAGTCCCCACCAATCAGAAATAGAGGAGGCTGGACAAGGGTTAAACTACAAACTAAATCCAGGTGAAGCACTTCCAGAGTTGCCAGCTCCCCATTGCAGCACAACCTGGGCGGGTCATAACACCCCCACACAAGTGTAAAACACATTCTCCCATAAAAATATATAGAACCTATATTAAATATATATATTACCTATATTAAATATGTTGTAAAATTTGATTTACAGCACAAAACACATTGGACAGAACAGTGCGAGCACAAACAGTATGGGGCAGAGCAGGAGAGACCACCTGAGCTAGAGTTACATCATTGGCTAGTGCAGTGGTCGCAAACCCATCGCTCACGAGCTACTGGTAGCTCACATAAACGATCCGGGTGACTCGACCAGCCTTCCGCTTGACTCTCCATCGCCTCTCCTTCCCCTCACTGCCCACCCCACACACAATGTAAAGCTGAAGCCGGGCAGAGAGCACTGGGCTGCTCGGCTGTATGCTGAAAGCAGGTCCGCCGCTATTTTGAATGCTTCCACTGGACCGTGTGCCAATGGGAGCTCGTCATCTGACAGCCAATCAGGAGCCAGCAGTGGTGTCTCCTGATTGGCTGCCGGATCATGAGCTGCTCCTATTGGCTCACGGTCCAGCAAGCGCATTCAAAAAAGCGGCGGACCGGCACTCCCCCTTGGCAACGAGCAATTTACCTCCCCCTTGGCAACGAGCAATTTTCCTACCCCTTGGCAACGAGCAATTCACCTTCCCTTTGGCAACGAGCAATTTACTTCCTCTTGGCAACAAGCAATTCACCTCCCCCATGGCAACATGCATCTATTCCTCCTTGGTAACGAGCATGAAACCCCTTGACATCGAGCACGTAACACCTGGCATCGGGCACGTAACACCTGGCAATGAGCATGTAGGTAAGTTGCACTTATGTGACATAATATGTAATGGAAATAATGGTGTGTGGCATATGTGTAATGGGCATCACAGTGCCTGGCATATGTGTAATGGGCATCACATTGTGTGGCATATGAGTAGTGGACATCACGGTGTGTGGCATATGTATAGTGGGCATCACGGTGTTGCTACTGTCGGTAACTGTGGGCGTTTTATATATAAGCAGTGCTACTATTGTTAGTAACTTTTGCCATTATGTATAAGCAGCGCTACTACTGTAGGCATATGCAGAAGTATTTGGGGCATTGTGTGGAGCATAATGTGTGTTGTAATATCATATGGGCATTATGGTGTGCAGCCTAGTATGTAAGGGGCATTATGGTGTGTGGCATAATGGGTAAAGGGGCAATACGGTGTGCTTCATATTGTGTAAGGGGCATCATGATGTGTGGCATAATACATGATGGGCATTACTGTGTGTGGTATAATGTGTTATGGGCATTACAATGTTATTATTACTTTTATATGGAAACGCCCCTTCCCCATGAAGCCACGCTCCAACATTTTGCTGTGCACTCTCCCTACTTTAACTGGGGTGGTCACCAATTCCCTTTCTGACAAAGAGTACCAAAATGGCTAGTTACGGCACTGGTACTGTTGTGCTACTGTGTGGTGTAATTTGGAATGGGAGTACTATTGTGCGGCCATGCCCCTTCCTTGTGAGACCACGTCTTTCTTTTGGTGTGCGCTGTCCCTTTGTAAAGTTTGGGAGAGCGCACATTTATAGTTTGCAGGAGGGCGCCAAACACACTACCACCGACCCTGGCCTGCCCACTGAAGAACGGCTTCAAAGCAGTTCTCGATGCAATGTGGCTTATAGAGGTCAATACCGGGGAACCCAGGAATCCTAGCAACTCTGGATTGAAAAAAGGGCCCGGGATTGTCCTTCATATCTGTGACCCCTGTCATCTGATTTGCGCAGTAAAGAAATGGCGGCCTTGACTTCAGAGCATCTACCTCCACTACTGATCCGATGTCCGAGGTAACAGAGCAGAGCGCAGTTTCAGATGACTGGAGCTCTCCGATCATCAGTCCCTGGTTGCAGGTAAGTGGGAGGGTTTTCATTCAAATTTTTTTGTATTTTTTTTCTTTATTCAGTCTGTGGTACAGTATATCAGACACACTTAGCTGATCGCAGGCGCTGGCTCCAAGCTCTGATTTTCCTGCCAGCAGACAGGGAAGGCTGAGTTAAAGTCGCTAACATGGGGGTGTGGAAGCCCTAATAAATCACAGGGCTCACTTCAGATTTTTTTTCACAATTCGATTTTAGTGCTTTAAGCTAATTCTCCTCCAAGTGCCCTTCATTCCTTTTCATGTTATTTAGCATCATGAGAATGCATGAAAAGGCACTTGGAGGAGAACTTCCAGATTGGAGTCATCTCCAGATTGATTGGACTAATGTATCCTCCTATCTAGTCTCCCAGATTCCCTCCTCTCCACTACTAATATGTTCTTAAATCTACTGTCCGGCTCATTTTCCTCTCTAATCATTTTACGCCTGCCACTTCAATATATATTGAGGGGGTATTCAATATGGTATTTCGACTGTCGGAATGTCCCGACATTCAGAATCCCGGGCCGTTTTCGTTTCTTCCGACGGAAACTCGACAGCCGGAATTCAATGCTCTGGCGGTCGAGTGTTGTCGAAAACAAGACCATGAATTTGACAATCTCCGACAAAACAGATCAGACTTTTTAAATTCAGATCTGTTTTGTTGGAAATTGCCTTCAATGCTGTCAGTATTGGCAGCATTGAATAGGTGAGTGCTGTTATTTTCGCCGGTAGAATTATCGGCCGGTATTGAATACCCCCTTAATCTCCCTTTAAAGTCTGGCACGCTCGTCTTGCTTTACAAATGTATTGCACCATTACTTCTTCCCACCTTCAAGATTTTGCCCATACTGCTCTCTAACACTGGACAGAGGAGGACAGAGCTTTCTTGCTAAATTTTGGTTATTTTGTCATATCCCATCTGCATGAGATGTGGATTATGATAAATATGCCCCAAAGATTCCTCCTTTGCGTTCCCTGTCTGTCACTTCTGTTAGTATTATGGGGTGTGTCAATGCCGTGGGCGAGCGGTGACAGCGAGCAGGGCTTCAACTCACCCCCCTCATACGCCAATTCCCCCTCGCTCCGTTTTTTGAGCGAGGGGGAATTGGCGTATGCGGCTCCAGAAGCAGCGAGACTCGCGGCTAAATACAGCAGGTATTCTGCATTAGCCGCGGGTCTCGCTGTTTTGGGGAATTGTCGCCGAGTGGCTGGCGAGGGGGTTAAACAGCGAGGATCGCTGGTTTTCTGCAATCCTCGCTGTTTAACCCCCTCGCCGACCGCATTGAATACTACCCTGTATCTCTGCTCAGACCAGAGTCTCTCGAAGCCGTGTAGAGCAAAACAAGAACTTGTATTTTAAGTACTTCATGAATTACCTGCACACACACACATTCAGGTCACAAAATTGCAGCTTAAGCTAACTGGGGTCCATTATAATTAACCTTGCTCAACATGTTAAGTAGTATATAGTTTAATGATGCTTCTTCTGTCTTTAAGGGAATTTCATGGCCACGCAGAAAATCATTTTCCAGTTATTTAAACACAAAGTACAGCTGCAAGCTACTTCTGCTGGTCTCATTTAGCAAAAGAATGCATACGAACCAAAGATCATTTCTAGTTTCGTGCACAATCCCTGCATTATGCAGCTCTGAGGGGGAACCCTGCCAGAGATAGCTTTCACAGTTCATGGATCACAATGTTAAGGTCAAATGACATAGATTATTGCGGATTTGCAGACTGCTAAATGATTGTGATACAAATCATACAATCTAATATTAAATCTCTAGACTTTTATACCAGCAAAAGAGATGGTAGAATAGGCAATGGTTATTAATACCCCTTTTACACCAAAACGCCGGGGTGCACCCGGCTTCATGCGGCGCTGCATGAAGAAGCCTCGTAGGCGAAACACGTGTACAGCCGCCCCCCACGTCACCCAGTGAACCAGCAGTAGGACTACTCACGATCGGCTTCCCCAGTCAACCAGCCGCATACCCGGACAGCCGCGTCAGGCACCTACAGCGCGCTATCGCGGCTCTCTACTCCGTGACCCCTCAGCCGGCATCCTGTGTATACAGAAGCCTCCCAGCAATCCACCGCCGACAGAAGCCTCAACTCACCTGCCGGAGACCCAGCAGGTTCAGGTATCGGAGTAACGCCAGACCAGCGTCTGCGTTTTGCTCCGCTCTATGTGACAATATTCAACCTATGTCTGACTATCTGCCAATAATAGCTTCTAAGTGATACGCTGCACCGCTGACTACTATTCACTGTGACAGCGTTCACCTATCATACTGCGCTATATCACATCATCTGTGTTCCTCTGTATATGACTATCTCTTAAAACCAGCACTGTAAATATACACTGCATCACCAGCTCTTTATATCTATCTGGATATAATCTCTACGTGTGCGGAGGAGTATCTTCCTAAGCAGTCATCAGCAGGAGTCATTAGAGGTTATACCACAGATATCTACCTTGCATGCTCTTTATATCTATCTGGATATAATCTCTAAGTGTGCAGAGGAGTATCTTCCTAAGCAGTCATCAGCAGGAGTCATTAGAGGTTACACCACAGATATCTACCTTGCATCATAAGTGTACCTAGAACCATTTTTTTCAGCAGACAGGAGTATCAGGTTAATTAACCTGCACAACCCAAGCAAGTGGTCATTAAGTACTACCTAAACTGTTTGCGCCATTTGATAAATTCTATACCGCGCTACTTCCGCTGGGCCACCGTGCCATTCTATTTGCGGGCACTGTCATAATTTACTATTGCAAAGTATATCGGGTTCCATAAGCAGTTGACTGAAGCCGCTGTTTTGTGACCCAGGTCCCCACTTAGTATACCACCATACCTCACTGGTCTGCCCAACACCCTTCCGAATTTGGAAGCCAAGCAGTGAAGGGCCTGGACAGTAACCGGGTGGGTGACCCCTGGTGAAGTCCAGGTGTGGTATCATTTTCTGTGGGGTCCTGGTGTTGCTACAATAGTGGTTTTGGAGCCGCCTACTGCTCTGTGTTCCTGATAAAATTAGCCATTTGAGCAAAAAAATTGTATCTGTATGACGTGGGGTAGCGAATCCCCCATATAAATATTTTCCGGGGATCTAACTCATTTTGCAGCCTACGATCACTCTGGTTTTTGTACCTGAGATGATGAAATGCAACAAATGATATACAAAAGTGTGATTTAAATTATCTTTAATTTTCTTTTTGAAATATAATATCGTATTATATTGCATAGCATATAATCACACGACAAAACCTAACCAAATATAATGTAACATATTTTTTCATTGCGCCACTTCTTTTTATTGAGTTCACTAATAAAAGCTAAGTTTTAAACAAATTCTATTACCCACCATTTAACACTAACTAACAACAAAAGAGTGCGCCCACAAAGCGTTTACTGCCTAACACTGTTAATATGTAAGGCAAAAATAATTCACTGGGCCTGGATGAGACCCCAACTGTGCCCCTGACATCTGCCGTTCTGTCTGGAGTTGTACAGACCTTTATTGCGATAAGACGTCCACAGTAAGAAATGCCTTTAATAAGCTCGCATTTATCTTGATTGGGTCTCAGCCCAAATTCACGTAATCTCGTGAGTACACTTTAAAGATTGTTTAAATAATCTTCATGATCTTTTCCTGCAATAACATCACTGAGGTAATACAGAGTAGCAGGTATTTCCTGTAACATTTCATGGCTCTCTGCCACATTGCTGGAGCTGAAGCTATTCCAAAGCGAAGAACCGTTACTGAAACCAACCGTTTGTCTGTTTATTGTCTGGTTTTTCGATGATGCATCTTCAGTTTCCAAACTTGTCTTTAATCTATTTCTGTAAAGCATTTTCCTCCTGACAAACTGCAAACAGGTCCTCAGCCTATTGCAGTGGTTCCCAAACTGTGTGCCGTGGCTCCCTGGGGTGCCTCAGGACACTTGAAGGGGTGGCCCGGGTTGGTGGTGCAGGACCAATTCAAATTATTTATGGTTAATTATTTATAGGCAAAACCAGTTCTGGTGGCTTCCAATCATAAAATGTGTACAGACAGAAGCTAATACTGCCCTTTACCACATAACTGAACATAAGAATCGATACTGCCCTTTACCACAGATCGCATATAAACTCAATCTATATGTATTTTTTTTTTGGCCTAGGGTGCCGTGAAAAAATTCTGATACTGTAGGTGCCTTGGGAACCCCTGGTCTATTGTATTGGTCATTGTACTGTCGTTGTACAGTGTAGCACTGGACTTTATTTACAGTCTGCATACACTGGGTGGGGGGGATTCAAGATCGCTTGTATCAATTCAAATTCAGCCCCGATGGTCCAGACAGCGCATGGCTTTTGCGAGTTACACACTCGCTGGGCATTTCACTGCAGGCAGGGAGGGCCGGGGTGGATGGTGGCGAAAATGGGGCTCTCCCAACGTTTCATGGGCAACCCCATGAAAATGCTGGGCATTCCCATGGGTAAGCGGGTGGGCTGATGCTGGCTGAGGGCAAGAGGCTGATGTCACAGCGCTGTCAGCCGCCTGCCCCGTCTTCATCCAATCACTCGTAAATAAAACTCAGTTGAGATTGACTTTTATTTGCGAAGGCAGGAGAAATCGATGGTTGGCGGCCATCGAATATCTCCGGCTAGCAGAGGCAAGGGAATTCAGTGGCGGGGAAGGGGGGGCGGATTGGCAAGGCAGTGGGCGGCTTCTCAGGCACTCGGTAGGCAACTAACACCTGAATTAGGGCCTGTAGGTGAATGTTTACTCTTTTTAATACTGGATCTATGGGAGTGACATTTCCACGATAGAGGTGACAAAGGGCCCCATTCAGACCTAAAGGCATGACTGCAAATTCGAACAGTGGCCGATTATCGATACACTGCGCATGCAGACGGCCCTCAGTACGTATGAGTGAGGCCATCCAGCGATTAACCCCTGCAACTATTTCTATACACACGCCATTCTCAAGAGGACTGACAGGAAGTAGGCGTCTGGCTGTGGAAACCGGTGCTAAGAAAAACGCAGGCGTGCCAGAAGAAACCGTTAGGCGTGCCTGTTTGTTTTAGGGAAAGGGTGTGTGACGTCAGCTTAAGCCCAGATATGCCCTTTTCCATCGCACTGCTGAGCAAACCCAAGGCTACGCGGCGCCTGCAGTGACTTGTGGCCAGTGTCAAAATGATTCGATGGTGGGCCTGTTACGGTGGGTTTTATACATATTTGCATGACTGTGAAAGGATATGTAGCCGTACACATCCATACACACAGCGTGGACATTCGCAAGGCAGGACCAGGTCTGAATTGGGCCCAAAATTCCTACATTTTCAAGTGTCCCCAGCTTTCCGCCCTTTTTTTGCATAGCACATAGTATAGTATAGAATAAGCTTTGTGAATGGTCATTGTGGCTTTGACTTGGCAGTGCCGGGGTGTATGGCTGCCCCATTATTATTTTTGTTTTGGGTAGTGCTGAAAGCAAGCAGTGGTGGGTTTTACTGAAGACAACTCACCGGAACTTCTAGGCACTATCCATGTGACAGAGCCAGACTTACCACATCCAGCCCCGTGAACTGGGCGGACCAGATCTTCTTGACATGATTTGCTAACTCCGTCATCGTGACCCTGCCCATCACTGCATAATGGCAGAAATGGTGGCATTGAGTAGCCGGAGCTGTTTCATGCCTCCTATACCTCAAACCTAATGTTGCAAAAATATGACTGACAATTTTTGTGCCACTTAATTGACTTATATGGGTTACACTTCCCATTTAATACTGTATGTGCGGTTTCTATTGCATAATATTTAACTTTATTTTAGAAAAATTGTTGATGTTTTTTGCTTGTATTTTTTAAGTGAATTGTTTTTTATATAACTGTTCCTTCATTAACACATCCAAATGAATCTATGAAGATTCAACAAAGCCCAACTTGTAGATCACTTCTCTGTAACAAAATATACCATCACCATCTTATTCAGTTCAACTCACAATACAAATCTGCATAATCATTAAAGCAAATATCTGGACAGGTGACATTGCAATCAGCTGTGATTATTTAATATACTGTACATTATTTACTAGCGTGTAAGAGATAAACGAGGTTATTCTTTTCGGAGCGCTGCTTTCCTGATGCGCATCTCTGCACATGTGCATACGCTGGGTGCGGAGTGCTAGTTGGCTGTCCTGTTCGTACCTACCAGAGCGGGAGGGGGGCATGGGGTAGCGGTGAGGGAACGCACCCATGGGAACTCCCAGCGGATGTCAGCTGCCCGCCCTGTTCCCGAACAGGGAGCATGTAAAGCGAAGACTTATGTTTGCGTGCTATTTCAAAATCATTTGATGGACGGCGCCCATCCTTTCGCAGCCGTGCGGGGAGCTTGGTGAGCGAGGCGGGGGGTGGGGGGGGGGGGGCAGCTGTGTTTTAATCCACACGTACTGCTGTGAAATTCACTGCATTGCATGTGGACCAGAATAAAGTCCAAAGTACCAACCAATTAGCTCTAAACTGTCATTTTTCAAACACAGCCTCTAAAATGTAAGGCAAAAGCTAATTGGCTGGTACTTTCTCTCAAAGGGCGAGATTTACTAAGCCTTGAAAAGTGATAAAATGGAGAGTGATAAACCACCAGCCAATTAGCCCCTACCTGTCATTTTTCAAACACAGCTTGTGACACGGCAGGTAGGAGCTGATTGGTTGGTTGTTTATTACTCTCCATGTGATCACTTTTCAAGCTTAGTACATCTGGCCCATAATGTTATCTCTCTCCGAGCTTTGAAAAGTACCCTCCTATGTCTTTGGAGCTATTGTAAAATGCATTACAATATAGGAGATAAAAAGAAGAGCTACCAGTCCACACAGTAGCTGAAATACAGAATGACCCTTTATTTGTACAGTACAGTAATATAAAAGCTATACTATATATGTAATGCATATTTGAAAGGGCATTATATAATATATTGAACATTTTTGCTTCAAATGTTATAGAGAGCACCTAATGTAATTTCCAGGATGGCAATAAGGTACAGTAAAGGCAGATATAATATAGCACACTATACCTGTGCCTACTAAGTAGAATGTCCATACAGTACTTCCTCCTCAGTTCATATTACCTCGGCAGTACTACAGAGCGAGTAAGGTCTGTACTAGACGGTCAAAAATTCAACATAAGTTTTTCATGACTATTTCTTTGAAATCGACTTGTTCTTAGCTAAGCACCGTGCCCGTATAAGTTTGCGTGGTACAATTATGGGGTGTCCATGTTGAGCTATGTCTACATAGGCACCCCAAAAAAAAAATCATGTCGAATTTTTGACTTATCTTCATTTTAAATGCCGTCATTTCAACCGTGTCAGTATTTTGACCATGTTGGCATAATGTCAGTATTTTGACCATCGGTCAAGGTTGGTCGGTATTTCGACTGTTGGTATTTTGACTGTACGTAAATCATACTGAACCCTTGGAAGGAACTGCAGGTCTGTAGATACAGGATAGGGCTGAAATCAGCCATCTGCACAAGGTTTGTGTCTCATTGATTGTTGCACATGTATTACTTGTTAACATGTGTGATTTCCCTGTTAGAAAATAGTACTGACCTTCAACAAGCTGATCCAGGGAGGTAATCTTCTTGTTTCCATCCGCTGTGTAGATCGTTCTCACTCCCTGGGGTAGATTCACATTATCGGAAAGAGTTCTGGTCAGATCAGCCAGGAGAGCCTCAAATGATCGGAAACGATCAGCGGAAATGGCATAGACAATCCCTTTGAAATAACGGTCGCCATTGCGGTAGAATCGCACTTTCTTAGCTTTCTTCTCCGAGCTCAGGGCTTGCAGAGTACGGGTCCGGTAAAAACTACAGTGGGCACTATGGGTCGGGCTTGGTAGCCCATTGGCTCGGGACCCCCTGCTGTACCTTTGCGCTTTATCGCGCTCGTCAAAATGCTCAAGTTCCATGTCACGCCCCAAGGACATTGTAGAGAATCTGTAACGAAAACAGAAGAAAACAAAGAAGGTTTTTCAATGAAGGATTAGGAACAAACTCCTCATTCTCCACATAGAAACGCAAGCGATTGTCACATAATTGTTCTAAATTACTTATCCTGGGCTGCACTAACCTCACACTACCACGGTTACTATTTCGGTAGCAGGGCATGACTAATAACACTGCCTTGCTTTATTCACATATATATATCTGGTAGTGAATCATTATTGAATCAGTTTCTCCTTAAAAAAAAAATAAAATAAACCACAATACACATTTCATTTTAAAAATGATCCACAGTGTGTTAGGGACAGAAAGAGAAACAACTGCTGAAATGCTATTGAAATGCAAATGAGGAAAGCACACTGTAGCTGCACATAATGTGTATGGAAGTTATTTATAACTAGGATGATCAAAACAATAAATTCATGCGTGTACACTATTGCTGCAGTGGCGCTAAGCAGCCCTCCTCTGCGTGTCAGGGCCTCTGTATCTTAGTCGCAATGGGGCCCATTTATCAAGGAATATTACCGTCAATTACAAAGGAATATTACCGCCAATTACCAAGGAATATTACCGCCCCGGATCGCATTGTAAAATGCGATCCCATCGGTGGGATGTATGATGCCGGAGGCTCCGAAAACAGCCCGTCCATGCGATGCCCGGAGCTGGAAGCCGGGGGGTCTGCGCATGCGCGGTTAACACTGACCCCCTTCTGACCCTGCTGACCGCAGTGCCGCTAGGGCAGTACGATCCCGTAGCCATAGGCTACAATGGGCTATCGCCATCTCAGAATGGTGATAGCCCAGGGGTGCGAAGTCAGGCTGCCCAATGTTCATACATTCCTGCTGCGGTCCCCTTTTGATACTATAGGGGTCTACTTAATATTTGCGGTTAACCCCCGATGGGTGTTTTCGGGGATTTAGCCGCAATTATTCGTTGATAAATGTGCCCCAATGCGATGTGATAGAACCACTTCACTAGACTGCACCAATGAATTGGATATGTATGTGACACTTGTACATCTGTGTGCAAATGAGTCTGAATGTGTATATAACGGGCTATGATGTCAAAGCATTTTCTCATGTCAAGTTCCGTTGTGCTTCATGTGTAACTTGGTAACGTCACATCACATAGTGTGCACCCGGCTTTATAGTATGGATGATAGATGTAAGTGGACACATCAGTGTGGCAGGATGGGTTAGTGTGAGACCACGGGGGGGGGGGGGGGGGGGGGGGAGGTGTGTTAAGGTTTAGGCACTAGAGGGAGGGTTAGGGTTAGGCTGTGGGTTAGGTACTAAGGAGGCATGATTAGGGCTAGGCTATGGGGGGTTTTGCATGGTTTGGATTACGCACTAAGGGGGAGGCTTGGGGCTAAGCTGTGGGGGGAGAGGGTTAGGCTGAAGGTATGGTTAAGGGGGAGGAAGGGTTAGCATATTTACATAAATCAGGCATGTCCAAACTATGGCCCTCCAGCTGTTGTGAAACTGCAAAGCCCATCATGCCTTGCCACAGTTTTTCTAGTAGGGAATGCTGAACTCTGGCAATGCATGCTGGGATGTGTAGATACACAACAGCTGGAGGGCCTCAGTTTGGACATGCCTGACCTAAATGGTTTCGAGATCCTAACCATTAGGATGCCACTGTCGGTCTTCTGACAGCCGGCATCCTAAGACCCGAGATCCTGATAGCTTTCTGCGACACAATATAACAGATGACACAATGGACAAATAATTCAGGTTTGTTATGTAAATCACTTGAAATATTATTACATATGTTTTTATATAAGGGGGTTTCAATGTGTGCACACATCTATTAAATGCATCTCTTTCTAACCGCATTGAAGCCTGTGAAGATTCAACGTTTTAAAAAGTTGAATCTGCATTGTGAAAAACGGCTGCAGAATTGTCGAGTACACGGCCGTTTTGGACAAAATACACTTGGATTCGACAATCGAACTGTCAGAATGCTTCGAACAGTCAAAGATTGAATTCCGACTGTCAAATTGACGTCGGATTGGCCGAAATTCCGACTGTCGGAAACGTTCCGATAGTCCAAAAAAAATTGAATTCACCCCATAGTGTCCAAATGTGTTAATTTGTTCTTGAATAACAAGAGAGTATACTAGGCTATAAAAATACTTAAATATACAGTTGTTTTCCAAAACTAGCATTAACAACCAGTTACTTATTTTAGATGCACCTCACTACTGGCGTGCCACACGTTTTTATTGTGGCGGGCTGTAAAACAAACAGAACAATGATAAATATGACTATTTTGCACAGTGTGGGTTTTGAATTCTGAAATCCACTTGTAATTAGATTTTGTTTTGAATCCATCTTGTAATCCTATGGGACATGTCACTTCTAGTCATCTCCCCCCGTACACTGCTGGCGCAGAGGGATTTCTCTGCCACAAAATCAGATGTCACCCTGTTGGCCCTGGAATTTTAAGTATGTGACTGTGGTTTGAATTGACATCAGAACAAGCTCAAATTTAATACACGTATCCAAGCATATTAAAGCGTGACGCAGGCATGTAGAGTATGTATTATTGAGGGATAAGACACAAACATTAGAGTCCTCATAATTAATGACAGCTGCCTTGTTAATCTATACTACAAATATATGTGGTCGGCAACGTACTTAAAGGAACTTTTCCAATACCTGCAAATGTATAGGCTTCTGATCTCCCCAGCTTAGATTTCTGTATACATTGCTTCATGGAGGTTGTTGTATTTGTATCTACCAGGTACTTCATTTTAATTTAGTGTAGAACTTTTCCAGCATCTGCCCAGTGCATTGACTATTACTGTATACGCTGAAGTATGAGATGTACCTAAGGGCAATGCATGTCTATCTTGATGCCTTAAGCTTGGTACACACTATTGGGCCGTATTCAATTGTTGCCTGTCACTACTCCCATGCCGGCAGTATTTAATTGCTTCTTCCAGTCTAACATCATTTTATTTTGCTACCCCGGGGGTGGCGAGCTGAAATGCTCGAAAATTCACCAGTTTTAGTGCTTAAATGGGTGGTGCACTATGAAGGTTACACTGTGGAAGGTGAGCCATAGTAGTAGTATGATATACCCTATATGGAAACATCCATGTGAATCACATCCTGCTCACTCAGGAACCATCTGGGGCGCACTATCAGGGCCGCCATCAGGGGGTGCTATGGGGACAACTGTCCCAGGCTCGACCTCTCTGACAGAGGGTACAGCTCTACCCTTGCATCCGCCAGCAACCCCTTGCACTTGACTGATTACAAAACCCGGAGCCGCATTCAACAGCGGTGGCGACGGGCTGCGGTTAGTCTGTAGCCCGCCCCACCGCACATACAGAGACGAGCCCCATGACCGGAGCGCGGTCGCTCCAACTTTCATTGTGAATCAGAGGAGCACCGCTGTCTGCTGTCTAGTGGGCAGCAAGGTCTAAGAAGCCGGGAGCCTCCTCCCACAGGAAGCCCCCATTGCATGGCATAGCACACAGTGGGGTGCAAGTACCCTGTTGGAGGAAGGGGGAGTACATGATAAAACCACCTTTGCAGGGAACCAAAGAAAGGGAGGACATTTGGGAATCATTATTTTGATAAAATCACAAATGTCCTAGTCTAATGGGAGCAGTATGGGAGGGTGTGAGAAAGTGGGGAGCACATTGAAGTCCACTGGAAGTGTTCCTACTGAGGCCGACCCATGAAATTTTGGGAAGCTGATAACGTGGTTGGAACTTACTGTAAATCATTCCTGGATAACAGCACTACATTTGCCGGCTAATAGAGCAATGGTGATTAGACTTATGAATGATCTTTGGTGCTGTGTTATTTCCCACCTACAACTCTGCTTTAGATCATCAATTAGGATTACACTGAAAATACAAATTTTCCAATAGGGGCATATTTATCAAAGGCACAATCACTCTCTAATGGACAAAACCATGCACTGCAGGTGGGGCTGATGTAACATGTGCAGAGAGAGTAAAGGCCCCCATACATTAGTCCGACTGATTTCCCCCTGCAGCTCCCCGGGAGGGGGACACACGATTTAGCACTTGATGTGCCAAGTTTTGCAAATGATACATCGCATGCGATGTATCATTTGCAACTCCCGGGGAGCTGCAATGTGGAACGAGCAGGGGGGAAGGGGACATCGAGGTGGCGGGCGGGGGATGCTGCAAGGCGGCTGGGGGGACGGACGCACGCTGCAAGTAGTGCGGACGCTGCGGGGGACACAGGCGGCAGTAACATAGAGCCGGGCGGGGGGAGCCAGGAGCTGTCAGTACTGAAAAAAAAAGCCCATACAATGAATGGGCAGCCTGTGATTGGCTGAGCGCTCTCTCAGCCAATTGCTGACAGGCTGAGAGAGCGCTCAGCCAATCACAGGCTGCCCGTTCATTGTATGGGCTTTTTTTTTTTTCAGTGCTGACAGCTCCCGGCTCCCCCCGCCCGGCTCTATGTCACTGCCGCCTGTGTCCCCCGCAGCGTCCACACTACTAGCGGCATGTTACCCCCCCTACCCGGACGGAGCATGACAGCTCCCTGCTCCGGCTCCCCCTGCCGCCCCCCTCCCTCGCCGGCGTCTCCCGCCCCCCTACCTCGCCGACGCCCTCAGAGTCCCCAAGGCTGCACATAAGATTTATCTTATGTGCAGCCGGTCCGACATCCCGACTCAAACTCGATGCGCACGGGACCGCGCATCGGGTCGGACCGGGTGTCAAAACCTGCGATTTGGTCCGATTTCACTGCCCGATCCATCTGGATCGGGTGAAATCGGGGCCAAATCGCATAGTATATGGCGGCCTTTAGATTTGGGTGTTTTATTGTTTCTGTGCAGGGTAAATACTGGCTGCTTTATTTTTACACTGCAATATAGATATCAGTTTGAAGTAGGGTTACCACCTTGCCCCTTTAATTCCGGACACATATTAATTACACAGGTTCTGTGGAAGTTTAAAACCAGGTGAAATGGAGTCTTGAAGTCAGCCAGCCACAGAACCTGTGTAATTAATATGTGTCCGGAATTAAAGGGGCAAGGTGGTAACCCTAATTTGAAGTACACCCCCCACCCAAATCTAACTCTCTCTGCACATGTTACATCAGCCCCACCTGCAGTGCACATGGTTTTGTCCATTAGAGAGTGATTGTGCCCTTCCAAGTGAATCAGAATAACCCCCAAAGTGCGGAGAGATAAAATACCAACATATCAGCTGCTGTCATTTTTCAAACACAACCTGTAAAATGACAGAAAGCTGATTGGTTAGTCCAGTGGTTATCAACCTCGGTCCTCAAGTACCCCCCAACAGTTCACATTTTCCAGGTCACCCGGCAGGTGCACAGGTGCACTCATTAATCACTGACACATTTTAAAAGATCCACAGGTGGAGCTAATTATTTAAATTGTGATTCTGTGAGGAGACCTGGAAAACAATAAATATTGGAGGTACTTGAGGACCGAGGTTGAAAACCACAGGGTTAGCACTCTCCACATTATCTCTCTCCAAGCTTTGCTAAATCTCCCTCTTTCACTGTAATTTATGTAACTATAACGATACATACGCATACCTCCCAACATGACCCTCTCCAGGAAGGACACAATGCTCTGTTTCTGGACTTTCCTCTTAATGTATCATTACCATCACCTGTTTTCAACAGGTTTACTAATAAGAAAGGTTTTTCTCCACAGGTGATGGTAATCATACATTATGAGGAAAGTCCAGAAGCAGAGCATTGTGTGTCCCTCCTGGAGAGGGTCATGTTGTGACTCAGGTATGCATACGATTTGTAGAAAGTGATGGTGCCAGCAGTCAAATTGTCTACAACAAATTGTTGAAGGGAGAATGCCGACGCAGACACAGTTATAATGTTATTTAAAGCATGTTAACCATGTTGTCCATACATACCTCCCAACATGACCCTCTCCAGGAGGGACACATTGCTCTGCTTCTGCACTTTCCTCTTAATTTATAATTATCATCACCTGTATTGAAGCACCTTTCTTAGCAATTTACCTGCTCAACACAGGTGATGGTAATCATACAGTAAGAAGGAAGTCCAGGAGCAGAGCATTGTGTCCCTCCTGGAGAGGGACATGTTGGGAGGTATGTCCATATACTGTAGCTTTAAGCCATGGTTGCCTACCTAACCCTCTCCTTCAGGGAGAAAATGCTCTGTTCCTGGACTTCCCTGGTAATGTATGATTGCCATCACCTGTGGTGAAACACCTTTCTTATCAATTACCTAGCTCCTCACAGGTGATGGCAATCATACATTACCAGGGAAGTCCAGGAGCAGAGCATTTTCTCCCTGAAGGAGAGGATCAGGTAGGTAACCCTGCTTTACGCATGATAGTAAAATATCATGTTTAAATGGAATCGGTACATCTGTCAGAACAGACTTAGGTCTACAGTCATTAGGTCGACCCCGGAAGGTCGACTGTCCCCAAGGTCGACAGGGTTAAAGGTCGACATGGCTCAAGGTCGACATGACTTAAGGTCGACATAGGCCAAGGTCGACAGTCATTAGGTCAACATGCGTTTTCACTGTTTTTTTGGGCCCGAATGTCGACACAGTCGACAAGGACACAGTTGGAGTCGAACCGCATCCCCTTGCTTCGGGCACGGTGCCTCGCTGCGCTCGCCACACTATTTTATCCACCACGCCCTAGTGGATGGTAGGGCATGAAATACCGCCTGTCGGCACATGTCGGCTCTAAAAACAGTGAAAAACTCATGTCGACCTAATGACTGTCGACCTAAAATCATTTCGACATTGGCCCACGTCGACCTTAAGTCATGTCGACCTTGAGCCATGTCGACCTTTAACCCTGTCGACCTTGGGGACAGTCGACCTTCCGAGGTCGACCTAATGACTGTCGACCTAAGTCTGGTCTGACAGATGACCGTTTACCGTTTCAGTGCCAACACTGTTAAAATGTTTTAAATAACATTGCAACTGCGTCGGCATTCTCCCATCAACATTAAGCTGCTGACAATTTGGCTGTCGACAGCACAACTGTCCACAAATCGGATGTATCAATATAGTTACATAATTAACAGTGCGCCTGAATTCTCCCATCGACATAACTTTGTCGACATCATAATGAAACACTCTGTAACTATATCCTGTTATATAATACTGACATTTCCATTACAGCACTCTCATATTTAAACAATGGCTTAAAATCTAGGGCAACGCGTCTGCAGAGACCTTAAACAGGTGTCTCATATTTCACAATGACATCCAGTTTGTTTAAGACCTGGCAGCATCACTAGGAGAGATCAACTTATCACTTGGTGAGACAGACATCTGGCTTTGGATGAAGAATTGCTGGTTAGGAGGGTCCTCGGAGCAATGACAACTACTTTTATGGTAGTTTAGGGGTTTGGGCTTATCTTTACAGATAATATTAAAAGAATGTGATCTCAATATGTTACAACTAGGTTGGAAAAGGCTTTGTACAATGGTCATTGACCTTGCGTAGTATCATTGTGACCTTTGTGCCATCTGCTAGTAAACAATATGCCATTCCTCTTGACTACTCCCCCTGAATGGGCATTGTCTTTATTGATGCATACATCTGTGCACTCTGTATATGTCCCCTAGTTTATGAGTCTGCAGTTTATCTCTCTATTATACTTGATGGACGCCAGGAACTGGATGCATACACGAAGGAAGCCCCAGCTCATGGTTTTTCTGCTTTCATTATTCTCTGACATCTACAACAGCTGGTAAGTGTATAGTGATCAGTGCAATGGATGTAAGCGTACTGTCATGGAGGAAGCAATGACGGAATACAGCATATCAGTGACTAATAACGGGTGCAACTGGTTAGCAAGCTTGCAGAAAATCACTTCTAAAAGAGTGTTTATTCCTATGACAACGCATTATCATTTCCAAAGGCTGCGTATGACAACTAGATCATCTTCGATAAATGTTTAAGTGAAAATAAAGTCACATGTTCCTTCTACAGCAGGCATTCCCAACCACGGTCCTCAAGGCACACCAACAGTGCAGGTTTTGTAGATATCCAGGCTTGAGCAAAGGTGACTTAATTGTATCTGAGGGATTCTGATTAAACCATCTGTGCTGAAGCCTGGACACCACTTAAACCTGCACTGTTGGTGTGCCTTGAGGACCGTGGTTGGAAATGCCTGTTCTACAGTCTCCAACACAGGAAGTGCTGGTTTTATTACACAGAACCGTACGTGCTACACACTCTTGTAGCACAAATTCCGCACACAATTTAAGATTTAGCTTTTAACATAAGAATCTATAGTGGTTGTTCAAAAGGCCGTTGATTCTGGGCCTAATCAGAATTTTCAAATTGAGTGATTATCAAACATTACACATGGGCGCCGGCAGCGTTCGCATTGCACATGTACAGGGTCAGAAAAATTATCCACACGCAGAGAAGACACAGAGTAGCCACAGTTTCCCTGAAGTCAGAGTTTAGGGGTGGAAACACATTGTTTCTGGGTGTGTTTGTGAGAACGGGGAGTGCCCAGGGGTTGCTTGGGAAGGTCTCTAACGTCAGCAATGACTATTTCCAGCCTGATCCTTAAGCAGATTAGTGGAAGCCCTAGACTGGCGCAAATGGAAAAAAAACTGTTCGATGGTTCCATTTTTGCAAATGGATCGCTATTTATGATGCTTTTTGCAAGGAGTGTTTTTTCTTTCTGTCTAGGTACTGGCTTTCTGCTCACTGCGAATTCTGTTTAGCGATCCATGCTGAAGTAAGCTGTCTGTCCAAGGTATTGTAAATAATAAGATATATATATATATATATATATATATATATATATATATATATATATAGTAGATAATCAGTAAAAACAACACTGGTTATGCCTAATATTTTAGCAAAGTGATTTTTACCATAATGAGCAGTATAGAAACAAAGGGCCTAGTTTAGAGATGGACACAGCGGCTGCCTATTTTGCCATAGATGCATCTGTGTCTTTATAGTAATGCCGCTACAGAATTGAGATACCCACTTGCAGCAATTCTGTCCACTGCATCTTTAGACACCATATTGCATGCACTGCATGCTGCACCACTGCAGACGCAGTTGCTATATCTGAGTATGGCATCCTGTGTGAGCAGCTGTGTGTCCTTAATGTAGTTGCTGTCAGCGGCATGCCAACATCGGCTTCACCCGCCCCCCCCTTCCACGCAACCTCCCAGGAACACCCACTAAATTTCACAGACCATCTTTCAAATTCTGTGCAGTGTCTCTGTGTATGGACCCCCATGATTTATTGCATGTAAGGACTCCTGGGGAGCTGACAAAGGGAACAGGCTACAGTAGCGGTAGACAGCTAGGAGATTATAAAAAAATCTAATTTGCAAATTAATGGGTGGCCGCTGATTGGCTGAGAGAGCTCATTAACCTCATAAACAGAAGCCCATCACCACCTCCCTGACAGCAACTCAAGGCTGCCTCACTGACAGAAGCCCATCACTGCCTCACTGAAAGCAGCACATCCCCCCCTTACTGACAGCAGGCACATCCCTTCCCCACTGATAGCAGCACATTCCTGCTTCACTGAAAGCAACCCATCACCTCCTCCATGACAGCAGCACATCTCTGCCTCCCTGACAGCAGCACATCTCTGCCTCCCTGACAGCAGCTCACCGCCGCCTCACTGACAGCAGCTCACCGCCGCCTCACTGACAGCAGCTCACCGCACCAGCATGCCATTGTCAGGATGCAGCCATGGTTGCATCTGTATATGAAAAAAAGGTAGCACAGTATTTCCTATGCAGATACAGCTGGGGTCGCACACACAATATAGGATTGCTGAATATTATTTTAATCAGCATGAGCTGCTTGTGTGTCCTATTTGCATAGTTTTGTGAATAAGAGATATGAAACCACACTCTGTGTTAATGAGTTGCGCCACAAAATGGAGTTACATCTGTACCCATTTCTGACAGAAATATTTCAGTACTTTTGTTCACTTACACTGATATCCAATCAAACGTTTAATCATTAAAAATAATTCAAATGAAACAGCCTTTTGTGAACTATTTTTTCCTATTATTCTGTGTCTGTTTCACCCTATGTTATCCCAACAGGGGCCATTTTATAAGACACATATATACTAAAAGGTGTAAATTTACGAAAGCTTCTAAAAATTAACAGAGGTGACATTGACCATAGCAATCAATCAGATTCTGTCTATTGTCTATTGCATCCTAGAAAATTATAGCTTTAGTAAATTTACCCCCAATTGTTAAAATAAACCCACCCAATATCTGTGTGCTACATGTATAAACAGGACGTATTTGTCCTACACGCATTCATTTTTTTACTTGTCTGCCCTCTTGCTGGATTTGCCCCAATCTCTACACGGAGCTGATAAATCAGAACGATTCTAGGCCCGAACACATGACTTTGACAGATTGTGCGATTGGTTGTGAACACATTGGAGGTTTTTATGCGCAAGTGCAGCCACTGTGTGCGAACGCCCACAGCGCTCACACATAGAAGTATGGGCAGGAGGCGTAGAGGGGTGTGGAGTGGCGGCCCGTACAATTTGCATATGGGAACGTCCAGCATTTCATGGGCGTTTCAATGAGACCGTTGACCGCCTGATGGTGCAGGTGCGGGGGGGGCGGGGGGAGGCAGCTGAAATTAGCGGATGTCAGCTGCCCGCCATAGAGGTGTCTCAGATGTGTGAGCGCTAGGGTAGCCACCTCAGGCATCTTAGATTCCTGGAGATTCCCCCCCCCCCCCCCACACGTTTATGTGCGCGTGCTCCTGGAAAAGTGGGCATGGCTTTGTAAAATGGGCGTGACCTCTTCAGAAAAGTGGGCGTGGTCACTAATACAGTATTGAATTGTACAGTAATGTATTGAAGTCCCTATTGTTACATTTAATAACACATTTCCCCTACTGACAACTCCTACACAGAGATACCTCATACATCCTCCCCTCACCGTGACACCAGTGACAACTTCACAGCAACCTCCCCCACCCCCTCACTTCTCTAACATGCATATCTGCCCCAAACACTGACCGTCCACACACACAAATCCTCCCCTCCACACTGGCATCACCATTTCCTCAGCTGATAGCACAGACAGCAGTGGTCCCCTGGGACTGATACACAGTAGCAGCAGGCTTATCTCTGCTCTGAGGCTTAGTTTGGGAGGAAGCGCTGCTGCAGCATCCTAAGCTGTTGGCTGCACAGTGGCCAGTGCTCCTCCGTCCTCTTCTCTCCAGCAGCCCAGTTTAAATATTATTGGAGGTAGAGGGAGCTGTGGGGCAGGTAGCAACTCGCAAGTGCTGGAGACTCACTGTGCATGCCCTGTGGCCTTTCTGGCACCCAGAGTTCGCACTCCACCGGAAACACCCTCCCTATGCCCCGGTCAGTGTGCACACTGAGTTGGGAGGCTGGGAAGGCTTTCAAAGTCACCCGGATTCTGGGAGAATCCCAGAATCTGGGAGACTGCAAAAATGTCCTGGAGGGTTGCCACCAATTCAGGGAGAATCCAGGAAATCCAGTAGAGGTGGCAACCCTAGTGAGCGCTGAAGAAATTATTTCTCCCCCGCACCCAAGGCTGAGAATGGATGATTATGCAAATCATCCATTCGCATGCCTGCGGGGATTCGGGGGGGAAGGGGGGGGCGGGGGAGGGGGGCTGATGCGGTCAGTCATAATAAGGACCATTGTATGCAAATAGTGAGGTATTTTGGTACGATGACAATGGGATGCGCGGCTCCCATGATCTTATGTGCTGCACATACAGATGTAGCAGGCTACATCTTTGCCCAGAGCCCGCCAGATCCCTTTCACTGGCGAGCTCCGGCGATAGGGACAGGGACGCGGGTGCGTCTCACGCGCACGCATGTCCCAGTATCACGGCGACTGGGCAGCATCTCCCTGCCCGTCTCCGCTTCAGGGAGACGCTGTCCAGTTCAGGGGGGAGTCGGGCGGCGAAGGGGACCGGCAAAGGGGGAGGCGGCGGTGACCGGTGGCAGGCTCCGTTGCCACGGGGTGCACGAGCATCTGGTGTGTGCGCGCCCCTGGTGGTAGCTGGCTGCTGGCAGAGGCTGGCCTGCTACATCTGTATGATCAGTCGGGATGGTTTGTTGTCATAAGCAGATCATATGCAGACCACATGTGTTTTTATCATACGATCTGTATCGTATGCAGGTCGTTCTAATGTATGTTCTAATGTATGTCTAGTATTCAAAGATGAGTATTATATATTTATATCTAAAATAACACTGTGGCAAATAAGATTATGTCTGCCTCTTTAGATAATATAAAAAAGAAGTAACTCGTATAAGTATTATACACATTGTTATAATATGGCGTAATGTACTTCAATAAGGCTGGTGCCAGTTACACGCACTCCTCGATGGTATCTACCAGGAGGTAACAGCGCAGTAACTCACTCTGCAACAACCTCGTGTTTACTGAGATAAATGTTTGGTGCATTCATCACTTTACTGCAAAGCTCTATACACTGCAGTATGTTCCTATAAGGTCTGCTGCAAGGATAGCATGGCTTATCAAACAATCTATGTGGCAGAAACGCTCCAATATTCACCAAGTCCTTCCTATGCAGCATGTTTCTGTCAGTCACCACACACATACTGCAGATTATTATGGAACCACTAGAACATATTCATTTTTTTCTGTATTGTTTCCTTCTGATTGAACTAGTATAAAGATATTTAACCAGCATACGTAGCATTAAGTCCTTGCATGTTTTGTCAATAATAAAAAGAGGAAGCGGCCTTTTTGTACACTGAACTAAAAATGTGTACGCATTATATGGGTGTGGGTTGTAAGGTCTACAACAACTAGGTCGACAAGCATTGGGTCGAAACCACTAGGTCAACAGGCAGCAAGGTCGACGTGGGTCAAGGTCGACATGACATTAGGTTGACACAAGCATTATGTCGACATGGGCTAGGTCGATAGTCAAAAAAAGTTGACAGGGTTTTTTTTCACAGGTTTTTTGACCCGACTGTCACAGTCGACATGGACACAGTTTGAAGTGCACCGCATCCCCTCGCTTCACTCGCAATGCTTCAGGCACAATTTTATTCTCCCTCCACACCATAGTGGATGGTAGGGCATGAAATACCGCCTGTCGGCACATGTTAGCTCAAAAAAACAGTGAAAAACCCCATGTCGACATTTTGACTGTTGACCTTGCCCATGTCAACCTAATGACATGTCGACCTAGACCCATGTCAACCTAGACACATGTCGACCTTGACCCATGTCGACCTTGTTGCCTGTTGACCTAGTGGTGTCGACCCAATACTTGTTGACCTAGTTGCTGTAGACCTAATGACCGTATCCCCATTATATGATATGCTCCATGAATGATATTGTTAGTGTTCTCCGCTGCACTCCCGGGCAAACGATATTGTGCATATACACTAAAGGATATCGTTAACAATATCATTCAGCGACGTCATCCTGACATGGCTCCGAACATGGGGGGGTAATTCAGACCTGATTGCACAGCCCTGCTACAGTGCAATCTCGCATTGCCAGTTAATGTGTTTGCTTTGCATCTAATGTGAATACAGTGGGGCAAAAAAGTATTTGGACAGCCAAAACCATTTGTAAGTCACTCACCATCGAATGATTTTTACACTGGGCACCAGTCATCGCAGGCTCAGAGTAGACAGACACTTACTCGGTGTCATATCTGGCCTGTTGCTGATGTCACACATCTTCCCCTAAAACGTTTGGGCACGCCTGTGCTTTCCCTGTCGCTCTCGCCATTTCCCTGTTAAGGTGCACATAGACGGTCCGTTCCCGGACCGTCCGTTCTGTACTATGAGATGCGCGCTCCCGCGCATCTCATCGTACGGTACAAAAAGTATGTGCTGCACATACTTTTTGTACTGGGTACACATCGCATCGGATCACAGTGCATGCTCAAGGCATGCAACTAGGGATGCGATCCAATGCGATGCGTGCTAATTAAGTGCCGAACGGGTCCGTTAAACGGACCGTGTATGGGCACCTTTACTCCCAGACCGTACGCATGTGTAGTCTATCGATAATCATGCAATTAGGTCTGATTTACCCTTGTGGTCTTGTTGCCAGTATAGTCAGGATTTGACTGCATGCACAGATGACATTGGGGGGAGGGGGCGGAGTGGTCCATGACAACCAATCAGCATTGAAGTAACATTTATAATTTGAATACTGTTATATTATACAGAGCAGCCGATTGGTTGCCATGAACAACTTCTCCACTGGCTCACTTCCCCTCCCTTATTGCTGCTTCATACATCTGCCCCATAGTGTGCGCGCACTTTGGATTCAAGAAAATGCTACCAATTACATTGCATATTCAGATATTCATATTTATTACAAGATTGCTGCCTCCGCTCTGTAGTTTATAATCACATATGTGCGTTATCGAGTGGTATGAGGAATGCTATTATAACGGAAGCACAAAATTACCTTCTTTCTGTCTATGCCTTGTAACTGAATGGTATAGTGAAGGGGGTTTCCACCACGATTCTCAGGGCTCACTAACAGTGCCGGTTTTAAGCACAGTCATACTTGAGCACAGGTAACCTAATAAGTGCATCATTTGTTTTGAAGTAACCGTCCCGCTGAATACACACTGAGAGCAATGGTCCATCTAAACTCAGCTATCCCGCTCAAGCACGGATATAAGTAAAACGTGGACGTCAGTGGCGTAGCTTTGTTTGGGGCGCCCCCCCCCCCCCGCCGTTAATGGGGGGCGTGCCCCCTCCCCCCATGCTTACCTGTCCGCGCGTCCCGGCTCCCCTCCTGGCTAAGTTCAATTAATTCTATGCAGACGGACCACGATAAAATGGCCGCCCCCATACCGCAGACAGTTTCAGAGAACAGTCTGCTTTATGGGGCGGCCATTTTATCGTGGTCCGTCTCCATAGCATTGATTGAAGCCAGGAGGGGAGACGGGACGTGCGGACAGGTAAGCCGGCGGGGGATGGGGGGCGGGGGGATTAGTATAGCACCGCAGCCCCCCCGGTGCCCCCATATGCACAGCGCCCCCCCCCGCGACCGCGGGGGCTGCGGTGCTATAGCTACGCCACTGGTGGACGTGGAAAATTTACCACGATGGGAGTTCTATTTCATATGGGATGTTGCTATTGGCAACCATTCAGAATCTACTTATTTATTTAGCACCTTCTAGAGGATAATAGATAGTATCTGATTGGTTGCCCATAGCAACAGCCATGTGAAATAGAACTCCCATCTTAGTAAATTGACCCTGTAGTGTGTCTTGCGGGCCGTGATTGAGAAACACAGATATACAGTACAATATGCTATCCATCGGTGTGACAGAAATAATGTACTAAACACTTTCTTTACATCTACGCCAAGATTTAATTCTGTTCTCTGAGGCAAGTCAGCGAGGATCAAGTTTAATTAGAAAAGTACCATATGGATAATTCCCAGGTTTGGGGAATATTGTGAACTGTATGAATGTTAATCAGATAGAGAGAAAATAGCTTCATACTGTAAGATAGGCTTAGAAACCAGATGTACTGAAGCATGAACTAAGGTTGTGTAGGGTCATATCTAACATAGCTACAGACACACTGCACCAGACCTTCACATCTTCACATTCAACAGAGAATGCATTTCCATTTTATTTATATTAAGTGATTTTGTAGAGCCCCTAAGGTAAATGTTTGTACCAGATGGTTTGTCTGCCAATGGGTTTTATACTGCAAGAATCTGCATGAATACACACTGAGAGCAATGGTCCATCTAAACTGAGCTATCTGTAAACTAAAGTTTATTACGATGAGAATACCCCTCACTTTAAATGCCGCAAGATCAATCTGCTGTTCACAGCAACCCTGCACATTGGATTGTTACTGAGGAGTTTTACGGTGAGTATCATGCCCAGGGCGAAACAAATCCAAGTAGTGATGTCACTTAACGATTTTGATAACAATATCATTAAGGGACAGATGTATCAAGCTTCAAAAAGTGACAAAATGGAGAGTGATAAACAGCCAGCCAATCAGCTCCTACCTGTCATGTTACAGGCTGGGTTTGAAAACTGTTAGGCAGGAGTTGATTGGCTGGATGTTTATCACCAATTTATCACTTTTGAAGCTTGATACATCAGGCCCTAAGTGTGTACAGTATGCACTATATGGTTTGCCCAGTGGCAAACACTATAGTTTACTATATGGGTAGTGCTGCTAATCGGGGCTTAATAGGAAAGATGTTACCCCAGATATTTTTAAGAACACTGCAAGGAATATGGCTAAAATAAATGTCATTAAGGGTACTTGTACTATCGTAAGGGATGCGGATTATTCAAATTATAGCTGGTGCATATAACCATGTTAATCGAGCGTCATCCATATTAGAAGTGCCTTGCAACCTCATCGGACTGTATGAAAAATACAGCTTTCGCCCACCTTACCATGCTCTGTAAAGAAACTATAGAATGAGCAGTAATAGTAATCCTGGCCCGTCAGATTGCAATAGTGCCCATGCAGAAGGTTGTAAGGTGGTGACTCGGGTCTGAAAGGATGCATGGATGATAGAACTCTTGTGCCATTATTCCATGAAACAAAACTCAGACGTCCTGCAGTACAGATGTATCGGGCCTTATTGTTGCTGGCGATCCGCCAGCAGCATGCTGCTGGCGATCCGCCAGCAACACGGCACCTCTATCTGACTGAGACGCGCGTGCGTCCCCCACGCACGCGCGTCTCAGTATCCGTGCGGCGGGGTGGCGAGGCGGACGCAATACTGTCCGCCTCCAGCTCGAGGGGGCTGGGGGGGACCTCTGGCCACTGTGGGGGGGGTGCGGTCGCCCGGCGTGGGCACAAAATATGTAAAACAGGAGCAGCCTGCCACCCCTGTAGTTCTGTTGCCGTGTGCCTGAGCAATTTCATATTATAGGGGGTATTCAATCCCGCTGCTATTTTGGATGGAGGAAATAGTGGTGTGTGCCTATTCAATGTTGTCTTTCCCGACTGCATTGAAGAGGCAGATCGACAGAACGGCCCGACTTTAAAAGCAGTTGGGCGATCACGGCCAAATCTACAATCCACAGCCGTTTACGTGGACACACCCCTTTTCGCCGATCGTCAGCCGGGACATCCCGCCTGGTGATATGCGGTAAAGCAAAATGAAAACGGGCCGGGTCACGGCTGTCGGGCCGGATCGACAGTCGTGACCCGGGATTAATTACCCCCCTATGTCTATACTTTGCAGATGTGAGTTTAGTGAGGGACTGTTAACAACCAAAGTATCCTATGGCAAAGTTGGACATAATAGGCCTGTTTGTCGGCGTATCTTCTGTACCTAGCATAAGGCAGCTGCAAGAACGTGCTGATATCAACCAAGCTGCACCTGCAGTCACAGTCACATCCTACAACAACTCCCTGTAAGCCCTGTACACACTAGGTGACCAGCAGCACCGCTGATATAGTTAACTATATATAGTTAATTATAGTTATAGTAACTATGATATCATTTATAGATTACTATATCAGCAGGGCACGGGGCAAACAAGAGAGAACATACACAGTGAACGATATTGTTTAATGATATTGTTCAGTGAGGTCACCGGGTCCCCTGCTGGACAAGTAGTTACTGACGGTCAGGGGCGGATTGGCCCGCCGGGCCATTTCCCGGTGGGTCGGTCCAGATTTTCACCTGGCTGGGCCGCCGACCATGCTACCGGAGCTGGTGCTATCAGTGCCGGTGCTGGCATCATCCTATGCGGCGGCCATATTTGTTTTGGGCTATGCTGCCCTTCTATGTGACCAGGCTGCGGCCGCTGGTCGCGGGTGGGTGACGTCACCTGCGAGCGGACCCCCCGGGCAGTAGCGTTAAAACACACACTCCCCCCCAGGCAGTAGCACGCACATCACCAATCCCCCGGCTGCTTCGAGATTGGAAATGAAATCCGGCCCGGGAACAATCAGCCCCTGCTGACGGTATTGTCAGATTGAAGCCCCATATATACTAGGCCAGGGGTGGCCAAACCTGTCCTCAAGATATGAATGCAGCAGGTTTGAAAATGTGACAGTTAGTAATGACTACAGCTGTGCACCAGCTAGGGGATTTGGAACATGTGGACTGTTGGTAGATCTCTAGGACCGCTTTGGCCAGCCCTGCACTAGACAATGTTTTTACATTATATCATTCAGAAGGGCCCTTCTGAGGGATATCTTTTAAAAACTCATCTGGTGTCTATGGGGCTTTGCTGTGATATCTCATTTAGACAATATTGAGGAAAAGAAAGCTATTGTATGCATGTGCATATCTTGAAGCAAAGCAGTATTTATAGTGTATGTGTAGGGTGTGAGGTGGGCCCTAGTGTCAACTTTATACCTACCTGGTGCCAACAAGTGGATCCCCCCCAAACAGCGCTATCTTCCCAGTGACATCTTTGGGAAAGATGGAGTTGCACAGTGAAAGCAAAGACCAGAGTCAGACCTCTACTACAGTCTTTTCTAGACTGTGAGCATGTTCTACCACTTACCAGCAGCAGGTAGGATGTGGAGGGCAGGGTTTATTACGCCACTGTGTTAATGGGATATCTTTCAACTTTTGGAACCATATTTGAACAGAAGCTGTCAGGCTGACTCATTACATATCTATATGACATATTTACCTATAGTGAAACCACACATTCAAATTTCAACACAGCTAAGTTGATCAATCAGGACAGTCATGTTAACTACATGCCTCTGGCCACAATGCCTGTGATTTGCCACACTCACATGCTCAACAAATATCATTCAAATATTATCCTCAATACAATAGCAGTGCGTCACATTTTAGTGCACTTTGTTTACTTTCCACTTGTCACATTTTTACTATTTCACACATTTAGTGAGGGAAGAAAAGGTTTAACATATAAATTACGTTTGGATTATTAGAAGTACTTTACCCCAAGAGTGCCTCAATTTGGAATGCTTTCTTCTCCGTTTCTTTGTCCATTATCTTAACCCGAAGAAATCTAATAAAAAGTGCATGAGTGTGCAGTTTAGGCAGTTTAGAGAACACAGGGGGAGAAGAATGAAAAATACATTTTTACCGACAAGGGGGATTGCTACAGGACAAAAGAAGGTTTGAAAACTGAAGCCTATGTAACAAAGTTCTTTATTAAAGCAAGGTCGACAGAGGTCTGGAACAGCCTTGGACTAACAGGAGGCTGAATGGCTCAATGTTAGAAAATAGACAAGCATAAAAAGAAAACAAAAACAATGTATCAAAAGAAACCTAAATGTAAGATAAACTCATCTCAACCAAGAAATGAGTATCAGCATTACATTGGTCACGTGTGGTGAACCAGTTATTTCTTTCCTACTGTAACATTCTAATTCATTTCATGGGAAGATTATGTTTCCAAATATAGGGCCAATATTATCTGAACAGTGACTGTGAACATTGGTTTTGCATTTATTCATGGTCACTAGATCTTCTTTGTAATCAGTTACACCATTGTTCTTCAACCTCTAATGTTCCTTCATCTAGAACAATAGGCATCTGCCTGAAGGAAAATCATATTCAAAGCGACTCAAAATTCAAATACAGTAAGTTCTATACTAAACAGCAATACAACTAAACAAACACTGAACTGTCCAACTCATAGGGCTCATTGTGAATTACTGACTGCAGGTTGTACTGTAACAGCGATAAGGTTGCCCCTTATGTAAGGTACTACTGGAAGTTATTGAGGCATGAATGCCCCTTTTAGACCAAGAACATTTTCTGGGTTATTGCCCGGGTCGACCCGGATCGGGGCTCGGTGTGAATGGTCCCCTTAAAAAAGAAAAACGGGTCCAAAGACCCGGCAATTCAACCCGAGAAATGGTCTGGGTTAAGCACGAGTGAGACCCGTGTTCAAGGGCAGCGCAGGGGCGTAACTACCATTGGTGCAAGGGGTGCAGCTGCTATGGGGCCCAGAGCTGAGGGGGGCCCATCTTTACTGTCTAAGTAATATGTTTTACATACATTTATCACCATCAGTTGGTAAATGGGGGGCCCTTACAATCTTTTGCTATGGGGCCTACTGATATCTAGTTACGCCCCTGGGGCAGCGTAAACGGGCAACCCGAGTCATCCAACCAGGGACCGGTTTACACCAATGAGGAGAGCCCATACCTCCCGACCGCAGCGTCCTGAGGTTGGGCAGGGGGCGCATAAAGCCTCCGCTGCTGTCTGCTGTACTATGCAAACAGCAGCGGAGCCGGGGAGGAGGTGAATGGAAGCCTGTGTGCAGTATCCATTCACCTCATGGACAGAAGCTGGGGGCACACGCAAGCTGGTGGCAGCCCAGCAGCTTTCCTGGGTGCTGGGCTTACCCCCAGCATGTCCTTTGACATTGCGGGGGTCTTGGCTGGGGGATTTCCCGTCACTTGCAAATGATGACGTCAGCCCAGGGCCCACCTCCGCTGACGTCTCCCGCCCGGCATTAAGCTGGGTGGTCACGCCATGTAAAAGGGGCCAAACGTTGGGTCGCAACTGGGTTGGAGCCGGGACCAAAGACCCCAGTGTGACCTGATGTTTTAGTGTAAAAGGGGTATAAGTTACTGGTTAAATATATGAAGCTGCATAGAGGTCTCTAAATCATCTGTATCAGGGGCCATTAAGGTCCATGAAATCATCTGTATTCAGGGGCATGTTATCCTTATAAATAATTAAGTGATCACATGAGTTTTTAGTGTATAATAATTGTTGACAAACAAGGGCAGTACAGATGGTGTAATGGTTGGCATTACTGCCGCACAACACTGAGGGTTCAATTCCCAAAACAGCCCTTACTGTGTGGAGTTTGTATATTCTCCCTGTGCTTCTGTGGGTTTTCTCCTGGTGCCCCAGTTTCTCTGCACAAGCAAATAATATACTGGTTAATAGGCATTCATCAACAATGAAGCCTCGTGTGTAAGTGTGTGTGTGTGTGTGTGTGTGTGTGTGTGTGTGTGCGCGCACACGAGCAGACTAGATGGGCAAAGTGGTTCTTAGCTGCCATCAAGTTCTCTGTTTCTATATAATAACATCACTAAGCTCATATAATAGGTACAAGCTAACAGACATTGATGGGTTTGATTATACAAATATATAATATGGTCCCATCTATGGTACAGGCTGAAAAATAGGACTTCCCCAGCAGTGCATGGTCCATGGTAGAGCAAAGATCCATACACACTGGGCGACTATGCCCAGCGTGTATGGACAGCGATGATAGCATTCATCGCTGCAGGGAAAGCCGCTCAGTGCATACACACTGAGCGGCTTTCCCCCTGCCCTCCGCAGACGGAGCGCTATGCAAAGCCGCTCATCTGCTGGTATAACCAGCAGATGAGCGGCTTTCCCGACTATGTTGTGGGAGCGCGCAGCAGCGCTCACCGCTCATCGCCAGCCATACACACTGGGCTGCTTTGAGCTGAAAGCCACTCAAGCCTGCTGTTTTGAGCGACTTTCATCTCAAAGTCGCCCAGTGTGTATGAGCCTTAAGGCTTTGCTTGTGACATCATGAAGGGTCAGCAGCATTATAACTGTGGTAGGAGTAACAGGTATAATATATGATACAGTATTTTTGGTACTTATATGTTAGTTGGGCACCCACTAAGCAATTTGCTTAGTTTTCCGCGTCCGCTCGCCATGATTCGGGCTCGGTGGCTCGCTGTGCTCGCCACACTATATAAAACTCCATGCCGACATGAATAGTGGGCGTATGAGCGTACTAACTATAGTGGGTGCCCAACTAATATAAAAGTACCATATTTTTCATACAAAAGTGCCTCTGCCTTTGATCTTTCCCCACCAGTTTCAAAAGACTCACATCACTCCTCTGTGCTGTTTTTGAATGGTTATGCTGCCCATACATATGTGCGATCAGATGCGATGCGACATCGCATTGCGATGTCGCATCGCATCTGATCGCATCAAGTGGTGCCCAGTGCAGCACCCGATGTCGCATGCCATCCTGCGATGGACATCGGGTGCTGGAAGAGGGGTGGTGTGGGGCTGTGTAGGCGGGACCGGAGCTGGGGACCATAGCAGTGGAGCTTTCAGGCGGTGGGACTTGTCAGCAGCAGCAGTGACTTTGAAACACTGGGACGGCCCTCTGATTGGCTGAGAGAGCTATCTCAGAGGGCCGTCCAGTGTTTCAAAGTCATCTGCTGCCACTGCCGAGTCCCGCCGCCTGAAAGCTCCACCACTCCGGTCCCCACTACACAGCCACCATGCCTCCCCTGCTGCTGCATCGTCCATCCGGTCCCCAGCATTAAGGTACCGGCTCCCCGCCAGCGCTCCGGTACCCATCCCGGCCCCGCTTCCCAAACCCACCGCTGATTGCATTCGAGCAATCGCATGTGGTTAAAAACCACATGCGATTGCTCATGCAATTCGATAAATATTATGTGCAGCTCATAATATCTATTGATGCAACATCCGACGTCGAATGTCAGCTTAAAAATGCATGCAATCATTCGATTTATCGGCCACATGTGGCCGAAATCGAATGATTGCATTTGATATCTCACATATGTATGGGCAAGACAAGAACATGCTGGCATAAGTCAAAGTTGTCTACACATGGACCTACAATTTATCTGAGAAGAAATTGTGGTGCTTCTATTTATATTGTAATGATCTACCAGTGAGATGAAGCAGGAGAAGCTCTTGAGATGAAGTTCATAAAATACATCTCGATCTACAGGAAGCATTTCGTGTTTCTATATTTATCCAGTGCACTTTCATCGCTTAAGCTTCTTTCCTATGTCACAGCGAGTACTCATATACAGTCCTATAAACGAGTACTCATATACAGTCCTATAAACCTCTTCGCAGCTTACTGAGTCAACCAGAACCAGGCCCATATACTGTACTTTATTATTGGTCTCGGTACTTGTGTATTATCACGGCGCCCCCCATTTCCATCGCAGGGCATTATACTACCACAAAATCGCATCGCATGCCATGCCATATGATCGCATGCGATGCGATGAGACGCGATTATACCCGGTTTTTAATTGTACAGGCACCCAGACCCGATTTTACATTGTATACCCACCCTGATGGGTAATGACAATGTAAAATGCCCCCCCCCCCATTGTTAACGCCACCCTACTATCAACGCCAACTTGAAGCATGGCGAGCGCAGCAAGCCCGCAAGGGGCGGCGGTACGCGTCCTCCGACCTTTTCATACCCCCACTATCCACGTTGGCGTGGAGTTGATTTCATATAGTGTGGCGAGCGCAGCGAGCCACCAAGTCCGAAGCGTGGCGAGCGCTTGTGAAGTAATGCGCGTCCCCTCGCCACACTTCGGGCTGGGTGGCTCGCTGCACTCGCCACACTATATAAAATCAACTCCACGCTGACGTGGATAGTGGGGGTATGAAAAGGTCGGAGGACGCGTACCACCGCCCCACGCGGGCTCGCTGCGCTCGCCACGCTTCGGGTTGGCGTTGATAGTGGCGTGGGGTTAACAATGGGGGGGCATTTAACATTGTCATTACCTATCAGGGTGGGGGTACAATTAAAAATCGGGTCTGGGTGGGCATTTAACATTGAAATCGCGTCGCATCGCATGCCATTATAATGGCATGCGATGAGACGCGATATTAAAATTGTACACTCCTCCCGGGAAAAGCCTCAAATCGGGTCCATCGCATGCCATGGCATACCATCGCATACCTTAATTAGTGGTATGCGACGCGACGGGCGCCGTGATACTACACAAGTACCTTGGTCTCCCCTGGTGCTATGTAACAAGGCGGATAATTCTAAAAAGGAAGTTAGCGCCTGTCGTTGCAACAGCGGGGGAGATAAAATGCAAGTGCCAGTGCAACGAACAGTACAAGCGCTGAGATGCCCATTTTTAGGGCTGATCCTGACCGTAGTTAAGATCAAATGGGTATGAATGTGGTAAATTTACTAAGATGGGAATTCTATGGAAAATAAGATGTCTTCTAGAAGGTGCTAATTAAATAGGAAGTACAACCTGCAGGCTTCTCTCTGTATAAAAATACGAACAAGAAATACATTTAAGAAACTGCATGCCCCTCCCCCCATGAGCCTAACCAGCCCGGACTCTTTGTTGGCTGTTTGAACATGGTACTGGTTTTCAAAATACAGGGGACCCCTACTCCTTCCCCCCCCCCCCCCCCCGTATTTTGGGAACCAGGACTGGGCCAAGAACCCGGCGCCGGTTCTAGAAATACAGGGGGACCCCATTACTTTTTTTCCCCCGGGCATTTCTGCAACCAGCACTCAAAGAGCCCGGGCTGGTTATACTCTTGGGGGGGGACCCCACGCAGTTTTATTTATTTAATTTCCTTATTTTTACACAGTGAAGTCTGCACAGACCTGACTGATCCGCGCAGGCTTCTTGCTGGTATTTGGCTGCCAGGGAAACTTCCCCATCAGAAAATATGAATCCTGAGAATACGTCAGCTTAGTAAATTAGACGTATTCGCAGTTCGTATATTTTTGGCCTATTACAGCCGATCCCAGGTCATACCCATTCGTACATGGGATCGTCCGTAATCGGGGATCTTACTAAATTTCCCTCAGTGATTGTGGACAATGCAACTGTAGCAGTGGTTCTGAACATCCGCCATCCGCACCCCTGAACATGGCCTCTGTGGCTGTGGATCTGAATGTGGGAACATAGCAGCGTTAAATGAAATGCCTGTGACACTCAAATAACACGCCAATGAGAGACTTTGGGCCTAATTCAGATCCTATGGCAGGGCTGCGAATTCCCTCCCAATTATCAAATGACCACCCATGTGTGCGCATACACGGTTCCCCTTGAAAACAAAGCGACTATTCGCAAGTTAATTGACAGCCGGACGGCGGTTGTGGGCAAAACCCCAGTGTTTTCTGGGAGTGCTGTTTCAAAGTGGATGTGTTTGAAGTCCCCCTCCGGTCCAATGCATCAGACCTGAGCCGGAGGTTGGAACTGCTACCTGTCCGACCTCTGACACGGCCCCCCTTCCGACGGTGTCGCATGCGATAGAACACATGTTAAAGTACTACATATGATGTATCGTTTGCAATTCTGCCGTCCGGGAAGGTCTCAGGAGCCTCAGGGGGGCTCGGGTGGCCATACACTGCCGCTATACATCGCAGTAGTTTATGGCCACCTTAAATCTGACCTTCCTCATGCTTGCAAACGAAAGGGGCATTGCGAGGCAACAAAACTGCATATGCAACACAGTCCTTGGCCTCCCCATGCCAGTGTTCCCGTAGACGGCAGGCCCCACCACCATCCCTCCTTGCAAGTGCCCCTGCCTGTCAATCAGGCAGTGGAATTTGCATTTCCGATATGCAAATGTAAGACCAGTTTTCCATATGCGCAGAAGGGATATGGCACATGCACAGTTTCCTGATAGTCGGGGAACTGCGGGTTGGATTGCTAATGCAATCCAACCTGAATAACCCCCATATTACTCTTTTAGGCACATTTCCATGAAGACTACCCCATTGAGACCAACGCTACATGCAAATTCACATGAGAAAAGTGATATATAAAAGATGGCTGCACTTTCCATGTAGGGAGACCAAAGAGAACTGCAATGGCCTAAACTCTATCAGCATTTTAAGCAGTGTCTCTGAATAGACATTCATATATGTTAGGATTAAACATATGAATAGAAATGTGTCATATTCTCTTTTTGGCCTGGAAACCATAGACAGTGTCCTAATTCAATTCTAGAACCAGATGCAGGATCATTTTCCTAGTAATCTGGTCTGACTAGACAAGTGCTATATTGTAGACACACAGGTCTGGCCACTAATGATTGCAGAGAATTCCAGAAAACGTCCCTCGTTCCTCATAATAAACAAAATATCCTGTATTCTACTGATTCTATACTGATCTATAGATTACCAAAATACTTACAAACTAGATTTTGAGTTCAGAGCAATAGCCGTGGCTTGTTACCCAAGCTTCTAATTGATTTCCAATGCAGAACACACATTCATTGGTAGATTCCTTATTCCAAATAGATAACAGTCAGGGTGTCATCAAAAACCCAGTATTGATGAGCTGTTTGCTACTGTACACTGTATATTATTCTAGGCAGGAACAATGCGCTGACAAGCTTGTGCTGAGATTTATCCTTGATTAACTATGGCCAATGTGAAAAAAATCTAATAATAATAATAAAATATACATGATAAATAAAATCCTATTCAATAGGAGCCATCAAAATGTGACTGTTCAGAGGCTGTGATCCGGCAATACACGTTATATATTGTAACGTGTGCCTGATTATACAATGCATCCAATATAAGGAGGGTGCAGTGCCTATTTTTTCCCAATACAATGTGCTGACAATGCAGTGTGCAGCGGATGAAACAGACTGGGGGTGCTGGGCTACCTTACTAATTAGGTTATAAATGCAATTTTGCCGAAATGCACAGTTAAGGGTTTGAATGACAGATAAAGCCCATCTATCCCTACAGATTACAACCCTTCCACCATGCCATGTGCTGCAAAAATAAAAGGGCAACTCCCCTCTTCCCATGTTCACTTCAGGTGTGTTTCTTCCATGCCGTTAATCTACGGTAATCCAGCAGGGCACAGAGATTTTCAGGCATGTGCCCTATACTCAGGTTTATAAATCAATAATTCTCACATTAACACTTGGGATGCGGAGTAATCAAATGGTGATCTCACCCCTGTACAGCAGCAGCAGCTGATGATGAAGCCACTTGGAGCATTTTTAGGATGAGTGACAGAACTGTATTTCTTTGTGTAATCAGTATTCCAACCAGCAGATTCCCAATCTGCACAGCTACAAGGGAAAGTATGATGCCAAACTGTCTGCTTGTGGAATTTAAGCTATTCCTCTCCCCAACATGCATACTGTATCTGTGAAACTACAGCATCAGTGTGCAATGGAGGCACCCTACAGCCTTTATACATAAGTTTAGTAGTGCGACCCCCCCACCGCCTCACACACTCTGCTTTCCCTACAGACTGTATATAAAGCTGTCAATCAAGAGAACTATTGTCTGCTCTGTCTTTCAACATGCAATCACTAAACCATCAGGGCCAATTACCCACAGAGGAATCAGAGGGGGCCTGGATATTGCAAACCGGCATCCTGTATGCATTGTCACTGTGATGGGAGATAGATCTAATATGTACTGCCAGCATTAGCTAAGCCACCATATTTCAGCACCATATATATAGCACTTTCACACAGACCAATATATATATATATATATATATATATATATATATATATATATATATATATACATACATACATACATACATACATTATAAACATATGCCTATACAGTGACATTATATACTATTATACTTTAAAAAAATGGGCTGTTCATAGATATATGGATAGATGGATGAATGGATAGATATATGCATACATACATAATACATATATACACATAGGCACCTCTTATATATGGTTAGGCTGGCACTGGCAGGATTGCAGTACACCTCCGTTACTATGTAATGTGTAATGAGATGAATCAGACCAGCTCCGTGCCCACCTCCCCTGCACCCCCTGGCACCGGCTGCCTAGAGGGCATACGACATTGATACAAGTTCCAGCAGCATCTTGTGCTCTCTGGTGCTGCAGCCACCAGACTTGGCATCTATATACCAGCAATGCCCAATGCAATCAGTAGGCAAGCAGAGTCAGTGTAAGGGACTTACCTTAGTGTGTCACTATTGCCCCTTCCTCAATATGCTCCCGGTTGGATTTCAGAGTGGATGAAATGGGCCAGGCAGTAAATGTCTCCTTTCTGGGTGTATTGTGTCTTTGTTGTACGTCTCCTCCTGGCCCCTGACTGGATGAGCTGCTGCTGCTGAGTCCGGGCTGCAGCTGCTTTCCTTCTGCTGCTATTGCAGTGATTTGCATTAGCCCGGCCCTCACTGAGATGCTTCTCTCCTCCTCACACCAGCAGCAGCAGCAGCACCACCATCCACACAGCCAGCCCACCCTTCCCAATCCCTGCCTGCTCCTCCTGCATCATCACATACTGTATGTGCTGCTGCTGCTGCTGCTGCTGCTGCTGCTGCTGCTGCTGTAGTGTATTCACTATTGATATCTATTGCATCCCCTGGCTATGCAGCACACACAGGCACCACCATGGTAACGAACCTGAGCAACTTTACTACATCTCAGAACCTTTATTATGTATAGAAAATGGGACAGGTGCAACTTTTGTGTGTGTGTTGTAACATACAATTATTTACAGTTTATTTACAGTTTCTTATATGGCGCAGCATATTCTGTTGCGCTTTAAAATTGGAAACAACAGTGATTGAACAAACTGGGTAGAAACAAACCGACATAGAGGTAGGAGGACCCTGCTCGCAAGCTTACAATCTATACAATTCAATCTTACAAGACAAGTGTCTACAATTATAAGAGATAAAATACCAACTAATCTGCTGCCAACAGGACAAGGTAAAAGGCTGAAGCGGAATAGAACCCGGTACAGAGTTTGATTACTGGAGCATTTCCATTCCAGGGTTCTGTTCTGTTTTTTACCCATTTCCCACTCCTAACTGTCAATTTTCAAATACAGACTGTGTAAAATATAAGGCAGATACAGTATATAATTTTTCAAACTCAGCCTGTAACATGGCAGGTAGGAGCTGATTGGCTGGCTGTTTTTCACTCTCCACTTTATCACTTTCTGAAGCTTGGTACATCTGGCCCTTAAGAGCATTTCCATTCTGGGGTTCTGGGTTCAGTTGCGTTTTTTTACCCATTTCCCACTCCCAACTTTCATTTTTCAAATACAGACTGTAAAAATATAAGGCAGAAGCTAATTTGCTGATACTTTATCCATCACGATTTTATCTCTCTTTGAACTTTGATAAAGTAGGTGAAAAGATAATTTGCCACCCACTTTTTAAAACTATTAAGTATTGCAGCAACTATATAGGCAACACAGGAGATGGCTCTGCTGTCTCTTTCCGACATTGCATTAGAGATTGCCATTGGAAGGATATTTACTGTATAGAGATGGTCACCAATGATGGTACCATTGAAGGATAATCCCCCAATGGTCCCCACTGTTTTAGCGTTAAGTGAGCTACAGTTAATCAGTGCCTGAAGCTGGGGCATAGCGAGTGTTGAGGGATGGAGCTGAGCTCCAAGACCCAACACTTGGTATTTCTGTATCATCGATTGTGGAAAACCATCTGGTTCTCTTCCCTCGATGGTAAAAGTAGTCACCATTGGTCATAGACCATAAATGATTTCAAAATACCTTCCTTTCTCAACTATGAAAACTTCCAGTTCCTAGGGGCCCAATCATTTTTATAGGGAGGAGCAGGGCTATTTTTCAGCAGGCTCCAGGAGGAACTGAGGCCCTTATTCTAGTTCACTCTTTCTGACAAAATATTTCTTAGATGGACAAAACCATGTGCACTGCAGGTGAGGCAGGTGTAAAACCCCACCCAAATCTAATTATCTCTGCACAAGTAACACCTGCCTCACCTGCAGTGCACATGGTTTTGTCCATCTAAGAAATATTTTGTCAGAAAGAGTGAACTAGGATAAGGGCCTCAGTTCCTGCTGGAGACTACTGAAAAATAGCCCTGGGGAGGTATACATTCAGACCTGCATCCCCCACCTTATTAGTGCGCTTGTGGTATATGGTCCAGACAGATCAGTCACTAGCCTGGTGTTGGAATACAGACTGGCCGGATTCAGACAGCGGGGCGAGCGCAACAAAGACCCTTGCGGGCTCGCTGTGCTCGCCACGATGCGGGCACGGTGTCTCTCTACGCTCGCCACCTATTCTATTCTCCCTCTGTGAGGTCGTGGACCCCCACGAGGGAGAATAGCCTTGGCCCGTCGGGACCACGAGTGTCAGGGTTTTGACTGTCTGGATCCCGACGTCAGGGTAATGACTGTCGGGATCCCGACTGTCGGGAAACTGTCCGGCACCCGTTAGTGCATATACATGATGCACAGTAAGGTGCCCACACATGGATAGATTTTTTAAACGATATGGCCGGCTTCAACAAATTGGAACGACCTACAGTATTGTTTAAAAACTGTCCGTGTATGGGCATGATATCGCTGCAATGCGCATACCCGCCACTCGTTATATCAGCATGCAGAAAGATAACGACATGTCTTGTAGGATTTGGCACACACCATTCTGTATGTAGGCACGATAAACAATGTGCTAATGATGTGTTAATTATTTACAGCCATTTTCGATTACAAGGCAAATTGGGTGACATATTGAATTGTTCTAAAATCCTGTGTGGACACCATTATGCTGCCCATACACTTGTGAGATATAGCATGAAATAATTCAGTTGTGACCACATCTGTTCGATAAATCGAATGATTGTATGCACATTTTGTGTACCATGCGATGCGATGCACGGTCACGCTGGTCGAATCTCATGTCTCATGATCTTATGTTCTGCACATAATATTTATCGAATTGTACGTGCGGTCGAATGCTGTTTTGTGCGCATACGATTTTTCTAACTGCGATGTTCAATTTCTGGAGAAATCCTGGCCACTCCTCTTCCACCCACTGTGCACATGACTGTTCGATAATCTGGTGTGTTTTTGTCAGCATTCAATGCAATCGCATTCGATCATGTGATCCCACCAAATTTTTTATCGCAAGCGACATTCGATAAATCTCATGATTGTACACACAATTGTACGCAAAAAAAGCATTTTCGATGCGATTTATGGAAAGGTGAACTTCAACTGAAATCAAACCCGATATTGCGTCGAATGTAATCGCGCAAGTGTATGGGTAGCATAACACTGCCAGGTCAAACCTAGCAGTGTAAGCTTTCACTACCAGTTATTAGTGCATACAACTTTCTCGCTGCGCCATGCGAGGGGGTGTAGTCAGGTCAGTATAATAATAATTTTATTTATATAGCAATCTTCCTTCAACAGGACTCAAGCCTCTGTACAGGTAACAAAAACAAAGCACATGGCACAAAATACAACAGGCATCAAAACAAAGGATATTGTACACAAGATACAGTATCAGGCATCAAAACAAAGCACACAGTACAGTAATACAGAAGTAAAAAAGGGAACCTAGAGAGTACAGTAAGCATAATGCAGGGTTGGTGCAGACATTAAATTCCATGTACTGTATATATTCCACCCACAGATAGGGGGTGCCGGATGACTCACTGACAGTCGGGATTACGATGGTCATTTTTCAGACATCGAAATCCCGACTCTCAGGAGCCGGACAGTTGGAATCCCATTTTACACAGGCTATTTTCTCTCATCGGGGTCCACAAGCCCCATAGAGAAAGAATCCTGCAAGGGGCTTAAATGCGATCGCCCCCCCTGTTGGGATCCCTATGTCAGAGAGTTATACTGGGTGTGGTATAGGGGTTCGACAGTCGGGATCCCGACAGTCATTATCCCGATGTCCGGATCTCGACTGGCCAGACCCAGACAGCATGGCGAGCGCAACAAAGCCCCTTGTGGGCTCGCTGCGCTCGCCACGCTGCGGGCACGGTGGCTCACTATGCTCGCCACCTATTCTATTCTCCCTCTATTGGGGTCGTGGACCCCCACGATGGAAAATAGCCGACGGCCGTCGGGAACCCGGCTGTCGGTGCTTTGACAGTCCAGATCCCGACGTCGGGAGAATGCCTGTTGGGATCCCGACTATCGTGACCCCGTCCAGCACCCGTTATACCATACCCACAAATCTGATAGGGGAGAGTAGGAAAGTATGAATTAATGTCAGTGGTAGGGCTCATAGGCAGAGCTGCGTTTCAGAGCCGCTGTCCTTGCACTGGAGCATTGAATTGCTCCAGTGTATTTGGTTATGCAGCCCACAGTGAGTTGGACAGTTAATTAACTGGCGACTTCAGGGGCCCGATAGTGAATACCCAGTAGCGCACGCAGGGGGGGTTTCTGAGTACCCAGAAACCCCCCCAGGAGTCTAGGGGCACTAGCCTGAAAGCTGAGGGTCCCCTCTTACCATGGGTACAAGAATTTTTAAAATCGGCCCTTGGGAACCGGAGATATCTGACTTCAAAACAGTGGTCCCCATCCAAGCCTGTTAATTGCTCTTCCCAGTCAGATATTTCAGGTTCTTTCTGACTTAGAGTTTTTCTGAGGGTATATTCCAAAAGCTGGGACTCTTCCTCTTTGAGGGACACTAGTAGCTAGTCTCTACTGTTCACAGAACCAGAGATATCAGCCTTCCAGCAGCTGGTTACTGCTCCATCTCCACACACCTGGTATGTAGTTTTATATTCTCGTTGGCAGATTGCTCTGCCTCCTGAATTCTGATCCCCTAGTCCCCAATACCATTTGGTAGGTGGGATTCTCTAGTTTTTAATTCCATTAAAAGCTAAGAAATCTATTTCTGGTAACTGGAGATATCTGCAGTCAAGCAAGCTATCCTCCCACCAGAAAGTTATGAATAATAAGCCCACTCCATTATACACCCCTCCTCTGCATATTAAACATCCTCTACCACCCTGGAAGTTATGTATCAGGACCACTTCATTCAGCCCAATGCCCCCTTCTCCCACCCTATCTCCCTCCATCTGTGTAGTAAAGGGGTAATTAGTGGAAATTGCTGATCCAGGCCCTACATGCTGAGCGGTTGATAGAATACCCCCTACCACTCGGGGGACATCAAAGCTTCCCCCACCCCTACCGCTGGAGGATAGGTAGGGGCCCCAATACATTGCTATGCCCAGGGGTCTACACTGCTGTTATGTATGTATATATGTGTGTGTGTATTATTATTGTTATTATTATTATTATTATTTATATACATTTGGTCTATCTGTAATACTTTAACTGACCCGGCATATACTGAGTCACCTAAGTGTCCATCTCCATGCTTTGCTCCGCCCCTCTGGAAACCCCCTTCTGAAAATCCTGCGTTTGCCACTGATACCATATGCCTCTATTGTCGACATTATAATTCCTACTGGAAAGTACTGCATAATGATTTACCTATTTTCTGCTATTGCTTTTTACCAGAAGTCTGGGAAATAGTGAGTAGGCTGATTAGAATAACTTTAGTGTAGTTTAAGATACAGTTATGAACAGTAAAATGTGCAGAAAAGCTTTCTAGATTTTTATTGTAATGACTTTAAAGCAGATTTCCTACAGAAAGACTTTTTCACATTAGGCTCATTTGCTTACAATTGAACAGCAGGTGATATCTCTCTGGCAGAGGAACTTCTGCAATGAACTGGCGGTAATAACTCAGATATACTGTAAGTATTGTTAGGGTGGAATACACAACTCAGGGAAGTTATTATCCAAAATGCCTGCACCAACACTGCATTGTGCCCACTGTGCTCTCAAGGCTTACGTTTATGTCTGTGTGACTTAGATACCCATACACTGTACAATTATTGTATGCAATTTGGACTAGATTGCATCACATCGCATACAATTTGCATAAAAGAATTGTACTGTGTATGAGCACCTTTATCTATTGCTGTACTACCCAAATCCTATGTATCATGCACTGACAAACGCAGGATTTTTAGAGGGGAGTTTTCAAATGTAATCCAAAATCTCCCACTCTGCAGTGCATTGGAGTAAGTACGGGAGTCGGTGGGAGGGTAACAGCCCTGAATATTGGTCTTTTTATACACTGGATACTGTATGGAATACAGAATTAATATTCAATATTACAGATGGGCTGTTTCGATCAGTTAAATAAGATAAGTGGTCAGGAAAAGGTTAAACATATAATAAATAAATACACATACATAATAGAACCAGTACTTTCTAAGCTCACAATTTCCCACTTCATGGTAAGGCTCCTGTCTCTTCCTCCTGGCAGCTACTGTCTGGTCCATTGCGATGTTTGAGGGCTCAGATCCGCACATACAGTAAATGTGATAGAAGAAGCTGGTACACTGGGCACGTGCAGCATCTGCTCTGTCACTTAAACTGCATGATGTGGTGGCAGCTCTATTAATCATATTATATACCAGTGCTATTGTCAAAACTTAAGGCACTTGCCTAGAGGAGGGGGGATCTCCCCCCCACCCCTTTTGCCTATGTCATGTGCATTGTCTTGATGTCTGTAAAGTGCCTTGAGTCCTGTATGAGAAAGTGCGCTATATAAGTAAAACTTACTTACTTACTATATAGTTTCTCTAGGTCTGATTCGGTGATTGGGTGTTTATTGGGTGATATCCAAAAACACCCAAAAAGGAGATAATAGCAAGCAAAGAGGAACAAAGGTGTTCTGTGCGTTCAGGGTTCCCAAATAAAAGTTATTTTCCACCACGTGTAGGGGGTAAATAAAGGTTTCACCATAAATATTTAAAATGGATGATGATCGTATCAGTCATAAGTTGTAAATTGAATCCTGGGGGGACATGTAATAGGATGAGAGAATCAGAAAGTGAGAGATTTGGTAAGGAATCTCCAGTTTTTTTAAAGCAGCAATCATTTACACTGCAAAACCAGATTGATTTTGCAGTGTAAATGATTGCCGCTTTAAAAAAACTGGAGATTTCTTACCAAATCTCTTACTTTCTGATTTTCTCATCCAGGGGCGTAACTAACTATTTAGCGCCCCCCCGCCGCATGTGGCCCCCCCCCCCCCCGCCGTACCTAACCTGCCCCCCCTTCTTACCTGCGGGGGGGGGGGTGGGGGGGCAGCCATTTTCTAATTGTCAGTTTTCATTGCAGCAGGAGCCGGCCGGGACCGTGACGTCAGGAAGGTCCCGACAGAGAGCCGGGCGAGACGCAGACTGCGGGTAACTATAGCCCCGCAGCCCCCCCGGCGGCGTTCCCAATTTCTCTGCGCCCCCCCTGCCACCGCGGGGGCTGCGGAGCTATAGTTACGCCACTGCTCTCATCCTATTACATTTCCCCCCAGATGACCATGGATCACACACTGGTTGCAAACATAGTACATAACATTTAAAAACAAGTGATTTTAATAACAGTTTGCACTTACAATATAGCGTCGTTTAAAAGCATGTGTAATAAAACCAAAAGCACAACATAAAGTATTAATGTCCTAAAGTCCAGTGGTAGCAGCTCCAGTTCCAGATCTGGTCACTGATCTCTACCGGTAACATAATCCCAAAGAGAAGACAGGGATATATTCCAATCAAATAGCAAGACACGCTTAACTCCTTGGATTTATGATCCGAAACACGTGAGGGCGCTTGTGACATGCCCCATGATGTGTGGGTGCCATAGGCTGAAATACTGCTCAGTCCCTGGCTGACCTTGGTAGATATTTGAAGTAATATATGCATATTTCATATAAAACTCAATTGGCGGAATAGGTATTCTCCTGATAGCAAAAGATGCACTAGGGATGGCCATCGGTGCAATCACCATAGATGGAGATTCTGCACCTAGCCATCGATAGTTATAAGCTATGTGATGGATAACCATCAATAGTTTTAGCTATCGATGGTTATCCATTATCTTTGAATGAATGGCCCAAGGGCCAATCAAAATGTGGGGGCGGGGCTTCACGGATTTGAGGCAGAGCTATGCTTCTAACCGACTCATTGAAAAAAAAAAAGAACCATCAGTTCTCCTTTGCCATTGATGTAGGTAAGCCATCTGGTTGTCCCACATCGATAGCAATTGTATTCAACATTGGCCATAAACCATCGATGATTTCAAATCATTGATGGTCGATGGCCATCCCTAGGGTGCACAAGATAATGCATCACACGTGCTATGTCATTCAGAAACTAACTGCAAGGTGTGCACCCAGCACAGAGGGGAATGTGGCCACTCAGCTGCCAGGGGCTCACATTGATTGGCAAGTGTGGGGAGTCTGTACATGACACCACTTAGACTTCATCAGTGATATAATTTCTTTTACTTACAAATGAATTCTGGAGTTTCCATAACTAATGCATTATACAGTACCTCACCTTTGCAGCAAGGACATGGCGGAAGTGAACATACCCTATACATAGATTTATACAGGACACAGTTCTGTCACAACACCCTCCCTCACAATGTGTTTGCTTGTGCTACAGCGCCTTTAATTATTTCTACACAGATGGCTTATTATATAAGAGCTAATTAATGGGCTCACCAAGTTGAAATCATAAACTACAGTCGTGGAATTGCAAGATTACAGGGAACATCAATCACAGATATTCCACATGAGGAAGTCATGCCGCTCCATCTGCATACTAACTGTTGTTGTCTTGCAACTTTATAGAATTCCATATCTTTGTTTCCAATAAGTTAATTATACCCCACCAAAACATTAGTGTGTTTGTTTCTGTGTCTGTAGTTGTACAGGGTCATACAACCACAGTAATGTATATTGCTCACATTGAGTATGTTTCATAGACCTTCCATTCAGCCAATGTCATCATGCGATCATGGAGGATTTGATACTGGCTCTACAGGCATGTTCCATGGGTCTTATGAATTGTGATACATTAGGTTACACCTTTCATAAGAATCAACCAAACCCCTTTTTGGATATGTTCAACTGCAATTTTGTTAGTTAATAAAAAAAGGGGGATTGTGCTGTTCTTATAGAGACTATTAGCAAACGTGCATTTGGCGCACTGAAACACGTCAACCTTGCTATCAACATTGCTCGTTCCTCTTCCATAGGAAATTAGTGCTCTGTTGCTGTCTACTGCATGTAGTCAATATACCTGTACTCTATTGGAAGCAGTGGCGATAACAGAACTTAACATAAAGGCTGTCTCCTGTGCTATTTGATCTCACAGTTGTAATAAGAAAAAGAAGTATTAACACCTTCCTTCAGGCACTATAAAAGCAACTAACCTCGCAAACTAAACTATTACTATACGGTTTTGTCTCTCAATATGTATGTCATGTGATTTATTTATTTATTGTTTATTGTTATCTTTTAAATATCACTGGGCAGTGGTTTATATCGTACACGTTGAGTATCCCTTATCCGAATATCCGTTATCCGAATTATTCCAAAAACCATACATTCCAGACAGTGAAAAAAAAAAATGTTTTGCTAAAAATGTACTGGTGATATTTGTAACAGCACTACTGAGGACATGGTATGTAACTGGAACTACTGAGGACATGGTATGTAACTGGCACTACTGAGGACATGGTATGTAACTGGCACTATGGAGGTTATTCTGATCGGAGCGGCCAAACGTGCGTACGTTCACTATTAACGTACGCTAGCCGTACGCGGCCGTTGGGGTTAAGTCCACCCACAAATCAGCCGCTTACGTACGGGCAGAAATAACGTAGAAGGGGAGTGGCGTACAAATGAGCGTACGGCAACGTACGCAGACGGCCCAGCCCTTGCACTCCGACAACTGGCGTACAACTGAGCGTACGGCGCCGTTTACGGACGTCTCTCGTCCGTCTTCCCACCGACTTCTTGCGGAGATCTGAGCGTACGCCAGCTTGCACGGACGGCTCCCTATTGTTTTCAATGGAAAACACAGCTTATGTCACCGCTCGTGAGAGTGAGCGTACGTCCGTGTACGCTGCCATACCCTTCACATATATGGACCTGCAAATCTTGCCTTTCAACTACAATTCTGACAATTGATTAATTAATCTATTTGTTAATCTATTATTGTTTTCTATTAACTCAATTGTCTACCTTAATAAAGACCTAATAAAACAACATTTGAACCCTCATTACATGTATATTTGTTATGTTCTAATGTGGCATTTTAATCACTATCTATGTGTCCCCATATTGCTGTTACTTTTAAATCAAGTTATGTTGGTGTTTCAGTATATGTACTAAATTATGTCCATAATTACTTTGTCCACAATGTGTAACATGTATACCTACCCTGATGTTATGTGTGATGTTTTAATCTAACAACATTAAACATTCATGCATTTTCACTATGTGTTATTTTACTCAAAAACACACACATTCACACATCAATCATTACCCCTCACCTCAAATTACAAGTATAACTTACAGTACACATCTGTATGTACCTACCCTTACAAGCCCTCTAACATATTTCTGATTAAAAACACAGGCAATTTCGAACTGTACATAAACTTTTATTTATAACAAAAATAATAAGGGGGGGGGGGATAAAAAAAAATTAAATGCGGGCCTCCAGAAGGCCAAACAGGATCTGGAGGTACAGGAGGGTGAGCACGATCTCCCGCATTAGGGCTGCCACCTCCTCCTGCTGCTGTTCAGTGTCTGTAGTGAAGGGATAAAAAAAAAAAAATTAATATATAACATACACAAATGTTTGTTGTATTTGTACATAATAAAAAGTTCAGAGTTATGTGTGAAGGCCACATACATTTTTAAACTACATTGAAGATGGGTCTGCTGTAAACACAGTACTAAAAAATAATATGTTAACACACACATACTGTACATAGTAAATAACATTAATTCAATTACTCCTTCATGGATGAATGTATGCTGTATCCCAATTGGTACTTTGGTTTTGGGGGACTGTCCTCTAACCTCACAATTAGGCTGTGCTATTTAAGGGTTATGACATTGTTGTGGCTTAAGCACTCCTTACTATTTTAAATTTCGGACATTGCTGTACAAATTATAGGCCTACAGCTATGTTTGTAAAGCATGCATCCGCATGGCCTCACACACTATTACCAAAACAATCTCTACATTTATGTTGCACCAGTGCCAGATTAAGCCTTCGGGGGGCCCGGGGTACTTTAGACCGGGGGGCCCCCTTGCACTTGTCATTACTGGCCGCACACTGCATGGGAGAATATTATACTGTCAAAACACAGAGTAAAGGCAGAATAAACTTGGTCAATGGTTAACTGCAGGGGATATATATATATATATATATATATATACACACACACACACACACACACACACACACACACACACACACACACACCACATGAAAAGCCTGTGTTTGTCCCTCTGCCCCTTACTCTGGAGGAGACCTCACAATCCTAGTGCTGCCTCTGATTAAAAACCCTCACATGACTAAGCTGCTGCTGCTGTTCTCCATGGACCTGAGAAGCATGTAATGAGCTCCACCAATCAGAGCTCAGCACAAACTTCTCAGCCTCTGTCCTCTGGTGCAAAGTGTCATGGGACTTAGTCAACTCCCAGAAATGCACTGCACACTTGTGCAATCAGTGTGCCTTGGCTCCCGATGCTCAGCACCATAAATCATTGTCACATTGGCAGATAGGTGAAGCTGCAGCACTACCCCACCCATGCACAAAACCTTTAGCTAAAAAAAACAAATAAAAACTTAAATTTTTTTTTTTTTTTAAATACATGACAACCACAGGGGGCCCCTAGCTAGAGGGGGGCCCAGGGGCACTGACCCCTTGTGCCTCCATTATAATCCGGCCCTGTGTTGCACATCACGCTGGGAACTGGAGTTACCCAACACCTGGAGCCACATAACTACCACACCACTAATGTCGGATATCTCATTGGATGTACTGTTATGTCAATTATTCAAGGGGTGAGGCATGGCCACACTCAAAAAAACCACCAAGGGGACCCTTGTTCCTGGAGAAGGACAGGACACACCTCATGGTCGCCCTGCAGTGATATGTTGCAACTAATGTTGATGTTGGATACACATATGTGGTTGTTGTGATTGTTTATGTGTAGAAATGTGTAGGTCAACATTAGACACATTATTTACTTACGGCTACTTGAGCCATCCTGGTCCCCGCTGGTTGGCTGTGCGGTGGTTGGGGGGGTCAGGAGCAAGGGGGATGGGATGGGAATTTGGATAGAGGTAGTGGGTGTGAGTGGGGATTGGAGAGGTTTGGGGGTGGGTGGTGGAGAGGTGTAGGGGAGTTGGAAATGGGGTGGGGAGGGGGTGGGGGTAGGGGTGTGGGTGGGGGTGGGGGTTGGGGAGGGGGTGGGGGAAGGGGATGGGGAAATTGTGTGGGCCCCAGCTTGAGCCATTGTCTCGGCCTCCTCTTCCTCCTCCTCCTCTTCCTCCTCCTCTTCTTCCTCCTCCTCTTCCTCCTCCTCTTCTTCCTCCTCCTCTTCTTCCTCCTTCTCTTCTTCCTCCTCCTCCTCTTCCTCCTCCTCCTCCTCTTCCTCCTCCTCGTCTGGCTGCTCCAGGGCTGCCTGCTCGTGGGCTGCCTGGTCCCGGGCTGCCTGCTCCCGGGCTTCCATGCGTGCCCTTGCCCGTGTTGAAATGTTCATGTTGATGGCATAGAAATCGAAGATTGGGTTTCATAAAAAAGGGGGAAAGAAAAATTCACATTAGTCATGCTCATAACCTTCCAAATTATCATTGCTGTTATATTTCAGACATTTATCATGCAAACTAATTGATATGCTACACCCAAAAACTGAGCAAATACTTAACCCCCCCCCTATACACCCCATATCCCCCCCATATACCCCCCTATACACCCCATATCCCCCCCATATACCCCCCCTATACACCCCATATCCCCCCCATATACACCCCATATACACCCATATACCCCCCCTATACACCCCATATCCCCCCCATATACCCCCCCTATACACCCCATATACACCCATATACCCCCCCTATACACCCCATATCCCCCCCATATACCCCCCCTATACACCCCATATCCCCCCATATACCCCCCCTATACACCCCATATCCCCCCCCATATACCCCCCCTATACACCCCATATCCCCCCCATATACCCCCCCTATACACCCCATATCCCCCCCATATACACCCCATATCCCCCCCATATACCCCCCCTATACACCCCATATCCCCGCCATATACACCCATATACCCCCCCTATACACCCCCTATACACCCATATACACCCACATACTCAGGAACATATTTATAAAAAGTACAGAAAACATTAGCTAAAAAACGCAGACATACTAGTAATCAAAACTTACATCGGGCAATATGGCGGCGAAGGGTGCAGAGCAAAACTGGCTGCCGCCGGCGCAGGTCAGACCAGCGCCGCTCAACTTGCCCCAGGCTTCTGCGGACGCCGGTCGTCGAGTATATTAGGCGGCGGGCAGCAGTATACGCCCGCCGCTTGTCCATATTGGTGACATATGGGCCCCTGGGCCCCAGGTGACGGTCCATTACGTCAACCAGGGCCAACAGCTCCTGGGTCGTAAACGGCCTAGCCCTGGTAGTAGTCATAGTGCCAATGGCGCAGTTAATAATTGCAGGTACATATATCACTTTTGGTGCTTGCTGATTGGTGTAAAAAATTGTTTGTTTGGTATTAACTTTATTAATCCCTCTTACATTAACAAACTGGATGCGAATAGAAACTTACGCGGACCGTTCCGATATACACACACCATAACCAACAGCATGCATTCAATGTATAGAGAGGAACTGTATATACAGTGTGCGGAAAATAATACACGCAACCATCTACTTATAACTACGCTGCTTAAAGGGGGCACGATACACCGATTTCCATGGAGAGGAGTACTGTATTTACAGTGTGCGGAAAATAATACACGCAACCATCTACTTATAACTACGCTGCTTAAAGGGGGCACGATACACCGATTTCCATGGAGAGGAGTACTGTATTTACAGTGTGCGGAAAATAATACACGCAACCATCTACTTATAACTACGCTGCTTAAAGGGCCACAATGCAACATGTTGCTGTATGACAATTTCATACACATTACATATGTAAGGAAAGCATTGTAACGTGATGTTTTGAAATGTGACTCACAAAGCATACACGAACTCCAACAGATACCAGCTGACAACACTCATCATTGGAATGACAGGTGCACACATTTCACGATGTAGCCCACAATGCTCCACAACCTGTGTATGTGCATATACAGGTGATCGATCAGGTGCGTTGAGACCTGCGTAATTTAAGCGGGAATTATCGGCGGGAAATATCGGCGTAAATGAGCAAATACATTGCGGAGAAAAATATACGCCCCCTTGTTCATGGCGGGAGATTAACATATAAATATTCAGTCAGATGCAGGCCACAATTGCTGCAAACATGTCTAGTTCAGACGATTCCGCAGCTGAGGACGCTCTCCAGAGAGCAAGAGCAGAATCCTTGCTGGAAAGGTTGAGGCAGAGGGAGCAGGAGAGGACAAGGAGGAGCCAAGACCAAGCGGGCCCCTCAGTAACAGGCCCTGTTCAACCTCCACCAGCTCCACAAGGGCCAAGCAACCAGCCAGAACAAGAGGTTGCATCTCTCCAAACAGGTGTGACCCAGCAGGTGCATGGTGAGAGAACTGGGGCCACCAGAAAACGAGCTGCAACATCTAGGGTGAGGACTGAGCAGGATACCACCACCAGAAAGAGAAACCCTGCATTTGTAGAGGCCGAAATGCGAATTCTAGTGCCCAGGGCACGCGAATGGATTGAATTGCCAACCAGGAAGCCGGGTGCCAGTGCAAGGAGAAACCTTTGGGAGAAGATCACAGAGGAAGTGAACCAGGTGGCACCAGTGGTCAGAAATTGGGACGCGGTGAAGAAAAGGTTAGTGTGTTTGTCAGGGCTATTTTTCAGCAGGCTCCAGCAGGAACTGAGGCCCTTATTCTAGTTCACTCTTTCTGGCCAAATATTTATTAGATGGACAAAACCATGTGCACTGCAGGTGAGGCAGGTGTTACTTGTGCAGAGATAATCAGATTTGGGTGGGGTTTTACACCTGCCTCACCTGCAGTGCACATGGTTTTGTCCATCAAAGAAATATTTGGGCAGAAAGAGTGAACTAGAATAAGGGCCTCAGTTCCTGCTGGAGACTGCTGAAAAATTGCCCTGGTCTTTGTCCCCCTGATGTCATATGTGTGTACATATGTTACATGTATGTTTTGAGATTAATAGAAAGGTGTGTTTGTAGATAGTGCTACACTTCAATGTCACATGTGAACACAACCATGTCTAATAACCCACATTGATATATGAAACATGCACCATTGGTGTGATGTGAGGTTATGGGCACAGTTCTGCTCATGTGAAGTATGTGATGGGACAAGAGAAAGTGTGTTTTTGAAAGAGTTGTTGTAACATGTTCCATATGATGCTACTGAAACAAGAATGACCAAACTGTGCACATGTAGCTGGTGAGAAACTACACATCCCAGTATGCCATTCCATAGTTAAATTACTCCATAATAACCACATTGTCAAGCTATGGTGGAATGTGTAGTTTCACACCAGGTGGAGGTGCATAATTTGGCCATGGATGATGTAATTTCTGCATAGTGATGTATGTATGTGCATTTAGTGGCCTAATGAATGAGATGAGACACTGAAATGCCTCCTAATTGAGACATGAATGTGTGTGTGGGACACATATGGCAAAAAAACATAAGATCACCCACACTAGGAAATGTCACGTAGCTAGGGGTACCACATAGTCCCTTTAATTCCGGACACATATTAATTACACAGGTTCTGTGGCTGGCTGACTTCAAGACTCCACTTCACCTAATTTTAAACTGCCACAGAACCTGTGTAATTAACATGTGTCCGGAATTTAAGGGACTAGGTGGTAACCCTACACGTAGCACAGTGGTGCACATATCTCATGGTGATATTTGTATTTTTAAACTTGTAGGTGGACTGACTTCAAAACGGCAATGAAGAGGAAGATGACTGACCGGTACAACCACAGCATGTCCACCGGGAGAGGTCCTATGCCCGACCATTTGGAGTATACCCCCCTGGAGCAGGACTCCTTGGACGTGATTGATGTGGGGGAGGTCAGGGGGATCTCCAATATGGACAGTGAGCTCCCGGCGGAGGTCTTTGCTGCTGCTTTTGATGGTAAGTCACAGTAATGCATTGTATTTAGAAAGATATTTTTTATTGCGTATGTGATGGTGACATTGTTTTCAATTCTTATCCTAGAAGAAGCAGAAACCCAGGATGTACCGGCAGCATCTTCCTCTGCAGAGCCACAGGTGGAGCAAGTGGTCCAGCCTCCACCAAGACGTCGCCCCCAGCACCAGCCACAGGAGACATGGGATGAGAGCGTCATGGTGATGCTGGAGAGGATCGAGCAGCAAGGGGTGGATGCTGCGATCCGTCAGCAGCAGGTGGGGGAATTTCTGGCGGAGTGGAAGGCCACAAACAGGCTGCAGTGTGAGGCCTTGAACCGCATTAACGACACTCTGGCGGCTGGCATAGTAAGCATTGGCCAACACCTCAGCCGCCAGAATGAACTTCTTGCGGAGCAGCTGTCCACCGCCAGGTCCCTAAGGGACAATCCCCCATCTGCTGCCCCACCCCAAGCTGCTCCCCAACCTTCCACCTCTGCTGACCCTCCTGTGTCGACTAGGGGAAGACGCCGCAAGGCAGCTGAGCCAAAGGCCCCTGTCCCCAAGGCCCCATCTAAAAGGGGGAAAAAAGGGCCCAAATAATGAGACCTGGTTCACTTCCTCTGTGGTTGGACCCCAAATGTTTAAATTGCACTGGACATCCGCTTCCTGAGTTGGCCATCTATCCATTTGCGTGCCATGGGCATGAAAGTTCGTATTTTGACCTCTACAAATGCAGGATAAATTTGTGGTGGTGTGTATCTTGCTTAGTATTCACCCTGGTTGTTGCAGTACGTATTCTGGTGTCCCCATTTCTTTCACCATTGCATTTGCAGGGTAACACATGTTTGGAGATATGCAACCTCTTGTTCTGGCTGTTTTATTATTTGTGTGTCTATTTTATTTGTTTATTTGATTTCTCACATTAAAGTGTGAAATAAGCTGTGATGCTGAACAGCAAATAAATTTATTTTACAAATTAAATCAAAATTGTGGTATGTGTCATTTCTTGTGTGAAAAAAATACTAGATTTATGTGTACTTACTGACCAGGGTATTTTTGAACATTTGTTGAAGTGTGGTAGAAGTTTCCCATGTGTAACCCTTTCCATGGCCATTCCCATGTTCCTATCCAACTTTTCCCTGCTAATTAGTTTGTGTCAGCACATGTGCAGAGCAACTTAATAGGTGAGAAAGCAGTTTGTGTGCAGGTGAGGTAGCTCCTACAGTAGTAGGTAAAAGCAGGTCCAGAACAATGCTTTCCTCATGGAGTGGGTGAGGCAGACAAACAAGGGTGAAAAGGTACATTTGTGTAGGAATGCATATGTGTCCTCCCTAAAAAAAGATGTGTAAATGGGCAAAACATGATAAAATAGCTTGTGAACAAACATGCATAACTTTTTAAATATATATGATTTTACAGTGTCATAAGCAGATGTAGGAATCCTTTGTTAGAGAGATGAGAGTGCAATAATGTGATTGGTGGCATCTTACATCCAGAGTGTAGTCAAATCCAAATCATAGCAGATGAGATAGTGGTACAGGTCATTATTTTGGGTACTATACAAAGATTGTGTGCAAAATAGTGGTCATGGGCTTAAAACATTGCTGAAACATCCTTTGTAGGTGTTAGATGTGGTTTATGTTATTGTATCCTAAATACAAAACCTATGTTAGTATTAGAGTGAACACGTTGACACATGTCGACTTGTGTAGATTGAGTGTGCTACTGTGTAAAGTCTATGAAAGCACGTAGTGAATGTGTCTAACTGTTTAGCAAATACCTACCTTAGCGTATATAAGCAGGTCTTAAAAAGATTCTTACCTTAAATTAAACAAACCTTTAAATGTGGAGAAGTATAGAAAGATAAGCTTCCAATGTGTTTGCGTGCTGTGTGTGGCTTGCAGGCAGTGAAATAATGGTTTGGACTTAATAGACTGCAGCATTGCTTATTACATTCAGGTGTATGTGTTTGAGTAGTAATCAGCGTTAATTAGCAAACTCAGGCGCACGCTGGCATGCGGTATCTTTAGGGGTGGTCTGAGCTGGCGGTTGCCGGGCGCTTGTCTGGTGTCCGAAATGAACGGTGCTTTAGGCGATCGTGCGGTAGTAGCACCGCTCATTTTTGGTGCACACCCCCGTGTACGCCCATATTTACGCCCATTTTCCCTCATTATTTCGGCCGCTCCCCTCAACACGCCCCTATGCCGCCCCCAATACCCGTACACTCGCGTACAGGTTTTTTCGCACGTTGAGACCCGTCCGTAAGCGTTGTTCAGTGGTCGCGCCTGCGCATTAGCAAATCTGCACATGCGCAGATCATGAAAAACCCCGGAACGTACGCGTACGGCCCGGCCGCACCAACCAGAATAAGGCCCTATATGTGCAAGAAAAATATTGCTTGGCATTCAAATTTAGTGCCTGAGATTGTACACAAATTTTGTTTCCTGTTTTGAAACCTTGTTTTTTTTGAACAAATTAAATATTTTTATATATATATTTGTGTTTGATGTGTTTATACCGCATAAATGCAAGATACTTCAAAATACATCATTGAAATATTAAAATATTCCGAAATACGGAATAATCCGTTATCCAAAATTCTCCTGGTCCCGAGCATTTTGGATAAGGGATACTCAACCTGTATAATAAATACCATTTAGATTAAGGTACTCTCCAGCGCAGTTTTTGTATGTCTGTTTATCTTTTTAATTTTAAGGACCTAGCAAATCCTTTTGTAAAAACGCTGCAGGAGGTTTACCAGTAATTAACATTATAGAATTTTACACAGCGCGAGTATATTGTCTTTGTAATTTTAAGATATGGCAGAGTTACATAACATAAAGTGGGTAGTAGATGACATGGGGGTTAAGAAAAAAACAACCTGTGATCAGATCCGGGAGCCTGCCCAGCACAGACAGGTGTATGCCGGTCACACCATGCATCACAATGATGTGTTCACTGCGATGAATGTTTATTTGGCAGAAAACTATTATAATAGGAGTGAAAATACTACAACAGGAGCAATTACTCCAAATGGAAAATGGTTCATCAGAGATCAACAGTTTTCATCGAATGATGTTACACAGGGGTTAAAGTGAGGCGGAACGGGGCGGAACTGCGTTCCGTCAGTTCCATTTTGGAGGCGGAACGGTTCCGCCTCCATCCGCTCACCTTGCCCCCTCTGCTTCTCCCTGCCTGCATTGCTAAACAAGACAGCCGGGTAGAGTGCTGGAAAACCCGGCTGTCTCAGAGCACGTCGTCCATCCGTCCGCGGGCGGCTATTTGAAATGACGTGCCAGCTTGCGACTGCCTGATTGGCAGCCGGGCTGCGCGTCATTTCAAATAGCTGCAACGCACACGGAGGGATGGACGACGTGCTCTGAGACAGCCGGGTTTTCCAGCACTCTACCCGGCTGTCAGGGGCGGGCTGGCTACAGGAACATTGCCGCCGGCGCTACCCGCTCAGGAGGCCAGGACGCTCTCCCTGCTATGCTCCTTAAACTGCTGCTGCCGCGCTTGTCATATTGTATGACAGCGCAGGCGGCAGCTTGCAGAGCGGCTCCCTCTCTCCGACTCGGCCGTTGAAATCCGCGCTCTTTATCTACCCCCGGCCCCCACCATCCGGTGAGCAGTAGCCTCTCTCCCTCCCTGCAGTGTCCCAGGCCCGGCTCCCAGGTACCTGGTATGTACCTTATTTATACATTATATTGCCTTTATTTGAGTGCCGCCACCTCCTATTCATTATATATATATATATATATATATATATATATATAATGCAGCGGGCACTTTAAGCACTGTTTTCAGCCTGTTTGTCCTGGTTATTCAGGGGGAGCAGCCTGTGGTGTCCTGGTTGTTATGCAGGGGGAGCAGCCTGTGGTGTCCTGGTTGTTATGCAGGGGGAGCAGCCTGTGGTGGCCTGGTTGTTATGCAGGGGGAGCAGCCTGTGGTGGCCTGGTTGTTATGCAGGGGGAGCAGCCTGTGGTGGCTTGGTTGTTATGCAGGGGGAGCAGCCTGTGGTGGCCTGGTTGATATGCAGGGGGAGCAGCCTGTGGTGTCCTGGTTGTTATGCAGGGGGAGCAGCCTGTGGTGTCCTGGTTGTTATGCAGGGGGAGCAGCCTGTGGTGTCCTGGTTGTTATGCAGGGGGAGCAGCCTGTGGTGTCCTGGTTGTTATGCAGGGGGAGCAGCCTGTGGTGTCCTGGTTGTTATGCAGGGGGAGCAGCCTGTGGTGTCCTGGTTGTTATGCAGGGGGAGCAGCCTGTGGTGTCCTGGTTATCCCAGCCTTCATACCCCCAAAATTCGTCTGAATGTGGGTCGCAATCGCGGCTCCGCTCTCTTACTGAATTATTCTCCACCCATTTGCTGCATTATTTAATTTTTTCGGGGGCGGGGGTTCGATATCCAGGAATCGCTGATGCGCTGTTACTTATGGGCCAGTGCTCTGAACTTGCCCCCTAGGCTAAAAGTTGCCAGCCAGCCCCTGCCGGCTGTCTTGTTTACCTTGTGTTGCTGGCAGGGGTGTCGAGGATTGGCAGGTATGCATGGGCTGACCTTTCTGCAGAGCAGTCACCTGGACCATGACGCCTAGTAATGCACAGCCGGCTCAAAGCTCCACTCCCAGTGTCCGGTCACTGCAGACCACATCAGCAGAGAAAGAGCACTTTCTGGGACTGCAGAAGTAGCTGCCCGGGCTGAGATCCTTACTTGCCAACAGCTGAGCGGAGAGCAGTGCGAGCTAGGGAAGCATCTGTTCTAGAATGACCATGAGCAGTGTAACCTGCACTGGTGGATGTCCAGCAGCTGCAGCAGGGAAACAAGCTATGTGCAGACCTCCTACCTGAAGAGGATGAAGGTGAGGGGCCCTGTGCCAGCCATTATATTATTGGTTTTATGATTGTGTCACTTTTTCACATGTGCCAATGTTGTGTACTGTGTCCTCATTCTGCAAATTATGTCATATTGGGGTGTGATGTAGGGTACATAACTTGTGGCATAATGTAGGGAACGGAACCTTGCAGTGTGATGTGGGGTTATGCGGTGTGATTTAGGGGATGGGTATGTGTTGTGTGACATAATGTATAATGGGCATTACGGTGTGCATAATCCCCTGTCCCACAAAGCCATGCCCTAAAATTTTGTGGCGCGCCTACGGCGCGCACTTTCACATTGTTTGGCCTGTTAGATTCTTTTGCACTTTGGGGCATAATTTGCATTAAGGGTGGCGTTATGTGGCCCGCATTATTGTTTCCATGTCTATGTGAGATAGGTCATACATTTTGAGCTCGCAGGGGGGCGCCGAATACCCTAGCACCCGCCCTGGTTGTGACATATGGGGGGGGGGGGAGATGGCGGGGAAGAGAGTTCCACCACCTCACCAGGACCACTTTAAGCACTGATGTTACATGAGCACGCATATCTAAGTGACTCTCAGGGCACTTAGATTTGCATGCTCACTCCACAGCCCCACACCCTCATCACCAGGTGATTTCCACGGGAATGGCTAACATTGAGACGTTCCCATGGGCGAATCCCCCGGGCCCGCCTCCCCATGCCCGCAGTCTTGGGGCATACTCAAAGTGTACAATCGGTTCGCCGTGGCTGCACACACCCGGCGCAAGTGCATGCGCACTTCAAAAATATTGTTCCTGCATGCAAAATTGCATGCGAAGGAACGAACCAGAATAACCCCCATCATTTGCAAAACACAAAATAATATTTAAACCATATTAACTGTACACTAGTCTTATATGTACATATATTTAATAAACATAACAGCTCTAAATGTGATCAGTACAATTGCAGTAGTGTAATCAATTAGCTGCTAATTAGATATAGGTGAGATTTAATGGAATGCTATTTTTTTTTTGTTTTTAGTCAAAATACGTCCAAATACGCACGTTTTTCCAAAATCGCCAACTTAATGAGATGCAGATAGCTCCAAAAAATTGCACTTTTTGCCGCAAATTCTGAAGTGGTAATTTTTGGTCACACTTCAATTCGCATCCAGCACCGGCCTCTTGGACTGGTCCTGGTTCCAAAAATACGGGGGACAAAAAAACTGTGGGTCCCCCATATTTTGGAACCAGCACCAGGCTCCAACAGCCCGCTGTGTCATGCCACAGCTGGGGGACACTTTTTACATAAGGTTGCCCGACCGTATAATGCACACTGTGGCTGGTCAGCCCTGGAAGCAGTGGCGTAGTCTACATATGTGGCAGACCCCATAGCGGATTGGGGGAGCGGCACCAGCGGGGTCTGTGGTGGGTGCAGCTGGCTGAACTGAGGCGACCCAGGCAGCAGTGAGCACCGAGTGGGTCACGCTCATTACATATGCACGGGGAGGGGACCCGCTCATTAAATATGCACTGTGCTGGGTCCCCGCTCATTAGATATGCACAGAGTGGGACCAGCTCAGCGCTCACAGCTGCCTGGGTCGCCTGTCATTTCAGCCAGCGGCGCCTGTAGTCCATTGCCTCGCCCCTTCTTGTGGGATGCACTGGAATTTATTTAGGCAAGGGGGAGAAAAATTTCTAGCTATGCCACTGCCTTGAAGGGGTCCCCCTTCCAGGCTTCACCCGTCCAGAGCTAAAGCCCAGGGCTGTCCCCGGTGCTTCTGGCAGGTGAATTCCGGGTTGATATGTGTAAAATGAAAAAGACTTGGCAAACCACAAATCCCAGCACGCAAGGCATTAATGGGCCCCCTTGGACTTGTAATCCACCTGTAAAAAGAATGTTTAAAAAAACACACAGACACAGAGAAAAGTTTAATATTCACACACATTCATTTTACACCTCTATACTCACAAATCCAGGATATAGGGGTGTCTCTGTGCTGCAGCAGCTCACACCGCACTGACTGTGGGGTGAGCCGGCTTCCTCCGTCGCTAATGACAGCTTGTATAGCGCTAGAACAGCGCAATACAAGCACTTAGCAGTAGTTGGCTTTATGCATCTCAAAAGCGAGACAGTTGGGAGGTATTCAATACCAAATATTCAGAAAACCATGGTTATTCTGAATATTTTAGGGGTTTTTTGTCGCCCCCCCCCCCCCCCTCCACATAGTTTTTTCATACTTACCTCTTCAGCGGCATCCCCGGTCCTAAGGATGCATTGCGCAGGCACCAGCACACCCACGGGACCAGAGATGCCACTGAAGAAGATTCTGAAGGCCGCCATGGAAGCCATGGGATACCTTGGACATCCTTGGACCATCGGGGCACCGCCAGGGGACCAGGTAAGTATGAAAAAAAATATTCCAAAATCTGCAAAAATCCCTTATCCAAAATGCTTGTGGTCCCGTTGGAATACGCAACCTGTAGTATGTAAAGCAGCAGCCTGACGCTCACTGGCTGGGCGCCAGGCTGCTGCTGCAAGGAAACTCTGGCAGGGTGGCTGACTAGCCTATCCCTCCTCCTCCCAGGGGCGGGCTGGGCCGGGGGGCAGGGTGCCATGTGCCCCCCAGGCCGCTCTAACAGGCACTGTTGCGGGCAGTGGGCTGCCTCCTATGTAAAATCCTGTAGGCAGCACCGCGGCTACAGGAAATCCTCCTGTAGGCAGCACCGCGGCTACAGGAACATGGCCGCCTCCTGGATGAGGACATGCACACCAGCCTGGGCTGTGCAAGTCCCGGCCTGATTTTTGGCACTGGCGGACGCTGTGTGACGTCATGACGCCGTCACCGCTGCGTCGCGGTGCCACTGCCGGAAACTTCAGCAAAGCAGGGCAGAGGGAGCCGCAGCAATGGAGCACGGTCCCGGGCCTATGAAAGGCAGGTGACTGTCACTATGTTCTGGGTGTTATGATGGGGGCGGGGGAGCTTGTCACTATGTTCTGGGTGTTATAATGGGGGCGGGGGAGCTGCCTGTGGTGCCCTGGTATAATTATACAGGGGGAGCAGCCTGTGGTGTCCTGCCAAGACCCCACAGGCTGCTCCCCCTGTATAATTATACCAGGACAGTCTTGGTACAGTTATACAGGGGGAGCAGCCTGTGGTGTCCTGGCATAATTATACAGAGGGAGCAGCCTGTGGTGCCCTGGTATAATTATACAGGGGGAGCAGCCTGTGGTGTCCTGCCAAGACCCCACAGGCTGCTCCCCCTGTATAATTATACCAGGACAGTCTTGGTACAGTTATACAGGGGGAGCAGCCTGTGGTGTCCTGGCATAATTATACAGAGGGAGCAGCCTGTGGTGTCCTGGTGTAATTATACAGGGGAAGCAGCCTGTGGTGTCCTGCCAAGACCCCACAGGCTGCTCCCCCTGTATAATTATACCAGGACAGTCTTGGTACAGTTATACAGGGGGAGCAGCCTGTGGTGTCCTGGCATAATTATACAGAGGGAGCAGCCTGTGGTGTCCTGGTGTAATTATACATGGGGAGCAGCCTGTGGTGTCCTGCCAAGACCCCACAGGCTGCTTCCCCTGTATAATTATACCAGGACAGTCTTGTTACAATTATATAGGGGGAGCAGCCTGTGGTGTCCTGGCATAATTATACAGAGGGAGCAGCCTGTGGTGTCCTGGTGTAATTATACAGGGGGAGCAGCCTGTGGTGTCCTGCCAAGACCCCACAGGCTGCTCCCCCTGTATAATTATACCCGGACAGTCTTGGTACAATTATACAGGAGGAGCAGCCTGTGGTGTCCTGGCATAATTATACAGGAGGAGTAGCCTGTGGTGTCCTGGCATAATTATACAGGGGGAGCAGCCTGTGGTGTCCTGGTATAATTATGCAGAGGGAGCAGCCTGTGGTGTCCTGGTATAATTATGCAGAGGGAGCAGCCTGTGGTGTCCTGGTATAATTATGCAGCGGGAGCAGCCTGTGGTGTCCTGACATAATTATACAGAGGGAGCAGCCTGTGGTGTCCTGTTCTCTTAATATAGGGGGCAGCCTGTGGTGTCTGTTCATTTTATGCAGGGGAGCAGCCTGTGGTGTCTTCTTGTTGTTATGCGGGGGAGCACCCTGTGGCGTAAGGTATAATTATACAGGGGGAGCAGCCTGTGGTGTCCTGGTATAATTATACAGAGGGAGCAGCCTGTGGTGTCCTATTCTGTTATTTTAATACAAGGGGGCAGCCTGTGGTGTCCTGTTATTGTTATTATACTGAGGAGCAGCCTGCGGTGTCCTGATATTGTACAGGGGAGCAGTCTGTGGTGTCCTGTTATTATACAGGGCATCAGTCTGTGGTGTCCTGTTATTATACAGGGGGAGCATCCTGTTGTGGTTGTGTCCTGTTATTATACAGGGCATCAGTCTGTGGTGACCTGTTATTATACAGGGGGAGTAGCCTGTTGTGTCCTGTTATTATACAGGGGGAGCAGCCTGTGGTCAATGTTCTGTTAATGTTGATATGATATGACCAAGGAGACAATAAGTGGAAAGCGCAGGTTACGTAATGTGTCCGTAACCTGCTTACCCGTTATACCTAACTGCGTGCGAACAAAACGTAGCGCAGCGCAGCGTACAGTCTATTGTATGTTATACACCAAGAACCGATACCTTAATAAGAGATCCTTTCGCAGGACTTTGTCTCCAATTGTGCGAATATACCTTAAAGGACAGAGTCCGCAATGTAAGGACAGAGTCCTTAATGTACCTTATCGCTATTATGCGAATAACTAGACACGACCACTGAATAGAAGTAAGGAGGTTAGAACTCCGTAAAAAGATTGTATTAAAGTCCCTAATGGACAAAAGGGGGTTACAGAAATAAGAATAAACAGGTATAACAAGTGATACAATACAATAACAATGAATACTAAACAAACTCTGCTAAGGGGAAAGAATACAAATACAAAACACAATCAGCCAACAATACTTTAAGAATAAATACCGTGAAAATGCAACCGTTTACCGTGGTCATCTAGTATGTGAAAAGCAGTCCGGTCAGAGCTCACTATCGTTCAGGAATGAGCGATAGTCCGGTAGGAAGGTCCAGGGAAAGTAGTTGTGCCGAAGAGACCCTGGCTGCTCTGGGTCGCATATCTTATAGGGTCAGAAGGGGGAGGTCAAAAGGCCATTCTCATTGGCCAGAGATCATATGTCCGGTCCACTGTGATTGGAGGTTAGACGCTGTACCTGGTCTGACCAGGTGCAGGGGAGGGAACTTTAAGAGTCCTTTGTTTGGTGGTTTCGGCGTCAGCAAGGATAAGAACCGGTTTGAGCTAGTTTCCTTTGTTAACTACTTACAACAGAAACTGTCTCTGGAATATGGATTATGTCCATAACTATCGGACAGTGTACATTGCGAAATATTCGCAATGACCGGAATACTTTGCATGATGAGCTGAGCGGAACGATACTAAACACGATACAGACAGATGTGTGCAGGGCTAACTAAGCTATGTGTGGCGTTCTAAACCTTTTAACTATATTTCCTTTCGTGTAAGTGTGTTATTATGAATTTATGTGTGATAGTATGTCTACTCTTCTGGTCCACATTGTCACACATACTCGGGTATGGAAACTTTATTTGCGCAACTCTGCGAACCAAAATGGCGGCCATACTATCACAAAATGGCGTGTGTGTACCTAGACTTCCACAGTTCCCTCTAATTTTATGAAGACTGTGGCCCTTATTCTGATCGGTGCGTACTTTCCCGAATTCTTACGGTGCGGTCCGCACGCCACGCTGTGCGGTGGCGTACGGGCATCGTCCGTAGAAACGCCCACGTGTCCTCCGCATTCGGACGGACTCACTCTTTAAGAACAGGGCGTGTGTACGGACGACATACAAACCGTGCGTGTGCGGTGGACACGTACAGATTCTGCACGGTCTTCCCGCGTAAGAACGGTCTTACCGCGTTAAAACGGACGGGAAGCTGTCCGTACGCACCGATGCGGAGTCTTTACGCTAAATACCACACTTTTTTACTGAGTACACACAGCGATCACATGACCCACTTAGGCAATTAGGCAACCTCATTAAAAAGGGATTGTTATCTATTTGAATCAATTAAATCCTAATCTATACTGAACCACATTCCTAGTACATTCATTACAGCATGTGACCCTAACATACATCTATATACACTATTTACATTTTGCTTATTTAAAAGATTTTAAACAAGTTACACATATACTTTTGCATGTTATAAAAAAACACGGACAACTTTGAACTGTAATTAACTATTTATTAATATAACCAAAAACTTTCAAAAAAATTAATAAAAAAATAAATTAATTCGCCCCATCCAGGAGCCGGTCCAATTCTGCCATCATCTGGCGCATGTGGCCTCTCATTCGGAGGAGGGCCCCACGGAGACCCTCTTCTGCTTGGGCTGGCTCATCTGTGGACCAAATACAAATTGAAAAATTAATAATGATATTCATGCATACATTTAACATAGTCATACCTAAATTTTAAACATGCACCGTGACAGGTGTGTGTGTATATGTATATATATATATATATATATATATATATATATATATAGACACATATATAACTATATATATGACACATACACCTATACATACATGCATACATACTACATGGAAAGCCTGATTTTTGCCCTATACCCTTTACTCTGTAGAACACCTCACAGTCATACTGCTCCTTCTCAATCCAAACCCACCCATGACTAAGCTCTGAGAAGCATGTCACGCGCTGCACCAATCCCAATTCTGCAAACAAAGTTCAGTGTCTGTTATATGATGGAGCCTGGCAGGGGAGTTACACAACTCTCAGGAATGCTCAGTACATTTGTGCAATCAAGCATGGCTTACCTGCTGATGGTCTGCTCCAGAAATCATTGTCATAATGCCAGTTAGGGGAAGCTGCAGCACTAACCCACTCCCATGCTCAAAATCATTACTAAGACCAAATCAACACACAATTATGGTGCAAAACATACATGCAGACCGCAGGGGGTGGTTAGCTAGAGGAGGGCCCAGGGGCACTGACCACTTGTTACTCCAGTCTAAGCCACGCCTGTCCATACTCCATTTATGCCATACTTAATCTAGTTTTGAAAGATCAATCACCAGTAAACTCTACTCACCTATATGAGGCTACAGATTGTATGCTTGCAGCAGGGACACAGATTAACTACACAGGTTCAGTGGCACTTAAAATCGACATGAAAGCCATCCTCACAACCTGTGTCATTAATATGTGTCCAGGATGAAAGGGATGGTTTGGCCACCCTATCTAACCCCAAAGTGTGTCTGTTGCTATCCCGTTTGTTTTATCACTTTATAGTATTGTAAAAATCAATTGAATCACCAGTGCTACATAGCAAATAGTAGATGCCAAAAGGATAAATTAATCCTTATGTATACATACCAATTCCGGCCGCCTGGACGACCTCACAGGCCTCCACCTCCTCCTCAGGGGCCTCCACTTGTCCCACCTCGTCCTCTGCTTGGACGACCTCCTCCTCGGGTGGCAGCGCCTCCACAGCCCACCCCTCCTCCTCCTCCACTTCTTGGGGCACCTCCTCCGGCCTCCCTTCCTGAGGAAGCTCCTCCAGGGTCACCTCTGCCTCCTCCTCCACTTCTTCGGCCCCCTGCTCCGGCCTCCCTTCCTGAGGAAGCTCCTCCTGGCCCACCTCTGCCTCCTCCCGGGCCTGTCTTGCTCGATCACGTGCTGTGTATGGGAAAATTCAAAAAAGTGCCAATTAGTGGTAATTACTATTAAGCCTTATCAAGCTATAAATGCAAAGGTTCTAAGTACAGATAATTGTACAGGCAAACAGCTCCTTAGTGGCCTTTACAAAACACAGCCTGTAACATGGCAGGTATGCTGTGACATTTGGGCCATTGTAAGCATCACAAGCATTAATCCTCACCAATAACATATTGTATGACCATTACAGGGTGTCAAACAGGAAGTAGCACACATATAGTGTATGCCATGTTTAACTCATGATCAGGCTGGTGACCTTAGTGGCTTAAATAATGTCAGTTAAGCAATCATGTACAAATGGACATTTCATGTGGAAACACTCACATCTAGCAATACTGCCCCTGATTTGCTGGAGCAAATCCGGCTGCCGACGCCTCAGGTCAGACCACCGCCGCTCCAGCTGAGCGATGGTCCGCCGCACCTGTGTGCGGGCGAATATTCGGCGGCGGGCCACCGCATACGCATAACGGAGACCAGTGTCCTGAGCTCCGCAGCTGAGAAGGGTGCTGCTCTTCCATATGCCGCCATCTTAGCAATGGCACAAATCAAGCAATCATGTGCTGTCATTGGTTGATCAGAGTGATATTTGGTATTAACTTTATTGTTCATTTTTACACTAACAGCGTGTATGCGCCCGAACAGACGGCTAACCCATTGCATCGCACACCCACACTTGCTGTACCTTTGCATAGTTTACCAGACCATCCTAAACAGACAGTGTCAAATAAGATGGGAACCCATTATATAGAATCTATAACAATCACCAAACATGGGTATAAGCAACAGGTGAAATAGTCTGCATCACTAGACACTTACACCTAACTCAACAAGGTACTAAACAGCTATTTTATAATGAAAGCTATGCAGCAGAAACATAGCAAATAGTGCCAGACCTTTTCCCAAAATTAGGCCATGCTGCCATGTGTACACTTACCTTCTACTGGCCCATACTAGAGAGGTGGAATGAAAAGTAGCTAGCATCAAGGCTGAATTTGGAGTGCTTTCACATGTGATTTGGATGCTACTACAGTTGTACTACATACCAAACAAGTGCACAGTACAGATGTACATTCAAATATACATTTCATGTGTGACCTCAGTTTTATTTGGTCATTGGTGTTAAAATCTGCATTTACCTACTAAATCAGACTTACTCAGTTTGCCAGGTTTTTTTTAAATATTTTCCCACAGCAAGGGGCGTGGCCTATGCGCCGCACGGTTGACGCTGCCGTACGGAACGCGGCCGTACGGAACGCAGGTTGTAGCTGATTAACGCCAATTACAGAAATAGTATTTAAAGTTCTGCTAGAAAGGCAAACAGTTGTTGCAAACATGGCTGGCTCAGAGTCAGAGGAAGAACAGGTGGTGCAGAACCTCTTGGCCCGCATGGAGTCCAACACCACCTATGTCCCCCTTAACCCAGACCAGCCATTGGGGGAAGAGCAGCCAGATGGGCCATCAACATCACGCCAATCGGCAGCTGGCCCATCCTCAGCATCAGCAGAATCATTGGGAACACAGCAGGTGGCTTCCCAACAGAGTAGCCTGGCCAGCACTTTAAGTACAGCAACCGGTGGCCGTGGCCGCAATCGGGCAACAGAGGAACCAACCTCCAGAAACATGGCATATGAACCGCAGGAGCTTGCCATCCTGGTGACCCGGGCACGGGATTTGATCGAGTGCCCACCAGAAAAGTCGACACACACAAGGAGATGGAAGATCTGGGAGGACATAACGGCGGAGATTAATACGGTGGCTCCACAAGTTCGTGAGGCGGAGCACGTTAAGAAGAGGCAAGTTCATGTGTGTTACATTTGAGCAGTACAAGTCCAGTAATGTTTACATTACATATTAGATGGAGTTGGGCAATGGGCTGTGACGTTGATTCAAGCCACAGACATGTTTGCCATGTCATTTAATTGATAGTTATTGTAGGGTGAGTGTGAGTGTATCTTCTAAGGGTTGGTTTTCAAATTTAATATAATGTAAGTTTGGTGTCATGAGGCACATGTTGTATTGTGTTGCAGATTGCAATGGGTGCTACAGCAAACATGAGGAGTGACATGTATTAATATGTACACTTTGATTGCAGGTGGCACGACTTCAAAACCAACCTCAAAAAGAAATTGACCCAGCGGTGGGAACACAGCCACACCTCTGGGGCTGGCCCCATGCCCTCAAAGCTGAAGCTCACCCCCCTGGAACAGATGGCAGAGTGCTGCATTGCAGTGGAGGAGGTCCGGGGGGTGAGCACCATGGACAGCGAGGCCCCAGCGGAAGTCATGGCTTCTTTGCTTGAAGGTAATTATTTGCCAGGCCATGAGTAGATGTTTCGATTTTTGCATGGAATGTGTGGTTATTGGAATTTTCTCTTTCACCAGCATCCCCACCGCTTGGTCAACAATCTCTTGAGGAGGGTTGTGGAGTCTGTGCCACCTGGCCCCAGTAGCAGGCCCGTGCAGCAGCAGCCGCCAATGTCCGCGGCTGAATTGGCCACGTGGGGGCATGTGCTTGAAAATATTGTGCAGCAGGGAGAGTCAACATCAGAGCGGGTGCGTAGGGCCGAGGAGGTGTTGCAGGGCTTGACCAGCAGCCAGCAGAGTATTGCTGCGAGCCTGCAGGCTATGAGTGCCAGCCAGCAATCTATTGCTGCTAGCCTACAGGTGCTGGCTGATCAAGCCCTGCGGCAAAATGAACTCCTCCTCCGCCATAATGATCTTATGGTGGAGCTAGTTACCACCAATAGGGTCCTAATGTCACCCGTTTCTGGTGCAGTCCCACCATCATCACTCCCTGCTGCCAGAGGGGGAAGACGATCCCCCCCCTCCCCAGCATGTGCTCCACCTGGCCCACCATCTGACCGTGGCCGTGGGTGTGGCAGAAGAGCTGCTGCACGTGGCAAGGAGCCTGCCAGGGGCAAACGTGCCCGCAAATGAACTTGTGTCCCCATTAATCTCCACCGTTATGTCTTCACAAATCTTCCATTGAGCTGTGTGTGTCAGCATCCTGTGTCAAATTCCGTGCCGAGGGTCACCATATTTGCCCTCGGTTCACATGTCATGTTTGGTTCCCCTGTTGCCCTGTTTCGGCTACCATTACTGTGTGCTGTACTTGAAGTGTTGGTGCTGTACTTTTGTTGTGAAGCCACCTGATGTGTTCCTAATGATTCTGCTGTGCCTATGTATGTCTATAATACATGGATTTTGTATATATGATTTCATTGTCTTCCTGCTATGGTACCTTTTATTTTGTTTCGATTTCTAATTTATTTTATAAGTTCCTTTAATAAATGTTTTTTTGTTTCCCCCAAATGTGTGGTTTAATTGATACATGTAGAAGTGACATGTTTATTTGTATTATTTATATTAAGTTGGGTTCATTATTTGCAGTGTAAAAGTGTGTGACAAGTGCAGCATATATGTTTGTGCTTAGTAATGTTCCATTTAAGGTGCAATGGGTCCAATTGAAGCAGTGAGAAGCGTGTAATTAAAGTAAGTAAAGTAGGTGTTTGGATTGTGTTCAGCTGACATTGGTTGAGGTGCGTCCGTCCTGATTAGGCGTTCCGATTGCCTAGCGCATGAACGAGTGGTGTCCGCAAAGCAATACTTGCTTATGGACACCGCACATTTCTAGGCTTTTTGTTCGCGTGCATTCGGTGTGCTGTCCGAATGCACGCCCACCAAAATAAGTGTACTCCCCCGTGTCCGCCCATGTTTCCGCCCAGTTTAGCCCACTTTGAAAGTACGCCCCTGTGTCATTCCGAATGACGCCCATAACACGCCCATATTGCCCGAGTGATTGCGGGGCACATTTCTGTGCGGTATTAGTGAGTACAAGTACGGAGACCATGCGTGGCACATGCGCATAGCGTTCCCCACGCATGCGCAGACGGCTTAAAAACGCCATCCGAAAGTATACGGGAAAGTACGCACCGATCAGAATAAGGCCCTGTGTGAGGCAAAAGATTTTGGCTGTTTAACTTTGGAAGGAAATTTTTATTTTTGTGCGTCACTTCTATATATAACTGGAAAAATTACGTTCAGCATTTGTGTTAACTTTTCTTCAAAATGATATTAAACATTCAAAACATTTAAACATTCAAAACACAGCACACAATGTAGTTAATGGGTGAAACACAGCGCTCTGTTGTAATGTCTGTGCGCATGCTCGGCGAGTTGTGTGCGCGCGCACACCTTAGAGGGAACACTGCCTGTGGAGTCCTGTTATTATACAGGGGGAGCAGCCTGTGGTGTTGTTATCTTTTTGTTTATTAATACATATTTTTTTACCGAAAAACCTCCCATTTAATGATGTACTGTTACTTATGGGCCAGTGCTCTGGACTTGCCCCCCAGGCTAAAAGTTGCCAGCCAGCCCCTGCCTCCTCCTAACCTCTTTCGCTCCTCCTATCCTGCCTACCCTACCCCTCCATCTGTTCCCATCCGTTCCTACTTATCCTATTGTGTTTCGTTCGTCCACCCACCTCCTTTTAGTCTGTTAATTCTTATGAGTAGGGCCCTCCTTCCTCACGTACTCACCCTAGCTCTTTACCTCACCAGTGCTCCTGCACTGTTCTTACCTTCCTCTACTTCATCTTCAGTCTCCTCGACAATTTCGATACCTACTTCAGAACTGACACTGATTTTAGTTCTCCCAGCTATACCCCTATTTATTATTATAATTTTATTTATAAGGCGCCACAAGTGTTTCGCAGCGCCGTACAAAGGAACAATACAGGGAGACAATGCTTGGCATAACATTGACTAAATAACAAAAATACAGTACAAATAAAGAGCGCCACAGTTCAATACACATTACAGCTTAAATGTAAGTAGTGAGGACTCAATCAACATACAACTAGAGGCTTGATGCCAATGATGGAAATGAGTATGCGGACAAAGATGGTCACTGAGTGTTGGAGTATAGGAGAGCTGTGAGTGAAATGTGAAGAGAAGAGGGCTTTGACAACAGGAGGGAAGAGGGCCCTGCTCGGAGTAAGTGTGAGTGTGTGGGAGCCCTTAATTTGTGGGGGCCCTGGGATGGCCGCCCCTCCCTTAATCCAGCCCTGTTTTTAGCCCTGCCCCCTTAGTACTGTCACAGGGATGTCTTTGCTTTTATCATTGCTCTTTATGAGGAGCCAGGCAGGATGCTGGAGAATCCCCTACCCCTCGGATGCAGAATCTAGTTCTCCCTTATGTACAGGACATAAAATGATCACACTGGTCACAGCCTGCTAAATTGTATACTGTATTTGTTACAATATGTTTCTCTTTATCTTGAACTGCATCTATATAAAGCTTATAGTACATTGTGTACCAATCTGAAATCAAACACATTTCTGCCAGTGACATTGAAACACAGAATTCCTTACAGATGGGTTTGCTAACGTCAGTTATTTTGCCTATTACACGTTTCGGTACTTGTTTCCTAGCATGGCGCCCAATTTTTTTATCTTATGGCATCTTATGCCATCGCACCGCATTGCATGCCATCGCACCGCATTGCATGCCATATAGCCGCATACGATGCATGCGATGCGATACGATTTTTTTTTATTGTATAAGCACCCTAATGGGAGAGGGCAGCCAGCTCAGTAAGGCAGGAGTAAAAGGGTGGTACGGGGGCGGAGCCATGGATGGGTGGATCTGTTTGGGGGTGTGGCTAGAGTGATCTTCACCATCTTAACCACGCCCCGCCATGCAATGCTGGTATTTAATGCATTGCACTGTGGGGGGCAGGGTTAAAATTACGCAACCACGCCATTTGACCCATGGACCCCCCCCCCCCCCCCGAGGGGTGGTTCGCTGGAGATGGAGGGCAATGCTGGAGGGTTGCCCCTTTTCCGGGGGGCAGGGGGGGTCAGCAACTCTGGTTTACCATAATTTCCAGAGATGGTCGCTGATGAAAAAGAAACTGCCGGGGGAGCCCGGCAGTGGTAATCAGCTGGCTGGTCGCAGGAGCATGTTCCTGCGACCAGCGATCACTACAGGGGTAAAAACATGAGCACGCACCCGGCGATATATCACCGGTGCACACTCCCATCGCGGGCAATATGGTCGCTTAGCGACCATATTTCCCGCAATATTGTACAAAATCGCCCCCGTGTGTGCGCACCTTTATTACTGACATTGCCAGACTCAGACACACTGTCACCTGACACCTAGGGGGAAATTTACTAAATGAAATTTGTAAAAAAAATAGGTATATTTGTATCCAGAAATACACTTATCTTTGACATTTACTATCCCGAAAATATGGCAATTCGTATTCGTATTGATAGCACATCAATACGACTACGAATTGCCGTATTTTCGGGATAGTAAATGTCAAAAATAAGTGTATTTCTGGATACAAATACACCTATTTTTTTTACAAATTTCATTTAGTAAATTTCCCCCCTAATGTATACTTACAGAAGCTCCTAATTAATGCAATCAGCAATAGCCAACAAACCCCCAGTGCATTCGAAATGCTAAATTTGTAGTCAACAATAAATCTCCTGAGAATACTGTAGACCTCGGTAATTTCATATTACACATTTTATTTAGACAAACATTAGAAGAACAGAAATCAAATAATCTTTGTAAACATATAGTAAAAAGCAGCGGTTCTCAAACTTGGTACGCGGTCATTAGTTCAACATTGTCTAGATCGACACATGAAAAAGGACAACATGAAAAGGTCGACATGGTCAATAGGTCCACGTGAGTTCTTAAATGTTTTTTTTTTGTTTGTTTTTAACCCACTTGTTCCCTTTTTAGCATCCCAGTGGGCACAGAGAGAGAATATAATAGTGTGCGGATCACACGCGGCACTATGGACCTTATTCTGCTCCTTTCGCACAGGGGAGATGTTTTGTATCTGTGCATGCGCATACGCATTTCTGCACGTGTGCAGACGCAGGGTGCGTGCGGCCATGGAGAACACGCTGTTCACTGGGTGCATGCACGCAACATTGTGGGTGGGGGGCAGTGGGCCGGGCCATTTTCATAAGGGAATGCCCAGCGTTTCATGGGCGTTCCCATGAGAATGCTGAGCGTTCTCATGCAAATGCCCCAATAGAGCGGGTGTGGGGGGCGACCAGCTGACATCACCGGATGTGTCGACATAGACACCCTAAAACTATGAAAAATGCATGTCAACATTTTCCCATGTTGATCTTTTTCATGTCAACCCTTTGACCATGTCGACCTTTTGATCACGTCAATGTATGCATGTTGATCTTTCATCTGTCCACCTTTTTTTTTTACCCATTATAACACTCAATCTTGGTCCTCAGGACTCCAAACAGCTCATGTTTCCAGGTCACATAGCAGCAGTGGTGTAACTACCCGGTGCGGTCACTCCAGAATGCACGGCTCTGCAGGGCATTGGCAAATGGAGGCAATGCCTCATGGGTTATGGGGTGTGGGGTCATGGGTTCGGGGCTGTGATCTTATGGCCTATCTTTGTCTTAGTCATTGTCTGCGACTTCTGTCTTAGTCACTGCTGGGGTCCGGGAGATGCTAGCTGCCCCTGGAGAGTGCTTTGGATGAAATGCCGGCTCCTACACAAGGATACAAACCAGATTCTGTGCTTAATATTACAGTGCAGCACCCAGCTCCTATCATTGAGGAGGATTTGTCACTTTGGTTTCACCCCTTGGAGGGTGACACATGGGTAATGACACCAGTGCCTAGCAGGTTCACAGGTGTACTTACTGACATATATGAAAAAATCTACAGGTAGATCCTCCTGTGTTTCTATGAGGAGACCTGGAAAACATAAACTTTTTGGGGTCCCGAGAACTGAGTTTGAAAGTCTGTTATATAAAGTATCAAAAATCATAATTGACCTTGGATCTAGAGATAGCCCTCTGTTGGCCTGATGTAGAGGTGGATGTTATGGGAAAGCAATGCTGATGTTAGCTTCATTGAGCAATTATTTTATTCTGGGCATTAAGAATCACTCCCATCTATCAGCGGCTGTTAGCAGTGCTGTAACCTCGAGCCCACCACCAATGTGAACTGGGTGTATTACAATGTGGCACAGTGGGACCCAAGAGCACTACAATGTGACAGGCCTGATTGCTAGGCTGTGAATTTGCAGCTGGGCAATAATTAAATTACTGCTCATGCGTACGGTTTGCAGTACGCATGCCCGAAGCCATCCTGTGATAAAATCCCGTATCTTTTTAAATCACTGGCCATATGCAAGTTGACTGGCAGGAAGCTTGTGGGTGTTTATCGGATGTTTTTTGAGAGTGTCACGAAAAATGCAGCCATCCCCAGCGTTTTCAGGGAAGTTGTTTGACGTCAGTTCTGGTGCTGATCAGCCTGTTTCTATCTCACCGGCTTAGTAAGTCCTGGGTTACGCACACAGTGGAAAAATAATTGATGGTGAGTGGGCTGTAAATGGCTTTGCAGCTATAACTAACTTGCAATAATTTCACAGGCCTTCCGCAGCCATTCACAGGGCAGGATTTGACTCTGGTGGGGCAGCGGCTATCACAGGTCTCTGCAAATGAGCAGAGAACTGATCAAGTCTGAATAACCCCCATAATTTGAACTGGGGGCAAAACAATGTGGTACTTGTGTAATATCTGCGCGACCGATTTTTTTTTTATTGTATTGCATTGCATCGCATGCAGTATAGTGGCATACAATTAATGCGATTTTTCATTGTAAAGACCCGATTTTTAATTGTATAGTCACCCATGGGTGATTTCATACCCCCACTATCCAACTACGCATGAAGTTGATTTTATATAGTGCCCGAAGTGTGGCGAGCACAGCGAGCCCCGTGAGGGGACACAGAATACATGTAAAGTAATCTGCGTCCCCTCGCGGGGCTCGCTGCGCTCGCCACACTTCGCTCGCCACACTATATAAAGGCAACTCCATGCATAGTTGGATAGTGGGGGTATGAAATCACCCATGGGTGACTATACAATTAAAAATCGGGTCTTTACAATGAAAAATCACATCGCATCGCATGCCTTAAGTAGTGGCATGCGATGAAAAAATCAGGCGCCCAGATAATACACAAGTACCAACAATGTTACATAACTTGCACTGGTGGCATTTCCATGTGGCATCATATGACTGGGGACATTACCATGTGGCACAGTGTGAACTGGGGTGACTACAATGTGGCGTATTTTGAACTGGTTGTACTATAATGTGGCATAACTTGAACTTCGGGAACTTCGGGTACTGCAATGTGGCATAATGTCAACTGGGGTCACTACAAGGTGGTATAATGTGAAATGGGGTTAAGTTTTGATACATTGATCAGGCGCCAGGCACTAATTGATTTAATAAATCAACCAATATTGGGAGCAGTATTTTAAAGCTCAATAAATGCTCATCCAAACGTGAGGAAAAAAAATATCACTCTTCTCAGAAAAATAGTACATAGAGGAAAAAAATGGTTTGGAGATCAATAATAATTAGATAATGTTTAAAGAAATAAAAGATTTAGGGAAGGAATCATGAGCAACTGACAAGAGATCAGTATTTGTAGCATAAATGTTAACATTTATTTTATTACTATACTTAATTTCAGTACAATCAAAATGAGAGGAAAACATAAAACATATTAATCTTCTCCTAGAAAATATGCACACATCAGCAGAGAACAAGTGGTTTATGTCTTTATATTCTTAATATCAAAGCCGATAGCTAATTCTGTACATGGCTAGCAATGACAGCTCCAGAGGAGGGGCTGCAGCACAGTTAAAAAATCAAATAGGGGAGCCACACCCACTGCCTCCAACTGCCATTCCAAACTTACTCACTGGCAGTTGCCATTGCTTCCCTATTTGAATTTTGGACTGTGCTGCAGCCCCTTTTCTGGAGCCACCACTGATGGATAGGCATTACCAGGGTTATTATCTAAATATATTATGGCTTTGGCTTGTGTGGGGCCTTTAAAATCAAAATAACGGCTCCCTGAATATGACTTATAACGAGCTGGATATGACATATGACAAGCTGTATATGACATATGACAAGCTGGATATGATGTATGGTGAGTTAGATATAGTCAAAATTGTAAGAAAATTTAGACAAAATCGCACAGTGTTTGTACTGCTTGTGACACCAATGCCCCGCAAGGTCGGTATCACAAGTAAAAATAGACTGTGAAGGCAATTTGATTATGTCGCATACAGTGTATTTGGCCATAGGCTGAACCACACAGTCATAATCGCAAGCGCACAGTTAGAGTCAGCTTTATGCACTTCATGGGGAGACAATGAGGGAAAATTACTAAGATGGGAGTTCTACTGTATTTCACGGGTTGGGATCATTTGGTCTACAGTTGATGGTCGACAGTCATTAGGTCAACACCATTCGGTCGACATGGGAAAAGGTCGAAATGGGTCTAGGTAGCCATGGGAAAAGGTCGACATGGTTATAGGTCGAAAAGTCATTAGTTCGACAGGTCGTTAGTTCGACAATGTCTAGGTCGACAATGTCTAGGTCAGGACAGTCAAAAGGTCGACATGGGTTTTTTCACAGTTTTTTACCTGAATGACACCACAGTCAACATGGGCACAGTTTAAAGTGCACTGCATCCTGCACTCGCTGCGCTTGCAATGCATCGGGCGCAGTGCCTCGCTACGCTCGGCACACTATTTTATTCTCCCGCCATACCCTAGGGGATGGTAGGGCATGAAATACCGTCCATTGGCACATGGCGGCTCCAAAAACAGTATAAAACCCCGTCGACCTTTTGACTGTCGACCTAGACACTGTCGAACTAATGACATGTCTAACTAACAACTGTTTTTTGACCCGACATGTGCCGACAGGCAGTATTTCATGCCCTACCATCCACTAGGGCATGTTGGGAGAATAAAATAGTGTGCCGAGCGTAGCGAGGCACCGTGCCCGAAGCATGGCGAGTGCAGTGAACCTCAGGGCCTAATACGGGTGTCCCTGTTGTCGTCCCTGCAAGTATGAGTGCCTTTCCTCTTATGTATGTATGAGTGCCTTCCCTCTTGTGCATATACGTGTGCATTTTCTCTTGTGCGTGTACTGTATGAATAAATTTCCTCTGTTGCATGTATGAGCACTTTTTCTCTTGTGCATGTATCTGCGCATTTCCTATTGTACATGTATGAGCCCACTTCTCTTGTGCTTGTATGAGTGCCTTTCCTCTTGTGCTTGTACAGTATGAGCGCATTTCCTCTGGTGCATGTACAGTAGGAGCGCATTTCCTCTGGTGCATGTACAGTAGGATCGCATTTCCTCTGGTGCATGTACAGTAGGAGCGCATTTCCTCTGGTGCATGTACAGTAGGATCACATTTCCTCTGGTGCATGTACAGTAGGAGCGCATTTCCTCTGGTGCATGTACAGTAGGAGCGCATTTCCTCTGGTGCTTGTACAGTAGGAGCACATTTCCTCTGGTGCATGTACAGTAGGAGCGCATTTCCTCTGGTGCATGTACAGTAGGAGCGCATTTCCTCTGGTGCATGTACAGTAGGAGCGCATTTCCTCTGGTGCATGTACAGTAGGAGCGCATTTCCTCTGGTGCATGTACAGTAGGATCGCATTTCCTCTGGTGCATGTACAGTAGGAGCACATTTCCTCTGGTGCATGTACAGTAGGAGCACATTTCCTCTGGTGCTTGTACAGTATGAGCACATTTCCTCTGGTGCATGTACAGTATGAGCGCATTTCCTCTGGTGCATGTACAGTAGGAGCGCATTTCCTCTGGTGCATGAACAGTAGGAGCGCATTTCCTCTGGTGCATGAACAGTAGGAGCGCATTTCCTCTGGTGCATGTACAGTATGAGCGCATTTCCTTTGGTGCATGTACAGTAGGAGCGCATTTCCTCTGGTGCATGTAAAGTAGGATCGCATTTCCTCTGGTGCATGTACAGTAGGAGCGCATTTCCTCTGGTGCATGTACAGTATGAGCGCATTTCCTCTGGTGCTTGTACAGTATGAGCACATTTCCTCTGGTGCATGTACAGTATGAGCACATTTCCTCTGGTGCATGTACAGTATGAGCACATTTCCTCTGGTGCATGTACAGTAGGAGCGCATTTCCTCTGGTGCAAGTACAGTAGGAGCGCATTTCCTCTGGTGCATGTACAGTAGGAGCACATTTTCTCTGGTGCATGTACTGTATGAGCACATATCCTCTGGTGGATGTACAGTAGGATCGCATTTCCTCTGGTGCATGTACAGTAGGAGCGCATTTCCTCTGGTGCATGTACAGTAGGAGCGCATTTCCTCTGGTGCATGTACAGTAGGAGAGCATTTCCTCTGGTGCATGTACAGTAGGAGCGCATTTCCTCTGGTGCATGTACAGTAGGAGCGCATTTCCTCTGGATGTACAGTATGAGCGCATTTCCTCTGGTGCATGTACAGTATGAGCACATTTCCTCTGGTGCATGTACAGTATGGGCACATTTCCTCCGGTGCATGTACAGTATGAGCACATTTCCTCCGGTGCATGTACAGTATGAGCACATTTCCTCTGGTGCATGTACAGTATGAGCACATATCCTCTGGTCCATGTACAGTATGAGCACATTTCCTCCGGTGCATGTACAGTAGGAGCACATTTCCTCTGGTGCTTGTACAGTAGGAGCACATTTCCTCTGGTGCATGTACAGTAGGAGCACATTTCCTCTGGTGCATGTACAGTATGAGCACATTTCCTCTGGTGCTTGTACAGTATGAGCACATTTCCTCTGGTGCATGTACAGTAGGAGCACATTTCCTCTGGTGCTTGTACAGTATGAGCGCATTTCCTCTGGTGCATGTACAGTATGAGCGCATTTCCTCTGGTGCATGTACAGTATGAGCGCATTTCCTCTGGTGCATGTACAGTATGAGCACATTTCCTCTGGTGCTTGTACAGTATGAGCGCATTTCCTCTGGTGCATGTACTGTATGAGCACATTTCCTCTGGTGCGTGTACTGTATGAGCACATTTCCTCTGGTGCGTGTACTGTATGAGCACATTTCCTCTGGTGCATGTATGAACACGTATCCTCTGGTGCATGTATGAGCGCATTTCTGTTCCACATAAGCACTCCTCATTGGAGGAAACTTATAAGACAACTATGTACTAGATAACAATACAACTACAGTACATCAGGATCTGTGGACTCACAAAAGAATGAGCGAAGGGGTAAAGCTGGGTACACATATGTACAATCGTCGGGCCGTTCTTCCGTTCTGCGGACGAACGGCCGTTCGATTGTATATATATGTAGCAGTCCCGATCCCTTCGTTGCGATCGATAAACGGCCAAAAACGCTCTTGGCCGTCCACGGTCGGTCGGTCGAAGGTTCTTTGCTGCTTAATATTCTTCCGACAGGACGGCTCCATATCGAAAGAAAAGTGACATGTGTACGCACATTCGATCGATATGCAGCCCGTTCCTGCGATCATTCCTCCCAAAAGCAGCACGCCCATCTTTTTCTTGCGATTGTTTGGACGGGAGTACATCGGACGTCGCAAGTAAAATTGTACATATGTGTACGCGCAGATCGGTCGTATGTTTTGGACGGCCGAACGTGTATTATATTCGGTCGATCGAACGGTCGCAAGAAAAATGAAATTGTACATATGTGTACCCAGCTAAACACTACCTATTATCATGTTCTCCTCTTTCTCTTGCTATTGATCATAATAATGCTGGATTATATTACTTTATTGTGTTTACATACCGTATATCATTCTGGTGGATACCTCTGTGTACCCTGCATTGTTCTAATGTGTGCTATATGTACGTATTGCGTACCACTTGTGGCGCCTTATAAATAAAATGTAATAATAATAATAATAACAACACCATTACTCTGCTCACCTCAACATACAAAGATTCTGTGGAAATTTACTATCAAGTACTTTTTACTATTCATAACCTATGTTTTAAGAGATATATGACTTACGGATGGTGTAAGGGTTAGCATTACTGCCTCACAGCGCTGAGGTCATGGGTTTGATTCCCACCATGGCCCTAACTGTGCAGAGTTTATATATTCTCACCATACTTGCGTTGGTTTCCTCCGGGTACTCCGGTTTCCTCCCACAATCCAAAAATATACTGGTAGGTTATTTGGCTCCTAACAAAATTAACCCTAGAATGTCTGTGTGTGCGTGTACATGTGTTAGGGCAGGCATGTCCAACATGCGGCCCTCCAGCTGTTGTGAAACTACACATCACAGAATGCCTTGCCACAGTTTTGCTATTAGGGAATGCTAAAACTATGGCAAGGCATGCTGGGATGAGTAGTTTTACAACAGCTGGAGGGCCGCAGGTTGGACATGCCTGTGGTAGGGAATATAGATTGTAAGCTCCACTGGGGCAGGGACTGATGTGAGTGTTCAAATATTCTCTGTAAAGCGGAATATGTTTGCGCTATATAAGAAACTGTTAGTAAATAATAAATAAATATGAATGTCATGCTAAAAACCATTGCATTATCTTGGTATACATTATATATATTATATGTTATATATATGCTCTTTTCAGGCAAGGACAGTTTTGTATTTTTTGTGGTGTGTGTGTGCGTGTGTGTGTGGGGTCTGCTATTGAAATTACGGCTATAATGAGCTGGTGCTGGTTAGTGATTGTACAGATGTAGCCAGATGCTCACATTGGCCCTTATTCTGGTTGGAACGGCCGGAGCCGCATATGCGGCTCCGACCGTGCAGGCGAATCCCCGCCTTCCATACGGATCGCCACGGCCGTCCGTACGCGGACATGTGGCGGTCCGCATGAAAATGGCGGGGGATACGCCTCCACCATCTTGGAGCAGCCCCCTGCATTCGATTGTCACCGACCATCGAAGGCAGGGCCGCACGCTCCACCAGCTCCCGCACCCATAGACCTCACGGACACTTGTCCGTGTGAAAGCATGTATGGGGGCGGGCAGCTGACATCCGGCGATGTCAGATGCCCGCCCCCAACACATGCGTCACAGCCTCATTACCATGCGTACGCCCCGCGTTTGCATGGGAACGCCCATGAAACGCGGGGCGTATGCATAGGGAAATGAGGCTAAGTAGCCCCTCACGCCCCTATCCACCCCCTTTGCGGCGTTAAAAAAAATTGTCCGGCGATTTCGCCTGCACATGCGCAGAGTGCCCTCTGCACATGCGCAGAGCGAAAACATCGGCGGAACGGCCGCATGCGGCCGTTACCGCTTAGAACAGAATAAGGGCCATTGTTTTCTTCACTGTAACATCTAGTGGTAGATTAGGGGTACTGCATGCTGAGTAATTTAATACAAACTAAAATGCTTTAGTAAACCACTGCAACGTGAGATAATGGATTTAGTGCCAAGGCATATTACAGCAATAAGTGTAACATTCTACATACTGTATGTTAAGACTTGCTACATGCTATATGTATAATATACTGGAACATTGTATTTTTAACAGATGGGTTATTAAACTTACTGTAAATGGCTTTGCAGCTAAAAATAACTTGCAATATTTTCACAGGCCTTTCGCAGCCATTCACTGGGCAGGATTTCACTCTGGTGGAGCGGCGGCTATCACATGTATCTGCAACTGTTCAAGTCTGAATAACCCCCATAATTTGAACCCCATCATTTGTACTACTCCTGTTTTGGAATCTAGCACCGCACATACCTTCCACAGAACCTCTATATGGTTGGTGACTGAGAATAAGGTCACAGAGCACCCGCTTATCTGAGAGAATTTGCAGGTTTTTTGAGGAACCAACAAAACTAATTTGGATATACTTGCATTGGACCGTTTTTATCTGTTGTGGTGATCTACATTTTTGACAGCAAATGGTGTAGTCTTTCAATCAAACTGCTGCATTTCTGCCCCTGATGAAGTCATGGTAATGACGAAACGCGTTGGAATAATTACGCTAACTCGATGATTATTACCGTCAACTTCCTAAAGGATTTCTTACTGATGTATCATTGAATTTTATTATGCACATTGTCATGCCCATAGGGGATTTTTTTATATTAAATACCCTCTGAACATAGTTGTTTATATATTTATTAAATCTCAGCGCCCTCTGAACTTTTTTCCCTCATTTCATTTCTTTTTTAATTATTTTTATTGCATATTATACATATTTAAATTCCATACATACATCATACAAAAAAGTATTAACCCCTTCCTGACACAGCCAGTTTTTGCCTTCCTGACAGAGCCCTTTTTTTCAAATCTGACATGTATCACTTAAGTGGGGATAACTTTTTTTTGCTTTTACTTATCCCAGTGATTTTGAGATTGTTTTCTCATGACACATTGTACTTCAAGTTAGTGGTAAATTTTCGTCGATACAGTCTGTGTTTTTTTGTGAAAAATACCAAAATGTCGTAAAAAAATGGAAAATTTAGCAATTTGCAAAAAGTTAAATTTTCTGCTTGTGAGACAAATAATCTTACCACTCAAAATAGTTAATAACTAACATAGACCATATGTCTACTTTATGTTGCCATCATTATTTCAACCTCATTTTCATTTTTTTGGACACTAGGAGGCTTAAAATATGAATAGCAAATTCTCAAATTTTCAAGAAAATTTCAAACACTGATTTTTTTAGGGACCAGTTCAGTTCTGATGTGACTTTGAGGGACTTGTATGTGAGACACCCCCATAAATGATGCCATTTCAAAAACTGCACCCTCACAGTATTCAAAACAGCATTTTGGAAGTTTGTTAACCCTTTAGGTGTTTCACAGGAATTAAAACAAAGTGTAGGTGAAATTTCAAAACTTCATTTTTTTTGCAGATTTTCAATTTTAATACATTTTTCTAAGGAACACAGTAGATTTTACTAGAGAAATGTGACTAAAAATTGATTCCCCCAATTCTTTTGTTTTCATAAATATCCTATATGTGGCCCTAGTGTGCACGTTGACCAAACCACAGGCTTCATAATAGAAGGAGCACCTACTTGATTTTGGAGCCTCCTTTTTATGAGATTATTTTTTAGGCACCATGTAGGTTTCTAGGCACCATAAGATGCTAAAAGTTAGGAACCTCCCCCACAAGTGACCCCATTTTGCAAACTACACCCTTCAGGGAATTCATCTAGGGGTATAGTGTACATTTCAAACCCCCAGGGGTTTCACCAATTTTGATACAACTGGGCTGTGAAAATGAAAAAATTTAATTTTTCATTTTCACAGCTCAGTTGTATCAAAATTGGTGAAACCCCTGGGGGTTTGAAATGTACACTATACCCCTAGATGAATTCCCTAAAGGGTGTAGTTTGCAAAATGGGGTCACTTGTGGGGGGGTTCCACTGTATGGGTGCTTCAGGGGTCATTCAACCAGAATCTGTGCTGCAAAATCCAAATATCACTCCTTCCCTTCTGAGTCCTGCCATGCACCCAACTGGTATTTTTTGGTCACATGTGAGGCATTGCCATACTCGGGAGAAATTGGGGCACAGATTTTGGGGTGCTTTTTCTCCTTCATTCCTTGTGAAAATGAAAAATTTTGAGCCAGATCTGCATTTTTGTGTAAAAAAATTTAATTTTTTACACAAAAATGCAGTTCTGGCTCAAAATTTTTCATTTTCACAAGGAATGAAGGAGACAAAGCACCCCAAAATCTGTGCCCCAATTTCTCCCGAGTACGGCAATGCCTCATATGTGACCAAAAAATACCATTTGGGTGCATGGCAGGACTCAGAAGGGAAGGAGTGATATTTGGTGGTGGAATGAATGGTGGGTGCTATCTTGCATTAGCAAGACCCCCGAAGCACCAATACAGTGGAACCCCCCCACATGTGACCCCATTTTGCTCACCAGCTTTGGGAGGGGGGCTGGCGCTGCGGCTGGTGGTGGGGTGGGAGGGGTGCTGACGCTGCGGCAGCCGGGTGGGTGGGAGGGAGGGGGGGCTGCCGGGTGGGAGGGGGGGGGGGGGGCTGGCGATCGGTGGTGATCGGTGCTGTACTTAACAGCACCGATCACCACCGATCACTGTGTTACCGAGCGGCTTAGCCGTCGGTAACACAGAAAACGCTGCAATTGGCTGTTCACATTTGAACAGCCAATCGCAGCGATCGCCGCGAGGGGGGATGTCTGCTGTCAGGGACAGCAGACATCTCCAAACTGTCACCGCGTCTATAGACGCGGTGACAGTTTAAAACCATGACGTATATATACGTCTTCGGTCGGGAAGTACCTCCCGACCATGACGTATATATACGTCATATGTCGGGAATATCTTTCTATCTATCTGTCTATATATATATATAATAATAATTGTGATCAAGACTACTTGAATTGAACAAACAATCATATCTGTTCATCAAATTGTATTTCTGAGATATCCCTAATTATAAGGGCTCTTTTTTATATTTGTACCATTTTTATATATATTTTATATTAAACATTGATTGTTTAAATCTACTATTGTTGTATTCTAGCGCACTCTGATACCCCCTTGTTTTCCATTTCTATCATGTGGGTCTTGTCTAGCAGGAGATCCTTCAGAGGTGCTGCTTCCATTTCTAATAGCGCAGGAAGGGGTCCCCCCGTATCTATATATATATGTGTATATATATATATATATATATGTGTATATATATATATATACACATATATATGTGTATATATGTATATATATATATGTGTATATATATATATACACATATATATATATGTGTATATATATATATATATATATACACACACATATATATATATATATATATATATATATATATATGAACAAACGAAGAATAAGTGCGCAAGTCCCACAATAGTCCAGTAAAATTAGGGTTAATGTAAACCCAAGTCCAGATCCTAGACTCCTGCACTTTGGTCTGTGATAACAACCGGCAGCTCCTGTCAACACACCCGGATTCTGAGGGTCAATAAATCTAGAAACAACAAGAAAAGGAGCGCTCCATAGTGCAATATCGTTTGAAATTTATTATATTAAAAATAGCTTTTGACAAGCATAAAAGCAATGGGTAACGTACCCTTACTGCGGTTGTGTCAACCGTCAGTAAGGGTACGTTACCCATTGCTTTTATGCTTGTCAAAAGCTATTTTTAATATAATAAATTTCAAACGATATTGCACTATGGAGCGCTCCTTTTCTTGTTGTTTCTAGATATATATATATATATATATATATAATTCAGTACATTACATGTTATTTTATTTATTTTATTTGTGCTGCGGCTGGCGGGGGGTGGGAGGGGGGGAGCGCTGCGTGCGCTGCGGCTGCCGGAAGGAGGGACTGCAGGGACTGCCGGGTGAGCTGCCGGGTGAGCTGCCGGGTGGGTGGGAGGGGGGGCTGGCGATCGGTGGTGATCGGTGCTGTACTTAACAGCACCGATCACCACCGATCACTGTGTTACCGAGCGGCTTAGCCGCCGGTAACACAGGAAACGCTGTGATTGACTGTTCACATTTGAACAGCCAATCACAGCGATCGCCGACCGGGGGGGGCATCCCTGCCCCCCCTGGGCAGCGAGGGGGGATGTCTGCTGTCAGGGACAGCAGACATTTCCAAACTGTCACCGCGTCTATAGACGCGGGGACAGTTTAAAGCCATGACGTATATATACGTCATGTGTCGGGAAGTACATCCCGGCCATGACGTGTATATATACGTCAAATGTCTGGAAGGGGTTAAAATACATGTTCTTAGACAAAGGAAAGAAGGCTTGTTCTCACAAGTTCCCTGCAATCCCCCCCCCCCCTCCACTCTTTTTGCAGTTAACCTATGCTCAGTATGTCTTCCTTTACTTACAGCCTCCTCTCTCTTATCTATTAATACCGAGACTCTTACCATCAGTAGTTCATAAACATCCCGCTCATAAATATGTGCATATATAATGAACAGGTCTCGCTCATTACATAGGTGCATATATAATGAGCGGGTCCCGCTCATTAAATATTCACTGCGCTGGATCCCGCTCATTATATATGCACAGAGCAGGACCAGCTCAGTGCTCACTGCTGCCTGAGTCCTAAATACTACCTCACCTAGAGTATTGTGTTCAGTTCTGGAGGCCATATTTCCAGAAGGATATAAATACATTAGAGACTGTACAAAGAAGGGCAACTAAAATGGTGCATGGCCTACATCACAAAATGTACCAGGAAAGAGTTAAAGATCTTAATATGTATACTTTAGAGCAGATAAGGGAAAGGGGGGACATGATAGAAACTTTCAAATATATCAAGGGTTTTAACAAGGTACAGGTGGGAGACATTCTTCACAGGAAGAGGAGCAACAGAACACGAGGACATGCACTGAAACTAGAGGGAGGAAGATTCAAGGGAAATGTGAGTAAGAATTACTTCACAGAAAGAGTAGTAGATAAGTGGAATAGCCTACCATCAGAGGTGGTAGACGCAAATACAGTAGTACAATTTAAACATGCTTGGGATAAGCATATTGATATCCTTACAAAAAAAAAAGGATCAAATATGGTTTGAGGTAACATGTTTAAAAAAGGGGCAGACTAGATGGGCCAAGTGGTTCTTATCTGCCGTCAAATTCTAAATACTGGTTCAGAGCCGTTCACACTGCATAAAAAACGGCTCTGAACCGTGTAGGACTCTGCTTTTTACCCGTTTGCAAATACCGGTTATTTGTAACCGGTAAATGCAGACTGGTGCTTTCACACTGCAGCTCTAACCGTTTTAAAAGGCTAAAAAATCAGCAATATACCGCTTAAGAGCTGCAGTGTGAAACAGGTATTACTCAAAGGGGCTATAAACAAAGTCTACTATGAATCAATTTTTCTTTACAGGTGTCACATTTAACCAATTTATATTAGCACATTAGCGCTCAATTTTCCTTGTATTGATATTGTTTTGTTATATGAGCAGCTGACAAACACGTTTTGTAATCACCTTTAAACAATTTGAATAAATAATTTGAATTGGTCCTGGAACACCAACCCAGGGCACTACTGCAAGTGCTTTGAGGCACCCCAGGGTGCCAGGGTTTAGGGATCACTGACCTAGGGAGTATGGTGCAATACTAACTGTACTACACAGCCAAAAACCAGAATGTGTACAGTTCAAGAGATGAGAAAAAATATTTAACAAAAAAAGAGAAATGTATCAAAGTGAAGTGGTCAAGATCAACCAATCAGATTATATTATTATTATTATTATTATTATTATTATTCTCCTTTATTTATATGGTGCCACAAGAGATTTGCAGCGCACAATCACAGAGTACATAAATGAATACCGGTAAGCAAAACAGTGTCTTACAGTTGAATACAGTACAGGACAAGTACAGGGTACATACACATAGCTGCATCAGCAGAGGACACTGGAATAAGTATCAGTGTAGCAGAAAGCCGCAGGATTTGGTGCTGTCAAACATAGTTTAAGTAGAAGGAAAAGCACATTAGAGGGCCCTGCTCATGTGAGCTTACGATCTAAAGGAGAGTGGCCAGCAGACAGGGGTTACACAGATGGGGTAGAAATGAGCAAGTAACAGTGGATCAGGATGAGAGTCGGCTGGGCATCATGAAGAAATGGGTCTTGAGAGCCCGTTTGAAGTTTTGTAGGGGGTGCAGAGTCCGAGGGAGAGAGGTAGAGAGTTCTAGTGGTAGGGTGCAGCACGTGAAAAGTCTTGGAGGTAGGAGTGAGAGGAAGGGCTTCTAGCTACCCTAATCTAAAATAATAATTGGTTAGTTAACCTGTGGAACTTCACTTCCCAACTTCACTTTCCAATATTGCCTGGTAAATTTTTCTGTTAGGGAATGCTAAAACTGGGTCAGGGCATGATGGGATGTGTAGTTCTACAGCAGCTGGAGTGACACAGGTTGTCTACCTCTGGTCTATAACATTACATTTAGAAGCTAATTTGATTGATATGGGCAACTTCTCTTTAGTATGGTGCTAATACTTTGAGATGAATGCAAGTAGGAGAAGCAGAATTACTGACATGTAACACAGGTGGATCAGGACTGGCAATGCCATTCATAAACGGACAGTGAATTACATTAGTGATGCCTATGATGCATACTGGAAAGCACAGCTCTTCATACTGGTTGTGCATAGAATAAGGAATCAGACAATCTCCTGCTACCGAAGAGCTACGTCATCTCTACATTCTGCACACCTGCCACCTACAGTATGTGTTCCAAAGACTTAATATAGTCAGTGTGTGATAATGTGGGATTATTACTGTCCCAAAGCAAAACGATCCACTCTCAGCATCACATACTGTACATCTGACTTTGTAACACTCCCTCTGATACTGCCAGATAATGACGTGTGCTCATATCCCTGATGAGTGAACTGCAGACAATGCAGAGTAATGAGACAAAAGCCTGTAGGGAAATAGTCACTCATTTATTTTCAATTTAAAATGAAAGAATAATTAAGAGTCTAATTTCTGTCCTGCTTTCCAGTTACTTCTCCCAAACTACAGCATTTCCTATTATTACCTGAAGCTATGCTGTAATGAAAGCATAAAACTTGTGACTTATGTAATACAGTGTCTTTTAACTATTGTCAAGCCAAAGACCAGCTGGGTACACAATGCAACAATCTGCCGATACGGTGAGGGAGTTATACGATATATCATATCTGGGTACACAATGCAACAATCTGCCGATACGGTGATGGAGTTATACGATATATCATAACTGGGGACACAATGCAACAATCTGCCGATACGGTGATGGAGTTATACGATATATCATAAAGGGTACACAATGCAACAATCTGCCGATACGGTGATGGAGTTATACGATATATATCATATATGGGTACACAATGCAACAATCTGCCGATACAGTGATGGAGTTATACGATATATCATATCCGGGTACACAATGCAACAATCTGCCGATACGGTGATGGAGTTATACGATGTATCATATCTGGGTACACAATGCAACAATCTCCTGATACGGTGATGGAGTTATACGATATATCATATCTGGGTACACAATGCAACAATCTGCCGATACGGTGATGGAGTTATACGATATATCATATCCGGGTACACAATGCAACAATCTGCCGATACGGTAATGGAGTTATACGATATATCATATCTGGGTACACAATACAACAATCTGCCGATACGGTGATGGAGCTATACGATATATCATATCTGGGTACACAATGCAACAATCTGCCGATACGGTGATGGAGTTATACGATATATCATATCTGGGTACACAATGCAACAATCTGCCGATACGTGATGGAGTTTTACGATATATCATATCTGGGTACACAATGCAACAATCTGCCGATACGGTGATGGAGTTATACGATATATCATATCTGGGTACACAATGCAACAATCTGCCGATACGGTGATGGAGTTATACGATATATCATATCTGGGTACACAATGCAACCATCTGCCGATACGGTGATGGAGTTATTCGATATATCATATCTGGGTACACAATGCAACAATCTGCCGATACGGTGATGGAGTTTTACGATATATCATATCTGGGTACACAATGCAACAATCTGCCGATACGGTGATGGAGTTATACGATATATCATATCTGGGTACACAATGCAACAATCTGCCGATACGGTGATGGAGTTATTCGATATATCATATCTGGGTACACAAAGCAACAATCTGCCGATATGGTGATGGAGTTATACGATATATTATATCTGGGGACACAATGCAACAATCTGCATATACGGTGATGGAGTTATACGATATATCATATCCGGGTACACAATGCAACTATCTGCCGATACGGTGATGGAGTTATACGATATATCATATCTGGGTACACAATGCACAAATCTGCCGATACGGTGATGGAGCTATACGATATATCATATCTGGGTACACAATGCAACAATCTGCTGATACGTGATGGAGTTATACGATATATCATATCTGGGTACACAAAGCAACAATCTGCCGATACGGTGATGGAGTTATACGATATATCATATCTGGGTACACAATGCAACAATCTGCCGATACGGTGATGGAGTTATACGATATATCATATCTGGGTACACAATGCAACAATCTGCTGATACGGTGATGGAGTTATACGATATATCATATCTGGGTACACAATGCAACAATCTGCCGATACGGTGATGGAGTTATACGATATATCATATCTGGGTACACAATGCAACAATCTGCCGATACGGTGATGGAGTTATACGATATATCATATCTGGGTACACAATGCAACAATCTGCCGATACGGTGATGGAGCGATACGATATATCATATCTGGGTACACAATGCAACAATCTGCTGATACGGTGATGGAGTTATACGATGTATCATATCTGGGTACACAATGCAACCATCTGCCGATACGGTGATGGAGCTATACGATATATCATGCCTGAGTACAGATAGTATGTATGATGATGCTGTTACCATTTCATGATTATTGTAACCAAACCGATTTGTACCGGTACATTGTATCGCCCCATTTGATGTGCGTCTCATCAGATCTGCCGATGGAAGGATGACTTGTGTGTACAGACTACACTATGGCCATGCAGACCATCCACAGGTACGATGATAGCACAAACATTGTGTCGTGTATACTCAGCTTTACATTCTAACCAGTAATCTCCAGGCACCAATGTTTGGGTTATTCACGTAAGAATATAGTACAGTTTAGATCACTCTGTAGCCATTGATTATTTTAATATTCAAACATCCAGAAAATAAGAGTTTTGATTATCAAAATTCAAAACCACCAGGTGCGCTCAGGCAAATTACCCATGTTCCTCATTTTATTATTAGAACAGTGTTACAATTGTATACAGAAGGAACTTTGACTTTGTGTCATATCGCAGAGCAATGAAAATAAATATATATCTGTAAGCACAAGAAGCTGCTAGAGAAACAAACTAGATATTGTGTTTAGTAATGGTTCCGGGAGGACATGTGCAATCCAATACAATAAGGTGATGGTTCTGGATTATTTTTTTACTTCCATTAACGAGTTTTCTGTTATTGCAGCTGGGGAGTATGTAGAAAATCCATTACTTGTTTCCTAGCACGGCGCCCATCTCGTTGATTGTATGCCTTAAGTTTAAGGCACTTAAGGCATACAATCAACGTGATGGACCCGATTTTCTGTCAATCACCAGCTAATTTGCCGGTGAAAGAGAAAATCGCGTTGATCGCGTCCATCGCGGCCCCTAATAAGGGGCCGCGATGTGACTGACGCGATCAACGCGATTTTCCCATAGAGATTAATGTTAAATAATTTTTAAAGTGAAAATCGGGTTGATCGCGTCGGTCGCAGGCCATTCACTTTCGATCAACGCGATTTTACATAGGTGACAATGTGAAATGGGCCAATATGGCCCATTTCACATTGAATATGGTTAAAAAGTATGTTTAATGGCCCCCCATTGTTAACGCCACCCCACTATTGACGCCAACCCGAAGCGTGGCGAGCGCAGCGAGCCCGCGAGGGGTGGCGGTACGTGTCCTCCGACCTTTTCATACCCCTACTATCCACGTCGGCGTGAAGTTGATTTTATAAAGTGTGGCGAGCACAGCGAGCCACCGTGCCCGAAGTGTGGCGAGGGGCCGCGTATACCTGTGAAGTTATGCGCATCCCCTCCGCCGCCCCACGCGGGCCCACGTGGCCGCTGCCCCACGCGGGCTCGCTGCGCTCGCCTTGCTTCGGGTTGGCGTCAATAGTGGGGTGGGGTTAACAATGGGGGGGGGGCATTTCAAACATGAGGGGGCTTTGGTATTAAAATTGGGGGTTTTGGGGCTTTTTACATTGAAATCAATGTGAAATCGGGTCTCAGGGACCATTTTACATTGATTCCAATGTAAAAATTGGGTCGATCACATCGATCGCATCGCATGCGATTTGGTTGGCATGCGATGCGATCAACGTGATTTTTCCGACCCGATGGATACAATTAAAATCGGTGGCGCCGTGCTAGGAAACAAGTACCGAGAATCCTTAGTTATCAATGTAGAAAATCCTTAGCTATAAATACAATCATGAATAAAATACTGGTTTGATCTTGCAGCTGTGCAAATAATAATGCCATTTGGTTAATAATATGAATTTGTTAACTGTCAGTGTATAACACAATAAAGTTTTGACTTAGAGGTTAGGAACCCCTCATGTAGAGGGTGATACATTGCCTAAACCTCCTTGCTTCGTCATAGGTGTGCGCACATTGATTGTAAGGGGAACACAGGCACACCCTAATGCTGTGCCCACCCTTATTAACACCTCCCTGCCGCTAGCAATACCAGCAATACCTTTTACCAAATACTTTTGCATTTTATATCTGTATTCCATTTAAAGAATTGTATCTGATTCCATTATGTGTGTTTTGCATTATTAATTGTACTGAAACTGAAATAGGCAGGAGATTATGGTGTGGCTGGGAGACGCTTTATAATGTAGCGAGTGCCAATAGATGATGGTAGACATGCCTGATTGGCGGTGTTAGACACACCCAATGGGCGGTGTTAGACATGCCCAATAGGTGGTGCAAGCCACGCCCCTTTGACGGTGCACCCCCTTTCTGTTTCTGGTCTATATTGCACAGGGTGTAGTGTGGAGGTCCGATAGTCAGGATTCTGAAGGTTCTTAGACCGATGTCAGAATCCCTGCTGCTGGTACTCCAACTGCTGGTTGAGCGCAAAGAAGTCCATTGCAGGCTCATTACTCTTGATGCAGGCTGTGGTGGCTTGCCGCACAGGTTCTATTCTCCCTCTATGGGGGTCGTGAACCTTCACGAGGGAGAATAGCCCCTGTAAGAAGGGATCCAGACTGTTGGGCTTTTTACAATCGGGATTCCGACATTGATCTACTGACCGCCGGAATCACCATTGTACATTCATAACAAAGGGAATTGAAAGGAATTTTTAGAATCACTCATAATTAATCTTCATTCATTATTACATCTCTTGCGTTATGGAGACATTCGCCCTTTCTCTGGATGCCAGTTTTCAGCACTGGCCGACATTACATGTTGTATCTCAGCTCACAATGAGTTACAGTATTACAGCAAAGCATCAGTGCATTAGAACAGCTGATCACATGTCTGCAGTTCGGAGACTGGGCATAATCACAAAACATAAATCCTTATTACCCTAGTTTTATCTTGGACTAGCACAGCGGTCAGGGTCACAGCTACGTCACTGCAGAAACACGACCTCTAACTATACCTTTTTGCTACAATTTGTTTACTACAGTGAATATTATAACTTAAATAGATTAAAAATGTAATAAAATGGTTATCACACAACAATGGGCCTTATTCTAGTTCACTCTGAAGGCCCCCATACATTAGTCCGACTTGTCCTAAGGACAAGTCGGACCTGATTTCACCCTGCAGCTCTCCGGGAGGGGGACACACGATTAGGCACTTGATGTGCCAAGGTTTGCATATGATAAATCGCATGGATTTATCATATGCGGTCCCCGGGGAGCTGCAGGAGGAGGGAGCCGTGCGGGGTAGTCATCAGCGGGCGGGGGATGCCGGCTATAGAGAGCCGAGCAGGGGGAGGCTGCATAGTGAGCCAGGCAGGAGGAGGTTGACAGCGTGAGCAGTGCGCTGGGCAGGGAGGATAACGCTGGCTGCCGGGCAGCGGCGGGAGCCGGGAGGAACACAGATAACTTGAAAAAAAAAAAAAAAAGCCCATACAGAATGACTAGCAAGCCATTGAATGGCTGAGAACTCTCTCAGCCAATCGCTGATTGGCTGAGAGAGGTCTCAGCCAATCAATGGCTTGCTAGTCATCTGTATGGGCTTTTTTTTTTTTCAAGTTAGTGTGTTCCTCCCGGCTCCCGCCGCTGCCCGGCAGCCAGCGTCATCCTCCCTGCCCAGCGCGCTGCTCACGCTGTCACCCTCCTCCTGCCCGGCTCACTATGCAGCCTACCCCTGCTCGGCTCTCTATAGCCGGCATCCCCCGCCCGCTGTCATCCCCCGCACGGCTCCAGGGCTGGGCTGCACATAAGATTTAGCAAATCTTATGTGCAGCCCATCCGACCTCCCGACCCCGATCCGATGCGCACGGGACCGCGCATCGGATCGGATGGGGTGTCTGCAAGTGCGATTTGGGCCGATTTCACGGCCCGATTCATCCGAATCGGGTGAAATCGTGCCCAAATCACATAGTGTATGGGGGCCTTTAGAGGCAAATTCTTTCTCAGATGGACAAAACCATTTGCACTGCAGGGGGGCAGATGTAACAGGTGCAGATAGAATTAGATTTGGGTGAGATATTTAGTTTCTGTGCAGGGAAAATACTGGATGCTTTATTTTTACACTGCAATATAGATCTCACTTTGAAGTAAAACCCAACCCACATCTAATTCTATCTGCACATGTTACATCTGCCCCACCTGCAGTGCATATGGTTTTGTCCACTTGAGACGGAATTTGCCTCTAAGAGTGAACTAGAATAAGGCCCAATTTTAGCAAGTAATGCACTTACAGGCAAATAAGTAAAACCACAAACAACTTTATGGTAACTTAGTTATTTCCCTGCAGGGTCAGATTAACATTGGGTGGATGAAGCTCCAGGCCTCCGCATAAAAATAAGCACAACATCATGGCAGCATGGCCAGCTGCCTACAGTAGCTGGCCACACGGTTGGCCATAAATCATAAGTATTAAGTTGTTTAAGTTTTCGTATTTAGGGAGACACTGGGGTTGATAGTGTAGAGGGTATGCACCATACCCACATGGCTCTGGCCACACCCAATCAACAATGGTCACTGCTCTACCCCATCTTAGTGTAGTTCCCTGGACATTTTCAGTCCGAGTCCCATGTAGCCCCAAATCCGGCCATGTTTTGCTGTTATGTAATATGTGCACAAATGTAGTAAAAGTTCGATGAAGTCCCCAACACTTGAAATTAACTTTACAGTGATGACTATCCTTCCGTCTTGGCGTTGTATCCCAGCTCAGTTATCTGTATTGGGATACAACACCGAGACGGAAGGATAATCATCACTGGAAAGTTCATTTCAAGTGTTGGGGACTTCATCGAACTTTTACTGTACAACACCTTGGGAAAACCGCGCCTGTGACCACCTTTTTGTTTTTGTGTACTTTATGGGGATGTGGTAATCTTTTGGTTGGCCAAGGGCAGCAGTTTCTTGTGCGCAGTCATTATTCTGCATTCCATCTATTTCAGTTTAAGAATTCCTTGTTACGACCATGTATGAATGCTGCCAGGGCCACCGTCCCATGTTTATGGAGGTCTAATATACAACTCCCTATCTCCAAATGGTTTCAAAGAATTGACCACTACATGTCAATGGAGGATTTAACTATCTTTTTCCAAGCACTCCTCCCCTCAGTTCACTGCCATCTGGTTTGAATGGCTTCAATTTAAAGAAACTACGATGTATAAGAACTACATGCTAACCCCCCTCCATAATGCAATGACGGTGATGAGAATCCCCTACCCTTTTTCTTCCTCCTTTTTCTCTTATGTTATGGGGCAGATGTATTAAGCCTTTCGAAGAGATAAACTGGAGATAAAGTGAAAGGAGATAACGAACCGGCCAATCAGATCCCAACTGTCATATTTCAAACACAGCTGATTGGCCGGTGCGTTATCTCCTTTCACTTTATCTCTAGTTTATCTCTTCGACAGGCGTAATACATCTGCCCCAATGTTTCTTGGAGAATATAGCAAGATATTCTGGTAATGTGTACTATGTTATGCGGACTAGAGATGTATTTAACATTTCAATAAGCTACAGTATGTAACAACATTTAATCATTGATGTGATAGTTTAAATGATTGTATTTGATTGGTAAGATAATACCTACTGCTGTATATTGCCTGTTCTTCAATAAAACAGAATTTATATAAAAATGATTACCGTCTCACAGCACTGAGGTCATGAGTTCAATCCCCACCATGGCTTTCACTGTGAGGAGTTTGCATATACTCCCTGTGCTTGCGTGGGTTCCCTCTGGGTACTCCGGTTTCCTCCCACAATCCAAACATATACTAGTAGGCTCCAAACATAATTAACGCTAGCATGAATGTGTGTGTACATGTGGTAAGGAATATAGATTGTAAGCTCCAATGGGACAGGGACTGATGTGAATGGGAAATATTCTCTGTAAAGTGCTGTGGAATGTACAGTATGTGCCCTTTAGAATGTAAGCGAGCAGGTCCCTCTTTCCCTCATGTGCTTTTCCTTCTCAGACTAAAACAACTTTGATAGCGTCCAATCCCGTGGTTTTCTGCCATGCTGATACTTACTTCAGTGTCCTCTGCTGATGCAGCTGTGTTCATGTACCCTGTACTTGTCCTCTGTTGTATTCAACTGTAAATAATTGTTTTGCTTATTTGTTTACCTACTCTTCAACTGGGCCCAGCAGATCCCTTGTGGTACCATATAAATAAAGGTTATTAATAATAATAATAATAATAGTATAAATAACTGGTAGTAATAAGAATAATAATCTGGTTCATGAAAATGTGCTCTGTAATGTAATGAAACAATCAATCAGAATCCTTTAATGATTGATATATGATGATTTATGTAAACAAGGTTGTAGATTTTTAGGTTGGTGTCACTTATCTATTAATTGAGAACAGGATGAGTCATCTAGCCGCATCCCCTTACGCTACTGTACCCATTATATGTGCTCTCTGCATCAATGAACTGATGCCGGGCTATATTACCATTATTTCATTCCCATGGCCTGCACCTTCAGATGGACACCCCAGACTTTGGCTGTTCCCTTCAAACCATACTAAGGATGCTCATCCTTCATGCCTACAGCATATTGCTACCATCTGTGGGCTTGTTTTCCCCCTTGCCCCACTAACATCTCTTCACCAAACCCTTCTCACTTTTCTTTATAGCTAATCAGTTGAGGACAAAAATGAAAACATGGTTTTCTGATTTGTATTACAAGTTAATATTTACATAAGTAGTAAAGTAGAGTTGTTCACAGCACCACTTCAGAAAGGCTTATTTGACCATGGCGCAAGTAACGGGGATATTTGTCACTTACAGTACAGTAAAGACAAACAAAAACAGATATCTTCTTGTTTCTACTCTCACTCCATTCTCTAAATGTCAGCATTTTGGCTTTTGCCTTCAACATTCTTTGTAGAATGCACTTAGAAAAGTTATCAATTATCCACTCACCACAGAGGTAAAGGCTTACTTCTCCATACTCATCGTATTGTGTTTTCTTTGTTGCTTTCCATATCGATAATCAACTTCTCCAGCAAACACTTCACTCCCTTCTCTCTGGACGCGGTTCCTGCGGCGGATAGGCAGTCAGCGGCGGGGTCCCTGCGGCCGATGGGCAGTCAGCGGCGGGGTCCCTGCGGCCGATGGGCAGTCAGCGGCGGGGTCCCTGTGGTGGATGGGAACTAGTGGCGCTACTGACTTCACCCTGCCACTGACTTCACATATGCCGCAAGGACCCCCCTGCCTGCCAGCGCTACCCGACCCCGTGCTGCCAGATCCCTCTGCCTGACACCCACCCACCACCGCAGTAGTGGGGTGGCAGTCCTCCATCATGAAAACAGCATCAGAAAATGCCCTTTTCTTATCCAAGACACCGGACAAACTTTGATTCATTCTCAAATCGTCTCCTGCTTTGTCTAATGCAACCTCCCCCTATCTACTACTCCAAGATGTAATACATTTTAAATTGCACTGCTAGACTCCACCTCCTCCCCCTTGCCAAATCCACATCTACCCCACCACACTGTAAAACTGCACACTGGCCCCCATTCCTCCATTGTCCAATTCAAAAAGTACACTCTTACCAATAAAACCCTTATCATCACCAACTCTGCATTCAGGTGAAGTCTGCCACGGTGTCCCCCCTCCTCTGTGCATGGCTGCAAATATATTCACAGCTGTGCACACAGGGGGAAATCCATTTGTAACCATTTACAGGGGCAAACGCAGGATTTTCAGAAGGGGGTTTCCAGAGGGGCGGAGCAAAGCACGGAGATGGACACTTAGGTGACCCAGTATATGCCGGGTCGGTTAAAGTATTATAGATAGACCAAATGTATATAAATAATAATATTAATAAAAAAACATTTATCGCATCAGGATCGAATCGCACAGCAAGCCACCCGACATGCATGCGGTTTTGACTATATAGTGAAGATCTGCACTATATAGTCATTGCTGCCCTGTCTATCTGGGTTTCGATTTATGCTGTCCTGGGAGTGCGCATCGGGATCGCAAGGTAAAAAAACCTGTGGGATCTACATGCGATCCCGACGCAATTTTGACTGTATAGTCAAAATTGTATGCTGGATTGTACTGTGCGTACACACCATAAAATGAAGATCAGAACACATTTTATGACCAATTTATGCTGAAAACTGTAGCAATATAGACAATAAGTGATACAGGCAAAGCAAGCATGAATGAAGAGAATCATGTTAAATAATGTAAAAGAGAAAGGCTACTGGGCACTGCATTAAGTATTCATGTCATCTGTCTGATCTAGAGGGTAAGCATGTAAAATTCTCCATGTCTCCTCTTTTAGACTGTGACACTTAAGATTTATTCCGACTTGTCTGTAGCGCTAGAACTTTAAGCATTGCAATCATCATACAGAGATATGTTGACAGAATATTTTTCTTTTCAATTTCAAGCAGCTACTTCCTAACATGGAAATGTCAAAGTAAGGCAGACAAGTGTCATCTCTTATTAAATCTGAAGCTTTGGGTGTCCTAGCTGCATTACATTTTCTGGACAATAGACGGTAAAAGCCCTGAGCCCAAAAATGTTCCAGGAACTGTACTTAAAAAACTTGATGGGAAAATATTTCTGCTAGTACAGTACATAGGAGAATTCAATCTACAGTATTTGGGATTATTTATATGAGCTCTTCAGATTATGTGATTCTATATTCTTACAGTCTGACATATTGCTCATTATGATGCCAGGGCCCAAAGTGTTACTAAAGCATCATTCTACCCATGTTTCTGCATATTAGCTGTTAGGAAGCACCTATTAATCTCTTCAAAGGTGTTTTTTTTTAGGGAGCGCTCCCCACTGGGCATGTTTTTTCTGGGGAGTGTTCCCTAAAAAAAACAACACCACTGTAACCCCCAGGTCCGGGCAGCACCGCTGAACAGTCCATCAGCCGCTGTCCGGCCCTGCCCCCGGCTGTGTGCGGTGTGATGTTACAAGGTCACGCCGCACACAGGTGAGGCAGCGGCTGAAGCTGAGCACAGTGCTGATCTCAGCGCTCAGTTTAGCGGCACTACCCAGCGCGAGGAAGCGCAGGCAGTAGCACTCCCGAGAATTTTCCGGGGTTGCCAGCCTGCGCACTGGAGAACAACCCGGAAAATTCTCGGGAGTGCCAAAGAAGGGGTTAATAAGCTGAAGTCTCAGACACTCTAAGCGATATTTTATATATATATATAATACAGATATATAGGTGCGCTGACACTTTAAAGTCCGTTTCCTTCAAGGAACAAAGTTCTTTGAGAATCCACACAATCCAAATGCTGTTATTAGGTGCAGCTACCCTCCAAATGACCCGATTCCCACGGGACCTTAAATGTAAACTCCACCTAAAACAAATAGAGGGGGCGCTTCATGGTGTATTAACGTTTATTAAAAACGTGGAAATCACTTTTTAAAATTTCTCCCACGGAGAAGGTAATGCCCGTACCGAAATTGTCATCCGGTGTGGGCTGAATACCACAAGATATATTATACAATCCACTGGCTCAACAACTGCATGCCCAGAAGGTTTAGTGTGTCACTCACGATAACGGTCGGAAATATCCAGCAGGCACGATCGTTCCAAGACACCGGCGCCTCAGCGTCTTAGCAGCGGGCTTCCAAACAGCTTGAGTCCAGCGGCTTCAGAGATGCGTCACACAGACCACGCCCCTACGCGTTTCGTCAATGGAAGTCCATGCTAGTAAACACTCCTGAACAAGTGTAGCCATGATCTGATGGTGTTAGTAGTGGAAGAATCAGCGAGGGAGCTCCATGAGACCAAGGCACGAATAGAGAGGTTCGAAGCTGAGCACAAGGAAACGCTCAAATTGGACCCCAGCCAAGATTGGGTGGCTAAACTCCAAGGTCAAATTGAAAAATACCAAAAGGATCTGTTGAAGTTTAAAAGAAATAAATACTTCTAGGTCAAGGAAGACTACGACCAAAACCAAGTCTACAGGTGGCTAAGCGGAGGTGGAGGTGACGCCAGGCAGGGCAGATTCCAGGCCCAGAGAGCGAGACCCGCAAGGAGAGCAAGAAGTGCTACCCCTAGAAATCAGCACCAGTCCTCTAACAGTGACAGTGACTTTCAAGTGGAAACAGACACACCTGATAGTGTCCCTTTAGGTCCAGCAGCGGCACGGCCCAAAAGAACCCCCTCAAGAAGCAAGGCAGCAGACCGACCACCCGCAGGGGGGGCCAACACGCGCGGATCCGCAAAAAGCAAATAACACCTGAGTCCACTGTCTACAATTTATCAAAAAGGACGTTTAGTGATGTGGAACTAGAAGTTTTAAATTTGGGCCTAACTTTTGTTCCCACTACGCTCCATGACGACCTAACATGGAAGGTCGATCTACACAGATTTGGTCGCTCTCTCCGCCTTAAGGAGCATTACCAGCACCAGACCCCCTCCCCTTCCACCAATGCCCCATCCATCACCAAGTTCCTTTGCCAACGCAAGACCTCTAAATTCGATCCACAGTCCAATCATATCTGAGACTGATGGACGACTCAGTAATCAGATACTCCCAAGCCCCTCATCCAACACACCTAAACCTCAATCTGGACCAACAAGCAGCATTAAAACAACTGGGAAGCTACAGGGATGTAATATTCAGACCTGCGGACAAGGGCGGAGGCCTGGTGGTCCAGGACCTCACGGACTACACGGCGGAAATTTACAAGCAGCTGTCGGACACAGGGGTGTATGAAAAGCTGGTGCAAGATCCAACAGAGGGCTACAAGGCCGAACTGGATCAGATCTTATCCGCGGCCTACGGCAATGGCTGGATAGAGGAAAAAGTGCGTAAAGCACTAACTCAGGACCATCCAACGGTCCCAGTACTGTTTACAGTACCGAAAATCCACAAGGCCCTAAATAACCCTCCGGGCCGGCCCATAATTAGTGCCCGCAACTCAATTTACCAGCCGATATCCCAAATGCTAGACAGCATAGTCCAGCCCATTATCATGCGTCAAAAGACCCACATTAGGGACACTACAGATTTCCTGAACACCATCAACCAAATAGGAGAGGTGCCCCCAGAGACCAGTTTGGTCACCATGGACGTCAGCAGTCTGTTTACTAGCATCCCCCAACAAGAAGGCCTCAATGTAATGGAAGAATTCCTGATAAAGGAACAAATGTCCGCACTGAACCTGGGACTGTTTATGGAGCTAATGAGGTTAACATTAACTAAAAATTATTTCCTCTTCGACGGCCATTTCTACAGACAGAAGACGGGATGCGCCATGGGAAGTTCGATATCACCATCTTTCGCAAACATTTTTATGTTTAAACAAGAAGATGAAATGTTCAACAGCGACCCCGCAACAAAGGACAAAGTCATACTGCTGATAAGATATATAGATGACCTGTTCATGCTGTGGGGCGGTACTCAACTCAAACTGGCTGATTTAATGAACAAGATCAACAACAGAACTTCTCCTATTAAGCTCGCATATAACAGTTCCTTGGAAAAGATTGACTACCTGAATGTAACGGTCAGTATTGTCAATAACACCCTGCACACTGACCTTTACTCCAAGCCAACGGACAAGAATACAATCTTGAAATACAATAGCTTCCATTCACGCCCTCTCAAAGAGGCCCTACCCCGCTCCCAGATGATTAGAGCTGCTCGTATTATCAATGATCCAGAGAAGCTACCAGGGGCACTAGATAACATGGCAGCAAAATTTGAAGAAAGGGGATATGAACCCAAGAGACTGTCATTAATCAAGGAGGAAGTCTTGAAATTGGATCGTAAAACATTGCTGAATCCTAACACCCAAAATCGCAAGAAGAGTGAACAGAACAGACTGCCGTTTGTGGTTAGACTCAGCACAGCCAGCCCTATTCTCCCTAGAGCAACAAAGGCCTTATGGCCGCTAGTAAAATCTGACCGGGACCTCCCGGGCCTGAGGGACAAGAGCCCTATGCTCTGTTACACCAAGGGCAGAAGTATTCGGGATACCATAGTCCACAGTGACATAACAGGCTTTAAAGAGAGTGCACAGAGACCCACCAACTTCCTAACCAAGCAGCCAGGGTGTTACAGGTGTGTGAAATGTACCACCTGTCAGGACATGATAACCGGACATTGTTTTACCCACCCAACCAACGGACGGACATTCCCTATTAAGCATACACTTAATTGCCTTTCCACCCATATAGTGTATGTAATTAAGTGCCCCTGTAACCTACTGTATGTAGGAAAGACCATCCGATCTATGAGGGAACGTATGGCCCTCCATAGATCAGCCATACAACAAGCACTTACAGGCAAGAAGAAGAAGAATGCTCCGGATCAACCAGTGGCTAAGCACTTCCATGAGGCCAAACACAAGCTTTCGGACCTCAAGCACATGGCAGTCGACCATATCCCGCTATCCATCCGCAGGGGGGACAGAAATGGCAACCTCCTTAAACTTGAAGCGAGATGGATTCATAAATTGAATTCAACCAGCCCAGCTGGATTGAATGAGAGACTGCCAGTATCGGTATTCCTGTGACATTCATGTATTTCTCTGAACCCACCAGTTATAGTCGCAATTTTGCCTCCTGGTCGACATCTGATAAAGGTCGACACAGGAAAGATTTATTTTTGACCTACACAATAGCGATCACGGCTATCAGTCCCCTTTAAAAATAATAACACACTAGGCTCTATTGTTGGACAGGCTTGAGAAGATAGTGTGCTTCACGAGGTGTGTGTCGACCCGACTGAAAAGGGTCTACACGCACATAGTGAAACAACTAACACTAGACAGCAGTGGAAGATATACACTGGTTGTGACCAGTGCGCGCATTTTAAGTCTACACATTTTTATTTTTATTTGTTTTTCTACACAGCAGAGGCACACTATGTATTGTCACAATACTTGTATTTTATACCATAGGCTGCGCTGACAGCCTTCTTATGCAGCAGGCACATACTGCGTTTTATTCACTTAGCCCACAAATAGCCTGTAGCGGGATATAATGTCCCCACACTGTGACACTAGATAACTAGTTATGGCCAGTAGGCTGCGTTTTAACACATGTTTTTTGTACACTACTTTTCAAGTGCACGATTCTCATTCATTACGTCTATTTATGTATTTTTTGTGTCCTTTTCTCCACCCAGAATGCGACGGATAACGGCAGGGACAAGCGCCTATTCCAGCAGTGGCCAGTTACTATGACCACCGCTCAGCTTGCGTTCCAGCGGCTATTCACAGTAGTATCCGGCCATGACGTCATTTCCGGGTGACGACTTCCGGCCAGCAGAGCGCAGCGTCCCAGCCGGCGTCCTGCGCACGAGGGAGGGCAGAACGGCACCCTGCACTGTATTTAAGGTATGCACGTTTTATTACTCATTGTTACACTGTTTTTTCACCTTGAAAAAGGAGCGCTAAGCTCCGAAACGTTGGTGTGTGTTTTCCCTTCAATATATTTTTTTTTTTTAAATCCTTGGAGTGCCGTGATTTCTTCCCAAGCCTATATATATCTCGGAATACTTCAGAGACAAGAAGATTCCGAGAGGATTCAGAATCCGCAATACCCCCACTATAGGCCGTTACAACAACGACTTTTGCAGGAGATGGTGTGCGGTGCTTAACAACTGCTCATTCGATTTGATGACACTGGTGATCGGTGAATCTGCACGAGAACTAGAAATCATCAAAGAGAAAATTTCGACATTTGAAAAAGACAACCTCGATCGTCTTGTCGCTGACTCTGAACAAGATTGGCTATCCAAATTGACGTCTCAACTAGCGACTTTCAAAAAAGACCTCATAGCTTTTAAGAAAAGCAAATTTGATAAGGTAGACCGGGATTACCAAGAACACAACGTATACAGGTGGTTATCTGGACCGCATAAATCTTTTGAGAACAGAAGACCCCGCTTTCGCCGCCGTGACAATCGCTCCAATACTGAACCGGACACCAACAGCGACTCAGCATCCTCTGCTAACGAATCGGCAAAAAACTCCTCACGTCCCCCTTCGGGGGTCAAAACCCGAGCTGTAAGAGGAAAAGAAACCGTCCCCCCAGACGCGGCGGGCAAGGCCGCCGGCACCAAAGGGAGAGGCAGAGGCAAAACGAGCTAATCTTTAATATATCTAACCGGACTCTGTCGCAGACAGAAATGGCCGTATTAAATCGCGGACTCTCTTTTGTTCCCACGAACAAATTCAATGATTTAAACTGGAAAATCAAATTAACTAAACTACAGAGAAATCTGAGACTTAAAGAATATTTCGGCAGAGAGGACTATATAAGTTCAAGCCGAAATCTAAATTTGACCCGGTCTCATATAACCACTCAATCCTTAGCTTCATGAAAGTTCTTGAAGCCCAAGTTGAAATGTCACAAGATAAACCCATCTCAGTACCCACGTCCAACTTGAACAAAGATGAATGGACTGCATTGAGAATGCTCAGCACATATGATGACGTGATGATCCTCCCCGCAGATAAGGGGGGAGGCATCGTAATTTGGGGCATTGAAGATTATAAAACAGAAATTTACTCGCAGCTTGCTGTAACCAATGTGTACGAAGCTCTCCAACATGATCCGACTAATCGCTACAAGAAGGAATTGGACGCTATACTCACTGAAGCAGTGAAAAATGAGCTGATACCGAGTACGGTGAAAGACAGTTTATCTTCAGAATTTCCCAGAACACCTCTTCTATACTGTTTGCCCAAAATTCACAAAAATCTGTTACATCCCCCAGGCCGACCTATCATATCAGCCAGAGAGTCCCTTTACAGTCCGGTATCAAGCTTTTTAGACTACTTCCTCCAACCATGTATTCAAAAGTCCCCGACCTACTTACAGGATACGACAGCTTTACTCCTGAAATTAAATGACATAGGTACCATACCGCCAGCCACTTGGCTGATTACACTGGATATATGTAGTCTTTACACCAGTATCCCCCATGAAGGGGGACTAAGTGCAGTTAGAAGTCTGTTGACTGATAACCCCAATTACCAGGGCCCAGATGTAAATCTGTTTGTGCAATTGCTTTCTCTCACCCTTCACCGAAATTTCTTCATTTTTAACAAAAAATTCTATCAGCAAAAGACGGGGTGTGCGATGGGATCGCCAGTCGCACCCTCCTATGCGAATGCATATATGGCAGAGCTCGAACAATTACTGTTCTTCAATAATGATACATCAGGGTCAATCCTCTTCTATACGAGGTACATAGACGATGTCCTCTTGCTTTGGACAGGGACAGAAGCAGCATTCACTCATACTATCACAGAGATCAACGCCATGGACTGTCCTATTAAATTCACTCATACAATGAGTCAATCATCAGTTAATTACTTAGACGTCCGCATCAGTATGCAAGAAGGGACACTGTCAACATCCATATTCACGAAGTCGACTGATCGGAACACTCTGCTCATGGCCCAAAGCTTCCATCCCCCTGCACTCAAACGTGGACTCCCCTTCTCGCAGCTATTGCGTGTGAAAAGAATCACCAGCTCCGAGACAGAGTTAAGCTCCAATCTGGATTCTATGATGGCCAAATTCAAAAACAGGGGCTACTCTGATCATGTCCTGAAGACTGCTAGAAAAAAGATCGACAACCTCGCTCGTGCCGACACATTGAAGAGATCCTCCATGGTAGAGAAGAAAGACAATCTCTGTTGGGTCCGTTCATATAACACTGCGGACGACGCAATTGCCACAACCTCTAAATCCCTCTGGCCGATACTTCAAAGAGACAAAGGTCTGCCCAAACTTAAACATACTCACCTTATGTCTTGCTTTACGAGGGGCAAGAATGTGTAAGATTGGTTGATGCGGACGGACATCTCGACCCGCCTCCCAGCAGGGACTAGAAGTAAACCTGGCGGCAGCTACAAGTGCACAGGTTGCACTACGTGCAGTGCACTTACACAAACCAAAGTCTTTCACCACCCTCACTCAGGATACAAATTCAAGCTCAGATATGCCCTCACTTGCACAAGCACGCACGTGGTATATCTTTTGAGATGCCCGTGCGGGCTATGCTATGTGGGCAAAACAGTGAGAACATTTCGCGAAAGAATAGCAGGCCACCGTTCAGCGATACGAGCCGCCCTTAACAACCCTAACAAACCACATGAACAACCTGTGGCTAAGCATTTTGCTCAAGCTAAGCACAACTTAGCGAGTTTAACTTACACCTTGATTGATCATGTTCCTGAGAATCTTCGCGGAGGAGACCGCAACAAAAAACTCCTGCAACTCGAGTCTACCTGGATCCATAGACTCCAAACTGTTTCCCCCAAGGGACTGAACGAGCAAATCTCCTTTAATATTTTTCTTTAAACACATCTGTACCCTAAGATGTCCAGCAGTTCGCATCTGTTAGGAGTATATGTAGTCTTTTTTGTTTGATGCTGCTTCTCTCTTTGATACAATGTCGCGGTGTTTACATTTTTATTTGTGTTTTTCCCTAGTGGTCCCCGCTGCTCTGTCTCCTAGCGACCAGGACGCTGTACCGCCAGTCCGGATTGGAGGCGTATCGTTAGCCCCATCAGGTGACGTACCCGGAAACCAGCCGAGAAGCAGGGAGCTCAGGCAGCGTGTAGACGCAAGGAACGAACAGTTGGTGTTGGTGTATTTAAGTAAGTGTATTTCATTTGTTACTTGTTCCCACTTTGAAAAAGGAGTAAAATCCGAAACGTCAGTGACATCTGTGTCTGTCATTCATTGAACCAAGTCCTCAGGAGTGCCGCTATTTGCCCTCTGTATTACCCACTCGAGTGTTGCACCCGGGCATCATACTTTTGTAAGGGGAGTGCCAGCATTGGACTGCATATATATATATATATATATATATATATATATATATATATATATACAGAAGTACCAACACACTCGCCATTCCTACAAATGGGGTGAAAACAGCACCCACACTTCCCAGGTTGGGGTGCAGTGGCCTGTGACCACACACTCTAGTAAATACACTCTCACTACGATGATCTGAACCAACATTCACAAAAAAATGCTATTCGTACACAACTTTTTTAAATTAAAATATTTTATTTTATTTTATTAGCATTTGCACATTGTGCTTTACCTTCATTCTCGGTGCCATGTGTATCAAGTTATTATACAGTACTTGTTATAAAACTGCTGCATTAGAAATAAAAGTATTGAAATATAATACAGCATCTATTCCTCACTGACAAGCGGGTGGCAGCCGGAACTCCCAACTGTCCGTCGTCGTCGTCGTCCCCGCGGGTCACTGTCCCCGAAAACCAGGACGTTCCCACATTAAACGGGACAGTTGGGAGGCATGCAATATATGGTATAAACGGTTCAGTTATTCTGTTTCTCCTCCACGTAACAACATTTGATTCCTTTTATAAGCTTATGAGAAGAAGTAGCTGTAACTTGGATATGTAGCAAGTTTTCCTAATGTCTGCCCTAATGGAATGAAAGTCATAAACTGAAACACAAATGAAGACTTCCTGGAGAGTAATGAATAATAGAGTATTGTCAGGACCCAACAATGAATTTACTGGAGAATTGTGACAAACAGTCAAAAGGGAACATGGCCAGTGAGCTTACGGAAAAGAAAACTTGCGTCAATTACCGAGAAATATATTAATAAGAAAAATAAAATGTATCTCTCTCTCTCTCTCTTTATGCATATACAATAAAGTCCCTAGTAAGTGTATGTCTGTCTATCTATCTGATTGGCTAATTTCAGGGGCTGCTGGATGGATTTTGATGTGGTTTTCACTATTTTATAGAAAATTTGTCAAGGAAGGTTTAAGTATATGAAACATTAATCTTTGACAAAAGGGAGCTGAGCAGTGACAATAAGTAGTAATGCTTACAATTTCAGTAAGAGAAGAATGGTAGTGTTCTAAAGTCCCCATAATGGCCAAGAGTGGTACTGCTATAGCTCTGCTTTCATAGAAGCTTCAGAAAATCATCAAAGCTCCTCCTACACATATCCCCAGCTCTCCTTAATGCTCCTCCTACACATATCTCCAGCTCTCCTTATTTCTCCTCCGACACATATCCCCATCTCTCCTTATTTCTCCTCCTACACATATCCCCATCTCTCCTTATTTCTCCTCCTACACATATCCCCATCTCTCCTTATTGCTCCTCCTACACATATCTCCAGCTCTCCTTATTTCTCCTCCTACACATATCCCCATCTCTCCTTATTTCTCCTCCTACACATATCCCCATCTCTCCTTATTTCTCCTCCTACACATATCCCCATCTCTCCTTATTTCTCCTCCTACACATATCCCCATCTCTCCTTATTTCTCCTCCTACACATATCCCCATCTCTCCTTATTGCTCCTCCTACACATATCCCCATCTCTCCTTAATGCTCCTCCTACACATATCCCCATCTCTCCTTATTGCTCCTCCTACACATATCCCCATCTCTCCTTATTTCTCCTCCTACACATATCCCCACCTCTCCTTATTTCTCCTCCTACACATATCCCCATCTCTCCTTATTGCTCCTCCTACACATATCCCCATCTCTCCTTAATGCTCCTCCTACACATATCCCCATCTCTCCTTATTGCTCCTCCTACACATATCCCCATCTCTCCTTATTGCTCCTCCAACACATATCCCCATCTCTCCTTATTGCTCCTCCTACACATATCCCCATCTCTCCTTAATGCTCCTCCTACACATATCCCCATCTCTCCTTATTGTTCCTCCTACACATATCCCCATCTCTCCTTAATGCTCCTCCTACACATATCCCCATATCTCCTTAATGCTCCTCCTACACATATCCCCATCTCTCCTTAATGCTCCTCCTACAACTACTAACATGAGTCATCAGTAATATAGACAAGTCTTGCCCTTGAGTACCTCCACCCCCTGCCACCCATGTGCACCTATCATCTCCCCTCCCCATATGTACCCTGCCTCACCAAGCGTGCATCAACCCTTTTCTCATGAGTGCCTCTGGTTCCTTGCCTCCCCATTGTTAATGGCGATTAAATATGACCAAAGAAACAATAAGTGAAAAGCGCAGGTTACGTATTGTGTCCGTAACCTGCGTACCCTTTATACCTAACTACGTGCGAACAAAACGTAGCGCAGCGTAGCGTACCTTTATTGTATATTATACACCAAGAACCAATACCTTAATAAGAGATCCCTTCGCAGTACTTTGTCTCTAATCTGCGAATATACCTTTAAGGACAGTGTCCGTAATATACCTTTATCGCTAAATGCGAATAACAGACACAAACCACAGTATAGAAGTAAGGAGATAAGAACTCCGCAAAAAGGTTGTATTTAAGTCCCTAATGGACAAAAGGGGGTTACAGGAATAGAAAATACAGGTTTAACAGGTAATGCAATAGACTAACAATAAAATACTATAATCAGGCTCTGCTAGGGGGAAGGAAACAGATACAAGACACAATCAGCCAACAATACAATAAGAATAAATACCGTGAATGCAACCGTTACCATCTCATCAAATATGCGAAGCGCAGTCCGGTCAGAGCTCGCTATCGTTCAGGGTTGAACTATAGCCCGGTTGAAGGTCAGGGAAAGAAAGATGTGCCGAAGTGACCGAGGCAGCCCTGGGTCTCCTATCTTATAGGGTCAGAAAGGGGAGGTCAAAGGCCATTCCTATTGGTCAGAGATCGTATGTCAGGTCCGCTGTGATTGGGGGGTAAGATGATACACCTGGTTTGACTAGGTGCAGGGGAGTGAACTTTAGGAGTCCTTTGTTCGTTAGTATCGTCGGCAGGGATTGTAAACAGCTGTAGAAACCGGTTACATCTAGATTCCTTTGTTATATACTTTCAACCGAAACTGTCTTGGGAATATGGAATTATGTCCATAACTATCGGGCCGTGTCTATTGTGAAATATTCGCAATGACCGGAATACTACGCATAAGAAACGGAACGGAACGGTACTAAACATGATACAGACAGATGTATGCAGGGCTAACTAAGCTATGTGTGGCGTTCTAAACCTTTAACTACATTTTACTTAGTGTCAGTATGTATTTATGAATTTATGTGTGATAGTATGGCTACTCTTCTGGTCCACTTTGTCACACAGAATCGGGTATGGAAACTTTATTAGCGCAACTCTGCGAACCAAAATGGCGGCCATACTATCCTAAAATGGCGTGTGTGCAACTCGACTTCCACAGTCCACCCTTTAACAGTAAATATAAAACTGTTACAGTACAAAACATTTTACACGACAATACAGAAATTCATAATCCTAACAGAGAAATTGCGATCCATGAAATAAACATATAAGGGGAGTAAACCATCTGCTCTTGGCCGATCCAGGATCATGGATAAACGATGGGCCGCATTTATCGAACAATCTACTCAGGGTCACGAAGGATAATGTACAATTTTGGGATAAAAATAAAAACAGGGGTGGTTACACTATATACAATTGTTTTTCAGATATGGCATCCTTTGGTAGGTATTGTTTGTGACAACAGACCCTTGAACTCTTTGTTGTCTCTCTTTTTGGTATGCTTTTAAGTATGATGGTATTACCACTATCAAACATCCGGTCCTGGGTAATGTGTCAAGTTTATAGATTCTACCTTGACCTAAACTGGGACGGGTAACACACTCTCAGAACTCTGTATCGTCCGTCCAATGCCTGGCAGCAGTGCGGCGGCGGTATCCTTGATTTTGAAGATAAGAACGGATAGTGGGGGGGGGAGACAAGAATAGGACCCACAACAATAGAGAAAACTGAGAAAGGAAAAAAATTTTGTTAGTGATCCTTCCAACCTGTTACCAGTGGGGTGTGTCACAGTCCCTTTTGTAGCTTGTACAGGTTGCTTGACCTTAGCTGCTCTCCAGTCCTCCCGAAATGGTGCCTCTTAGCGATTTCTTTCTTTCGCCCTCGAGTGTAAGGACCTTCTGGCTTTCTGTTCCTTTGGCAGTAGGACGAACGTACCCGAATCTCTCTCTCTGCGACTTTGTCATTGAGGTAGTGCTGGTCAACAAGATTTGGGGTGGTTCTTTCCAAAGGTCTATCAAGCAACCTGTATATGGCAAAGCAGGGGAAACAACAACATCTCCTGGTTCATGGTTATGACAGTTCACAACAGGTGTCAACAAAAGTCCTTTTGCTGCAGTTTTCCAGGTGTGGATACATCACTTGCATTTGTGGTCTAGGATCTCCTTGTGGGATTACCATAACCTGTGGCTGCCCGCCAAGCAATGTTTCGATGGGGACAAATGAGGTGGAGTTCTGAGAGTGATTCTACTACTATAAAAAGAGATTATGAGGTGTACCATCAGTCCCTAAAGGTTCACACATGACTTAAACCTTTCATATATATATACTTGCATACTCAAGGGTGCTTCTGGGCTGCCATATCTATACACACAAACGTCAACACATATATATATATATATATATTAAAAAAAAAAAAAAAATAACTAGAATGCTTCTAGAGTGGACTGTACAAAGCCAATTTTGTATTACCTGCAGAGGATCCTGCTGGAGGAGGGATGTGGAGATGGCTCTGTGGGAACAGCCGTTGCAGTTTCTTTCCCCCAGACAAGTAAGGCATGATCCTGTCGTCTTACCTGTCTGTGGGCACACCAGTAATTTCGGACTAATTTTCCCCATACCTTCCCTGTCAAGACACGTCAGGCCATGGGCTATCTCTGTCCTGACAGTTTGGCATGTTCTCAGAGTCACTGGTTTTCCTTGTCCATCTTTCTATTCCTGTCCACATCCCTTCGGCTTCCAGACTGCTTCTCCTGCAGGGGACACAAATCTTGTATTTCTGTGTGAATATACTGACATTTACAGGGGGAACACAAACATTATCCGCAGAGCGCATGGCTCACCCAGCTGCCTTGCCAGCATGTTCATTATCAAGTGACACTGAATCCTCATCGAAGATGTGGGCTTTACACTTGATAACAGCCACTCTGTCCGGCAGCTGTGTGACTGTCAGGAATCTTTTAAACTTACAACGCTTGCGCCACTGGAGTGCCAGCTACTGAAACAAAACATCTGAGGCGCCATAGGGCCTAAGATCTTCTGTATTACCCCAACAAACATACTTGGAGTCGGCATGAATATTGGCTGTTTTTCTCTCAGCCCGCAGTACTACTAATGAGACTGCTGTTGCTGAGTGAGACGTCCAATGGGTTCAGCCTCTACTATGCCTTTTCCATCTATTACGGTATAGCCAGTGTACAATTTTCCCCTCTCGGTGTTGTGGAAAGAACGAGGGAGAGAAAAAAAAATGAATTACCTCTTCCAATGGGTTGTTACCACCCTTTGGGGGCATGCTGCAAAGGTCTGATTCAAACATGTCATGCAATCCTATTCGTCTCAGCTCCCACTAAATTCCACCATTCCAGCAACCTCAGCACCAATCCACCCTTTGTGCCTTGGCGGGCACACCTGGTAAGAGTGTTGCTGGGTTTACAATATTACCCATTTTACTGGTAACATCAATGCAAGTTCCCATTTAGTGAACTTGGCTGATGAATATTTTTCACATGTTTAGGCAGAATTTTAGGAGTGTCCAGACTATATGAGGAGCATAAACAGTTAAAACACACCCCAACACCACATTCTCAGTTTTGTTTACCAGTAGTGCTATGGCAACTACACTGTGTAGACAAGTATGAAGTGCTCAAGTAATAGGGTTTAATTGCACACTGCAGTACGACATTGGTCAGGCTGGCATCACCAGGTTTCTTACGTCACTATATCTGTCGCCCTCTCAGCAGGTCTAATATTCTAAATCACATGGTCTCTTGTGTCAGTTTTACCCATGGCAAAAGGCTGTAATAAGGCCTGTTTCTTCTTCTTTACTATCCACATTTGTCTGTGAAGACATGGGTTTTGCGATTGTACCTATTTATATGTAAATGCGTTTTACAACCCTTTTCATTCTTTGTAGAAGGGGAATGCTTTGTGCATTACTTGGACTGCTTTTCACAAGATGGTGGCTGTGGTTGCCCTGGGTAACATTAGGAGCAATGCTTAAAGTTACTGGGACTTTGTTCAAGATTTACTGAAAAAGATATATATTGACTACTCGCTTTATGGGGTACCGCATATTCACAATGGGTATTTCTCTGCTGGGAGTGCGACAGATCTTTCAAACTATTTTTCTATGATTTGTGGGTTTATGGTTACTAATGTGTCCCAGATTTCCCCCCCTCCCCCCCCCTTCTTGTTCAGGCGCAACCGCAATCCGTCCTGAGATACCTTATGCCCTGCCTCAGGGGGATACACCAGAAGTTGTCTATCGCCAACTGCTGGTGCTGTGGATGAGGAAAGAACATAACAATAGATCATTAACCCATTGTATTGGTATTTACCCATTTGTGGGCCGTAAGGACAGTGTGCGATCTTGCAAGACCCGGGGGAGGGGCTTGGTGGCTCTCTGAGGTTTCTGGAACAGAAGAGTAGGGGAAGGAGAAAAAATTGGAAAAAGAGAGAGAGAAAAACTCAAAAAGGGTAGAAAATATTAATGACAGTAATGTGTACATTTATTTTCAACAGGAAATTTTTCTTTTATTTTGATGACACCAGGATTTAGCACTATGTGGGAATTGGCTCTCAACTATTTGGTTCTTACCCTTTTCAACTCCTGTTCTGATTTGTAAGCCCTCCCTTTCTTTCTGTTTCCCAGTGTGGTTGTGACTATGGGCTGTGTCTAGGGGTATTTAGCTAAAAGTTCTCTTTTGGGAACCTTGTTATTTCACTGGGTATTTATTTTTTATTTTATTTTTTTCAGCTCAACCTCAGATTTCAAATGGTGAAGCTGTACTTTGGGGCGCTATACTTTCTGTTTTTAACAGGGTTTCTATTGAAGCTATGGTTGCCATTGATCCTGTGTCCTTCCCATCTTTAGTTCAAAGGGAACTCTGTATTTGTGCTGTAGTTTTTAGCTACCTTAGATGGATTTGACTCTATAACAGTGGAATACAACATTAGCCTCTGAGGACTGTCCAGCATATCTTGCACTTCTTGTGTAAGATTTCTAGGAGTGTCCAGAAATACCCCATCAGGGGTGCAATAGATGACACATCCCATTTTACATAGTAAATCTCTACCCAGGAGGTTAGTCGGGGCCGCTGCAGCCAACAGAAAAGAGTGTTTGGCATGCAGAGGCCCTCTTGTAACATCTGCTGGTTTCATCAGTGGGTAATGCTGTATTTTTCCTGTTACCCCAATTGCTGCTACTAATTGCTTGGCACAACCTAGACCAGGAGGGAATGTTGTTAACGGGTTTGATACAAAAAAAACTTTATATTTAAACTATTCCACTTACCCATATCTGAGGCTCCTCCCTCAGATATTGTCTTATGTTACCTGGATGTGGGGTGTATGTGTGTCCTATTCCCTGTTTGCATATATGTGTCATGCTTAGGGCGGCGTTGGCTACTAGGTGGGGCTATGGCTATGTGTTGAGACCTACCTGTCTTCTCCCATTGTGTCTCCCAGTTACTTACATATGTGTTATGTTTCCTATGGTTACTTACCCTGCAATGTCTGGCTATGTGTCCTTTGTTTCCACATTTGAAACATACCATTTGGTTTTGTCTTTCTGTCATAAATCGTTTGTCCAGATCAACAGCAGATTTCTTTAAAGTGTGTATTGACATCTGTCTGCAGTTGGGGTGAATGGTTTCTATGTTGGTTCTCAGATTTTCCCTAAGACCTTGTATCAGCACAGAGACAATCCCTCCCTTAAGATGTATGTTGTCCCTGGGGCTGGGGATACCAGAGTGTTTTGGCAACGCCTGTAAAGCACGGTTGAAATATCCGCTGGTGGACTCACCATCTTTCTGTGTGATGGTGAACCCTAGGGTATTTTCAACCGTCGCTGGGAAATATACACCCAATTGTATATTTATTAGGCGTATATTTTCCTGGTTGCCCTGTTCAGTTAAAATCTTATCGCCCTCCACACCACTGTCTCGAATGAACTTCTGGACATCTATGTGTGAAGGGAGGCAAGCTCTCAACATGTATCGCCAATCCTTATTGGTGGGCTCATCTGAATTTCCTCGCTCCCTTACAAATTTCTGACACTTTGCCAGATCTTTGCTGGGATCAGGGAATTTTTGGTGATTGAATGACGTTCCAATCGTGTCCATGTATTGTGCATGTCACTATCCTTTACAGGCATTACCTCATCCCCGTCTACCCGTCCACAAGGAGGTTCAACTGTGTGCAGAGGGTGGATCTGTATCCCCCCTGCACCATTGGACAACATTCCAGGAACAACTATCTCTGTGCTGTGTTGTGTGTACTTACCTGTGTCTAATACTATGCTGTTGGCATCAGCCGTCTCCTCCTCCTGTGCTGGAGCCCCAGCAGCGGGTTGAGCTTTTCCCTCAAGCATGTTAAGTGCATGGGAGACGGCCAGTGCCAACAGCTGCTCGTTTTCCTCTCGGGTTTCCTTATAAGGGGATAAGACAGGGTACAAGTTAGCAACGGATACATTATTACATATGTCTTTCTTATGAGTCATTAACCCCTTCGGCACATATGGGGGTGGGGGAGCTGATTCTATTGCGGCAGCGGTTGCATTTTTATTGTGGCTGATTGTATCTGGTATTGCCAGACCTCTGATTCCCCATTGTTCCTGTCCTTCCTTCTGCCACAATTTAAGAATATCTATGTGCTTCATTCTCTCCTTACGACTGGAGAGTAGACATATTTCATCTTTTACTGCTGATAAGATTTCTGGATCAAAGCCACCAACACTGGGAAATTCTAACTTGCTGCCTTGTGTCATTTTTCTCCATTTATTTTGGTAAACAACTGCGCGTTCACCGTGCTTACAGCACATAATAAAAGCCGCCGATCCTTTTGGTCGGCTTGCTTCCTCCCTAACTTGCACGTTATCACAGCGTGACCCGTTATTACCCATAATTATAGGAATAAACGTTCACAGCTTAATAGATACCGGTGGGTTATTACTTGTCTGAGAGCTCCCCAAACACTCACTTCTACAGCTTCCTAGAACAGTCCCACAATCAAGCGGGTGCGAAGGATACGAGGTATGATACTCAATCACCAAGTCTTTCAACTAGCAGCGAACTTCTAGTCAACTTGCAAGGTGCGGCCTAATTTCTCCAGGGCACAACAAACTTGTTTTCCTGTGCCCCCAGAAACTGGATTTCTAAAGTAGCTAATCGGATCACTGGGTTCCGATGTATCTTCTTGTACCCTCCTAGCGGATCAGTTCCACTGAAGGGGCAGTTCCTATGGGCACGTCGTCACGTGAACCCTGTCCTAACTGGACTGTCCTACACTGGACTACACTGCGCTTGAGTCATGCCGTCACACACCCGTTCGCCTCAGTTATTTTTCACACTGGGCGCTAGTTACACCTTGGTCTTATGCTTATTTTTGAAATATTTCTGTACAGAAAATCTTCCCAGGCTGGTAGCTTTTCACTAGATACTTATGCAGGTATAAATCCCTTATAAAAGGCTATAGGAATCTATTAAAATAATGCTTGGGTTGCTTGTTTTTTTTGTAAAATGAACAAAAAGAAAAAAAACTTATTTTCTTTTATTAATCACCGCCTTATCCACAGTATATTACTATACTGTTTTAAATAAGGCTAGTGGTTTAATACTGTTCACCTTTTGAGTTCCTATGTGTGCTGCATGTGCAGTGCCAATGAACAGCCACGTGTGTACGTGCGTTGTTCACAGGCCGCCGATGAATCGGCCACCCACGTGTTCTATAGTGTATTTGCAAGGTTGTGCTCGAGTTTCGCTATATGCAGTAATTGCGCCTAAATGTGGAATAAATCCCTTAACTCCGTCCGAAAGTTACGTATCAAGATGCGAAATAAATCCCGCACTTAATCCGTAAGTCACGTACAAAGATGCGAAAATTTCCCGATATGGGCACGTGCGCGCGCACCTTGCGTAATACACAATAGACGCTTTACGTTACTGTAAAAGGCCCAGAACTTATCGCCACGTGGCGGAGTCCCTGGCCCTGCAGTAACTAACAATAAACAGTTATAGTTTTGCACAGAGGGGATCCTCTATGTACTATAATACACACAGACTCCACGTGTGCGAACCTTATCGCACGTGGTACATATACTGTAATGAACAAGCAACTCAAGACACTATACCCCGTTAAACTACTTGTGGCAGGCAGAAGTACAGTTTACTAAACACTTAATATATGCTTTAAACACGTGGCTTTCACTTATTGTACTCCGGGTTCAACGCTAGCACTTCTCAAACCCCGCACCGCCGCGGACCCGGCCTATCCAGCAATGGATGATAATACTTCCACCCTTTTGCTGGTATAGGTCGGGCCGCGCGCCTGGTACTGAGTTCTAGAATGTGAAACGGCCGGACGACAGCCCCCAATTGTTAATGGCGATTAAATATGACCAAAGAAACAATAAGTGAAAAGCGCAGGTTACGTATTGTGTCCGTAACCTGCGTACCCTTTATACCTAACTACGTGCGAACAAAACGTAGCGCAGCGTAGCGTACCTTTATTGTATATTATACACCAAGAACCAATACCTTAATAAGAGATCCCTTCGCAGTACTTTGTCTCTAATCTGCGAATATACCTTTAAGGACAGTGTCCGTAATATACCTTTATCGCTAAATGCGAATAACAGACACAAACCACAGTATAGAAGTAAGGAGATAAGAACTCCGCAAAAAGGTTGTATTTAAGTCCCTAATGGACAAAAGGGGGTTACAGGAATAGAAAATACAGGTTTAACAGGTAATGCAATAGACTAACAATAAAATACTATAATCAGGCTCTGCTAGGGGGAAGGAAACAGATACAAGACACAATCAGCCAACAATACAATAAGAATAAATACCGTGAATGCAACCGTTACCATCTCATCAAATATGCGAAGCGCAGTCCGGTCAGAGCTCGCTATCGTTCAGGGTTGAACTATAGCCCGGTTGAAGGTCAGGGAAAGAAAGATGTGCCGAAGTGACCGAGGCAGCCCTGGGTCTCCTATCTTATAGGGTCAGAAAGGGGAGGTCAAAGGCCATTCCTATTGGTCAGAGATCGTATGTCAGGTCCGCTGTGATTGGGGGGTAAGATGATACACCTGGTTTGACTAGGTGCAGGGGAGTGAACTTTAGGAGTCCTTTGTTCGTTAGTATCGTCGGCAGGGATTGTAAACAGCTGTAGAAACCGGTTACATCTAGATTCCTTTGTTATATACTTTCAACCGAAACTGTCTTGGGAATATGGAATTATGTCCATAACTATCGGGCCGTGTCTATTGTGAAATATTCGCAATGACCGGAATACTACGCATAAGAAACGGAACGGAACGGTACTAAACATGATACAGACAGATGTATGCAGGGCTAACTAAGCTATGTGTGGCGTTCTAAACCTTTAACTACATTTTACTTAGTGTCAGTATGTATTTATGAATTTATGTGTGATAGTATGGCTACTCTTCTGGTCCACTTTGTCACACAGAATCGGGTATGGAAACTTTATTAGCGCAACTCTGCGAACCAAAATGGCGGCCATACTATCCTAAAATGGCGTGTGTGCAACTCGACTTCCACACCATATACACTTATCTCATCTCGTCTTATGTACTTCTGCACCTTGCGTACCTCTGACCCCCCTCACCATAAGTGCATCAACCTTATACATTCCCATGTGCACCTGTCACCTCCCCTCCCATATGTATCTCTGCCCCGCCCCTTGCTTCACCAAGCATGCCTCTGCCCCCTCCCCATAGGTGCTTCTGCCTCCTTCCTTTACTTGTGTACTGATAATCTCCAATACCCATATGTACCCTGCCTCCTGGCTAACCAAGCGTGCCCTGCCCCCTCACCATGAGTACCTTTGATCCCCCTCCAAGTGCATCTGCCTCCTACCTCCCTATGTGCACTGATCATCTCATGTTCCCAAATGCACCTTTGCCCCCCATGCCCATGAATGCCCCTTACCACAGCCTCTGACCAGTTGTGCATCTGCCTCCTACCTTCCGTTATGTGCCTATGATCTCCCCTTGCCATATGTGCCTCTGGCCTCTTCCTCCCAATGTGTTTCTCTGACCCTCCTCTGTATATGATCCCCTGACTCCCTTTCTCCATGTGCTTCTCTGATTTCTCTCTCCCTATCTGTAACTCTGCCTCAGCCACCATCCCTATTGTGCCTTTGCCCTCTCCCCAAGGCTAGTGGCTGCTGATCAGAAGCATTAAGATTAATCTATGACAAAAGGGAGCTGAGGATTCTATTGAAACAATTAAAAGAAAAATTGGCCATCCAAACAAGGTGCATCAGGCCAGTGTATGAGTATACAAGGAGCTCACTCATAGCAAATGCGTCTGTTTTGGTGTCAATACGTCTTAATTAAAATGTAAATATTGTAATACCATTATGCTTAGACACATAGCAAATATAGGTTGTTTTAAATGTACATTTCAATATTGCTCCTGTGCAAAGCTAGGGAGGGTCGCTAATACTGTGTACTGTATATAAAGATAAATGTTTAATACTGTAAGTATACTATATTGTCAACCATGTTTAATGGCTAAATCAGAGCTGATGCCAAATTGTAGAAGCTGAGTTTTGGCTGGAATTCGGCTTTTAATTGGAATTGGACTTTAATGGTTTTTGAATGTTAAAGGACATAAGAGACTATATAGGAGAGCAAACCTTTCAATCCTCTGATGCACGCTCATCACACACCGCACTCGGATAATATAATAAAAGCAGTTAATGTATCATTAAACGTCATGTTGAGCTTTAATATATTTTATGTCCGATCTTTAGTGGTTTTAGCTTTCATTGTACAGCGAAAACAGATTACCTAATATATGCTTAAACTAAAAGCAAAAAGATTGCTATTTATTTATCATTTACAGATGTAGCGCCTGTCATTCAATCCCGGCGCCCGCCAGAACGTCCCCTCTGGCGAGCGCCGGCGGACAGGGACTCCATTAATCTGCACGCGCATCCCAGTCTGTCGGCGGCTGGGCACCGGGTCCCTGCCCATCTCCACGGGGAGAAGGGCAGGGTTAGGGGGGGGGGTGTCGGGACGGCGATGGGGACCGGCGGGGGACGGCAGTGGGGAGCGCGCCCCCTGGTGGGAGCTGGCAGGGGTTGGCGATAGATTTGCCAGCCCCTGCAATGATGGCAGCTCCATCTGTACCTTATAGTTGGAGGCTCACAACAGAAAGTGACTATGCATTCTGATTGAACCGGTCTAGGTTTTTAAGGTGCTGGGCTGTTATTTTAATGAAGCTGAAAAATAAATTATATATGTGAATTTAAGAAAGACAGAACTGTAGAAATAATTACTCTCATCAATTTTCATCACACCTATATAAATAGTAAGAGGGCCATGCGGGGGCCAGAAGGTCGACATGGGTCAAACTGTCCCTAGGCATCAGTGGGAGGGATTAGGGAGAAATACTCACTGGAGTATGCTGCAGCAGCATCACAGGTCCACACCAGAAGTCAATCTTATAGCACCATTGGGATCCGGAATAAGAAAAGACCACTAGACCACTAGGGATAGTGTGTCAAAAATGCATCATGTTGAAATATCATCTGGTTATACAAGATGAATGTCGACATGGTTCCTGTTGATATACTGAGCATGCCGAAGTGCTGCATGTTGACAGTTCGACATGCCCATGCTTCTTAGCTTAGCTATGTTATTTCTGATAATATCCAGCGTTGTCTTAGTAATATCCAGCTGGAGACTATGGCTGGGTCAGACCGTGGCTGCCTCATGTATTATGTTAATGTAGCAGAAGGTGCATAGTGATGCAAAAAGACCAGAGTGTGGTATCACTACAAGGGCTGTTTAAGGTGTCTGCAGCTAGGTTATAGGAGTACAAATCTGAATGTTGGTTCTCCACCTTAAGACTGGAGGTTAACCAGTTGTATGTATGTTTTCTGCTGGCATAAATAGATGAAAAAAAGAGGTAAAACTGAAATAGTGGGATGTATGAACTTTGTTTCAGACAAATTTGTTTTCTTTATACCATACTCTTTCCACATCTGTTTAACAGAATCCTAATATGACTACTCTGTACTGTACGAGGACCCTGCCCCTTCTATTGTCTTTCAGACTGCAGCTTCCTGTCTATCACTATTTCCCAGCCCCATCACATTCATCCCTGTTGTCATTTACACACAGGAGTAGGCAGATCACTGCTACACTGGTTATCTGAAATACTCTGTAATGCTGTGAATATTGAGATGATTAGATTGGCTATGTATTGTCCTTTCACCACTCGATTGAAAACTGCGGACATCTTGGCCATGCCAGAGTTGAATATTGATCACAATAATATGATCGGACCATAGGTAAGCACACCTTAGAAACCAAATATCTACAAGTCTCAATGGGCTTTATGGGCCTGATTCTAATTCATTCAGGACCGCTGAATGTGCAGGACTTCTGTGCGGGCATCCTCGGTGACCTGCTTATTCGCCGTTGCGCTCTTACGGTGGGGAGGGGCGGAAGGGAGCGAATGCCCAGTTCTCAGGGAGAAAATTATTAGACCATCAAATGATTTTGCGCGGGGGTGGGGGTGGGGGGTTGGCGTTAGAAGGCTAGATAAGCAGCAAATTTTCGCTGCTTAGCGAGCCAACCAGAACCTGACTAAAAAGCTACAGCTGTATAACCATTTAATAAGTAATAAGATCATGGAACAAATAGATTAATGCAATATGCAACTTATATATTTGCCAACATTAATGTCTCATTTTCTTCAGTGTTTCTCAAAGTATTTTCTTTCCATCCGCCGTCTTTTGGCTTTTAGGAGTATTATACATTCCCCTGGAAAACACAAAGAGCAAAGCATTATAAAAAAGTATATGCTATATAGACATAAATCTATAATACTTTATGTAATTGTGCCACTTTCCAGAATTACCATTAACCACCCCTACTGATAATAGCTCCTAATACACATGTACAGAGAGTAGTGTGAGAGACAGGGAAATCACAGGTCTAGAACAGTACTGTGTGCAATACACAAAAGGGGCTTGAGACAGCTTGTTCCTGAGTGGAACATTTTAGAACGTTTGCTGCACATTAAGTAAATGTAGTTTAATGGAGATGATTAAATCTTCCTACTAACCATACAGAAATATTTATGCGGATATACAATATGTATGTACGTTATTTTTTGAAAAGCTTGAAATGGCGACTGATATGAGTCATTGCTGAGAGCGTGACTTTATTACGAAGCCATGCCAGCTTCGTTCACAAACATACGTGTACAGACATTAAGATCTATATTAAACTACTTCATACCCACAGATATAACAACAATGACTGTAAATATAGTGTGCGTGACCACCTAGTCTAATGCTGGACACACATCAGACCAACTTTCCTCCAACCATCCAACTAGTTGCTTGGATGGAATAAAAATATGGTACTGGATGGGAGCAAATGTAATATTTAATTCAGACATTTGCTCCCAAAATCTGGAAAAGGACAAAAACTATTGCTCAGACACGGTACTGTAGTTGAACCTGTTTGATTTAAACAATTTGACTGAATGTTTTTGTCCATTTTTCTGGGTTTGTGAGCACATTTCCTATTGTCCTTTGCTCCCATCCAGTACCATATTTTTATTCCATCCAAGCAACTAGTTGGATGGTTGGAGGAAAGTTGGTCTGATGTGTGGCCAGAATAAAAGCAGCAGACCACAAGCAACACAACCCATTAGCTACTGTACCTCACTCCCTTCCCTGCTTATTGCTGTGGTTCCGGCCTCTTTAATCCCCTCTATTACACCTGTCCGGTCACTCAGCACAGAAGCTTTACTTATCAGTACTATGTAGCAAAGCTGTAACTACCATAGGTGCAGGGAGAGCAGTTGCTATGGGGACCAGAGCTGAGATTGGGCCTACCTGCACTGTAAAAGTAACATGTGTATTGCACATTTTTCACCATTGGGTTGTATAAACGACTACTTAGGAACCTTTGATATGGGCCTACATACATCTAGTTACACCAGTGCTATATAGCCTAAATTACAACAGAGACACTGAAAACATCTGTTTATTATAACTCATTTACTGTTCTGGTTTCTCTGTACATTATAGGATAATAAGATCCAATTTTAAAAACCTTACACAACTTGGCAGCTGTTTCCTGACAAATGGATGATTTACTAAAAATATCTGTTTAAAATCAAAGAAGTAGTAATATAAATGTATAATTGATATACTCCAGTTGTTATTGCTTAGCACATCAAGATGGCAGTGACTATGGGGCAGACAAACATTGCTTCTTCTGAGGGGAGGCACATGGGGAAATGGGTGAGCCGTAGTGCCTGAGCCTAACCTTCTTGCACCCTAAAATCCCCAACAGCCTAACCCTGGACGCCATGAATATGAGTGGGATGTAGTTGAGGTGGGGTATATGATGGAATGTGGAGAGGGTCTGAGGGCATGTAAGGGCATTGTTAAAAGGACATGTAAAAGGTTTGTGGTTAGATCTGATGGCATGTAAGGGGTCCGTAGAGAGGTCTGATCAGCATGCGTTGAAGTCAGATTAGGTACAGTAACTGTGTTTGTGTGTGTGGGGGAGGGAGACACGTCAAATAATTTTTTCCCCTGGATGCCCCACCAACTTCATTTACAAATACAAACACAAAGGGTGAAATGTAATAGGGTGCGAGAATCAGAAAGTGAAAAAAAAAACCCTCCCGTTTTTTTTTTTTTTAAAGCGGCAATCATTTACACTTCATTATCAAACTGGTTTTGCAGTGTAATTGATTGCCGCTTTAAAAAAAAAAAAAAACCTGGAGATTTCTTACCAAATCTTGCACTTTCTGAATCTCTAATCCTATTAGATTTCACCTAAAGTTTTATACTGGATTTTTCAATGAATTTAAGGAGCGAATTGTGCAGTTACTGGGAGAATTTAGCAGGAGTTTATAATGTATTATTAACTCAGACATTTCTTTCAGTGAATTGCCGTTTGTGACATTCAAAAATCATTTAAAAAACAAAACAGTTACACTACTTTAAGCAATAACAAAACAAAAATAAAACTAAAGGTGCACATACACACAACGTTTTTGCTGTGTGATGCGCGCTCCTGCGGGCATCCCATTGGACTACACAGTATGTGCTGCACATACTTTTTGAACTAGGTCCCAATCGCATCACACGCAAATTGCATGCGATGTGATATAGCCCAAAACGTATGTGATAATCTCAGTGTGTATGGGCACCTTTAAACGTATATTGGAATAGAAGAAACAACAAAAATAAAGCAGCGCTGTACCTTTAAAAACCTTGAGAAATTGGATGATCTTTACAATAAATTTATTAATAGTACTATTGCTAAAACATGAGAAATGAAATTCGAATTTTTCAATTCATAAAAACAATAACAAGTGGTCCCACTTCCACATTAGCAGCACTTGAAAGGAGAGCCCGTTCCTATTATAGCCAAACAGTACTCATTGTATTGGTGATAATTACCACTCCTGGTGTAACAGTCTCATGGATAGATGGTAGAGTCCAATGTCCAGGTGGTCGGCCCAAAGATGGCACAAATAACTGGTCCACGGGTGAGACTTTGGAGTACAGCGCTGCTTTATTTTTGTTGTTTCTTGTGTACCATTTACAGGACTAACTGACCTGTTCCCAGCAGCTTCTAGGAGACCACTCATTTCAAGCGCCCTTTTGGTACCAACCTTAGGTTGGTTCCGGCTCTTTTCCCTTGTTCCTGAGTGGAACATTTTAGAACGTTTGCTGCACATTAAGTAAATGTAGTTTAATGGAGATGATTAAATCTTCCTACTAACCAAACAGAAATATTTATGCGGATATACAATATGTACGTACGTTATTTTTTGAAAAGCAGGAAATGGCGACTGATATGAGTCATTGCTGAGAGCGTGACTTTATTACGAAGCCATGCCAGCTTCGTGCACAAACATACGTGTACAGACATTAAGATCTATATTACACTACTTCATACCCACAGATATAACAACAATGACTGTAAATATGGTGTGCGTGACCACCTAGTCTATAATGCTGGACACACATCAGACCAACTTTCCTCCAACCATCCAACTAGTTGCTTGGATGGAATAAAAATATGGTAATGGATGGGAGCAAATGTAAAATTTACTTCAGAAATTTGCTCCCAAAAATCTGGAAAAGGACAAAAACTGTCGCTCAGACACGGTACTGTAGTTGAACCTGTTTGATTTAAACAATTTGACTGAATGTTTTTGTACATTTTTCTGGGTTTGTGAGCACATTTCTGATTGTCCTTTGCTCCCATCCCGTACCATATTTTTATTCCATCCAAGCAACTAGTTGGATGGTTGGAGGAAAGTTGGTCTGATGTGTGGCCAGAATAAAAGCAGCAGACCACAAGCAACACAACCCATTAGCTACTGTACCTCACTCCCTTCCCTGCTTATTGCTGTGGATCCGGCCTCTTTAATCCCCTCTATTACACCTGTCCGGTCACTCAGCACAGAAGTTTTACTTATCAGTACTATGTAGCAAAGCTGTAACTACCATAGGTGTAGGGAGAGCAGTTGCTATGGGGACCAGAGCTGAGATTGGGCCTACCTGCACTGTAAAAGTAACATGTGTATTGCACATTTTTCACCATTGGGTTGTATAAACGACTACTTACAGTAGGAACCTTTGGTATGGGCCTACATACATCTAGTTACACCAGTGCTATATAGCCTAAATTACAACAGAGACACTGAAAACATCTGTTTATTATAACTCATTTACTGTTCTGGTTTCTCTGTACATTATAGGATAATAAGATCCAATCTTAAAAACCTTACACAACTTGGCAGCTGTTTCCTGACAAATGGATGATTTACTAAAAATATCTGTTTAAAATCAAAGAAGTAGTAATATAAATGTATAATTGATATACTCCAGTTGTTATTGCTTAGCACATCAAGATGGCAGTGACTATGGGGCAGACAAACATTGCTTCTTCTGAGGGGAGGCACATGGGGAAATGGGTGAGCCGTAGTGCCTGAGCCTAACCTTCTTGCACCCTAAAATCCCCAACAGCCTAACCCTGGACGCCATGAATATGAGTGGGATGTAGTTGAGGTGGGGTATATGATGGAATGTGGAGAGGGTCTGAGGGCATGTAAGGGCATTGTTAAAAGGACATGTAAAAGGTTTGTGGTTAGATCTGATGGCATGTAAGGGGTCCGTAGAGAGGTCTGATCAGCATGCGTTGAAGTCAGATTAGGTACAGTAACTGTGTTTGTGTGTGTGGGGGAGGGAGACACATCAAATATTTTTCCCCCCCTGGATGCTTCACCAACTTCATTTCCAAATACAAACACAAAGGGTGAAATGTAATAGGGTGCGAGAATCAGAAAGTGAAAAAAAAACCTCCATTTTTTTTTTCAAAGTGCCAATCATTTACACTTCATTATCAAACTGATTTTGCCGTGTAATGGATTGCTGCTTTAAAAAAAAACCTGGAGGTTTCTTACCAAATCTCTCACTTTCTGAATCTCTAATCCTATAAAATTTCACCTAAAGTTTTATACTGGATTTTTCAATTAATTAAGGAGTGAATTGTGCAGTTACTGGGAGAATTTAGCAGGAGTTTATAGTGTATTATTAACTCAGACATTTCTTTCAGTGAATTGCCGTTTGTGACATTCAAAAATCATTTAAAAAACAAAACAGTTACACTACTTTAAGCAATAACAAAACAAAAATAAAACTAAAGGTGCACATACACACAACGTTTTTGCTGTGTGATGCGCGCTCCTGCGGGCATCCCATTGGACTACACAGTATGTGCTGCACATACTTTTTGAACTAGGTCCCAATCCCATCACACGCAAATTGCATGCGATGCGATATAGCCCAAAACGTATGTGATAATCTCAGCGTGTATGGGCACCTTTAAACGTATATTGGAATAGAAGAAACAACAAAAAGAAAGCAGCGCTGTACCTTTAAAAACTTTGAGAAATTGGATGATCTTTACAATAAATTTATTAATAGTACTATTGCTAAAACATGAGAAATGAAATTCGAATTTTTCAATTCATAAAAACAATAACAAGTGGTCCCACTTCCACATTAGCAGCACTTGAAAGGAGAGTCCGTTCCTATTATAGCCAAACAGTACTAATTGTATTGGTGATAATTACCACTCCTGGTGTAACAGTCTCATGGATAGATGGTAGAGTCCAATGTCCAGGTGGTCGGCCCAAAGATGGCACAAATAACTGGTCCACGGGTGAGACTTTGGGGTCCAAATGGACCAAGGAGATGGAAGGTTTTTGGAAAGATGGTATTGAAGGTGGCCCTTAAGATGTTGAGCAGGGTCACTGTTGATGGCTGTATCCTGTAGGCTGGTCCGGACTACGATCCTGGTGCAAATGGTGGAGGGTGGAATTGGCACGTCCTAACGCGTTTTGCTGCGCCTGGCAGCTTTATCAAAGGTATTTACCGGTTATTTGTGCCATCTTTGGGCCGACCACCTGGACATTGGACTCTACCATCTATCCATGAGACTATTACACCAGAAGTGGTAATTATCACCAATACAATTAGTACTGTTTGGCTATAATAGGAACGGACTCTCCTTTCAAGTGCTGCTAATGTGGAAGTGGGACCACTTGTTATTGTTTTTATAAATTGAAAAATTCGAATTTCATTTCTCATGTTTTAGCAATTTTACTATTAATAAATTTATTGTAAAGATCATCCAGTTTCTCAAAGTTTTTAAAGGTACAGCGCTGCTTTCTTTTTGTTGTTTCTTGTGTACCATTTACAGGACTAACTGACCTGTTCCCAGCAGCTTCTAGGAGACCACTCATTTCAAGCGCCCTTTTGGTACCAACCTTAGGTTGGTTCCGGCTCTTTTCCCTTCTCTTTTTGTATATTGGAATAGTCTCACAAATTATTAAATTTACAGAGGTTTAGAGGGGGCCTGGACACAAATTATATACTGTAGTTGCACACCAATTTCCCACATTTTCTTGCAGAGCCGTTGAGTTATACATTGTCCAGTATAAATTTACTGTTGATATATATGTGGCAGGTAGGGCCCAGAGCTGATCTAGCTGCAGTCTTATAGGTCACAGTCTTATAGAGATGCCCAGCTGCAGCCATTTTGTGGTGACATCTTGTAAGTATTTGCATGTATCTGAGAGGTGAGTCTGCAAGGGCGTAACAAGATATTTGTAGGTCCCATTGCAAAAGTGTGTAATACCAACCAATGGTGATAAAACCAACCAATGGTGATAAAATATATAAAATATGTAATTTACACAGGGAAGATGAGCCCCCTCAGCTCTGGGCCCTATAGTAGCTGCTTTCCCTACACCTATTGTAGTGATGCCATAGTTTTTTTTTATTATATATTTATTGGGTTTTTTTTTTGGGGGGGGGGGGGGGGGGGGGGGTTATAAAACAAACACATAGCAATATACAACCATCAAGGGTATGGCAACAATGTAAATACCCACTTAAGGAACTATGTAGGATCAAACATAAAAATGAAAAACATACAATGCAAATGAACAGTCAATAATACTGTAAAACATATAATCGCACAAAACATAGGACAATAAACATAAAAAACGTCACAAAGATACAGTGTGGGAGGGAGAAAAGCAGGAAGAGTGAAATAAGCAAAATTCAACCTACTTAAAGTGTCAGTGACTCACATCAAAGCTGTATTGAAATTTGCATAAGATTTAAACCTAAGCGATGGAAACCAGGTGGCACAGAATTATCTGTGTTTCTCTACTCCAAGACATAAATCCTCCATATATACAGTAAATCCATTCTATTGAACCATTCCTTATAGCAAGGTGGGGTCGTACACTTGTGCACCAATGCACCGGTCCTGCTGCCCTATTGAAGAATTTGAGTAAGGACTTCCTAGTATGTAGGAGGGGCTGGGAATGAATACAAAATACAAAAGAAGGGTGCCGACAGGACTGTACTCTAAAATAATGATATAGAAATAACTTTCTCCCAAAAGGGGCGTAGAGTTAGACAAGTCCACCAAATATGTAGAGGAGAGCCTTCTGCTGAGTTGCAACACCAACATCTATCAGAAACTGCAGGGAACGTTTTGGGAAAAATTTGTGGGCACCTATAGCAGCGTGTGATCACTTTATAATGGGTCTCTATCACTGAGAAACTAATTGAGCTAGCTAAAGAATTTTAAAAAATCTGGAGCCGGTCTTGAGGTGTAAGGGATAGCTTGCTTCCAATTACCAATAAATAGGGGGATCAGGGAAAGCATGTCATTGTGTTTGGACAGCGTGTAGCATGTAAGGTGATACACATACAGTATGTACTAGCACTGAGGGAACGGTGCAGATATGCTGGCACTATTGGAACAATGTCTAGTGTGCACATAATGTGTTGGCAATGTCTGCACAGCATGTAGCGTGCAATAAGAGGCGTGAATGTGTTGGCATTGTGGGATTAGCCAGTAATATGCAAAAGGGGGACAGAATGTGTTGCAATCCGAATGGCTCATAGTAGGCATACATACACAGAGGAAAAAAGATAGCTAGAATTGGCATAACCAAATACACTGGCGTGGCAGAGTCTAAGACACCCCCCCCCCCCCACACACACACACACATACACACACACAAACACACACCCGAACCACATCGGGGATCTCTGCAATAGGATATGGACTTTATTCATTGAGGACAGGTCATGACCTTGTGTAGTTGGTTTCCACTGTCAAAGTACAGTACTTGGTGTGAGTACAGTGAGGGGCCTGCAAACACTGCAATGGAAATGTGAACATGGATGTGCTACTGTCAAGGAGACTGAACACCAGAGTTGAAGTAACACTGAAAATAAACTATTCTGTTCAGGAGCCGCTGCACCTATGCCATGCAATTAATACCAAAGAACCTGAGGAATGTACTGAGCAGGTTCATCTAGTGGCTGGGTGCTAGGTGACTTCCACATGCACCCACCCCAGCTTCACACGGACACAATTTTGAATTTCTATGTACTACAACGTACAGTATATTCGCTTTCTGTCTCGGCATAATGGTGATACAATATTTACATTTTAATTAAAGAGCTCCTCAAAAAGAGACATGTTGACATAAGAACAGACGTATTTACTATAGACGCGCCCCGTGTACACTCTCACACCGGCTGGCCACGTATGCGCCTTCCACCATCCCCGCGCTTGAATTGCTGTTTTTTCCTCATTACTCACGCCCCTTTTTTACACAGATGAATCTGTTACTTCTGGTATATTCTGGTAATATACACAAACACACACAGATTCATTTTTATCAGGAGCCAGTTAAACGGGCAGTATATTTTTAGAGTGTGGGAGGAAACCGAAGTACCCAGAGGAAACCCATGCAAGCACAGGGAGAATATATGAAATCTACTCAGGAAAGGAATTGATCCCATGACCTCAGTGCAGTGAGGCAGTAATTCTAACCATTACATCATTCATAAAGATTTCTCTTTGGGGGGACAAAAATTACATAATTATGGTGGCACATGGCGCAAACATACAACGCAGATTAAGTGGCCCATTTAAGTAGGATTGTAAATATAATGTGATCTGGGCGGAATGTTACCTGACAGGATCGCACTGTGATCCTAACATTCAGATGTATCTCCCTGCAGGCACAGGGCTCTGAAAGGAACCCGATCCTGCGATCTGCTTCCCCGGGTGCTGGAGGGAAGGGTCGTCTGCACATGCAACGTGGGAGCTGACCCCCCCCCACATACAGCACTGCCCTGCTGCCAGTGCAATCTGTAGTCCATATACTACAATGGGCTACTGTAATCTTATTGGGGAAGTGGCTCGCCGAGAGACAGGAGAGATAGCAGTAGATATTTGTGGGTGTTTTCAAGGATTTAGCCACAAATATATGATATGTGGACCGCTAAGTATTTTATATATATATCAGGGTTGCCGACTTTAAGATTCTCCTCTCTGGGAGAAGCCCGGAGAGGAGAGTTTCAGAAGCCGCTCAGGGGGCGGGGCTTACGTGTAACATCACTAAGCCCCGCCCCCATGCTGTTAAAGCATCAAATTCACATATCTCCGTGGAGGGGGCGGGGCTAAAATGACACGATTGTGCCGTTTTAGCTCCGCCCCCTCCTCTGAGACCCGAGGATTGCGGCATTTTAATGCCGCGATCCGGGGGTCGGCGGGGGTCCCCCCTGAATCCAGGAGGGTTGCCCACCCTTCCGGGGGCCGGGAGGGGGTACCAGATTTTCGGGAGACTCCCGGAAATTCCGGGATGTAGAGAAAGGTCCTCTGTAAATAATAAATAGCATAGAAGAATCTCCTTACTTGTGCGCTGGCTTCTCCCTGGTGACATGTGCTGGATGCACTGCCTGTTTCTTAGCAGAGTCTTGTGCAGTGGAGGTCTGCAATTAAAATTCAGGAGACAAGATTACTATAAGCTCCATAGAGGCCTGACATGCAGAGCTCAGTTCAAGCCTTTTGGTGACAGTAAATATTAAGGAATTGTATTGATCTAAGTTGACTAATTATAAACCCAGCTTTCTGCGAGGATTCTGCTGGGGAAAAATGACAGATTATGATTTTTGCTCTTTATTCCAGCCTATGGGCGAGATAAGCCTCTGATGATTCAGGATCAAAAAGGATGAAACAGGATTCTAGCCTTGATGCTCCTGTATTATGAAATGAAGCAGGGCAAAATAGAGGGATGGAAAAACATAATGCAAGGATATGGAGTTAGAATATACAAGGTAACTAAATGACATCAAAACCGAATAATGGTTTGAAAAAACAAAACCAAAGTACAGGATTATAAAATGTTACTTTGTCTATGTATGTGGCAGATATGTCGGTCTGTCGGCATTTCTGCTCTTTGAAGGACCAGAGGCGGCTTCAGAAATGATGTTGCTGTACTGTATAAAGCTAAAATATTCATTTTCCCAAGTGTCTGTGTTCCAGTTAACTCTACTCCAATGATATCAGTAATATAATGACAACATGCATATTTCAATCGCTGATTAAATCTCTTGATTAAGACTGGTGTGGGTCCTTGCGTCGACCCAATTTACGTCAACATGCATTGTGTCGACCACTGAAGGTTGACACCAAATAGGTCGACGTGGCTAAGGTCACAAGGTTGACACAATCATTATGTCGACAATTGCAAGGTTCACAGTCAAAAGATCGACATGAGTTTTTCAAGTTTTTTCCCCCTGATAGTTGATATAGTCGACATGGACACCGTCAAAGTGCACCGCTGCGCTCGCCATGCTTCAGGCAGACTATTTTTTCTCCCGCCACACCATAGTGGATGGTAGGCCATGAAATACCGCATGTCAGCATATGTCGGCTCAAAAAAAAAAGAAGTGAAAAACTCATGTCGACTTCTGCCTGTTGATCTTGCCATTGCTTAATGCAATGGCCTTCCAACCCTGTCGACCTTAGGCATGTCGACCTTTTTCAGGTGTTGACCTAAGCTACGTCGACCTTTGGTGGACAACCTAACATCCGTATAACACGGGGACATACAATGTGATGTAGGTGACGGGGACATTCAGTGTGATGTAAGTAGCAGGGAAGCGCGGTGTGATGTTCACATATCAGTGACTGAGAAAGGCTGGAAGTGGTCATCACTGATGTCACAGACCCTTCTCAAACAGCTGGGCACATATGCATTCTTCCTGACACACCCAGAAAATAGCAGGTTACCATCCCCAAACAAAAATTGGATTACCAAAAGGTTGTCTTTGGCTCTAGGGACTGAGGTGGTGTAACTTGCCACCCTGCAGCCACCACGTAAGAGGATTGCCAGCCTCTACAAAACCACAGAAATAGAAAAAAAGGTACTTGTGTACTAGCACGGCGCCCATCGCATCGCAGACCATAAGGCATGTGATGGTATGCGATGCGATGGCAGCCGATGTTATACAATTATAAATTGTATACCATCGAATTGTATGGCATTGTATCGCATATACAATGGTATGCGATTTAAAATTGTTAAAGCACCCTAATGGGGGCTTACAATGTTAAATGCACCCCCACGCCACCCCCCACTATGAACGTGAACCCGAAGCATGGCGAGCGCAGTGAGCCCGTGAGGGTCGGCGGTACGCGTCCTATGACCTTTTCATACCCCCACTATCCACGTTGGCGTGGAGTTGATTTTATATAGTGTGGCGAGCGCAGCGAGCCCCATGAGGGGACGCGGAATACATGTAAAGTAATACGCTTCGGGCTCGGTGGCTCGCTGCGCTCGCCACACAATGTACAATCAACTCCACGCCGACGTGGATAATGGGGGTATGAAAAGGTCGTAGGACGCGTACCGCCGCCCCTCACGGGCTCACTGCGCTCGCCACGCTTCGGGTTCACGTTCATAGTGGGGGTGGTGTGGGGGTGCATTTAACATTGTAAGCCCATCACCTGTCTGAGCACCCCCCACCTTCTCTCCCCTCCCAATGCGCCCCCTCACCTCTCTGCTCCGGCGATTGTACCCCAGAGCTCCCCTGCCGCTGCCCCTGAAGCCATTAGGAGCAGGTACTTGCAGGTAGCAGGCTTGGGGATGTTCGGGGCAGTTCGGGAGCGCTCAGGAGTTCAGGCGCCCGATTCCTCCCAATCCCCCGTGACCATCCCTGAGCCTGCCGTCTGTGGTCACTGCTGTGACTGGTGGCTGGGGCAGCGGCAGGGGAGCTCTGGCATACAAACGCTGGAGCAGAGCTGAGGGGGGGGGGGGGGGGGTGGCAGGAGGCTACATTATGTGGTGGGTTATGCAGGGGCAGGATAAACCTGCCCTGGTAGGTTTGTCCTGCCCCAGCAGAACCCACCACTCAAGGGTTTAATTCCATTCCAGTGGTACTGCTGATAAAGTTCAGTGGTACAGCTGTTTAATTCCAGTCCTGTGGGAAAGGGGTGTTGCTGTAAATTTTTAATTGCGTTACTGACGAGTGACGACACACTGGAGAGTTATCTGGCCATTGTGGGAGAGGGGTGGTGCTGTATTAGATATTAAATTGCAATAAAGCGTAGACACGCTGGAGTAAAACAAAGGTAGTTTGTGCAAGGCCCAATGAAAATATTGCATCTTTTTCCTGCCAATTTATTACATGATTGTAAGCTTGCAATGCGCAACGGAATATGCTGCACTATATAATAAATTGTAACTAATAAATGGACTGTCCAACATGCCTACTTGGATACGGTCACTGAAGAAATAAATAATCCTCCACCATTCTTTCAATGGAGACAGCATAATATGCAGTGACAGCAGACATGTCGGTCATTGTAGTGGGTGTGTCTTGAAAATGTTGTTTTCTCCGGCAGATGCTGGAGAAATAAAAGGAGATGTTGCCATCTCACGTTCCGCTTGAGCTGACATTTTTCTCACCAACACCTCTTTGCGCCTCTACAGATTTGTGTCCATCATATACCAAGATAAAGGTTTACAATACCTGGGATTAAGTATAGTGGCCAAAATACAGTGGTCTGATTTCAACAGACTGACCCCACTTTTCTGGTCACCAACAGCGTCTCCTACATGAATAAAATTAGCCTATGCTATCAAATAAATTGTGTCAGAAAGACATGGGACTTTTTGGAATTTGTCATTATTTGTCTCACAACACAAATTATCCATACAATGAATTTGTTTTTGGACAATAATACATATGGTAAGGGAATACGGATAATAAGCTCCTCTTTGTCCTGTCCACATGTGGGTGGATGAGTGAGTACACTAATAACACTTTTTTAATACAGTATGGAGGTTATTCTGATCGGAGCGGCCAAACGTGCGTACGTTCACTATTAACGTACGCTAGCCGTACGCGGCCGTTGGGGTTAAGTCCACCCACAAATCAGCCGCTTACGTACGGGCAGAAATAACGTAGAAGGGGAGTGGCGTACAAATGAGCGTACGGCAACGTACGCGGACGGCCCAGCCCTTGCACTCCGACAACAGGCGTACAACTGAGCGTACGGCGCCGTTTACGGACGTCTTTCGTCCGTCTTCCCACCGACTTCTTGCGGAGATCTGAGCGTACGCCAGCTTGCACGGACGGGTCCCTATTGTTTTCAATGGAAAACACAGCTTATGTCACCGCTCGTGAGAGTGAGCGTACGTCCGTGTACGCTGCCATACCCTTCACATATATGGACCTGCAAATCTTGCCTTTCAACTACAATTCTGACAATTGATTAATTAATCTATTTGTTAATCTATTATTGTTTTCTATTAACTCAATTGTCTACCTTAATAAAGACCTAATAAAACAACATTTGAACCCTCATTACATGTATATTTGTTATGTTCTAATGTGGCATTTTAATCACTATCTATGTGTCCCCATATTGCTGTTACTTTTAAATCAAGTTATGTTGGTGTTTCAGTATATGTACTAAATTATGTCCATAATTACTTTGTCCACAATGTGTAACATGTATACCTACCCTGATGTTATGTGTGATGTTTTAATCTAACAACATTAAACATTCATGCATTTTCACTATGTGTTATTTTACTCACAAACACACACATTCACACATCAATCATTACCCCTCACCTCAAATTACAAGTATAACTTACAGTACACATCTGTATGTACCTACCCTTACAAGCCCTCTAACATATTTATTATTAAAAACACAGGCAATTTCGAACTGTACATAAACTTGTATTTATAACAAAAATAATAAGGGGGGGGGGGGATAAAAAAAAATTAAATGCGGGCCTCCAGAAGGCCAAACAGGATCTGGAGGTACAGGAGGGTGAGGACGATCTCCCGCATTAGGGCTGCCACCTCCTCCTGCTGCTGTTCAGTGTCTGTAGTGAAGGGATAAAAAAAAAAAATTAATATATAACATACACAAATGTTTGTTGTATTTGTACATAATAAAAAGTTCAGAGTTATGTGTGAAGGCCACATACATTTTTAAACTACATTGAAGATGGGTCTGCTGTAAACACAGTACTAAAAAATAATATGTTAACACACACATACTGTACATAGTAAATAACATTAATTCAATTACTCCTTCATGGATGAATGTATGCTGTATCCCAATTGGTACTTTGGTTTTAGGGGACTGTCCTCTAACCTCACAATTAGGCTGTGCTATTTAAGGGTTATGACATTGTTGTGGCTTAAGCACTCCTTACTATTTTAAATTTCGGACATTGCTGTACAAATTATAGGCCTACAGCTATGTTTGTAAAGCATGCATCCGCATGGCCTCACACACTATTACCAAAACAATCTCTACATTTATGTTGCACCAGTGCCAGATTAAGCCTTCGGGGGGCCCGGGGTACTTTAGACCGGGGGGCCCCCTTGCACTTGTCATTACTGGCCGCACACTGCATGGGAGAATATTATACTGTCAAAACACAGAGTAAAGGCAGAATAAACTTGGTCAATGGTTAACTGCAGGGGATATATATATATATATATATATATATATACACACACACACACACACACACACACACACACACACACACCACATGAAAAGCCTGTGTTTGTCCCTCTGCCCCTTACTCTGGAGGAGACCTCACAATCCTAGTGCTGCCTCTGATTAAAAACCCTCACATGACTAAGCTGCTGCTGCTGTTCTCCATGGACCTGAGAAGCATGTAATGAGCTCCACCAATCAGAGCTCAGCACAAACTTCTCAGCCTCTGTCCTCTGGTGCAAAGTGTCATGGGACTTAGTCAACTCCCAGAAATGCACTGCACACTTGTGCAATCAGTGTGCCTTGGCTCCCGATGCTCAGCACCATAAATCATTGTCACATTGGCAGATAGGTGAAGCTGCAGCACTACCCCACCCATGCACAAAACCTTTAGCTAAAAAAAACAAATAAAAACCTAAATTTTTTTTTTTTTAAATACATGACAACCACAGGGGGCCCCTAGCTAGAGGGGGGCACAGGGGCACTGACCCCTTGTGCCTCCATTATAATCCGGCCCGGTGTTGCACATCATGCTGGGAACTGGAGTTACCCAACACCTGGAGCCACATAACTACCACACCACTAATGTCGGATATCTCATTGGATGTACTGTTATGTCAATTATTCAAGGGGTGAGGCATGGCCACACTCAAAAAAACCACCAAGGGGACCCTTGTTCCTGGAGAAGGACAGGACACACCTCATGGTCGCCCTGCAGTGATATGTTGCAACTAATGTTGATGTTGGATACACATATGTGGTTGTTGTGATTGTTTATGTGTAGAAATGTGTAGGTCAACATTAGACACATTATTTACTTACGGCTACTTGAGCCATCCTGGTCCCCGCTGGTTGGCTGTGCGGTGGTTGGGGGGGTCAGGAGCAAGGGGGATGGGATGGGAATTTGGATAGAGGTAGTGGGTGTGAGTGGGGATTGGAGAGGTTTGGGGGTGGGTGGTGGAGAGGTGTAGGGGGGTTGGAAATGGGGTGGGGAGGGGGTGGGGGTAGGGGTGTGGGTGGGGGTAGGGGTGTGGGTGGGGGTGGGGGTAGGGGAGGGGGTTGGGGAAGGGGTGGGGGTGGGGGTTGGGGAGGGGGTGGGGGTGGGGGTTGGGGAGGGGGTGGGGGAAGGGGATGGGGAAATAGTGTGGGCCCCAGCTTGAGCCATTGTCTCGGCCTCCTCTTCCTCCTCCTCCTCTTCCTCCTCCTCCTCTTCCTCCTCCTCCTCCTCTTCCTCCTCCTCCTCTTCCTCCTCCTTCTCTTCTTCCTCCTCCTCTTCTTCCTCCTCCTCCTCTTCCTCCTCCTCGTCTGGCTGCTCCAGGGCTGCCTGCTCGTGGGCTGCCTGGTCCCGGGCTGCCTGCTCCCGGGCTTCCATGCGTGCCCTTGCCCGTGCTGAAATGTTCATGTTGATGGCATAGAAATCGAAGATTGGGTTTCATAAAAAAGGGGGAAAGAAAAATTCACATTAGTCATGCTCATAACCTTCCAAATTATCATTGCTGTTATATTTCAGACATTTATCATGCAAACTAATTGATATGCTACACCCAAAAACTGAGCAAATACTTAAACCCCCCCTATACACCCCATATACACCCATATACCCCCCCTATATACACCCATATACCCCCCCTATACACCCCATATCCCCCCATATACCCCCCTATACACCCCATATCCCCCCCCATATACACCCATATACCCCCCCTATACACCCCATATCCCCCCTATACACCCATATACCCCCCTATACACCCCATATCCCCCACATATCCCCCCCATATACACCCATATACCCCCATATACACCCATATACCCCCCCTATACACCCCATATCCCCCCCATATACCCCCCTATACACCCCCTATCCCCCCATATACCCCCCTATACACCCCATATCCCCTACATATCCCCCCATATACCCCCATATACCCCCCCTATACACCCCATATCCCCCCCATATACCCCCCTATACACCCCATATCCCCCCCATATACACCCCATATACACCCATATACCCCCCCTATACACCCCATATCCCCCCCATATACACCCCATATACACCCATATACCCCCCCTATACACCCCATATACACCCATATACCCCCCCTATACACCCCATATCCCCCCCATATACCCCCCTATACACCCCCTATACACCCATATACACCCACATACTCAGGAACATATTTATAAAAAGTACAGAAAACATTAGCTAAAAAACGCAGACATACTAGTAATCAAAACTTACATCGGGCAATATGGCGGCGAAGGGTGCAGAGCAAAACTGGCTGCCGCCGGCGCAGGTCAGACCAGCGCCGCTCAACTTGGCCCAGGCTTCTGCGGACGCCGGTCGTCGAGTATATTAGGCGGCGGGCAGCAGTATACGCCCGCCGCTTGTCCATATTGGTGACATATGGGCCCCTGGGCCCCAGGTGACGGTCCATTACGTCAACCAGGGCCAACAGCTCCTGGGTCGTAAACGGCCTAGCCCTGGTAGTAGTCATAGTGCCAATGGCGCAGTTAATAATTGCAGGTACATATATCACTTTTGGTGCTTGCTGATTGGTGTAAAAAATTGTTTGTTTGGTATTAACTTTATTAATCCCTCTTACATTAACAAACTGGATGCGAATAGAAACTTACGCGGACCGTTCCGATATACACACACCATAACCAACAGCATGCATTCAATGTATAGAGAGGAACTGTATATACAGTGTGCGGAAAATAATACACGCAACCATCTACTTATAACTACGCTGCTTAAAGGGGGCACGATACACCGATTTCCATGGAGAGGAGTACTGTATTTACAGTGTGTGGAAAATAATACACGCAACCATCTACTTATAACTACGCTGCTTAAAGGGCCACAATGCAACATGTTGCTGTATGACAATTTCATACACATTACATATGTAAGGAAAGCATTGTAACGTGATGTTTTGAAATGTGACTCACAAAGCATACACGAACTCCAACAGATACCAGCTGACAACACTCATCATTGGAATGACAGGTGCACACATTTCACGATGTAGCCCACAATGCTCCACAACCTGTGTATGTGCATATACAGGTGATTGATCAGGTGCGTTGAGACCTGCGTAATTTAAGCGGGAATTATCGGCGGGAAATATCGGCGTAAATGAGCAAATACATTGCGGAGAAAAATATACGCCCCCTTGTTCATGGCGGGAGATTAACATATAAATATTCAGTCAGATGCAGGCCACAATTGCTGCAAACATGTCTAGTTCAGACGATTCCGCAGCTGAGGACGCTCTCCAGAGAGCAAGAGCAGAATCCTTGCTGGAAAGGTTGAGGCAGAGGGAGCAGGAGAGGACAAGGAGGAGCCAAGACCAAGCGGGCCCCTCAGTAACAGGCCCTGTTCAACCTCCACCAGCTCCACAAGGGCCAAGCAACCAGCCAGAACAAGAGGTTGCATCTCTCCAAACAGGTGTGACCCAGCAGGTGCATGGTGAGAGAACTGGGGCCACCAGAAAACGAGCTGCAACATCTAGGGTGAGGACTGAGCAGGATACCACCACCAGAAAGAGAAACCCTGCATTTGTAGAGGCCGAAATGCGAATTCTAGTGCCCAGGGCACGCGAATGGATTGAATTGCCAACCAGGAAGCCGGGTGCCAGTGCAAGGAGAAACCTTTGGGAGAAGATCACAGAGGAAGTGAACCAGGTGGCACCAGTGGTCAGAAATTGGGACGCGGTGAAGAAAAGGTTAGTGTGTTTGTCAGGGCTATTTTTCAGCAGGCTCCAGCAGGAACTGAGGCCCTTATTCTAGTTCACTCTTTCTGGCCAAATATTTATTAGATGGACAAAACCATGTGCACTGCAGGTGAGGCAGGTGTTACTTGTGCAGAGATAATCAGATTTGGGTGGGGTTTTACACCTGCCTCACCTGCAGTGCACATGGTTTTGTCCATCAAAGAAATATTTGGGCAGAAAGAGTGAACTAGAATAAGGGCCTCAGTTCCTGCTGGAGACTGCTGAAAAATTGCCCTGGTCTTTGTCCCCCTGATGTCATATGTGTGTACATATGTTACATGTATGTTTTGAGACTAATAGAAAGGTGTGTTTGTAGATAGTGCTACACTTCAATGTCACATGTGAACACAACCATGTCTAATAACCCACATTGATATATGAAACATGCACCGTTGGTGTGATGTGAGGTTATGGGCACAGTTCTGCTCATGTGAAGTATGTGATGGGACAAGAGAAAGTGTGTTTTTGAAAGAGTTGTTGTAACATGTTCCATATGATGCTACTGAAACAAGAATGACCAAACTGTGCACATGTAGCTGGTGAGAAACTACACATCCCAGTATGCCATTCCATAGTTAAATTACTCGATAATAACCACATTGTCAAGCTATGGTGGAATGTGTAGTTTCACACCAGGTGGAGGTGCATAATTTGGCCATGGATGATGTCATTTCTGCATAGTGATGTATGTATGTGCATTTAGTGGCCTAATGAATGAGATGAGACACTGAAATGCCTCCTAATTGAGACATGAATGTGTGTGTGGGACACATATGGCAAAAAAACATAAGATCACCCACACTAGGAAATGTCACGTAGCTAGGGGTACCACATAGTCCCTTTAATTCCGGACACATATTAATTACACAGGTTCTGTGGCTGGCTGACTTCAAGACTCCACTTCACCTAATTTTAAACTGCCACAGAACCTGTGTAATTAACATGTGTCCGGAATTTAAGGGACTAGGTGGTAACCCTACACGTAGCACAGTGATGCACATATCTCATGGTGATATTTGTATTTTTAAACTTGTAGGTGGACTGACTTCAAAACGGCAATGAAGAGGAAGATGACTGACCGGTACAACCACAGCATGTCCACCGGGAGAGGTCCTATGCCCGACCATTTGGAGTATACCCCCCTGGAGCAGGACTCCTTGGACGTGATTGATGTGGGGGAGGTCAGGGGGATCTCCAATATGGACAGTGAGCTCCCGGCGGAGGTCTTTGCTGCTGCTTTTGATGGTAAGTCACAGTAATGCATTGTATTTAGAAAGATATTTTTTATTGCGTATGTGATGGTGACATTGTTTTCAATTCTTATCCTAGAAGAAGCAGAAACCCAGGATGTACCGGCAGCATCTTCCTCTGCACAGCCACAGGTGGAGCAAGTGGTCCAGCCTCCACCAAGACGTCGCCCCCAGCACCAGCCACAGGAGACATGGGATGAGAGCGTCATGGTGATGCTGGAGAGGATCGAGCAGCAAGGGGTGGATGCTGCGATCCGTCAGCAGCAGGTGAGGGAATTTCTGGCGGAGTGGAAGGCCACAAACAGGCTGCAGTGTGAGGCCTTGAACCGCATTAACGACACTCTGGCGGCTGGCATAGTAAGCATTGGCCAACACCTCAGCCGCCAGAATGAACTTCTTGCGGAGCAGCTGTCCACCGCCAGGTCCCTAAGGGACAATCCCCCATCTGCTGCCCCACCCCAAGCTGCTCCCCAACCTTCCACCTCTGCTGACCCTCCTGTGTCGACTAGGGGAAGACGCCGCAAGGCAGCTGAGCCAAAGGCCCCTGTCCCCAAGGCCCCATCTAAAAGGGGGAAAAAAGAGCCCAAATAATGAGACCTGGTTCACTTCCTCTGTGGTTGGACCCCAAATGTTTAAATTGCACTGGACATCCGCTTCCTGAGTTGGCCATCTATCCATTTGCGTGCCATGGGCATGAAAGTTCGTATTTTGACCTCTACAAATGCAGGATAAATTTGTGGTGGTGTGTATCTTGCTTAGTATTCACCCTGGTTGTTGCAGAACGTATTCTGGTGTCCCCATTTCTTTCACCATTGCATTTGCAGGGTAACACATGTTTGGAGATATGCAACCTCTTGTTCTGGCTGTTTTATTATTTGTGTGTCTATTTTATTTGTTTATTTGATTTCTCACAATAAAGTGTGAAATAAGCTGTGATGCTGAACAGCAAATAAATTTATTTTACAAATTAAATCAAAATTGTGGTATGTGTCATTTCTTGTGTGAAAAAAATACTAGATTTATGTGTACTTACTGACCAGGGTATTTTTGAACATTTGTTGAAGTGTGGTAGAAGTTTCCCATGTGTAACCCTTTCCATGGCCATTCCCATGTTCCTATCCAACTTTTCACTGCTAATTAGTTTGTGTCAGCACATGTGCAGAGCAACTTAATAGGAGAGAAAGCAGTTTGTGTGCAGGTGAGGTAGCTCCTACAGTAGTAGGTAAAAGCAGGTCCAGAACAATGCTTTCCTCATGGAGTGGGTGAGGCAGACAAACAAGGGTGAAAAGGTACATTTGTGTAGGAATGCATATGTGTCCTCCCTAAAAAAAGATGTGTGAATGGGCCAAACATGATAAAATAGCTTGTGAACAAACATGCATAACTTTTTAAATATATATGATTTTACAGTGTCATAAGCAGATGTAGGAATCCTTTGTTAGAGAGATGAGAGTGCAATAATGTGATTGGTGGCATCTTACATCCAGAGTGTAGTCAAATCCAAATCATAGCAGATGAGATAGTGGTACAGGTCATTATTTTGGGTACTATACAAAGATTGTGTGCAAAATAGTGGTCATGGGCTTAAAACATTGCTGAAACATCCTTTGTAGGTGTTAGATGTGGTTTATGTTATTGTATCATAAATACAAAACCTATGTTTGTATTAGAGTGAACACGTTGACACATGTCGACTTGTGTAGATTGAGTGTGCTACTGTGTAAAGTCTATGAAAGCACGTAGTTAATGTGTCTAACTGTTTAGCAAATACCTACCTTAGCGTATATAAGCAGGTCTTAAAAAGATTCTTACCTTAAATTAAACAAACCTTTAAATGTGGAGAAGTATAGAAAGATAAGCTTCCAATGTGTTTGCGTGCTGTGTGTGGCTTGCAGGCAGGGAAATAATGGTTTGGACTTAATAGACTGCAGCATTGCTTATTACATTCAGGTGTATGTGTTTGAGTAGTAATCAGCGTTAATTAGCAAACTCAGGCGCACGCTGGCATGCGGTATCTGTAGGGGTGGTCTGAGCTGGCGGTTGGCGGGCGCTTGTCTGGTGTCCGAAATGAACGGTGCTTTAGGCGATCGTGCGGTAGTAGCACCGCTCATTTTTGGTGCACACCCCCTTGTACGCCCATATTTACGCCCATTTTCCCTCATTATTTCGGCCGCTCCCCTCAACACGCCCCTATGCCGCCCCTAATACCCGTACACTCGCGTACAGGTTTTTTCGCACGTTGAGACCCGTCCGTAAGCGTTGTTCAGTGGTCGCGCCTGCGCATTAGCGAATCTGCACATGCGCAGATCATGAAAAACCCCGGAACGTACGCGTACGGCCCGGCCGCACCAACCAGAATAAGGCCCTATGTCCCTTGTACAGTCTGGGAATTGCTTGTGTAGTGAAGTTGAATAAAGAGTAGGCACACAGTAAGTCAATCAACTGTGTAAATCCCACTGCACTAATGGCAGATACTGGATGCACGTCTAACAGCAGCATAATTGATTGGGCTCAGTAATCTGCTTTGCGACCGGGTGACTGCGGTCATGCTTCAATGCGAATAGTCGGGCTTAAAAAGACAGGCAGCGCTGTGAACTTTGCAGCCCTGGGTGTCAAACAGAATAAGGTCCTTGGTCTCTATCAAAATGGCACTCTGACCACTTCCAGTTTTCTTTTCCACCCACTCTGACCATCAACACTCTTCTCCTCTGCACTGTCACAACTACATGAGCTCATTCTCTCCGGCTGCTGTTGTCACCAGCATGCATCATGGTGCTCTTGCCAGCCAATCATGAGCCTAAAGGTGTGACCTGGGAGTAAAATCCTGGGTAGGACCATTCAACCTGGGTTGTCTACCTGGGATGTAAGAAAAAACCTCAGTCGATAGGGTGTTGACCTGGAAACTTGTTCCCAGGCTGGTGCCTTTCAGATATACTGTAAGTGAGACCAGGGTAGTTTCGCCGAGTCAGGGCAAATACCCAAGTATTCTCGCTATGTCAGAAAGGCGGATTATTGAGAAATTCAGCAACAATTATCATAGTAAATTGTGCTTACCTGTCATGCTTTACATTTGCAGCCACCAGTACTGGCTTCACACTGACCATAAATAATTTCATTTGGTACTGCCCACCAACCAGTGGCACCCCTGCAAGTGTCCTGTGACAATACAGGGTGCTCATCCCTAATTTAGAGGATAGTCAAAACACTAGACATTCAAGAACCATAAAATTGTATATAAGACACATAAGATAATTTGTAAAACAAACAAGTACTGTATAGCAGAAGATTCCAACCCTGGTCCTCAAGTACCCCCAACAGTGCACGTTTTCCAGGTCTCCACACAGAATCACAAGTGACATAATTAGCTCCACCTGTGGATCTTTTAAAATGTGTCTGAATAATGAGTGCACCTGCCGGGTGACCTGGAAAACGTGCACTGTTGGGGGTACTTGAGGACCAGGGTTGGGAACCACTGAAGTATAGTAAAGACTGAGCTCTTCCTGAGGGAGACTGAGCTCTTCCTGAGGGAGACTGAGCTCTTCCTGAGGGAGACTGAGCTCTTCCTGAGGGAGACTGAGCTACTCCTGAGGGAGACTGAGCTACTCCTGAGGGAGACTGAGCTACTCCTGATGGATAACATGGACAGTATAAGGAGAGGCAGCAGAAGAGCAGCATAATGGATACAGCAGTCTTAGTCACGTATTAAAGTGTTTATTTTTACTGTTCGGTGCAGAGCAGTTTAGCTGCTAAACAAAAATAACTCTTCCATGGCAGTAGCTAACAGTTTAATTTGTCTCCTACATAGTGATGGGCAATTAACATCAGCAGGGAGGCTGTGATTGTGAGGAAATACTGCGTCACTGTGCTCCCCTATTAGCAAGGGGCCTGCTTTATGAAGATGAAGGAAACTGGGATAGTAAACTGGCAAAGTGTTGCACACTGGAGGATAGGATGATGCAGATGCCTGTTATTAGCCTACGGGTTTAATTACTTGTGTATAATAATGCTACCAAGTGCATCATTACTGATCACATCATATATGCAAATGATGTGTAAACTGATTCACAACTAGCAAATCCCATCATACTGAGCTAGTAAACCAATATGAAACTGTACCAGCCGGCAGACCAGAGACTACTATGAAACGGGTTGACAAGTCCACTGGTCTCTGGATGTTTGCAGATGGGAGGAGATGAAACCTCTCCGTCACTACAGGAAAGGTGCATACACACTGGGCGTTTTTGCCCAGCGTGTATGCAGAACGATGATGGGGAAAATCCACTATGGAAATTTCTCCACCCCATCACTCATCTGCTGGTAATACAAGCACATGAGCAGCAACGGCCGGTGATTATGCCGGAGCGCGCATCAGCACTCACTGCTCGGCCATACACACTTTGCGGTTTTGAGCTGAAAGCAGCTCCAAACACCAAAATTGCCCAGTGTGTATGGGCCTTTATTAGTTTAGAATGCCTATTAACTTTCTTATACAGGTTTAGTATCCCTTATCCGAAATGCTCGGGACCACAAACATTCCGGATAGGGGATTTTTTCGGTTTTTAGAATATTTTTTTTAGGCTTACTTACCTGTCCCCTGATGGTGTCCGGTGGTCCCTCGGCGTCCACAGCAGGCCTCCGGCATCTTCTCTGGGTCTCCAGCGGTCCCAGGAATGCATTGCGCGGGTGTGCGCGCGCACCGGTGACATCACCGGCGCGCGCGCACACTCGCGCAATGCATTCCTGGGACCGCTGGATGCCCTGGAGAAGATGCCGGAGGCCTGCTATGGACGCCCTGGGACTTGGTAAGTATGAAAAGAGGGTTAGGGGGTTAAAAAAAAAAAATTTGAATTATTCCAATAACCACGGTTTTTGGAATAATTTGGATAATGGATGCACGGATACGGGATACTCAACCTGTATATAGCACTGAACAGTAAAGAATGAACTATAGATATACCCATAGCTCTTTAAGGCAGGGGTGGGGAACCTTTTTTGTGCCAAGGGCCGTTTGTATGGGGAAAAAAATCCTTTGGGGGCCATATGTAAAAATTTCTCTTACAAATTGTCCTGCTGCCGCCATCCCACTCTCCGGCGGCTGCCACTGAATAGGACTGTCAGTCTTCGGCTGCTGTTGATTAAGAGGAATCTCACAAGAACTACAAGCCTCTAGTGAGAATTCCCCCTGTACTTGACTCCCGGCAAAGCCGCTGGGCGGCTGGACGGGCCACCCAGACCGGCTACGGGGGCCGCATATGGCCCCCGGGCCTGAGGTTCCCCACCCCTGCTTTAAGGCATTCTAAGTATTCATCTGCAATCCGGACTGTAACCCTTAAAACCAAATTTGCAATTGAAGTTTCAGCTTTAAACTAAAAGACTCTACCTACAATAATATTGTGTTTCACTCACAGTACTGCAGGCTCGAGCTCATAAGCCTAGAACAACGGCTATGTCTCCTGAGAGCAGCTTGATTGATATATAGTCGATAAATACACCTGCCCTTCAGCTATGGGTGCTTACATGTAATACAGAACAGCTAATTGAACTGAACAAGGGTATACTAATAATCTTTTGTTCCCAGTAGGGGATCTCTGGGGTTTACTGAATGTGACATGGTATGGAGAACAGGTATCAATTCAGGAACATATGGCTATTTAAGCTCTTATACATTCGGAAACTACCATCTTTAATGACAATTGCGGACATGTTATCTGTACATAATATTTAGTGTCACGTTTCACAGCAGAAAACAAAACAAAGGTGAGATTTAATGGGATGCAAATTTGTTTTTTGTTGGTGATTTTTAGTAAAAGAATTTGCAAGTTTTTCTGAAATTGCCAACTGAATGAGATGCGAATTGTGCTAAAAATTGCACTTTTTGCTGCAAATTTGTACATTCTTGACTGGCGATTTTTAGTCACACTTCAATTTGCATCCAGATGTTTTCCCATTATAAAGTATACAACTCTCAAATTTAATGAGATGCGATTTTGGGAAAACTAAAAAAAACAAAAAATCGCAAACAAAATGGACCAGGTTCTGACAGGTGAATTTGACAGAACCATGCACAGATCATTGAGATCTGTGCATGGATCTGTCTAAAAAAATGTGTAAAAGTTAGAATGTAAAAAACAAAAATGGGGTGGGGTCGCCCCTCCTGAGCATAACCAACCCTGACTGCAGGGTGAGCCGGCTGCCCCCGTTTTCAGAAAATGCGTCGTCAGAGTGCTACAGAAGCACTCAGCTCTGATTGGTTATAGGCGGCTCCATGCTTCTAAAGCACAGTGACAGCGAGATTCTCCGCGAGATTCTCAATACTTTGTAATATAACCTCGATTGTCAATTACAGAGGTCAAATGTTTCCTGTAGTTCTTTACCAGGTTTGCACACGTTGTGGCAGGTGTTTTGACCTGCTTTTACATGCAGTTCTTCTCTAGATCTGTCATGTTTTGGGGCTGTCGCCGGGCAAAGACTTTCAACTCCCTCCACAGATTTTTAATTGAGTTGAGGTCTGGAGACTCCAAGACCATAAAATGCTTCTTATGAAGTAACTCCTTAGTTGCCCAGGTGGTGTGTTTGGGGTCATTGTCATGCTAGCCACGTTCCATCTTCAATGTTCTTACTAAGGGAAGGAGGTTTTTGGCCAAAATCTCATGATACATGGCCCTATTCATCCTCTCCTTAATACGGATCAGTCGTCCTGTCCTCGTTACAGAAAAGCAGCCCCAACGCATGATGTTTCCACCCCCATACTTCCCAGTGGGTATGGTGTTATTGAGATGCCACTCATCATTCTTCTCCCTCCAAACATGGCGAGTGGAGTTTATACCAAAAAGTTCTATTTTGCTCTTATCTGACCACATGACATTCTCCCAATCCTCCTCTGGATCATCCAGATGGTCACTGGAAAACTTTAGACGGGCCTGGACATGTGCTGGCTTAAGCAGGGGGACCTTTCAGACATTGCAGGATTTGAATCTATGACGATGTAGTGTGTTACTAATGGTAGCCTTTGTGGCTGTGGTCCTAGCTCTCTTGAGGTCATTTACCACGTCCCCCATGTAGTTCTGGGCTGATTCCTCTCCGTTCTCAAGATCACTGATACCCCACGAGGTGAGATCTTGCATGGAGCACCAGGTCGAGGGAGATTGTCAGTGATCTTATATTTCTTCAATTTTTTAAAAATAATTGCGCCAACAGTTGATCTCTTCTCACCAAGCTGCTTGCATATTGTCTAGTAGCTCATCCCAGCCTTGTGCAGCTCTACAATTTTGTCCCTGGTGTCCTTAGACAGCTCTCTGGTCTTGGCCATGGTGGAGCGGTTGCAGTCTGACTGTTTGTGTGGACAGCTGTCTTTTATACAGATAACCAGTTCAAACCGGTGCCATTAAAAAAGTTAACATGTGGGGGATAGAAGATCTTCTTAAAGAAGAAGGAACAGGTCTGAGAGCCAGAAATCTTGCTGGTTGGTAGGTGTCCAAATATTTATTTTCCACAAGAATATACAAATAAATTGTTTAAAAATCATACAATATGATTCAACGTTTTTTTTTTTTCCACATTCTGTCGCTCACCGTTGAAGTGTACCTACAGGTATGATGGAAATTACAGACCTCTCTCATCTTTTTAAGTGGGTCAACATGCACAATCGGTGGCTGTCCAAATACTTTTTTGCCCCACTGTATATAGATACTGACTGTAGATGGAATGCAGCCTGTACTTTGCTATAAAAAAAAAATCCTGATAAGGTTTCTTCAGCCAAAGGAGAATACGTAAATGTTTCTTTAATCAAGGGATAATAATGAAATGTTTTCTGCAGCTGATATCTCCCTTTATAATCACTACGTGTTTCTGGATGACTTGCCTTCCAATTTATCAATCCTGACCAATTTCAACAAGGGTTTACCATCTGCTATGGCACTGCTGTATCATCTGTTCATTTCACAATTTCACTTTAACGGAAAGAAAAAGTTTGATCTTACCTGATAGGTGCAGTACAGTATGGCCTTGATTCAGACCTGGTCGCTTTACTGCTGGATTCCGCATTGGCCCCGCCAGTGTCCGCATGGGCCCCACCCCTGTGAATGCGTTCGCAGCCCTACACACAGGTGAGCAATCACTCACCATCCAGTGATTTTACCCCTGCTCGCAGCACCGAATACGTCTAGACCTGCTCAGCGCTGCGATGACCGCGGGGAGCGATGTCAGCGACCCTCCCTCCCAAAGACTGGTGAATGCCTGCAGTTTCCGGGACACTCCCGGAAAATACTGTGTTTTCCGCCCACAAACGCCTGCAGGGTGCCAATCACCCTGCGGGCAGCCTGTGATTTCCTGTCAGACAATGGTTTGCGCATTCGTACTGTGGACCGAACACTTTCCTCCGGCCAGACTCAAAGTCGCATTACAGACATAAAAAAATAAAAGCATTTTACAGCAGGTAGAAAACTTCAATGAATAATAATAATAAAAAAAAACAACCTAGAGAGCACAATAAGTATAAGGGGGGTATTCAATGCAGGGTCACGACTGTCGGGCCCGACAGCCGTGACCCTGTCCCATTCTCGCCTGACTGAACACTGATTTGGCAGGCGGGATTCAATGTTCCACCTGCCGAGCACCGAGAAGGGGGCGTGGCTGCATGAAGCGGCAGGAAATCGTTGCGCTGTGGCCGAGAGTTCGACAATTCTCGGCTGTTCTCGGCAGAACGTGTCCGACTGCTTGTGAAGTTGGGCACGTTCTGCCGAGATCCCTGTTCAATGCTGTTGGGCAAGACAGCATTGAATAGCACCCCGCCACTATTTTCCCCATCGGGAATAGTGGCGGGAAATTGAATATCCCCCTTAAGCAGCTTTGGTTGATACATGAGCACTGTAGGCGCTCGCACACAGAAGCTGCACATGCGCATAAAAACCTACGTGCATGCACAATTGTGAATGCGCGGGGGACCGATTGAATCAGAATACCCCCCAATGACCGGTTCATGCTTGGACAGAAGCGACCACGTCTGGTGGGAGATGGGTTAAACCTCTGCTTACTAATGCCAGCGAGTATTTTCATTTTTAGTTGACCAAAAAAAGATTTTCTATTACAGGTTGAGTATCCCTTATCCAAATATCCATTATCCAAATTATTCTGAAAACCATAATCTCCAATATGTACTTTTATTTTTTATTTTTTGCTAAAAACCTACTGGGTACATCTGTAACTACTGGAGAAATCAGGATATGATTGCTTGGAATTCAAATTCAGTATCTGAGATTGTAGACCAACTTTGTTTCATGTTTTGAAACCTTGTTTCATGCACAAATAAAATATATTTGTGTGTATTTCATGTGGTTGATGTGTTTGTACAACATAAATGCAAGGTACCTCAAGATACCTCTTTCAAATGTAAAAATATTCCAAAACACAGAATAATACACTGATTCCTGAGCATTTTGGATAAGGGATAAGCACAGCGGCGTAACTAGTTTTTCGGCGCCCCCCTGCCGACAAGTCAGGAGGCGCCCCCCTGTAAAAAAAAAACGGAGCGGAGGGGAGCCGTGGTACGGCGGTCGGGAGGGGGGGTTGTGTTTCTGTGTGTGTGTGTGTGTTTGTATGTATGTGTAACGTGTTTGTGTGTGTGTTTGTGTGTGTGCGTTACCTCTGGCCGGCTGGCCGCATCCGTCTGCGCCGGGTCCCGGGCGGCTCTACCGTTACTGCTGCTAATGTAAAAGTGACACTTGGAAAATGGCTGCCCCCATACTGCAGACGAAAAACTGTCTGCGGTATGGGGGCAGCCATTTTCCAAGTGTCACCTTTTTGTACTAGAACAGCGCTGCGGCTGCCGGGACTCGGGAGAGCTGGGACCCGGTGGTGCACGGTACGGCGGCAGAAGGCAACTATCATCCCGCAGCCCCCCCGGCGCCCACATACCCTCAGCGCCTCCCCGCCACCGCGGGGGCTGCGGGACGATAGTTACGCCACTGGATAAGCAACCTCTGCTGGGTGGCAGAAAATCTCTCTTTTCCTGTTGGTGGGAAATTGAGGTAATTATTAAGCTGTCTATACACAGGCTGGTCCACTTGCCTAGCCTTGTTGCTCAGTGGTCAGATCTTTGCATTATTTACACATATGCCTGTATCTGAGCAGCTAAAACTGAAAGGCCACATTTTATTGTTGGCTAATGACTGTATACAGACATAGCCGGATTTACCAACTCTGCCAAGCAGCACTCATTACATGTCAGTTCAGCAATGCTCGCAAACCTACACACTTCAGACTGTATCGATTATGATTAAAAACTAATTTTTCAGCAAAATGTCAGTAGGCATGTCACAAATACACTTCATTGGGGAAGATACAATGGGCTTGATTCAGACCCATTCGGAATTCGACCCAGTTTCTGATGTTGGGAATATGCGCACGTGCAAACCCCCTGTGGAAATGCCTTTGGCGATTATCACACACGCCGAGCAATGTTCCCTCTAATTTTACGAAGGCTGTGTGCGGCAAAAGATTTTGGCTGTGCAACTTTTGAAATTAAAATTTTTGTGCGTCACTTATATATAACTGGAAAATGACGCTCAGCATTTGTGTTAACTTTTCTTCAAAATGATATTAAACATTTAAACATTCAAAACACAGCACACAAATGTAGTTAATGGGTGAAACACATTAATTGAGTCTACAACTGCAAAAAGGGACCACTGCTGCTTTGTGCGCTCTGTTGTAATGTCTGTGCGCACGCTCGTCAAGTTGTGTGCGCGCGCACATGTGCACAGCTTAGAGGGAACATGACGCCGAGGCGTTCCCACTGAGAGGGGAGGCGAGCAGGGGGATGAAGCAGGGGAACGGCCAGCATTTTATGGGTGATGTCTGCTCAGGACAGGCGGCTGAAGTCACAGAACTTCAGTGCCCGCCCCAAATTCGGCCATCTCTTGCCAAGATAAAAAGTCAGTTTTATCTAAAAAAAAAAAATCGTCCGATGGTTGAATGACTTCTCACCCGTGCGGCCCAAATCAGATGTGTTTGACATCTCCTCCGACCCGATGCTTTAACCCATGCGCATCGGGTCGGGCCCTCCAGACTGAACCTGCTACAGGTTCAATCTATCGGATCGGACCCATTGCTGTTGCTTTTTAGCACCCACAATGTGTTGATCAGATCCATAGGTGTGTGCCAGCGGTGTTTCACCTATGTGCAGGGGTGGATAGTGGCGGGTGCCACAGGGCGGGCAGCGGCAGGTGCGGGGCGGGAAGCAGACTGGCCTGAGATCAGTCAATCAGCGGTCAGCCAGTCTTTTGAAAATATTTTTTTTAAATTCAGTTGCAGCTTCCCAACTCGCACCTGCCACTACCACTACTCCCCGCTGCTGCCTCTTTCCATATCCAGCAAGTTTGAAGCAGATCAGTGTCCAAGCAAAAATTCCTTTCACTTTCTGTTATGACATCCTTTAGCACACAAAAGGAGTAATTTGGTCCCTCGAGTGACCTCTAGTGGTCACTGGCAGTATTTCACATCATAGAGGTGAGGAGTAGTTAGCCATATGTATATCAGCCTGGTACCTACACCTCCTCTCAGCCAGGAACCTACACCTCTCTGCCAGGTACCTACACCTCCTTTCAGCCAGGTACCTACACCTCCTTTCAGCCAGGTACCTACACCTCCTCTCAGCCAGGTACCTACACCTCCTCTCAGCCAGGTACCTACACCTCCTCTCAGCCAGGTACCTACACCTCCCCTCATCCTGGTACCTACACCTCCTCTCAGCCAGTTTAGGGTGGGCCTTGGTGACGGCGAGCTCCGATCGTGTTGGGATCCCCCTGCCGCATCTGATCCTGTTAAGCCTGACGGTACACCGCTTCCCTCGCAGAGTGTGCGGTGAGGCTCAGTGTCGTGCTGCAGTGCCCCGGATGGTGGTAGGAGGCTTGCCTGGCTTGTTATTATTACACCATGTGGTAACCAGTCCACTGCTGTTTTTAAAATGGTACGAGTACTGATTGTCTGTACCGAGGATATTTTATATATCTATTAAATCATATTGGTTTTACACCATGGAGCGCTCCTCCTGTGCTTCTTTTTGAACAGATTGGCGCTTGTTCCCGTGAGTCCTGGGAATTACTTTGGAGTGAGCTGCAGTCCAAAATTGGGACTTTTAGTGTCTACATAAAGGGTTTCTATATCCTTTTTCTCCAGACTGGTGTTTGCTGACCACCTAATTAGCGCTGATTGGATCCACCTATATTCCACTTTCCTACATATATGTATATATATATATATTTTTTATATATATATATATATATATATATATATATGCTGCCACTGGCAACAACTCTGCTGGGGGGGGAAGGGGGATAGAAAATTACACCTGCACTTAACAATCTAAAAGAGGCATGACATAAGGAGAGGAAGATGCATCAATGGACCCACCGGCTCCTCCAATCTTGGTCCACATTAAGCATGTACAGAGTACAGTTAATCGCCTTCCTTCCTGGGTCCTCAGGCACGCTCACAAAGAACGAATGCCAATGAGTGACAGTTTGGTGCCAGCATAAAATACAGATTCTTCAGCTGTGTCACTTGATGAACAAGTATTGTGGAACCAGTAATAAGATGAAACAATGTGACTGTGTCATAAGCTGCAGGGACAAAAGGAATAGTACATGCAGTACGGCAGGTGAAGTCACATAGGCCCTTATTCTGATCGGTGCGGATATTCCCGCTTGCGTACGGCCCGCCGATGTTTATCGTCTGCGCATGTGCAGAGGTCACTCTGCGCATGTGCAGGCGATTTCGCCGCATGGATTCTTTATACGCCGCACAGGGGGCGTAGAGGGGCGTGAGGGGCTACTTATCCTCATTACCCTATGCATACGCCCCGCGTTTCATGGGCGTTCCCATGCAAACGCGGGGCGTATGCATGGTAATGAGGCCGTGACGCGTGGGTACGGGGCGGGCATCTGACATCGCCGGATGTCAGCTGCCTGCCCCCATACAAGATTTCACACGGACAAGTGTCCGTGTGGTCTTGTGTTGCGGGACCTGGTGGAGCGTGCGGCCCTGCATTCGATGTTCGGCGACCATCGAATGCAGGGGCTGCTCCCACCATGGAGGAGGCGTATCCCCGTCCACATTCATGCGGACCGCCACATATCCGCATACGGACGGAGGTGGCGATCCGTATGGAAGGCGGGGATTCGCAAAGACGGACATCACCGCATATTTCTGATCGGGCCGCACCGATCAGAATAAGGGCCATAGTGACTGATGCTGTAGGTGAAAGAGTGTCTGCACTGCTCCTGTAAATAATAATTCTGACATGACAGTAGTGTAATATGTTGGTGTTGCATGTGGTGGTGGTGGTGGTGGTGGTGGTGGTGGTGGTGGTGGTGGTGGTGGGGGGTACGGGAGCTGCACAACCGGCACCCATAAACAGCTGCTACACATGCAGTTACAATCAAGCCCATTGGTTCATCTGCTTAGGTTTGCCTAAGAGCCCTTTTGTCATTTTACCATACAATTTAGTATATTGAGCTAATATAACATCAAAGAACTACTGTAATTACAATATCATTGGGTGATAAGAAACAAAGCTCTGACCTGTACAATATGTATGTAGCTTTGTGTTTGGATGATTGCTGATTAGATAATGGAGGTGCTACAACCGTACTTGTCTGTTTTGACACTGTATTTCATTAATAAGAGAGTGAGAACAGAACCTGTCATTTTACCTTCTGCCCCCAATTAAAGCATTAGAACTGTTCTTGTCTGAATATGCACAAAGAATTCCAACCTATATTTTTCTGTCTGGAAACGTAAATATTCAATCTACACCAGACAAATATCAGCAACCTTTCTCCGGAGTAATAGTCAGGCATGAAACAAATAATAGCCTACAAACCTGTGCAATCTCAGAAACATACATCCTTCTTTCATCATTAATTTTGTAGTATGCCTGTTAGAAAAAAAAAAAAAAAAAAGAATACATTTGTTAAATATTATAAAAATGACAAGATGGAAATCCTGAGTGTTAAGGTCCGTACACACTGGGAGATTATGCCCAGCGTGTATGGACAACGAGGACCGCTGTCATCGCTGGGGGGGAAAGCCGTGATCACACCCCCTCCCCCCCGGCATGGTCAGCGGGGGGTGGACGGCTTTGCATAGCACAACACTATGCAAAGCCGTCCACAAAGCCGATCCTCTGCTGGTAACACAAGCTGCGATGATGCGGGAGCGTGCATCACCGCTCATTGCCGGGCCGTACACACTGGGCGGCTTTGAGCTCAAGCTTGGTGTTTTGAGTGGCTTTCAGCGCAAAATCGCCAAGTGTGTATGGCCCCCCCCCCCGCATTAGGCCGCCGCCTCCTCTAGCATCCTCAAAAACTGTCTGCAGTATGGGGGCAGCCATTTTCTAAGTGTCACTTTTAATTATAGCAGCAGGAGCCGGCGCCGGGAGTGACGGGACTGTGACCCGGCAGGCCAGGTACTGGCAGACAGCAGCGGGTAACTATAGGATACGGTCACTAGCTCGACCCTATGAAGGTCGACAAACTTTAGGTCGACCACTTAAGGTCATCAAGGCTTAGGTCGACAGGGTCAAAAGGTTGACCACACAAGTGTGTGCTCCCAAGGGTCGCATGCAACATCTTCTGGTTGGCTGTGCTGCACAGCCAATCAGACAATATCATATGCAGGGCTGTACAGTGTCACGAAGGATGGAATGATCGGGACCATTACCCGTCACTCTCTAGGTAGACCCACCCTTACCTAAAGCAAGGCATATTGCACAAAGGAGATAGAGGAAATGTTTAACTAAATAGCCATAGCAGCGTAAATGTATCTTTCTTCAAGTATTTGTGTTCATCACTGCAATCGCTGTGGAAGAGCTTTACGTGCTTTCGATTTTTTAAGTAATTAGTAACACTAAAGATTGGAGACATTTCTTAATGCTATGCACTTAAGGATAAATAATATCTTATTAAAAAAACAATTATTAGTTCCATTGCACTACAATGTAGGTTAACTTCCACAATGTTTAATGAAAAATATATTATATACACAATTGTTTTAAAAAAAAGATCAATGCAACATCCTTATAAATCCCAGATGTTGATAGCAGTGTTGGCAAAATAGTAATGGAAATGAACAATCTATTATGCAAAATATATTATTACAAATTCATCCTTCTCATCATTTTTACTAAAGTGCAGCGTTGTAACAAGTGTTGCCCAGGGCTGCCCTTGCTACATAAATAGAACAGTCACATTCAGATAGGAACCTTGTTCACTGTTACCATTTAGTTCCATCATCGTATTGCAAGGTTTAACCTTCTTCCACTGTACATTGGTAGCAAGCATTGTAGCGAATATTACAAGTATTCAAGTTTGACAGCAAGAGACAAACACAACACACCACATACGTATCCACATACGTCCAAAACAAATCAGATGGAGAGATTGCACTGAAACTAAAGCTGCGTACAAACTTGCACAGCCAGTAAATCGTTGGACCATCGGCCAGTGCATACCATCGATATGTCTGTGAACGGTGTTGTTCACAGGCCTATCACGTCAGCTGGGCAACACATCATTGTGCTGTGTGTGAGTGATCCGGCATTAGGGGCCTGATTCAGAGTTAATTACTGAGTCACAGATCAAGTGAATATCGAATGGCGGTGCATGCATATGGATTGTAGGACGTGAAGAGCGATCTGTGATCATTTTGCAGATCTGCATGGGCGGGGTTTCAAGATGTCTGGGCAGTGGCTGTCTACTCGCAGTCATCTGCAATTTTGCAAATGAGTGGTCAGGTCTGAGTCAGGCGCAGAGCCGACAGTGATGGACAACTCAATGGGCAGGCGCACCAGTTGTGATGTCCTGACGGATGGGGCAGTGTGTATGGAGAACATGCTGCGCAATCCATCTTTTGAGAGATGGAGACACATTGGACTCTCTTATATGCATCTTAGAATATCCCTTACTTTACAGTGGACCCAGCAATCTTCCGATGTAACTCTGGAGAAAGCTGCACTATTCAAGGTTTAAAGCAACAGTAGCGGGTATGGATCATTGGGTAGACAGCAAGTAGGTCAACAAGCATTAGGTCGACACCAATAGGTTGACATGCAGGAAGGTCGACATGACTGAAAGTCGACATGGGTTAGGTCCATGGGTTAGGACATGGGGAAGGTCGATAGTCAAAAGGACGACATGGGGTTTCTCACTGATGGATGATATTTCCCATTGTCAGAAATATTGTCCAGGACTTAGAACCCCCCCATATAGTTTTATTTGACCCTGTGGGATAAAAACATTACATTTTCTGAAATAAATTGTTACTGTAGTAACATATTATACTATAATTATGTCTTGCCCTTCACACTTGGAAACTTCCCTACTGTGTAGTTAATTGGTCCCTTGATTGGTTTGGGAGGTGGCACCTCCCTGAGGAACTGGGAATACTGTACATATGTCTAACCAGTGTATGGAAGGAATCAGAATCTGGCGAGTAGATATATTTTGAGTTTAATTGTATAAGTAACACAATAAAGGGAGAATGGAAACAAAGAAATGTAGAAATACCTTTGCTTCTTGCTCCATTCGTAGTTCAAAGTCTTTTAATTGATTTTCCATCAAAGATTTTTCATCTTCTAAACGCTTGAGGTATTGGTTTAATGAACCCTCAAAGTACAATAAAGGAAATGCGTTTATTAGCATTGCTAGTGCTGGTATCAGTTACAACCAGGGTAATATACATGTTCTCCTGTGTTTGTGCGAGGTTCCTACAAGTACTCTGATTCCTCCCAGAACCCACAAATACTTTGTTCAGGTTAACTGACCGGATAAAACGAACGTTAGTCATTAAGGGCAGTATTCAATGTCAGGGTCACGGCAGTCGAGCTTGCTCGAACGCTGTGACCCAGTACCGTTCTCGGTCAGCTCGACCGAGAACACGCAGGTAGGATTCAATGTCCCACCTGCCGGGGAGCGAAAAGGGGGCGTGGCCGCGAGATGCGGCCGGGAAGAGGCGAGCTGCAGCCGGCAGCTCGTCACTTCCCGGCTGTTCTCAGCAGAACGAGCCAGACAGCTTGTGATGTTGGGCTTGTTCTGCCGAGATACCCTGCTCGATGCTGTCCGGAAAGACAGCATTGAATAGGGCCAGACGGGCAACTCCCCGATGGGAGGTGCTCGCCGGAGATTGAATATCCCTCTTAAACTGTGAACTCCACTGTGGCAGGGACTGATGGGAATGATGAAGCATTACTATAAAGCCCTTTAGGGGAGATGTATTATAATGTGGTGTCACATGTGCTAGATCCAGCACAATTTGACACTTCAATCCAACATCAACATTTATTAAAGCCATTACTCGCTTTTTTCCCTATGGTATCTACAGACATAACAATTTCACAGTCGAAATACTGTTGAATGGAGACATTACTTTGGCAGCTCCTGTTAGAAATAAAAAATAAGCGCACTTCTGTTTGTTTTCATCATATGTTGGCAGGATGCGTAGTGTCCAGTGGTACCTGACTGATGGGAATAGCGAAAAAGAGAACACATTCTCCTGCGCGTAAGACCTTGCACATACGCATTGGGGTCAGCCAGGAGGCATGATTGAGCACAACAGGACTAGACTGAAGCTCTATGTCAGGCATGTCCAAACTATGGCCCTCCAGCTGTTGTGAAACTACAAATCCCATCATGCCTTGCCACAGTTTTGCTATTAGGGAATGTTACAATTGTGGCAAGGCATGATGGGACTTGTAGTTTCACAACACCTGGAGGCCCATAGTTTGGACATGCACGCTCTATGTGATGTGCAGATATCGCTAGCTGGAGGAAGCTTCATTTTCCCCATCCCGGTGGCCGAGAGGTTAATAAAGCTCAGTGTTATTGATTCCTGCTATGCCTCAGCTTTAGAGGCACGATAAGTGCCGTAATAATAACTCTCCCTTTATGTAACAAATAATAATAATAAATAACACTAACAATATTCATGAATAACACATATTTGCCAACTCTCCCAGAATTGTTGTGTACACATGGTGAGATTTTCTGCTCGATTTTAACTATATAGTTCAAATCTAATCGAAATTGAATGGACATCGAACGATTTTCAGCCTCATTCAATGCCGAATTGATCCCGATGTGCGCTCCCCTTTAGTGTAAATCGAATAGCAAATTAGACTGTGCAGGCAAGACTTTATAGTACAGATCTGTAATATATAGTCCAAATCGAATGCGTTTTTGTTGCCGTTCGATTTGATCCCAATCGAACTGGGATCGAATCGCAAGCAAAATCGATGGGCAATTCTCCTGCATGAAACTGATCCCTGTCTGCGCGGTAAATCACACCATGATGACGTGATCATGTCTCCACCCAGGCCACCACCCTGTTTCAGGAGTAAAGCTGGCCATACATTTATTGTCAGATCTGGCTGGTTGAACAAAACCTGGTAATATCTGAGTGACAGTTTTCCAGCATTTCAAAGCAAATGGTCATTTGTCATTTGCTCTCATCCATTACCAGGTTTTTGCTACAACCAGCCAGATCGGACAATAAATCTGTAGCTGTATTTCTAGCTTTATTAGTCACCTGACCAGGCTGATCCCTACCGGAGAGCAAGCATGAAATAACAGATACTGTGAAGTTAATAAAAAAGAACACAAGAAATATGCTTGATTCAAACAAGTTTCGCCTAGTAATGCACAAAAGTCCTGTATTCTACCAATCTGTGTCCTCTTTTCAACACAAAACTATGCTGATCAGTTATGCAAAATCTCACCTCAACCCACATACTGTAGCAAGGTATCCGTTTCGGTACTCTTTACTTAGAAGGGCGCCCACGATTTTGATCGTGGGCATCGTTAGTAAAAAATCTCGGGCATCTCGGGCATTGAATGCACTAAAAAATCGGGTGCGATCAACCGACGAGATGCCCGAGATTTCCCATAGGGAACAATGTTAAATGTCTCAATTGACCCAATTTTCCTGTTCAATGCCTCAATTGACCCGATTTTTCCATAGGAAACAATGTTAAATGGGCCACAGAGGCCAAATAGGCACCCTGAAGTGTATAATGGCCACCCGAATTGTTAACGCCACCCCACGATCAACGTCAACCCGATGCGTGGCGAGCGAAGCGAGCCCGCGAGGGGCGGCGGTACGCGTCCTACGACCTTTTCATACCCCCACTATCCACGTCAGCGTGGAGTTGAGAATAGAAAGTGTGGCGAGCGCAGCGAGCCACCGAGCCCGAAGCGTGGCGAGCGCAGCGAGCCCCGCGAGGGTACGCGGACAGCTGTGAAGCCCGCGAGGGGACGCGGATACCTGTGAAGGTATCCGCGTCCCCACGCGGGGCTCGCTGCGCTCGCCACGCTTCGGGCTCGGTGGCTCACTGCGCTCGCCACACTTTCTATTCTCAACTCCACGCCGACGTGGATAGTGGGGGTATGAAAAGGTCGTAGGACGCGTACCGACGCCCCTCGCGGGCTCGCTACGCTCGCCACGCTTCGGGTTGACGTTGATCGTGGGGTGGCGTTAACAATTCGGGTGGCCATTATTCACTTCAGGGTGCCTATTTGGCCTCTGTGGCCCATTTAACATTGTTTCCTATGGAAAAATTGGGTCAATTGAGGCATTGAACAGGTAAAATCGGGTCAATTGAGACATTTAACATTGTTCCCTATGGGAAATCTCGGGCATCTCGTCTGTCGCATCGCACCTGATTTTTTAGTGCATTCAATGCCCGAGATGGCCGAGATGGGCGCCCTTCTAAGTAAAGAGTACCTCAGTTTCCACCTACATTAACAAATGCAAATATGTAGCTAAATGAATATTGTGGAACATGTTATGTTTATGTCTTTGATTTCAAATTGATGAAATACAATGTATCATCTCTGAATGTTTTTATAATTATGTGTAAAAAAATGAGGATTAGTTAAGACAGGTGTGGTATGTGTTATGGTGAACATGCATTAGGTCTACAGGAACAAAAACACAGCTCGCCAGCGGTAGGCAATATCACCGGAAAAGCAGCTTACTTATAGTTAGTGACTGGAGTGGACAGAGATAAGGGTGGTTTAGTGCAATGGGGCGGTGGAAGACTTTAACAAGAGTCAAAGGAAAATAGGATATATTGATAGTTAAGACAGTTTAACCAAATTGCACTGCAGGTCAGAGAAATAATATTTGGGGTGAGATTTAATAGGATGAGAGATTCAGAAAGTGAGAGATTTGGTGAGAAATCTCCAGTTTTTTTAAAGCGGCAATCATTTACACTACAAAATCAAACTGGTGTTGTAGTGTAAATGATTGCCGCTTTAAAAAAACCTGGAGATTTCTCACCAAATCTCTCACTTTCTGAATCTCTCATCCTATTAAATCTCACCCTTGGTCTTTAAGTATTTGTGGACTGCATGCAAAAGTAGCCAGTATTTAGCCAACATATAAAATACATCTATTTGCTCCCTTGCACTGTAACATTGGTTGTCCAGGTGCAAAGTCTTATTGCTTTACTCCCAACTGGGAATCAGCCCCAGAGCCCTTAAAAAACAACAAACAGATAAATAGGATAGGCCACAATTATAAACTGTCCTATAAATGCTTACCACAGACATCTGCTCAAAGGAGCGAACAGCAGACAATCGATCTAAAATAGGACAAAACAATGTTGAAAAATAATTGTATGTTCAGAAATGTAAACTACAAATAATATTATATAAAATGTGACAATAGATAGTGAGTGTAGGTGTTTGCACTGTTATGAGGCATACACACGGGGTGGTGTGAGGGCCATTTCTAAGCGATCTGTCCAGATCTGTCCTTAGAAATAAAGCACGGATCGCTGTGTGTGTGTGTATGGCACCCAGAGATGGCAATGTGCTTCCCGCACGTCGCTATTGCCTGACTACATTTATACTGCATGCATAAATCTATATAGTATCAATCTAATCATCGTCAGTATTCTCTCACCTGAGAACACTGGCCATGGCAGATCGCTCAGCACACATTGCTGGTGCATCGCTGTGTGCTAAGCATAACTAGATAACTAGATCGCTCCGCACTCAGGCTGACTCGACCTGTGTGTTTTTTTTAAGCAACACTGATTATTATTTATTATAGAACTACGGCTGCCTGTAAGAGGTAATCTTGTAACCAATGGCAGTATGAGGCTACGACATATACTGGAAACTGGGCCACATGTAAATAGCCAAGTCATACTAGAAAATGACTGTTTGAGCTGGAGATGTTGCTGTCATGTTTCTTCTGTGCACCAAATACCTGTGCCTCACATTCCTGACAGTTTGACTGCTAGACATCTCTAGAGCATTCCACCTCCTTGCTATCACCGAGACCTGGCTCTCCACCTCTGATTCTGTCTCTCCGGCTGCTCTCTCCCACGGTGGCCTCTCTTTCTCTCACACTCCCAGGCCGGATGGTCGCCAAGGTGGCGGTGTGGGTTTTCTCCTCTCAGCCTCATGCACCCACAGTGTCATTCACCCTGAACCCTCTCTCCTTTTCTCCTCCTTTGAGTCTCACTCTATCCGTCTATACTACCCCTACCACCTCCGTGTTGCTGCAATCTACCGCCCCCCTGGCCCTATCTCCCAATTTCTTGACAACTTCGCCGCCTGGCTCCCACACTTCCTCTCCTCTGACCTGCCATCTGTCATTCTTGGTGACTTTAACATCCCCTTGGATAAACCCGCTGATCCTGGCACCTCCAAACTCCTCTCTCTCTGCTCCTCTCTTGGCCTATCTCAGTGGACTACCTCTCCCACCCACATCCAAGGACACTCCCTCGATCTCGTCTTCTCTCGCTCTTGTTCCCTTACTGACTACACTATCTCGGCTTTTCCTCTTTCTGACCATCACCTCATCTCCTTCTCCCTCACTGCTTCCCCCTCTCCCACTCCCCCTCCCAAGCGCATTGTCTCACGGCATAACGTCAACACACTTGATCTTGCTGCCTTCTCTAACACGCTGTGTCCTCTTCTCGCCCCAATCACCACCATGTCCTGCCCGAACCTCGCCGCCTCCTTCTATAATGACACCCTATCTTCGACATTGGACTCTGCCTGCCCTCCATCCTCTATCCCCCTTCGATGCTCCAACCCCCAACCGTGGCACTCGCCTATCACCCGATTCCTTAAAAAGTGCTCTCGCACTGCTGAGCGCTTCTGGAAGAAATCACGCTCCCTCGCGGATTATCTCCATTTCAAATTCATTCTTTCCTCCTTCAGCTCTGCCCTTGCTCTGGCCAAGGAATCCTACTTTAAGTCCCTCATCCTTTCCCAATCATCCAATCCCCGCAGGCTCTTCGCCACCTTCAACTCCTTGCTCTCCCCCCCTCCTCCAGCTCTTCCGTCCTCCATCGTAGCCGCTGATTTTGCTACCTACTTTTCAACCAAAATCTCCTCTCTCAGGACTGCCATCACTGCTGCCATGACCCCACCCTCTCCCTCCTCCCCTCCTACATCCCCACTCCCCTCCTTCCAACCCCTGTCCTCATTTTACCCCACCACTGCTGCTGAAGTCCACTCTATCCTTCAATCCGCTTCTCCCTCCACCTGCCCGCTTGATCCTATCCCCTCCAATATTATCCGTCGTCTCAGTCCGTCAGTCTGCTCTCACCTGGCTCACCTGTTTAATCTTTCCCTATCCTCTGGGATCTTCCCTTCCTCCTTCAAACACGCTCTTGTCTCCCCAATTCTCAAAAAAACAAATCTGGACCCCAACTCCCCATCCAACTACAGGCCCATCTCCCTCCTCCCTTTTGCCTCCAAACTCCTAGAACGTCTGACCTATAATCGTCTCCTAAACCACCTTACTGCTAACTCCATTCTCGACCCCCTCCAATCCGGGTTCCGCCCTTTACATTCCACTGAAACTGCCCTGACCAAAGTCACTAACGATCTAATATCGGCTAAATCCAAAGGCCTCTTCTCTATCCTCATCCAGCTTGATCTGTCAGCTGCCTTTGACACTGTTGACCACCCTCTCCTGCTCAACACACTCCGCTCCTTTGGCATCACTGGCACGGTATTCTCCTGGTTCACCTCATACCTCTCCGATCGCTCCTTCTCCGTCTCCACTCCGAGCTCCTCCTCTCCTACTACCCCGCAGCCAGTCGGTGTTCCCCAAGGGTCTGTCCTTGGCCCTCTCCTCTTCTCTCTCTACACCACCTCTCTGGGCACTCTCATCAGCTCCTATGGTTTTCATTACCACCTTTATGCTGATGATACCCTAATCTATCTCTCTTCCCCCGATCTATCCCCATCACTCCTGTCCAAGGTCTCTGAATGCCTCACAGCCATCTCAGCCTGGATGACCCAACGCTTCCTGAAGCTAAACATGGCTAAAACTGAACTTCTAATCTTCCATCCCCCGAACATCCCCTCTTCTCCCACTATCTCCATCAGTATTGGTGAAACCGAGATCACCTCCACCGACCAAACGCGCTGCCTTGGTGTCATCATTGACTCCTCCCTCTCTTTCACCCCCCACATTCGTGCTCTCTCACAGTCTTGCCGCTTTCACCTACGCAACATCTCACGCATCAGACCATTCCTCTCCACTGACGCGACCAAAATTCTCATTCACTCTCTTGTCATCTCCCGCCTTGACTACTGCAACATCCTTCTCTCCGGGCTACCTCTCACCCGCCTCGCACCTCTCCAATCCATTCTTAACGCTGCTGCTAGGCTCATCTTCCTCTCCCGCCGCTCTACCTCCGCCTCCCCCCTCTGTCTATCTCTTCACTGGCTCCCCATTCCTTTCCGAGTTCTCTTTAAACTCCTCACCACCACCTACAAAGCTCTCTCCTCCTCCACCGCTCCTTACCTCTCTTCACTGATCTCTATCCACACTCCCTCCCGTCCTCTTCGCTCCATCGCTGACCGCCGACTGACCTCTCACCTAATCACCTCCTCCCACTCCCGTGTCCAAGACTTCTCTCGCGCTGCCCCCCTGCACTGGAACAACCTCCCGCCACCCATCAGGCTTTCTGATTCCCTTACCTCCTTCAAGCGCTCCCTCAAAACCCACTTTTTTCGACTAGCCTATCCCTCCTCCTAACCTCTTTTGATCCTCTTATCCTGCCTCCTTCCCCTCCGTTCCTACTTATCCTATTGTTTTTCGTTCGTCCACCCACCTATTTTTAGTATGTTAACTCTTATGAGTAGGGCCCTCCTTCCTCACGTACTCACCCTACCTCTTTACCTCACCTGTGCTCCTGTCCTGTTCTTCCCTTCCTCTACTTCATCTTTAGTCTCCTTGACAATTTTGACACCTACTTCTGAACTGATGCTGATTTTAGTTCTACCAGCTATACCCCCATTTATACTGTATTTTTCAACACACCCTGTACGTTACCTCGTCATTTTTTTTTGTTTGCTATGTACGGCGCTGCGGACACTTTGCGGCGCCCTATAAATAAACGTACTACTACTACTACTAGCTCTATTGATATTTTCTGTAATGGCATTTAGTAAGATATTAAAGTGGTTTTAAAAAGGAGAATGCGTTCACGAGGTCAACATATAGGTGTCATAATTGAAACATACCTCTTACCAGCAAGTTTAAAGACACCACTAGTGCGCACAGGGGGATTTGAGTACCCAGAAACCCCCTGACCTAAGAAAGCAAGCATGATATTACAAAGCCCTGCACCGTCACTGCAATCTGATGTGATTTGAGGGTCATTCGGGAGGGCAGAGTCAATATATATATATATATATATATATATATATATAAAGAAGAATTGCTCCTTATTGGCTGGTCGGCGGGACTAAACCCTGGCATGTGGGAGGAGCTGAGAATGTAAACAAACATTTGGGCTTCACTCGCAGGGGTACTGGCAGGCAGAGCAGGCAGTGATCTAGAGAGAGCGAGGGCTGCCTAGGCATGAGGGAATATAAGAGTCGGTGCAGTTTGGGATGGTATGACAAAGATAGAAATCAGAGTGTCACTTACCCATAGAAGTGCAGTGTAGATGGGGTAGCCAATCAGGTGTAGAAGGGGTGGTAGCTTAGGTGGAGGTACATAAGAGGTAGTCAGGTGATCCATCTTCCTCTTGAGTCTGGATTCCTACCCTCCCTCGCAGGGGCTGGCTGGCAACTTTTAGCCTAGGGGGCAAGTCCAAAGCACTGGCCCATAATCAGCCAAGTCACCGTCGGAAGGAATGCTTTTGCGCGCCGTAGGCGCGCCGAAAAATTAGGGGCGTGGCCTATCATAAGGGGCGTTGCCTGTACCATGATTGTATTGTGTACCTGCAGATTGCACATTTTAGCGAACCTTGTAATACCCATTACACATAAAGCCACATGCCGTAATGCCAATTACACATTATGCTGAACACCATGATGCCAGTTACACATTACGCCCAACACTGCGATGCTAATTACTCAATACACCGCACACTGTGATGCTAATTACACATTATGCTGCACACCTTGATGCCCATTACACCCCATACTGTGATGGCAATTACCCAATGCTCCCCACACCGTAATGTCCATTACGCACCATACCATGATGCCCATTACACCGCACAATGTGATGTCCACAGTGCCAGATATGCCCCCACAGTGCAAGATATTCCGCCACAGTACCAAATACACATATGCCCCCACAGTGCCAGACACAAATGCCGCCACAGTGCCAGATATTCTGCCACAGTGCCAAATACGCATATTCCTCCACAGTGCCAGATATGCCCCCAGAGTGCCAGAGACACATATGCCCCCAGAGTGCCAGAGACACATATGCCCCCACAGTGCCAGAGACACATATGCCCCCACAGTGCCAGAGACACATATTCCCCCACAGTGCCAAAGACACATATGCCCCCACAGTGCCAGATATGCCCCCACAGTGCCAGAGACACATATGCCCCCACAGTGCCAGAGACACATATGCCCCCTCAGTGCCAGAGACACATATTCCCCCACAGTGCCAAAGACACATATGCCCCCACAGTGCCAGATATGCCCCCACAGTGCCAGAGACACATATGCCCCCACAGTGCCAGAGACACATATGCCCCCACAGTGCCAAATACACATATGCCCCCACAGTGCCAGACACATATGCCCCCACAGTGCCAGATACACATATGTCCCCACAGTGCCAGATACACATATGCCCCCACAGTGCCAGATACACATATGCCCCCACAGTGCCAGATATGCCCCCACAGTGCCAAATACACATATGCCCCACAGTGCCAGATACACATATGCCCCCACAGTGCCAAATACACATATGCCCCCACAGTGCCAGATACACATATGACCCCACAGTGCCAAATACACATATGCCCCACTGTGCCAGATACACATATGTCCCCACAGTGCCAAATACATATATGCCCCCACAGTGCCAGATATGCCCCCCACAGTGCCAGATACACATATGCCCCCACACAGTGCCAGATATGCCCCCACACAGTGCCAGATATGCCCCCACACAGTGCCAGATATGCCCCCACACAGTGCCAGATATGCCCCCACAGTGACAGAAACACATATGCTGGGGTGAGGGAGGGGGGGGGGGGGAGAGCGCTTACCCACTCGCTAGCTGCGGGCCGTGCTGCGGCTGGATCAGCTTCTCCAGCCCTCCTGCGCTGGCCGCGGCTTCCAGAACACGGCCGCGGCCGTGTTCTGGAAGCCGCGGCCAGCGCAGGAGGGCTGGAGAAGCTGATCCAGCCGCAGCACGGCCCGCAGCCAGTGGGTGGGTAAGCGGCCCGGGGGGCATATGGCACTCTGCCCCCCGGCCCAGCCCGCCCCTGCTCCCTCCCTTGTGCTAACCTACCACATGGCCTTTCGGCCGTCACCCAAATTTGGCTCTCATCAATTTAAATATTAATTGGCGGGAGGGCGCTCTCGATCAGCAGTCCAGTTTGAAGTACAGGTGGTCACTGTGAGGTATTGCCACCCTCTGCCAGGAAGGCTGGTGAGTTCTGCCCCCGAGGGGGGAAGCAGGACACTTTTAGAACTGTCCTCATTAGGCCCTAGCAGGGGCGGCAAGACAGTCACAGCGCAGGCTGGCTTTGAATTCAATGGGGGCGGTTCCTCGCCCTAGTTACAAGTTGGGGCGTTGTAGTCGCCGCCATTGCTAACGTTTATGACTGGCTGGTCTCCAAGCGCTCTCTAGGCCATCCCACAATAAATACCCTTTACCTTTTTAAACTTATGCAGTGGTTGTCCGTGTCGTTATTTCAGGTCACGTGTCCGTGTGAGTTATTTCAGGTCATGTGTCCTTGTGATTTACTGCTAGGGGTAATCAAGGTTTAAGTTGAAAGAAAAGGTTCATCTCAATAATGCATTAGACGCCTTATCCGGGAGGCGTGCCCGTTTGGACTCTACAAGAACAGGGCTTTGAGGGAATCCATAGGTAATGTATGTGTAAATTAATGTAGTGTGTAATAAAGTTATACTGTTTGTTTGTGTGTGTGTTTTATTTCACTATTTGTCATATTGTGGCCCTTTAATTCCCCGCATGCTGGGACTTGTGGTTCTCCAAGTCCCTGCATGTGGTGCAGGCTTGCTGTGACTTGTAGTTCCACAACATTGCACAAGTTTAATCTATTGTTAACTATTTATCAGCCTGGTGCCCACCACCCCAGGGGCATCAGCCTGGGCAGCGATAGCTCTGGAGGAGAGGGGGGACCCCTTTATTGGGGGGAGTCCCCACTCTTCCAGGGTCCCTGTTTGGGCTGAACAGCCACGGGTATGAATGCTTTTGCTGGGGGAACTTGCATAAAAAGATTCCCCCGGCTGTGGCATTACCCTGTTGGCTGTTTGGGCCTGGTGCTGGTTGCCAAAATATGGGGGACCCCTACTAATTTTGTCCCCCATATATTGGGAACCAGGACCAGCCTTCAGCCTGATGCTGGTTTAAGAAACCCCTGAATTTCTAAAACCAGGACCGGTTCTTTGAGCCCTGGGCTGGTTAAGCTCAGGAGGGGGGGGACCCAACGTCGTTTTTAAAAATAATTTTTTACAAAAACCACACATTAACATGTCTAACAAATCGTACATGTGCATTAATTAGCACATTTTCCTGACTAAAATTTGCACATTTTCCTGACTAAAGTTCACACTTTATTGCATCACATTGCATCACATCGCATTTTTCATGCCTCAATTCGCATTCCATACAATTGTTGATTTCTTAAAAAAAAAAAACATGTGCGATTTGAAAACATGCAATATGGTGCGATTTCAGAACCTTACTAAAAATCACATCCTAATAAATGTCACCCTACATCTCTACCTGTGCCTATACAACCAGAATGATCAATTAATTCAATAGTGACATCACAGAGGCACTGTACCATGCCAGTGATGTATTACTAGTTGATAGACTCAACTCAAAATGCCTGCCTTTGATGTATACCTTACCTCTAGAGAAAGCAATATGGAACCTCACTCTTAAGCCCCCTGCACACTAGCTGACTCGGCTGGGGTGCAGGCATCGGCAGGAGCATTCACACTTGCCGTTGCAGGCTTGGAAGGGAGTGATGGTGGGCAGCTGCAACATGGCCATAGTTAATATGGATCTCCTTCGTATGAACATGCAGGACGAAGGAGGGGGTTGTTAACGATGCATGGGAGGGCATACCAAATTACTATTACACTCTAACCTGTGCACTTGCTGGGTGACCGGGAACATGTGACTTGCTCGGTGGTTTGAAAACTGTGACAGTTATTTACAGTCACCCACTAAGCCGGGATTTTTGGCAATTCGACTCCTAAGGGGGTGAAGGTGGTAAAATGCTATGCCAAGTGAACAGGAGCTAGATTTGCATAATACAATAATACAGAGATTACATACCTGTTGGATTGCCGCGTAAATATTCCGATTTTTCTTGAAGTACATGACTTTGTCTTTCTAATTGTTTGTTTAGTTCAAGCTGCGTCTCATACCTCGTCTTCCATTCACTTCCTGATACATGGGAAAACAGGTCATGAGCCCATTAGGTTTGTCGTAATACAAAATGTACGATTATAATGCTGCCCTTATTCTAATTGCTTCTGTTACATACATGATCAAAAGCTCCATGTTTATGCAAATCTTTCTCTCTCTCTCTATATATATATATATATAATATATGTACAGGGCCGGCACCACCACTAGGCAGCTCTAGGCATTTGCCTAGGGCGCCGGCACCTGGAGGGCGGCAGTTCGCCCCTCACCCCCAGCATGGAGGGTTAGCGAACTGTGTAAAAAACTTGCGGCGCCGGCGTCCCTGCAATGCTGGAGCGGGCAGGGGTGTCCGTGCCGCGGGGGTACCTGCGGCGCTGTCATTGTGTATAAAGCTGGCGGTGGCCAGCGGGGTCCCTGCAGTGAATAGAAAATAACTAGTGCTTCCCGCGCCGCATATCGTTAGTTATTTTCTATTCACTCCAGGGACCCCGCCGGCCGCCGCCAGCTTTATACACAATGACAGCGCCGCAGGTACCCCCACGGCACGGACACCCCGGCCCACTACAGCACTGCAGGGAAGCCGGCGCCGCAAGTTTTTAACACACCCTTTCCATGTGTCAACCACTACCATTTTGACCTGTTGCTTGTGCTGACCTAGTGCATGTCGATCTTTTGCCTGTCGACCAATTATGGTCGACCTAACAATCGGAAACCTAAGGAAAGCAGGTGCAGCTCGCCACATACGCTTTCATACTTGGACAAATTCCCCAATGCAGCAGACTGCAGAGCCCTATAACAAATCACACCCCACCAATAATCCAGCACAATCTGTTGGTGGGTACGGTCTGTGTCGTCAGCGTTATGTCGGACATGGAATGCTGACACGGTAGTAATGTATTGGCTCTAGAACTTTCATTCTAAAGGAGAAACATTGGCAGCATAAAACATCTGAGAATGGTTATTACATGTATTTGCTGTATGTCCCTAGATGACCCATAACGTTTTCTTGAGAATAATAAAATCTCTGGGAATGGAATTAAATGGAACATACGTAGCTACCTTGTTTAAATCACAGGAAAGTTTGTGCATCGGTCCACAAGGCTGGCAATAAATATGTCGGCAAGCACAATGTCGACAGTTATGACATTGACAGGCAACACTGTCAGAATACTGGCATTATGGTTAGGCCGAGAGGCATACAAATATTAGAAGAATGGGCAAGTATCCAGATCTTGCCCCAATGCTTGCAACTACCCTGCAGCTGTCTACAAATGTGTGCGGTTCGGGGATGCCAATTACCCGAATCATGCGGAATAGTAATGCCTTTAGGTGATGTCACATACAGCGACCTCCCCCTATTATTGAGCCATGTCCCCACACCTCCTTCCACTGTACCTCCTCTTGCAATGGATAGACAGAAAGTCAGCAACTCTGGGTTTAGGCTGCATGGGCAAGAGAGTGAGGGTTAGGCTGTGAGAGGGAGTGTCGACATGGTCATAGTGTCTGGCCGCTGTCCATGTTGACATTTATTATGTATAACAGTCATAACACTTTCCTAGCCACCAGTATGCCGAACATGAAATGCTATGTCCTGTGTTGTCACTGTGGCCCTTATTCTGGTTCACTCACAAAGGCCAATTATTTTTGAAATGGACAAAACCATGTGCACTGCAGGTGGGGCAGATGTAACATGTGCAGAGAGAATTAGATTTGGGTGGAGTTTTATGTCAAAGTGAGATCTATATTTAGCAAACAGTATTTACCCTGCACAGAAACAAAATAACCCACCCAAATCTAACTGTCTCAGCACATGTTAAGGCCCCCATACACTATGCGATTTTGGGGGGGGGGGGGGGGGGGGGGGGGGGGGTCAGCGTAGGGAACAGGGAGCCAGGCAGTTGCAGATGCTGGCAGCACTTAAAAAAAAAAGCTCCTACAAATTAATAGGAAGCCACCATTGATTGATTGAGACCTCTCTCAGCCAATCAGTGGCTGCCCATTCATATGTATGGGCTTTTTTTTTTTTAAGTGCTCCCGCCGCCGGCGTTCGCTGCCCCTCTGACTGCAGCTCCCTGGGAGTTGCATGTGATAAATCGCATGTGATTTATTACATGCAAAACTGGCACATGAAGTGCCTAATCGCATGTGATCCCTCCCAGGGAGCTGCCGGGACAATCCTTAGGACAAGTTGGACTAATGTATGGGGGCCTTTACATCTGCCCCACCTGCAGTGCACATGGTTTTGTCCATTTGAGAAGGAATTTGCCTTTGCAAGTGAACCAGAATAAGGACCTGTGTTGCAGGCAGAACTGTACATATGCTGCCAAAGCCAATGCAAGCTTTATATCTGGAATATAGAAAACAACTTGCAATTCAAACACAAATCACTTCAGAAAACCAGGGAATGAAGTAATTCTTCACCACATAAGAGAATGATGACCTAATATGCAGATACTGATACCACGGTACTTGTGTATTATCACCGCGCCCATCGCGTCGCATCGCATACCACTAATTAAGGTATGCGATGGGACCCGATTTGAGCCTTTCCCCGGGATGAGTGTACAATTTTAATATCGCGTCGCATCGCATGCCATTATAATGGCATGCGATGCGATTTGGGCTAATTCCCATGTTAAATGCCCACCCAGACCCGATTTTTAATTGTATCCCCATCCTGATGGGTAATGACTATGTTAAATGCCCCCCTATTGTTAATGCCACCCCACTATCAACGGCAACCCGAAGCGTGGCGGTACGCGTCCTCCGACCTTTTCATACCCCCACTATCCACGTCGGCGTGGAGTTGATTTTATATAGTGTGGTGAGCGCAGTGAGCCACCAAGCCTGAAGCGTGGCGAGGGGACGCGCATTACTTCACAAGTATTACGCGTGCGCTCGCCACACTATATAATATCAACTCCACGCAGACGTGGATAGTGGGGGTATGAAAATGTCGGAGGACGAGTACCACCGCCGCTCACCACGCTTTGGGTTGGCATTGATAGTGGGGTGGTGTTAACAATGGGGAGGGGGGCATTTAACATAGTCATTACCCATCAGGGTGGGTGTACAATCTAAAATCGGGTCTGGGGGGGCATTTAACATAGGAATCAGGCATCTGGGTGCCTGTACAATTAAATATCGGGTACAATCGCGTCGTATCGCATGCGATCATATCGATCGCAATGCAATTTTTTGGTTGTACAATGCCCTGCGATGGAAATCGGGGGCGCCGTGATAATACACAAGTACCGATACCACTAATCACAGCGCTCCTATATGGCAATACAAAACCATAGTGTACATAGAATATATAACAATTTATTCAATATGTCATACACCATAAAACTACTATACCCATTAAAAACCAAACATAAAAGTAATAAAGTAATAAATGTGGCCACAGTAGTTTTAGGTATAGTCGAAGTAAATGCCTTTAGACGTTAGGTCATAATACAAGTCATAATAAAAGCATTCAGAATCTGCAGCTTTTCATATCACAGATGAAGCCAGAGATACTGTATACTTTACCACACCACATCTAACATTTCATGTTAATGACTAAAACTGTTGGGGCTATAAAGCTTTATAGTAATTGGCTGGCTGAGCATCACTGTAAATGTAGTTCTGTAGCTGCCTGACTGTTCACACACACACACACACACACACACACACACACACTCACTCTAACACACACACACACACACACACACACTCTAACACAATGAACAGCTGCTGCTTTGGTAAACATAATCAGGACAAATATGTTAGTCCCTTACAATCCCCATAACCTGAATATGCTGCTTTTAATGCCTTTTGTGTTATGCTCAGTCTCCTTAATGGAGAACATGAGTCATTTCTCTTAGTACGTTCTTATGCTCTTAAGGATTTAATACATCTGAGGTTCCTTGTAGTCATTGCTGAAGACTCCTGGGGATCTAGAAAGGCCTCTCCATTAGTACTTACTAAGCCATATATATTGTTAATCAGAAAAGTGCATTTTGCTTCACATTAAACATAATATACAAAGCCTTTTACAGACTGATTCCAACAGCATATAAGGTACAAATAATAATATGGGAACAGAACAGCTAATATGTATTCAATTTGTTGCCAGACAATGCCCAAATCAGTAAAAAAAATAATAATAATTAACATGCAGGAGAGAGAGAGAGAGAGAGAGAGAGAGAGAGAGAGAGAGAGAGAGAGAGAGAGAGAGAGAGAGAGAGAGAGAGAGAGAGAGAGAGAGAGAGAGAGAGAGAGAGAGAGAGAGAATGAATGACAGGAGCTGATTGGATGGCACAACTTTGTCTCTTCACAAGCTGTGATTAAAAGTCCCCGTAGTGTTACTCTATTTTATATACAACACATTCAACCTTCTGAGAACACATGGACACAAATGTCATCCTGGCGCCAGGTGTCTAGTACATATGAAAACCCTCCCTGTGTTATTTTTACAGCTGCGAACCTTCAAAGAGGAATGCCAATCCTCTCACAATAACAACAGAAAAAGAACATGGAGCTGATTAAATAACCTGCACAGTGGGGAGAGTAGGGAACCTGCACAGTGGGAAAAGCGCATACGGCCTTTACTTTCTGGAATGCCCTCATACTTCTAGATCCTCAAAGAAAGCAGTGACCTGATACAAGACAGATAAATATATCCACTGTATCTAGGGTCATTGGCTTTGGGAGGGCAGTTAATTAAAAAGATTGGCAAGGAAAAGGTCTTTGCTGTTAATAAGACAACGTATAACCATCAACTAGTAGAATAACCTAGAGATCCAATACCCAGTTTTCCACCCATTTTCTAATAAATATGGTAAAAAAATCTGCTTTATATAGACTTGAGTTCAGCCGGGACATTGAAGAGCTACCTCCAGAGATCCTGGTAAACACAGACAAATAGTATTTGATGGCAGAGAAGAACCATGTGGCCCATCTAGTCTGCCCCTTTTTTAACCATAACCCTATTTGATCCTTATTTCTTTGTAAGGATGTGCTTATACCTATCCCATGCATGTTTAAATTGTTCTACTGTCTTAGCCTCTGCTACTGTACCTCTGAGGCTGAGCCACTTGTCCACTCCCCTTTCTGTGGAGCAATTTTTCCTCAGATTTCCCCTGAACTTCCGCCCTCCAGTGTCAGTGCATGTCCTTGTGTTCTACTAGTTCTCTTCATTTGAGCAATGTTTCCCTCCTAGACCTTGTTATAGCCCTTCATATATTTGAAAGTTTCTATCATGTCCCCCCTTTCCCTTCCCTGCTCCAAACTCTACATATTGAGATTTTTTGACCTTCTGGGTATGTTTTGTGATGTAGACTATGCACCATTTTAGTTGCCCTTCTTTGTACCATCTCTAGAGTATTTACATCCTTCAGAAGATATGACCTTGTCATTATTGCAATTGGTTCTGGGATTTTATTCCCTAGGCTCCTAGCATTTGCATACATAGGGCAGTATTCAATTACAGTCGAAAAACGTCAGCTTCTGACTTTTCAGTGGAACCCATGATTTGACCTATTCCATTCTTTTGATTTTTTTTTTCCCGACAGGTTGGAATGCTCCGACCTGCCAGAAACCAGGTGGATTCACTAGCCACCAATCCGCCTGCTTTTGTTGGAAACGGGGCCAAATTCTACAGGTTTTGGCCTGTTTCCGACAATCTTAATCCAACTTTTAAAAAAGTCAGATTGAGAAGATGAAGCAGGGAGCACCATGGCCCTTATTCTGATCGGTGCGGATATATCCGCGTGCGTTCGGCCCGCCGATGTTTTGTGTCTGCGCGTGTGCAGAGGCGTCTCTGCGCATGTGCGAGCGGGGCGTACGGCGAAATTCCGCATGATATGTGAACACTCCGAACAGGGGGTGGAGAGGGGCGTGAAGGGCTATTTGGGCTCATTACCATATGCATACGCCCCGCGTTTCATGGGAGTTCCCATGAAAACGCTGGGCGTACGTATGGTAATGCGGCCGTGACGCACGTGTAGGGGGCGGACATATGACATCGCCGGATGTCAGCTGCCCGCCCAGATCCCTGCTTTTGCACGGAAAAATGTCCGTGTGGTCTGAGGTTGCGGGAGCTGCCTGACCACTCGGTCCTGCATTCGATGGTCTGCGACCATCGAATGATGGGGGAGGTTCCCTTAGATGGAGGAGGCGTATTCCGTGAAAAATACACGTGCGGTCCGTTCGGACAGCTTCTTACCGCATACGGACGGAGTTGGCGATCCGTATGGAAGGCGGGGTTTCGCACGCACGGTCCTGGCCGCATAATCGGCTCCGACCGCTCCGATCAGAATAAGGGCCCAGGTGAGCAGCAGCAGCAGCAGCAGCACACCAGGCACCATCCTCCCTTCGCTCACCGATCCTGGCAGTCTAACAGTCGGATTTGCTGCAATTATACCCTATTTCCTTTTATAAAATTACTTTCTTTACCTTCATCATCCACACTCTTCAATTTTCTTTCCAGATCTGCAATTGTGTTTTTCATTTCAAATATGGAGGATTCCAAAACTTCCCTGAGCAAATCAAAAATATTGAACTTTACTATTAATACTAAATACTTGAGCCTGGGGTAAAGTGTTAATAAGCAGACAAAATACTTAACAGGAGAACTAATTATTTGAGAAATAAAATCTATAGGCATGTATCATGTAATAGGTCTCGTTCAGAAATAATTGCATATTTAGAAGTGTCTGAACAGAGCTAGCGAGTGAACTGTGCTCCTTCCACAGTGCTGTATATTACATTAACAGAGAAGTGACAAATCATTAAGGTTTCATTTTAATTATACCCTGTGATCAGAGATAAATTTACATAATTGGAGACCGCACTTTTATGATCTCTGAAAATTAACATTCAGCTGAAGAATCAGTTTTCCTGTGACTGAGGATAGTTATACTGCCCCACGCAATGGGCCTAATTCACGTTTGTACACAAATGCAATTGCAAATGTGAGTTTCTAAGCTACGGAGCTGCTAATGTTAACAAGTGAAGCTGCCACCCTGGCTTGCAAAAGAGATGCCCATCGTAAGGCATCATAAACACATTCGCAGCTGCGTATACATTCGCAGCCTTTACGCTTTATACGGAGACGCTCACTCGCCCCATTCCCGGCAATGGACGCACGAGCATGTGAGATGCTCACGTGTCCATGTCTGCTGGCGTACCAGCCGCCAGATACGGGCGTCTGGAGCAACAGCAGAGCTGATAAGAACAGATTCATCTGTAGATTTGGGTGGGATTTGTGCTTCAAACTGATATCTATATTGCAGTGTAAAAATAAAGCAGCCAGTATTTACCCTGCACAGAAACAAAATAACACCCAAATGTAACTCTCTCTGCACATGTTGGTCGAAATGTAATAGGGTGCGATTTTCTAGACATTTTTTTGGAAAGAACAGGTGAATTCACACATTTTCCGAAAAAAATAAAAATGGTGTGGGGTACCCTCTCCTGAGCATTACCAGCCCCCGGCTCATTGAGCCGGTCCTGTTTTCAAAAATACGGGGGACAAAAAGCATAGGGGTCCCCCATGTTTCTGAAACCAGCCCCGGACTCTTGGACCGGTCCTGGTTCCAAAAATACGGGGGACAAAAAAACTGTGGGTCCCCCCATATTTTGGAACCAGCACCGGGCTTCAACAGCCCGCGGTGTCAAACCACAGCCGGGGGACACTTTTTTACATAAGGTCCCCCCGGTCGTATCATGCTCAACGTAGCTGGTCAGCCCTGGACGGGGTACCTGAGGGAGAGGGGACCCCCTCAATAAAGGGCTGAAGCCCGGGGCTGTCCCCGGCGTCCGTGGGCTGTGGACGCCGTGCTGATACGTGTAAAAAAAACATAACTTTTTACAGGTGAACTACAAGTCCCTGCAGGCCTTCACCGCATGCTGGGACTTGGCAAACCACAAGTCTCAGCATGCGGGGCATTAATGGGCCGACTTAGACTTGTAGTCCACCTGTAAAAAGAATTTAAAAACACACACACACACAGAGAACAGTAAAACTTTATTATGCACACACTCATTTTACCATTTAGACAAACCTGTCTGATTCACTATCAGGGGGAGCAAAATTTATAGTTACGCCGCTGAGGTCAGTTAATAATTTGGGGATGTAACTATGAGCTTGAAAGTAAGCAAATAAAGGAAAGACTATATTAGGAACTAGGTATTTTGGTCTGGAAAGATCAAGAACTGAAGTAAGTTCTTCATCCAAACACTGATGTACAAGACGTAAACCCCCAAGATGCCATTGCAAAAAACTATGTCAGCTCTACCGCTTTGAAAATCACGATGATAATTCATTATAATTCAGTGACAAGAACAGTGAGCGAGTACTGGGCAAGCCAAACCTTCAGCGTACAGTGTGCCAGGCCATATTTGGAGTAAATAGTAGAGGCTGACGGTAATCCTAATTTACGATGTAATAGAAGGCAATGGCGTATGTGATAATACAACCAGTGAGTCCCCTGTAAGAAATGCCTGATCTAATGTTAGTCAAACAAAGTTATTCGTTCCTCCAACCCAGTCAAGAGCATAGCGTAGGTTAGAGGTCACTGAATATTAGTTGACCACCCAGCGACAAAGGCTGTTGCATTTTCAACAAGGAAATTCTGGGCCACTTCCCACTCACTATGTTTTTAATTTATGTTGGAGGTTTTGGAGGTCTGTGAGTGTGACCTCTCCTAACTTTTTACCTGTATTTATAAAGCTGTAGATCTCCTCACACCCCAGCAGCAGGCATAGGAGTAGGCATTGTATAGCACTCCAGCTGCAGTGGAACTACACACACCAGCAATACTGTGATGTGTGGTGCCACACGTTGCCTACCCCCTACCATAGGGCACTCTGAGCCTGACGGAGACTCTCCCGGCTGCTCTCCCTGACGTAGAACAGGGTGACCCTAGAAGTGCAGGTAATGCACAACATGATAAAAATCTACTGTTTCTCACTTCATCCTCATTTCCACCTGCAGCTCGTCCACCTGCGGCTGGTCGTCAGAGGGTGCTCGCATATGCTCCATCCTCCTCCTACTAGTCTTTTGCACAACCTGTAGGACCGATGGACTGACAGTTGTTGCTGGTTGCTATGGTTACAGAAATGCAGGTACAGCATTTGACGTGCTGCCTTCGAGTGCGTCGCTAACGTGCTGACGCCAAGAAGGGCGTGTCGAGCGCAGTCAGTAATCCCGTGCGTGTGTGGGGTGCGCGCAGCATCAGAAAGCCATCATTGCGCGCATGCGCGGCGCGGGTTACTGAGCAGTGACGTCACGAATGTCTTGACTCTTGGCGGCTGATACGAAATAATGGAGAACACGGAGTGTATGCGGGTGTACTCCGGCATGCTGGCCGACCTGGGTAACGTTGCTGCTCACATGCCTTACTCGCATCACTGCAGTACAGGTGTATTTAAGCAAGTCCTGATTGCAGACGCACTGTTCAATTCCTCATTTCTCTGTCCATGAAATGGGCGTTTCTGGGTGTCAGCTGGGTGACTTCCTCAGTTCATCCTAGCTACTGTCCTGATTTTAGTCTCAGTTTTCGGGCACTGCCCATTTGTCCCATCCGCAAGCCGCATCGTCTTGCTGGAAGGTGCCAGCATAGATCAGTGTCATGGCATTCCTCCCAACATGACCCTCTCCAGGAGGGACACAATGCTCTGTTTCTGGACTTCCCTCAAAATGTATGATTGCCAGCACCTGTTTCCACAGGTTAATTGATAAGAAAGGTGCTTCAACACAGGTAATGGCAATCATTAATTAAGGTAGAAGTCCAGAAACCGAGCAATGTGTTCCTCCTGGAGAGGGTCATGTTGGGAGGTATGGTCATGGGCCTGTGCTGTTGTGAGCATGGACACCAGTTGGTGTAAAGCAGTGGTCAGGTAACAGGGGTAAATTACCCCAAATGGGGTAAAAATGCAATTCCTGGGGGTAATGGATGGTCGTGCTGTCAATACACAGCCGTGGATGCATATAAATCTATATGCATGCCAAGCTGTGTCTCTGCAGCGTGACTGTCCATTACACCCAGGAATTTAATTTCATTGCATATAGAATCTATATATAGATTCTATATGCATGCTCGGTTGTGTGTGTTACAGTACTGTAGTGTACATGGACCTTACGCAGTGCGTATGGACCTTGAGCATAACACGCTTCCCTGCATGATGCCCCGGGCCCTGCCTCCAAGACCGCCTGCTTCTTCAGTAGAGTAGACTAGTTGCTGCGCCATCACGGCAGTGCACAGTCTGTACTGCCACTGTGGTGCTGAGTTTCTTTGCCTGTTTATAGGCTCCAGTTAAGACCGGCATGTCCAAATCATGGCCCTCCAGCTGTTGCAAAATTACAAGTCCCATCATGCCTTGCCACAGTGTTGCTATTAGAGAATGGTAAAACTATGGCAAGGCACGCTGAGATGTGTCGTTTCACAACAGCCGGAGGGCCATAGTTTGGACATGCCTGAGTTTAGGTATACCCATCTCTAGTCTAGGAAAAAAAAATTGCACTGACTGTCACTATATCATGTTGAAATACTGACACTAACAGTTGCCTGGATGTCACATTATCAATGTCTATACCACACACACAGCCTGGCAGCCATTGATGATGACCATGTATGGCTGTGTGTGGTACAAATTTTATACCACACACAACCATACATGGTAATCATCATCGTCAATGGCTGCCAGGCTGTGTACCGTACTAGCAGGATATATCATACCATTTTTGGGGGTACAGTGTTACAATTATGATTTCCTTCCCATCAAATCAATGGGGTAATGTTTACCGATCTAAAGCTGTACACACGGTGCAATATCGCTGGCAATATCGTCGCTGAGCAACCATATTGCCAGCAATTTGTGCTGCAACAATAAATCGCCGGGTGCACGCTCCCGTGTTCAGCCAACTAATGGTCGCAACCTCCTGCGATCAGCTGTTTCCCTCTGCAGCTCCCTCGGCAGAGTCTCCTGTTCATCAGCGACCAGAGAAAGCAGACCCAGTAATATATCGCACCGTGTGTATACAGCTTTAATGTAGTTTGGGGTCAAAGGTTAAAAAGTTCCCTGACCCCTGGTGTAAGGACTGATAATTACAATGATAGTTTATGGCTGCAGATGGGAAAGCGCTGGGCAGTGCAACAATTTGCATGGTGCCGTATAGTTACTGGCATTAGCATAAGGTAGCCCTATACAGACTGGGTGACCCTGGCCACTGCCTATATAGTTAACAATATCAGCTGCAGCCATGGGTGGCTGATTACTCACTGAACGATATTGGTAAACTATCATTCAGTGACGTCAGTGGGGCCCACTGAACATGCAGGTCGTTTGGCCATATAGTCAAATTGATGTGCATGTTCTGCAGACAGGAGGGGATTTTAACATTGCGCAGAAGCATACATTGTTAACAGTATTGAATATACACACTAGGCAATATATTAAAAGATATCTGCCAGAAGCCCCTTTCTGAGTGATCTATTTTACAATACCCTCTAGTGTGTTTGGGGCTTTAGCGCTGATCAAAATCAAGCCCCATGTCTTGTGACATCACCAAAAGCAAGGATTTATTTTGGTAGACACCCAATGTTACACCGCAGAACCCACTCCTGTCACTGAGGAGGAGTCAGCACTTTGGTGTCACCGCTCAGCAGGTGAAGCCTGCACCCACCTTTTTAAAAACAATATACTCTGAGCGCTAGGGGCAAGTGTTTGAGTGCTGTGTGCAAGTGGCTGCCCTCTGGGAGGGGGATGCCGCCCCCAAAAGTTACAAATGGAAGAGGAGGGATACCAGTGGGCGCCTTTTGTACACAAATAAAACAATTTATTAAATAAACAAATAACATAAGAAGTAAAAAATACTAATAAACAAAATATACACAGAATATATACAAAATATTTCGTATATATTCTGTGTATATTTTGTTTATTAGTATTTTTTACTTCTTATGTTATTTGTTTATTTAATAAATTGTTTTATTTGTGTACAAAAGGCGCCCACTGGTATCCCTCCTCACCCACCTTTTTAATGCTGCTGTTGGCAGGGCCTATAATGGCGCCCTGGAGCAGTGTGGCAACAGGCAAGCTGCCCACCTGCACGGTGCTCTGCAGTATACACAGCTTAAGCCACAGGGAGTAAATAATACATATTTGGGGGCTAGGAAGCGTTTTCAGTTACCCACAGCTTTTATTGTTTGTCTGTATTTCATGTCTCTTTCCCCACAACCATGTGTATTATAACATATTTACATTCTGCCGCTTGTAAATATAAATCCAGATAGTGTTGGGCGGATGCTCTCGCCTTATGGTCACTAGTTGGCAACTACTCTTCTCCTCTGCTGTCAGACTCAACCTGTCCCATTGATATGTCATTCACCGTGACTGTGTATAAGAGGCTTGTTTATCATTAATCACATATTCAATGCGATCTGTTTGCAATATTAGCAGGATTGCATTGCAATATGTGATTACATTGGCAGGTATTATAAAGAAGCACCTGCAATAGAATCCCATGAGGGATTTTGCAGCCACAAATAACTTATAAACCGTCTACAGTGCCCCTTAAACTTAGAGATGTTGTCAAAATAAAAGTTGATTATAATGGATGGCTGTCACTCACTACTTACAGTACATTGAGCAGATTTTTGACTGACTACTGAGCCCAGTTTTCACAGCACATACTGGGCCTTATTCTAGTTCACTCTTTCTGACAATATCCTTCTTAGATGGACAAAACCATGTGCACTGCAGGTGGGGCAGATGTTACTTGTGAAGAGAGAATTAGATTTGGGTGGGGTTTTACTTCAAAGTGAGATCTATATTGCAGTGTTAAAATAAGGCAGCCGGTATTTACCCTGCACAGAAACTAAATTACTCACCCAAATCTAATTATCTCTGCACCTGTTACATCTGCCCCCCTGCAGTGCACATGGTTTTGTCCATCTAAGAAGGATTTTGTCAGAAAGAGTGAAGTAGAATAAGGCCCACTGTTCTCTACTACTACAAGCTAGGCTCCAAAATGATAACAAATAGGGAGAAGTGGATCCCACCATATGATTACACGTGGGTATGTATGCCTTAATCACAGGGTTTTACAAGTAAATAGTATACCTTTTACTACAGTCATCCTAAATCTATTTGTATGAAAATCATTACTACTGTATTTGCTTCTGTCCTTGCAGGGAAGCTAAGCAGTGAAGCAGAGGCATTGGTGGAGCATAATAAGCGAATCAGAGAGTACAACATAAAATTGGAAACCATAAATACAAGCTTTGATCAGGTGAGATTTCTTACATTGTTTAGAGTTTAAAAATGAAGTACATTAGACTGTAAACTTGTCCCCCCCCCCCCCCCAGAATTCTCTCTTACGGCGATTGTCTCCCACAAGATGAAGTGTGTGTCATTTTCTTACAGTTTCTTTGTGTGTCTATATTCTATATTTCAGAATATTTGCTCTAAAATAAGTGAATGTAATATAAAATAGTTTTACCTGCAACACTGTGATGTGGGAAATATATAAATCAGTGGTTTTCGGCCTTATTTCAGGTCTCCACACAGAATTGCATGCAAAATAATTAGCTTCACTTGTGGTTTTTCAAAAATGTCAATGAGTAATGAGTACACCTGTACACCTGCACACCTGCTCAGTGACCTGGAAAACGTGAACTGTTGGGGGTACTTGAGGACTGAGGTTGAGAACTACTGAAATAAATGATGCAGAGACACATTTTAGAAGTGTTGACATTTTCTCTTTTTGTGATCTGGAAGTGAATGAGTCTATCCTATGCTTTCCTTTGCCCTTCTTCCCAACATCACTTGTGAGCAAATTATACACCGGTTAGTGGTCCAGGACCAATTCAGATTATTTATGATCAGTTATTTCTGGACAAAACCAGTGCTGGTGGCTGCCAATCATAAAATGTGTACAATCAGAAGCAAATCCTACCACATACCTGAACCTAAGAAGCACATATAAACAATCTACTTCATTTTATATATTTTTGGGGGGGCCTAGGGGTGTTGTGGAATAATTCTGATACTCTAGGGTGCAGTGATTCTCAAAAGATTGGGAACCCCTGTCTTAATGTATAGTTTGGAGCAGTGAAGGGACTTGATCAAAAACGTTCAAAAACTGTATATCAAAAGACGAGAAGTTGTAGAACACAATGCACTGAAACCGGACGGAGGGAGGTTGAAGGGAAATGTGAGGAAAAAGTGGAATAGCCTCCTATCAGGTGGTAAGGGCTTAGGCAGCGTCTACCAGGGTATGAATATACTTACAAAGAACTAAAGGTGTCCATACACGTCCCAATACTGCCGTACTTTTTGTGCTAATATAGCATTGCATCGCATTGCATGCGTTGTGCATGCAATGCAATAAAAAGACAGTACAAAAAGTATGTGCAGCACCTACTTTTTGTACTATGCGATGAGATGCCGCGGGAGCGCACATCTCAAAGCACACATTGCATCGGCAGTATCGAGACGTGTATAGGCACCTTAAGGATCATTTACTATACTAGTTGCAAAGGTCTGTTTTTTTTTTTAAGGAATATCTACAGAGGTGTATAGAGGCCCATTTCCAGCAACCATCACTCCAGTGTTCCAGTGGTACATTGTGTTTGCTATTAGAATAGATGGTTAGACAACCCTTGAAAACCCTTGTGTAATTATGTTAGCACAGCTGAAAACAGGTTTGCTCATTAGAGAAGCTATAAAACTGGCCTTCCTTTGATCTAGTTTAGCATCTGGAGCATCAAATTTTTAGTGATCCTTCTAGGATAGGGGCAGGGCGCTAAGTATGGGACAGCATGAGGGGGGCTGGCTGAGCCTCTTCCTCTATTGCTGTTCACCCACCCACTTTGTCCCCTATTGCTTTTCTCCCCCTTTATACTGTTCATTCTAGAACACGCCATCTTTGAAAACCCATACTGTTTTCCTGTTCCCTGTCTGGGGTGTTTCTAGCACAGGTCTGGTTTGCATATCAGTGCTGATATACAGACCACACTGTGCTAAAAGCATTATAGCAGACAGTGACACCCCAGGCAGGGAAGAGAAACTGCACGGGTTTTCAAAGATGGCGGGTGCTAGAATGAACACTACTCTACTACTTATCTGTTGCTGTTCTCACACTCTACTATTCATCTGTTTCTGCACTTTTTTCTGTTGCTGCTCTCCTGCGCTCCTATTCCTTAATTGCTGTTCTGCTTCTATTCCCTCCTTGCTATTTTTAATAGATCATAATAAATAATTTCATTGCACTAATATTAAATACAAGTTTTTCTCTACAGGTCCAGTCCAGACTTGTGCGTGTTGCATCTGTTAAGCCAGGCCTCTGCAAAACCCTCCTGTAAAACATATTCCAACATAATGATCATATAGCAGAAGATGGAGCACACTATATACTTATGATTTCAGTATATGTAATATGTACAGCTTACTGTGCGTAAATGTATAGTTTCATTATAGTTTACAGCAAAATGTTACTGATAAATACAGTATTTGTGTTTGGAGATGGTCACTGATGGCATGCAATGTATATTCATTGTGCTTCGGATACTTTGGGCTGTATTCAGTGCGTCCGATGAGGGGTTAAACAGCGGAGATTGCGGTAAACAAACGTCTCTCGCCGTTTAACCCCTGTGTCGGCTGCTCAGCCTATTCAACGTTGTGGGGGAATACTCTCTGTCAAAGGACAGCAATGATTCCCCCCAAACAGCGAGGCTCGTGGCTAATTCAGAGAGCCTTGCTGTTTTAGCGGCCGCACACGCAGTTTCCCCGTCACTACAAAAAACTAGCAAGGTGGAAACGACGTGTGCACCGGGGGTCAGTTGAATACTGACCGTGCGAGCTGTGACAGCAAGCAGTCAGCACTGAAGCTTTGAATACACCTCATAGTGGATGGTTCCAAAATAATCTATTTTATTAGCTGCATCACAATATAAATGAAAAGCAGTTTATACTGTGATTATGCAGTTTTCGACTTGCCCTTTATATTAATATTTGTTAATGGGAAGATATGCAGAATTGTTCTGTTTGTTTATTTTGTTTTTTAATAAGCTGGGCTGGGGTAGTTTGTAGCGTAGCTGTGTCTATTTGTTACCACAACACAATATTTACTATGGCCTACACACATGCCCATATTAAGGCATTTTCTTAGTGACTTTGCTTAGTTTGGCAAAGTCGCTTAGAAAATGCCCCTACATCGGTGTGTGTGTGTAGGGGCTATAGTGACAGCAATGCGTGTCCCCGCGCGGCGCTGTCGCTGGCCGAGATTGATGAGCAGTGTCCATCAATATTGGCATCGCCAGTGTTCTCTCACCAGAGAACACTGCCACTGTCAGCTCGCTCAGCACACGGAGCCGGCAGATTGCTCTGTGTGTGGTGAGCGACAGAGGCGCAGAACTGCACAACCTAGCATAGCGAGGTCGCACTATGCACATCACTGTGTGTGTAGGGCCCATTACTGTGTAAATTCTCCAAAATGGGATACACATGGACAAACCAACAAGTTAACAGGGCATCTGTGTATTAAAATGTTAACTTTATCACACAGGTGTGTTCAAAATGTGGCCCTCCAGCTGCTGTGGATATACAGTATGCATACCAACATTCCCAGTTTTGCTATTAGGGTATGAGAAGTGTGGCAGTGCATGCTGGGATGTTTAGTTTGACAGAAGTTGGATGGCTACATGTTGAATTCCCCTGGCATAATATGTTTGGTATAGGTGAAAATCGGCTAATATGACCATCTAATATTTAACATGATATCTAATATTAAACAAAGGGCATTGTCCAATTAACAGTGGTAATTTACTGTGGCTTATGCTGCATTCTCATTGCCGCCCCTGCAAAATCCCGTGTTTTTGACAAGGCATAGAGCATCTCAGCTCTACAGACCCCATTCATACTGCACCTTAGACCCGGGAAATTCCTGTGTCTGCCCTGTTCACACTGCTTCCCCTGGTCAGCCTGCCATCAAGTGTGTGGCAGCTAAGAGCAGCTTTGATTGGATGTTTAAAAAGCAGCTTTGAGCAAAGCAATGAATTTGCTTTTTTGCATTTTGTGAGAAAAACCCGGGTCTGTGCTGTTCTCACTGCCATACACCTGTGTATTACCCAGAAAAAACCCTGCAAATAATCTGTGTGTGATTCCCAGGGCATAACATCTGGGAATTTCCAAAGACCCTTTCACACTGCGACAGGACACTGGAAATTGCTGCTTGCCCTGGCAAAAACCCGTTTTTTGCAGCAGTGAGAACGGGGTATAACTGAGTCACATGGGGCTATCCTATTAGTTCCCACCACTGCCCATCAATTATCGGGAATTATATCCTGCCTGTCTCCCTCATAAGTGTTCTTCAAAGCTGGGAATACTGCCACGAAAAACATAGGCGTTTCTACCACCTGATCTTGGTAGCTAGACATTTTCTATATTATATTGCAGTTTATTTTCATACTAATTATTAGTGCTTAGTATTTACAGTGCACCTGCATTTTCTTTTTTTGACATTTGTCATCTATGTGTTACTGGAGCTAATATAACGATATTGGTTTTCTAAGAGGCTTGGGTAAACGGAGAACAATAGCACTCTATGGTTTGATCCTTGCAACGTCACAACAGATTGTTAGAGGAGAGACGGAGAATAAGGTTTCATGGAAAAATTGAATAAACAAGTATTGACAACCAGCAGAGGGCAGTATTGCCAAATGAATGTGCTATTAGCAGTAGTGTTGGGGATTAATAGGGTTATGGTATAGATCACAGGTACTCAAAGTCGGTCCTCAGGACCCCACACAGGGCATGCTTGATCTGGAAAACGCGAACTGTGTGGGGTCCTGAGGACCAAGTTTGAGAACCACTGGTATAGATGATAGAACATATCTAGCTTGACCACTAATGGTTCACAGTGACTAGATCGACACCTAAGAATGGTCAACATACTCTGGGTTGACACAAGGTAACGGTTGACGTGATCAAGGTGGCTGTTTACATATGTCATGGACACTGTACCGTGTCCTCTTGCATGGCAAGCGGCACACTATTATAATCTAACTCTGTGCCCACTTGGATGGTAATGTTTGAACCAAGTCGGTTAAAAAACAAATAAATATGAAAAACCATGCCCTTTATTAGTGTTGACCTTCTGTCATTGTTGACCTAGGGTATGTCGACCATTCTTAGGTGTCGACCTACTCACTGTCAACCATTAGTAGTCTACCTAGTCGTTGTCGAACCAGGGACTAGATACCGATTAATAGTTTCCAATGTAAACATTCTGGAGCATTTCCCTGTATCCCGGTTGACCACTCTGACCTGTTTTAAAACCATACACTGAGCAACCAAAGCATTAAATCATCTGACAGGTGAAGTGAATAGCACTGACTACCTCATTACAATGGCACCTGTCATATAAAGGTATCTTCCAATATTGTCGGGATATTTCAATCCCCATGGAATACAAACTCACCTTAAAACGGTGCGCTATTTTCACTGTAAGGTATCTTTAATCCAGAGTCCTCAGGCCAGCCGTAATAGATCTCAAGTCCAGACACAGTTCACACGAAGTAAAAAGTGGTTTATTCCAAACTGCATAAAAAATACAAGTATAAAACAGAAGTAAAAAGGTCTCCAGCTTTCACTTCACCTCAAACACCTACTCCTCGCCCGGGTTTGGAGAAAAGGTGAACAGCTCCAAGGATGGAAAATAGAGCTGCTGATGGGGGCTCCTCCTCAATACAGATGCATTTCGGGCCTAATTTGCCATTATTCAAGGTATCGAAAAAGGGCCAAATCAGGCCCGAAACACGTCGGTATCAGATTTTCACTACTTCCAAAGTCTCATTAGATGGCACCGGAGCCAGGTATCTAACAGCGTCCACCGTAACTCCTGAGAGCCGGGCCCTTCCCTACTTTATATATATATATATATATATATATATATATATATATATATATATATATATATATATATATATATATATATATATATATATATATATATATATGACTGCGGCACTCGTCACACGAAATAATGACAGAATTAGCAAGATGCCAGATGGTATCAAGCCTTGCTTCCTGTCATTATTTCGTGTGACGAGTGCCGCAGTTGTGTACATATTCTTCCCTGTTGGGTTCAGCGGGCACCACATCAAGCTGCCATATTTGGGAGAGTGCCGAGCATCTACCACATATATATATATATATATACACACACACACACACGTCCACACATACATACATTGTGGGTGTATATAATATATATATATATATATTGTAGTGGATGGAGTAATGGCTTGCGGCACACGAAATGTGTAAGTGTGCGAGTTGCAGGCAGACAGCTTGTCGTCGTCGTACCCCCCTCCCCCCCCCCCCAATCCTGCCTTTACTATTAAAAAAAGAAACATATAAATCAATGACAGGCAGTCTGTCCCCCCTGGCCATGGGTATGAATACTTTGGGGGAGTGACTTGCCCGGTTAAGCCATGCCCTCAAATGAGGCCACACCCCTTTTTGGCGTGCAAGGCTTTGCCGCGCGCAGATCCATCCTGTTAGTGTTTTCATTTGGGACCACCCATTACCATACATCTAGATTTCTCCATCCCTGCTCTAGTGCAACTAGGAACACAACTGTAGTCCCATTAGATGGCGGCACACGGATCCCTCGCGGTATGGAGGCATAAAGATGTGATTGTTGCTGCGATGGCAGGAGCAAGGTCCTGGTAAAAGGTGTCCAATTAATGATGTCCCAACAAGCTCGGAAAATGTGGGTAACGGTGGAGACTGTGCTGGAGAACCCTGAACTTGACCCATGCTATTTGGAAAAACAAGAACTTAACAATATAAGTTAGAAGGTAGCTCGGGATGGATGTGATACTGTAGGCCATCTTTACCAAGATGGTATACTCCATTCCTTTGAACATCTAGTGTCATATACAGTTTCTTGCAACTCCGACATGCAGTGACTGCACATGGGGTACTGCTCCACAGCTCTCTGAAAACCCTGTTCATGCGCTGGTTCGCAAAATGCAGAGCCAAAAAAAGATCTCAGTTCCGTACTTTTCTCTCCTTTTCCAGAGCTGACATGTTTAGCGATTTGTGTGCTAAGTGGGTGATTGATCTAGGGCCCATTGAGAATGAGGATTGGGTTCATACAGTTGGTACCCCCAAGAGCGCCACGTCATATGCCAGATTTCAGCAAATCCAACTATATATTCTTCACCGGGTTTACTGGACCCCGAGCAGACTACTGCGAATTGGTGGCTCTGTGTCGGATGCTTGTCCTTAAGTGCTCAGAGTTTGGGGCTGGTTTCTTGCATCTGCTGTGGCAATGCTCACAGGTGGTTTCTTTTTGGGAAGCAATTTCGTCAAGTATCTGAGACACAGGTATTCAGGTTCCTCTCATGTCCCCATGTATCTATGTCTTTGGTTTAGAATTCGAGGAGCTCCTACCTACCCATCTAAGAGAATATGTTGATAACCTCCTCACTCTGGCCCATGATTGTATTGCCCAAACCTGCATGAGCCCAGTCTCATGCTGCATGGGTTGCACTTGTAAATGTCACACTGTCCTATGAATGCATTGGGGTATATTCAATGCCGCTGGTGAGGGGGTTTGTGCAGCAAGTATCACTGAAGACAAGCCATCCTCGCCGTCAAACCCCTCGAGGTTCGCTGCAAATGCAGAGAGCAGCTGCATTTTGTGGCGAGCCTCGCTGTTTTAATAGGCTAACTCACCATTTCCACCTCACCTCAGGGAACAGGCTCGGTGGAAATGGCGGGTGAACAGGGGTAGTTTGAATATTGACTGAGCTATCGGCAATGCTCGTCATCAGAGCATTGAATTTACCCCTTTATTTTATTTAAGTTTCTTATATAGTGCAGCATATTCCGTTGCGCTTTACAATAGGAGACAGTTATACAACAAACTGGGTATTTACAGACAGTCAAAGGTATGAGGGCCCTGCCTGCAAGCTTACAATCTATAGTTTACTAAGCATGGCTGCGACAGTAAATATGTTAAAGTTTGGGGCTTCTGGCAGGATTCTCGATTTTATATTCAAGATGACTTATCCTATATTATTTATTTTATATTGGTGCCCCGACTGGGTGCCTCCCTGCCCCCACGTGCTGATGTACCACTGGAAATTTCTTACAGTATATGCTGAATTATATTTGTAATGCTGAACAAGAATATTAAGTTTAGAATAATGTCCAGAAAATGCACCGCTTTAATTTTGTTTTATTGAAGGAAATGGCAAAAAACTTAATAAAAATGACTTGATTTAAAAAAGATGGATGTCCCAATTTTCAATGGAACCAGTATAACCGTGTTGGGCTTAATACGTTTCTCTGTCAGTACCAGCTTCCTCAATATTTTAATGTGATCTTATAATATATTGTCTTAAGTAAGAAACAGTTTTCACTTAATTTTTTACAGCCTGCGTGGATTCAGTATTGAATCCCGGCGGCCGGGATCCCGGCGTTCAGAATCCCAACGCCGGAATCCCGACAGCCGAAATGCCGACAAGGGGGGGACATGGATCGCCCCCCCTTGCGGGCTCGCTGCGCTCGCCACGCAGCGGGCCCGGTGCCTCGCTACGCTCGGCACACTAATTTATTCTCCCTCCAGGGGTGTCGTGGACACCCCAGGAGGGAGAAAGTGTCGGCGGTCGGGATTCTGAACGCCGGGATCCCGACCGCCGGGATTGTAACTGCATCCCGCCTGCGCTGGTATAACCCTTGTTTTTTCAGCATATTATAGGAGGGCTGACTACCCTCATACCTAGCGCAGTTGCTTTGTGCACCTCCATCCAGATATATTCACATTTGTGGGGAACAAAGGCTATCCCATCTGGTCAGATACCACAGGAGAGCTACTGTAGCATAAATTGCTGAAAACATTAATGTTGAATCACGTTTTATTTACATCATTCGGACAGTCTGGTGCATGTACATCATTTACCTTGGGAAGAGATGGTATCAGAATAAACCATGGGTAGAAGCCAAGCTGGAGGAGGCACCCCTCTGGGAAACCTACCATTTATGTGGATATTACTTTAAAACTTACCATGTACTTAAACGTTGCTGCATAGCAAGTACATCCCTGATGGCAGTGGCCTCTTTCGGCAATGCAAACATTGCTCAGTAATGGCTTGAGGAACATAACCAAGAGTTCAAGGTGTTGACTTGAACTCCAATCCAATCAGGCATTTTTGAGGTGTGCTGGAAAAACAGGTAGGAGCAGTGGAGGCCCAAACTTGCAGGACTTTAAGGGCTTGCTGCTAATGGCTTGATGCCAAATACCACGGGTAGACACCTTCTGATATCTTCTGAAGTCCATGCTTTGATGAGTCAGTGCTCTTTTTTTGGCATGAGGGGGGCCCTACACAATATAAAGAAGGTATATTTAATGTTCTGGCTGATGGGTGTGTATATAAAATGTCTAATTTGATTGGACCATTGATATAGTTTTGGAGCCAGAGGAAGTTGAGGTTTAGTTTATTTTGTTAGCACTCCATGGTAAATGGTTATGTATTGGTTATGTTATGTATTAGTGTTCCAGATTATATTACAATTATACAAAACATGTTGTGATGATGCTGTGAAGGATAGGGGAATCCCAAGCTCCCTTGTAGTGTAGCTAAGGAGAGGAGAGCATGACCAATTCATGTCTATGTCCCTATAAGACATTTAGTAAACATTTTCTTTATAGTCTTACCAAGTTTCAGCGCACTGCTTATAGGAATGCAGTGTTTTCATTCTCTTTTAGCACACATTCTTTTCTATATAAGGTGATGGATGTAGCGTTTAGTTCAAATGACGTAAGAGGTAAAAGAATAATCAGGTTTTTATTTGAGTTCAAACAAATGGCTTCCTGCACACTGTTCCAGGAGTAGGAAACGTACCTCTGCTCCAGTTGTTGCTGAACTACACATCCCAGCATGTCTGGGATGTGTAGTTCAGCAGCAGATGGAGTGCCACAGTTTTCCTACTTCTTCTCTAGTCATCCCGTATTTAAGACCATAGCGTTTTCTCCGATGACCTCTTCAGCACTGGCACAATACTGATCAGCAACCACATGTTAATGGGAGTTTGAACTTGTCATTTCAGAAGCAGATCAAACGCCATAGCCTGCAGGGATGTGCGGTGAGGTAAATGGCTCAAGAGTCCCTGGCAAGTACCAGAGCCAGATATGCACACAATATATGAGCCATGGGGTACATACCAGCATTATACACATGTGCAGCAGTATACACTGCAGGAGATTCGCTGCGTTTTGTTAGAGATGTGCAGAGAAGGTAGCCAGGTGAGGCACTGCCTCACCTGCCATAGACTTTTTACTCAAGAGTTTTGACTATAAAAATGATTACAATAATAAAAATAAGTATTTTTTTATATTTTATTTGTATTTTTGACATATTTAATAAATTCAAAACTCCGGCATATACGCCAGTATGACAGGAAAGGCTGTGCCTCACCCCACCGCACACCACTGATAGAGTGTAAGGCCTAGGGGCCCAGTTATCAATGATCACATATTTAATGTGCTTTGGGTATGATGTTAGTGCCCAGGACTTCACCTGGATATATTAATAACAGGTGAGCTGCTGGGGGCTTCTGGCAAGGGTTTCAGAGGAACCATCTGACAGCTGATAATGTGGTAGTCTATAGCCATTTTCAGATGGCAGTAGCCATTATATAGATTGTAAGCTCCACTGGGGCAGGCACTGATGTGAATGTTCAACTATTCTCTGTAAAGCGCTGCAGAATATGTGTGCGCTATATAAGAAACTGTTAATAAATAAATAATATTGGGAATGCATCACATTGTAAATGTTGGTTAATTTGGCAGCAGCACAACCCCATAGAAACTTATGGGGAATTTGCAGGAATGGAGCCATTGCAGCAGGTATTGGAGATATATGCTGCAGTCTTTCCAATGTACATTAACGGGATACTCAATATTTGCTAACCTCCGAAAAATGTGTGTTTTCGGCAAAATAACCACAAATATTGGGTGATAAATGGGTCCCCTATTCCTGTAAGATATAGATGTAGAGTTGCTAGACTTTTAACCCGCATCAGCTGAAAGCTGCTGGACAATAAAAGATCACGGTTCAAATGTATTAGCCTCCAAGTTCAACGGCTGTGTAGGTTGGTAAGGGGCAATCATTTACAAGGCATGAGTTTGCCACACTCGGAGGCCATTACATTTAGCCCTACAAGCGCAACAGTGCACACATGTGTTAAAATAATGACAATGTATAATCTTTTACACAAATAAATACATTTTATTTTATATGGAAAATAAAAGCAACTTTTTTTTACAGAAATATTTAGGCAGATCGACAATGAATTCTTACCGTTAAGCATGCAGAAGAGACTTTTATATGGGCCGCCCATTATCATGTTTAGTGCAGTGCCACCTGGTGCTGTTATGTTACCACAGCGTTTTATAGCGAAGACACACACAGCCAGTGCAGCACTGTTCCCACTGCACCATGTACTGATCTCTGGTGTGAGAGGGGGAATTACATTGGCTGCATGTATTCCTTATTTATAATGCTGCTTTTTTTCTGGTCATGGTGACACTGCCCTTAGGTGTACTTTGTCATACAGAAGGCACACGTCTGTGTAAAAAAGGGATTTTCCTAGTTAACAGTAAAAGTTTGTTTTCAGTATTATTATGGTTTATATGATGTCTATGTTGAAACATGGGTAATATTATGGTAATGAATAACACGGTTTGTGATGAGCATTAGATTTTTGATTTAGCAGACATTCTGTGGTAAAAGCAAAAAAGTGTACGTTTTATTTAGGTAGGGAGAGTAAAAAATGTTAAAATAATGATTTTCAAACTCTGGACATGGTATTTACCCACAGGTCCTCCACTCTGAATTAAGAAGGCAATAAAATTAGTATATAGGGCCTTATTCTGAGTTGCATGCAATGTCGATGTACATGTATCTGAGCGATTATTTGCAACTGTGCATTTGCAAGATATTCTGAGAAACCTACAGCAAATACGCTGTAAGTGTATACACAAAGTTGCTGTTGTGTTCCAGTGCCACGAGGATGTACATGAAAACGGCTTCGTTCAGATATGCAGCCACAAGGTTAAGAGGCCATGGCCAGACAGAGACTATGCACCTCCCGTAGAGCTAGTGCAAGTTTTGAGTGTGCGACTGACGGCAGTGTATAGGGACACACCAATTGTTATAATGGGGTGCACAGGCGCTAAAAGTGGGCATCACTAAGGTGCAAGGGAAGGCTATTGCAGCTGAATTTGCAACAAAATTCTGAGAGTCAGCCACATAATGAAGGATGTGAGTAGGCAAACATATGCATTTATGCCCTGTCTTGCTTTTGATAAAAGTAATACTTAACATTTGTCCCATGTTTCCAACCATAGCCTTTGTTTTGACAAGTGACTATGTACTGTAGAAATGCTATAATGTGATATTAGAGCGAATGTTATTGCCTGAAACCACCACAAGGTGGCATACCATTACTAACATTTCTCTAATGCAGGGGTTCTTACACCATTTTGCTCAGTTTCCGGATGACACTCCGACAGTTGGGATTCAAACGGTCAGTATACCAATAACGGAATCCTGACTATTAAATGCCCAACAGTCGGGATCCCGCCTTACAGGAGTTATTGTCCCTTGTGGGGGTCCACAACCATCATAGATGGAGAATAGAACCTGTGGCGACCTGCAGCTTGGCAAACACAGTCAGCCCGCAAGGGACATCTTAGCACTCGCCCCCCTGTTGGAGTACCTGCCGTCAGGATTCCGATGGCGATATACTGACCATCGGGATCCCGACTGTTGGAGCATCATACCAAACCCTTTTTGTGCCAGACAGCAAATATTAGTAGAGGACCCCAGCAAGTTAGTGCTAAATCGGTCGGCACAATGGTAGGTTCCATGACATTTCAGTCCAGTGTGTACCCAGCATAAAGCTGGGTACACACGGGGCGATATTTAGCACATATCACTGGCAATATGGTCGCTGAGCGACCATACTGCCAGTGATTTAATGTGCTATGGGCAATAAATCACCGGGAGCGTGCTCCCGTGGCCAGCCCTGCAATGGTTGTTGGTCGCAGAAGCATGCTCCTGCCACCAGCGCTTTCCCCGGCAGTCAGCTGTTTCCCCCAGGCAGTTTCTCCTTCTCATCAGCGATCATCTCTGGTCGCAGATGAAAAGGAGACACTGAGCAATATATTGATTGAAAACAGGACACTGAGCAATATATTGCTGAGCGATATATTGCTCCGTGTGTACACAGCATAAGACTTCTGTTGACTTTTTTGCCTGCCCAGCCCATACAAATATTCTATACTTAAATATAAAATACCTGCTGTATACAGTGTTACATTTGCATGATCAACCAAACTGCAGTAGTCCATTCACATTGGCTTCTAATAGGTTGTCTTATATAGAGAAGTGTAGATTTCTGGGTCATAAACACTATATTTATCACATAAATTCTTTATAAAGTATAATCCATATAAGCATAAATAAACTGCAGCAGAATATTAACGATTTAGAAATAAGCTATTTCATAGTAATAAAACTATAACACAAGCTATATACAATAACAGTAAGCCATTGCTGAAGAACTGAATATACAGATATGTCCACATACATCTATCCTCCATGCGATACAATCTGTGTTACATGTAACGTGTACGCTCCATGTGACTCTGGCGTTAGGTGTCTTATGTGACTTTTTCCATTAACATGCATCTTATTTGCAAAACTGTGTGAATATGCACAAGAAGCTTCTGTTGATTAAAATGATATGTGGCATGCCTATATTCGATGTGACTGTGGCTATATAAGCCTAAAAAAAATACAGATACAGCTGCGGTCACACACACACAGAAAAAAGGCATGTTGTAAATAATTTTACTCAGCAGATGCTGCTTGTGCCTGTTTACTCCATTTAGCAAATAAGATGCATTTTAACTGAAAAAGTCACAAGAAAATACGAACTCCGTGACTAGAAGGGCTGATTAACATGAAAGGAGGCTAGATGTACTTGGACACATCTATATACAAGTACTTTATGGCAGGGGTGGGCAATAAGCGGCCCTCCAGTTGTTGATTGACTACACATTCCAGGATGCCTTGCATCAGTTTCAGCATTGCCAAACAGCAAAACTAAGGCAATGCATGCTGGGATGTGTAGTTCATCAACAGCTGGAGGGACGCTTATTGCCCACCCCTGCTTTATGGTTTATTTAGTAATTTAGCACAGTTCTATAACAAGCAGAGAGATGTTAGATTGGTTTATGCTAGTGAGTATAAAGGTGCTAGAACAGATGGCAGATTTTATTGTGGCAATTTATGTGTGTGTGTTAAATGATAAAAGATAAAGGGGAAATTGACTAATGTCCAACAACATATCTGTTATTATTTCTATTGCTTATTGGGGAAAGAGAATAAATAGGCAATGAGCTCAATTACCCAGGACAATCTGATGTACTGAAGAAAAAAATGAAAACAAAAAAAACAGTCTTGGGCCCCAAGTTTACAGTTCAGATTGTGACATAAAAGCTTCTAGTCTCTAGTAGTAAAATGGTCTTTCTAAGACGGGAAAGGCGACTGGGAATGGAGGAATGTGCAGTTATTCTTGTACTGCCACTGAGAAAGCTTAGTCACACATTAAGGCAACATGGAGAGCACTACTCATGGTTCAGTGAGGTTCCTCCTTCTTGTCTTGTTTCTCAATTAATTTGTAATCATCCAGAATGGAATAACTGGTCTCCTTTGCAGTCTTCTTCACAATCGCCTTTATACCAATGTGGTCAATGTTCAATGCAGTGACACCAACATTGATGGCAGAATTCATTGCATTGTCAGTAGCATGCCCGGCGTCTTTTCCATACCTACGTCACACACACACAGAAGCATGTCAGTGTTGTTCTTAGCATCAATTTACTGACTGGTTCCTGGCAAATCATTTGCACATTTTACATGATCGTTTCATAATTATAGCATAATTAAAATGCTGTTTGATCATATGGCCAGACATAAATCATTGCCCAATTTCCTAGATTCAGCAAAATTGAATTACCATTAGGGACATCCATTACTTACGCTGTCCGTACAAATGCAGCACACTTTATTGTTCTAGAATCTGCTGTACAGTAATCACAAGTGTTCTCTGCCACTGTGCCTTGTAACCACATGGCACCTCGTAATATACTGTATCGTATGGTATAATGTTGTTATTTTGTCTCACAGATTTTAATATTTATTCTACCTTGGCTAAATGAAATAATTTCTCCTGAACCAGTCAGTCGAAAAGGTATATATATATATATTTTTTTATGTGATTATATCCAGTAAAATATAAGCTCTAAATAAGCATATTACACTCTGCTTCTTATTATCTAATCTGCCTTGTAAGTCTTTGTTTTATCTCAATTTCCTTTTTAAAAAAAATTAATAAAAAAAAAAACATTGAAAGAACAAGTCAAGGTAAAAAAAATATGATTCAAAGTGTACAGCCTATGCACAAGTCCTTGTTTTTTGTTTTTAACTTATCCCCCCCCCCATTGTTTAGCGTGACTGTGGTTGCCATGGCAATGGCATGCCGTTTCACAAACTAAATTAGGTACTCTTTACCTAGCACGGCGCCCATCGCGGGCATCGCGGCCATCGCATGCACTAAAAAACGGGTGCGACGCCCGCGATTTCCCATAGGGAACAATGTTAAAAGTGTGATTGGACGCGATTTGAGTGTTCAATGCCTCAATGCCCGCGATTTTTCCATAGGAAACAATGTTAAATGGGCCACAGAGCCCAAATAGTCCCCCTGAAGTCTGAAATGGCCCCCACAATTATTAACGCCACCCCACGATCAACGTGAACCCGAAGCGTGGCGAGCGCAGCAAGCCCGCGAGGGGCGGCGGTACGCGTCCTCCGACCTTTTCATACCCCCACTATCCACGTCGGCGTGGAGTTGAGAATAGAATAGTGTGGCGAGCGCAGCGAGCCCGAAGCGTGGCGAGCGGACGCGGATACCTTCACAGGTAAACGCGTCCCTTCGCGGGCTTCACAGGTATCCGCGTCCGCTCGCCACGCTTCGGGCTCGGTGGCTCGCTGCGCTCGCCACACTATTCTATTCTCAACTACACGCCGACGTGGATAGTGGGGGTATGAAAAGGTCGGAGGACGCGTACCGCTGCGCTCGCCACGCTTCGGGTTCACGTTGATCGTGGGGTGGCGTTAACAATTGTGGGGGCCATTTCAGACTATTAGGGCTCTGTGGCCCATTTAACATTGTTTCCTATGGAAAAATCGCGGGCATTGAGGCAGTGAACACTCAAATCGCGTCCAATCACACTTTTAACATTGATCCCTATGGGAAATCGCGGGCATCGCGTCGCATCCGTTTTTTTAGTGCATGCGATGGCCGCGATTTTTTACCCCCGATGACCGCGATGGACATCGTGGGCGCCGTTCTAGGTAAAGAGTACCCTAAATTATTAATACCAGCTTGGATCTAAAGCCTATGGAGCAATGTACTACACCTGACCGGGTATACCATGGGAAGTGAGGCCCGTCAACTTCCCAGCTAATAAACACCAAAGTGTGCTGCATCTGTAAAAGAAGAAGGATCATACAAAGCAGGGTCCAGAAGTGAATGCTTTTTCCAGTCTTTATAAGCCCTGTAGCTCCTGAGGTATCATTCATCACAACAGCATTAAGCAATGTAAAAGTATTATTACACTCATGTGACTTGGCCAAAATGTACCCAGGATGCAAAAATAGCAAAGTTTGAGCAAGTATGATTTTTTTTATGACTTCATATTGCTTTTTTCTTGAATTATAACCCATGGTGATTCCTTCTGCTTTCACAATATGCGATGCAATGTCATATTACACATAGGATTACATCAGTTTTTCTAGACAATTTACAAGAGATTATACCCGAAAAGTAATCATTATCCATTGAAGAGTAATAATGGATTTGTGCATTTATATTAGCATATACTTTTATAGCTGTAACTGTCCGTTCAGAGTTTTAGTTCCACTGTGTATAATAAATCTTGTTGTATGTGGCTTGGAAATTAGTACTCGGCAAACCTTACTTTCTGTCTCTGCAGAGTAATATAAGTACTAGGCTACAGTGGCGTAACTATCTTTTTTGCGCCCCCCCGCCGCATATTTTTTTGCCGCCCCCTCTCCCACTCCCCCTCCCCTCGGCGCCCCCCCATGCCCATACCTGCCCAGCCGCAGCCGCATCTCCGGTCACAGTCCCGTCTCTCTCGGCGCGCCGGATCCTGCTGCTATAATGAAAAGGGACTCTTAGAAAATGGCTGCCCCCATACTGCAGACAGAAAACTGTCTGCAGTATGGCGGCAGCCATTTTCTAAGTGTCCCTTTTCATTATAGAAGCAGGAGCCAGCGCTGGGAGAGACAGGACTGTGCCGGTACGCAGGCAGGTACCAGCAGACAGCGGCGGGTAACTATAGCCCCGCAGACCCCCGGCGCCCAAACTTTCTCTGCGCCTCCCCGCCACCGCGGGGGCTGCGGAGCTATAGTTACGCCAGTGCTAGGCTATAGTTCTTTTAATTTTAAAACCACTTCTCCAATTGAGCCAGTGGCTGAAAATCACTGTGGGAAACACTTGTAGGTACAGTCTGTAACACGGAAGGTTGCAGCTATAGAAATATTAGTATTTTATGTGCAAGATAGCAGCACTGATAGAACCTATTATTGCAGATCATTTTTTAAATAAATGTTTTAGGGTATAATACTGAATACACAAAGGCATCATTAATTATAAAGGACACAATTACATTTAAACAATAAATAAACGGTATTCACTTAAGGTTTCGTAGCCGGAGGTTCGTCCATATGGAGTCCCCTATATCTAAAATGGAAACGTCACATATCTGTTACAGTTGCAGATAATTACCAAATGCCATATACTGTATGCTCAACGCATCACGGAACCTTTAGCTTTGTTCATTTCTCAGCAAACATTACCTTTGGTTTGCACAGGGCTGGAAATTCACATCTAGGTTAGTAATGAACACTGAATATATGAAATAAAAACGATTTATTTGTAAGGATGGCACCAAAGGATTCAGCAGTCTATGTACTAAGCTGTGGAGAAAGAAAAAGTGGACAGAGCTAAAGGAGGAAATGTAATAGTATGAGAGATTCAGAAAGATTTTTTTTTAAAGCGGCAATCATTTACACGGCAAAACCAGTTTGATTTTGCAGTGTAAATGATTGCCACTTTAAAAAAACTGGAGATTTCTTACGAAATCTCTCGTTTTCGGAATCTCTCATCCTATTAAAATTTCACCCAAAGTACCAACCAACCATCCAGTATTAACTGTAATTTTTCAAACACAGCCTGTACTATGACAGTTGGGAGCTGCTTGGCTGGTACTTTATTAATAAACAGTTTCTTATATAGTGCAGCAAATTCTGTTTGAAAATTGCGCTTTACTTTATGTGCTTTACTTATGCGCTTTACTTTGTCCCTCTCCAGAGTGTCTTATACTATTTTTATACGTGGAGAAAACCATAAATAAACTGTGTGTGTATGTATAGGTATAGGGTTGCGATTCCCTGACCTTGGCACATTCTTTTTGTAGATTTGTCTCAAGTGGACCCTCAGGTGTTACTATCTGGTTAATCTCCATTCAATAAAACCATTATTTTCTTTTTGCCATTTGATGGAATTAGGTTTTGCATGTAATGGTTATAGAAGTATGTAAAAAAAAAAAAAAAACCCTAGTTCTGGAGAACACGGGCTGTGATGTAACGTATCTGGACGGCGGATCGATCATGTTTAGGTCGACAATACCAGGATCGACCACTAGTGGTCTATGGCATTGAGTTAGACGCCTAAACTTGGTAGACTGGGTCTAGATAGACAGTGACGGGAGATCGATGGGAACGTGGTTGACAATAGCAAGGTCGACACAAGTTTTTTTGTGTTTTTTAGGTGCAGGTCGTGTTTTTTTGGTGCAGGTCCACTTGCATACTTTACTATCCAAGTGGACATAGAGTAATGCTGGGTACACACCAGAACAATTTGGGCTCAATTCCCCCAATTTCGACGAGTCTAACGACCTATTGTATGTAAAAAGAGCAGAATTGCATATGTTTTCAATGTGATTCTGATCCGATTGGTGTCCCCGTCGGTTGTTTGAAGACTTGACCTGCAGCACTAAAGATTCATCATCTACATTGGATAGTGTGCAGATCGTGTGCTCCAATCCAATCGTGTGACCATCGTACTATTTCAGGAAATCGTTTCACCTACGTTGCACGATCATGGTCGTTCTGGCGTGTACCCTACATTAGAGTCTAATAGTGTGCCAAGCAGAGCAAGGCACCGTGCCCAAAGCATGGTGAGCCATGCGTGGGGAGACAGTGCCCACAGTCAATTGGCCCCAGAAAAAATATGAAAAACTTGTGTCGACCACGTTCCCGTGAATCTTCCGTCACTGTCTAACTACATGCGGTCGACCAATTTTAGGCATCTAACTAGACAACTAGTGGTCAATTATGGTATTGCAGCAGGGCCCTCCTACCTCCAAGTCTGTCTGTTGTTACCCAGTTTGTCTTATCACTGTCTACTATTGTAAAGCGCAATGGAATCTGCTGCGCTATATAAGAAACTGTAAATAAATAAATAAATATTGTCAACCTAAAAATGGTCGTTCCTATATCCCAGAAATGGAATGGGTTATTCAGCTGTGTGTAAAACCATAGGCACTATCCCTGTACTTAGTATAACATGCAAGTCACAGCAGACAAGTAGACCTACTTGTACTTGACAGTATGTACAGTCTCAGAGGCCACACTCTTCGCGATGGTTTTCCCAGCATGCTCCAGGCCCAGCCAGACTGTTGCAAATCCTTGAATATATAAAGCACATTAAATGCATAACTGTAAAGTGGAGAGATGATAAAACTAATATATACACATGTGCTGGAAAATACGAGACATCTGCTTTCAACCCAAGTACACCGCCACAACCCGCAATACAGAGATGCAATATCTGCAAACTGTTTGAAAAGATGGCAGCTTATAATAATTTAAGCGATTTTGGACAATGCTTATAAGTGCGTGCTAGAGATAGGTCTAGTCATCTACTAAATATCGATATCGAGGAAGACATCCAATAGGACTCAAAGTGCTCTACCATTGTCTTTACAGCTCAGAATACAAAATAAGCTTACCAGTGGATGTCAGTGAAATGCTTGAGTAAATAGGTACGTCTTTAGTCACTTTTTAAATGATTCTACAGTGGGGGCTTCTCGCACTGTGCTAGGAAGAGAGTTCCATAGAGTTGGAGCAACAAAGTTGAAAGCTCCACCCCCAGATGAATTCAGGGAAATTCTGGGTACTGTTACTACGATCCGTTGAAGAAGGACTACTAATTGAGTAGGACAGTAAGGAATCAGAAGCTGCTGCTTCTGATATTATGGGCCATCAGATCAGTGATATTCAACCCACGGAAATAGATTTTACAATTGACAAGATACACCATCAATCCCCTAAGGGAAACAATACACACACACACACACACACACACTAATAATCATTCACACAGCCCCCCATAGAACACAAAAATAAAACACATTGATGACCATAGTAAAGTACAGTAGAGATTCTGTGCCGGGCTTATCTGCTTGCAGAATACAGGAAAGATCTTATACCAATGCCAGCTGTCTTCAATGTGGAGTGCCCCCAAGGTGTAGATTTAGAAATGCATCTCTGGCTCTGGTGGCACACTTCAGAACGGCTCACGGCACAGTGGTTAAAAAATATAGAAGATAATAGAATCTGATTGGTTGCCATAGCAACATCCCATTTTCAATAGAACTCCTATCTTAGTAAATAAACCCCTGAATGCCTGTGCCAATGAATGGAGGTTCCAACTTTCGGAAAAAAATCCACAAGGCAGCAGTGGCTTTGTTATGATGTAGGGTGCTTTCAGCTGGTGCGCATTAAGACCCTGATACATCTGCAGATACTGTTGGCTGGTAGGCGCTACATCTGTCAGTATGATAATGTGCCACCGCACAGGACCTTAGCCGTCAGAGAATGGCTGGGGAACCGTTCCTCCCTCCTTTGGTGATAGAACACATGCAGGAAGGCGTTCAATGTGCCATCAGTGTCTGATCTCACAGCAGGCGAATATTAGGGTATTGTGTGCCACTATTCAGGATGCATAGTATATACTCTCTACATTGTACATTAGAGAGCTCGATGGAGTCAGTGACCCGTCATGTTGCTTTAATGTAGTTAAAAGGAGCACCTACAGATGTGTCTACATACCTCTATCCTCCATACACTACAAGTCGCGATACACGTAACGCATGAGTGCCGTGTCACTGTAGCGCAGGTTGTCTTTTGTGCAACTTTGTTGCAATGTGTCTTATGTGCAGAGTATGGCGCACAAGCAACTTATGCTAATTAAAATGATATGTGGCATGCTTATAGTCAGTGTGCGACCACGGCTGTATCTACATGCACAATGTAACGATAGTGTTTTCCAGGAAACCCCTGTAACATAGCATTTTGTATGGATACAGTAACACAATATAGGCGTGCCACATTTACCAAGCATGAGCTGCGTGTACGTCTTATTCACATCACTGTGCAAATAAGATTTTAATGGGAAAAAAAGCCACTTGGCGCTACGACTCACACCATAGCATGGTGCAACTAGAAGGGCTGGTTATCGCGGAGGAGGCTGGTTATCGCGGAGGAGGGCTGGTTATCGCGGAGGAGGCTAGATGTATGTGGACACATCTGTGCGCATTATTAGGTAGGGGTCTCAGTTTTCCTGGCACATGAATATATACTGTATCTCAGTGGTCAGACGAGTACCTTGTACGCCGCTGGCTGCTACCACCATTGCGCCGTCCAGTGGAGATTTGCCGTCCTTATCTTTCTTCAGAGATTCAGGAAGAAGTTTGCTTCCATAATTTTTCACATGTGGCCCCAGCTCCTTCCCAACACAGCTTGCAACAGCGCACACACCATCCACTAGAGCGAGAAGGAAAAATGCAGACATCGTTTTTTTTGGGTGGGGGTAGGGGCAAAATGCATGCTTACCCAAAATGCAACATTTATTTGTCCACAATTAATCAGTGATCTATAGAAAAATAGGTTTCCCTGGGTCTAAGGAAATCCAGATGTTTCCTTACTAGTAGTGACTTTCCCTACTAGTACCCTACCTCCCCACTAGGATTCCAGCGGCTCTGCATTGATTGGATTGATGGACTGCAAGGATATTCCTGGAGGGAACCCTGATCCTGTGCTTCTGTTCCAGAGATGCAGATCCTCGTACCTTATCTGTGCTGCCATCGAGTGATCCAGTGCCACATTGCTCTGAACGAACACTACACAGATCCTACTCCTGTTCACTGGTCTACCATGATGTAAATGATGAACTTAAACATGTATATTTTAAATAAATATTGTCTGAGACCATGCACCTGCCTCCGATTCAACACAGACATGATAGAAAAGTTAACAGAAAAACAAATTGGAGATGTTATGAGGTGAAATTGAATAGCCTGTAATTAACTTGCAGTCTGTGCGGGACTTTGTGTTTCAATGCCTGTATTTTAAAAGCATCAATTATTTACACAGCAAAAAAACAGGTTATTTTAGCAGTGTCAACAATTGCATAGTAAAAATTTGGCAGGCTCACACAATGGTGCAGATGTATTAAGCCTTAACAAGAGATAAATGCAAGGGTGATAAAGAGAGATAAACGTCCAGCCAATTGGTTCCTTGCTGACTTTTTTCAAACACAGCCTGTAACATGGCAGTTGGGATGTCATTGGGTGGACGTTTATCTCTCTTTATCACACTTGCATTTATCTCTTGTTAATGCTTAATACATCTGCCCCAATGGCCCTTATTCTGGATCACTGACAAAGACAAATTCCTTCTCAAATGGACAAAACCATGTGCACTGCAGGGAGGGGGGCGGGGCAGATGTAACATGTGTAGAGAGAGTTACATTTGGGTGAGTTATTTTGTTTCTGTGCAGGGACATTACTGTCTGCTTTATTTTTACACTGCAATATAGATATCATTGGAAGAAGAAACCCCACCCAAATCTAATTCTCTCTGCACAAGTTACATCTGCCCCCCTGCAGTGCATATTTGAGAAGGAATTTGCCTTTGCGAGTGAACCAGAATAACCCCCCCAATGTCTTGTACAGCCTGCAACTCACAGGCTATTAAATGTTATCCCTGGTTCTGAGGGAACATCCTGTGACTGCTTTGAATACGCCAAATGTTCCAACAGAATGGACTGGGAAAAATGTACATGATGTAATTGAGATGAACAGAAATATGACAAATGTACAGATACACAATATATCATAAATGAAAAACCATTTTTTGTTACCAAGGAACTGGCTGACTTTAACTGCTCCTCCGGTGGCTTTCTTAGCCACGTGAAGCCCTCTGGCCACGGTGGGATTGACCTCCACAGGTTTATCCTCAGGCTGAAGGTTTTCTCTTATTTTAGTAGCACCTTTGTGGATTGCTCTCTCGGTCAGCTCAGCTCCTTTCGCCAAACCCCAACTTAGCCAAGAGGCCCCTAGAAGAGCAAACACGTTGACAAGGTTCTCTTACAGAGTGATTCATAATCATATTTAATAAAAACAATTTCCTATAAGCCTTCAGCATCTAAAGCACATTAAATCACACATTTTATTGCCCTCATTCTGTTTGCTTTCAAGAGCCAGTACGTGCGCATAATAAATCTGACCCTGCATCTTAGCAACTGGATACAGAGATAACTACAAGCTGGTCCATTATTCAAATCGACCCAACAGGTCTTAAATGTCATTCGCCTTCCTGACCTTCACTGAAGAAAGCACAAGAGGAATCGTCATGGAAACAGAAGGATTGGCTCCTGCTCTGCTTTCTTACCTTGGAGGATTCCTGATGCAACCTTCTCACTCCATGGGGGCAGGTCTTCCTTCTCCTTTTGTTCTGGCTCAGGTTCAGGTATAGGAACTATATGTATCGTTTGGGTCAGATCTATGACTTCACCGGAGGCGTCAGATGGCTTGAATAGCAGACACAAAGTTTAATCACAATTACTGCCATATGGATAAACAGACATTTATATAAGTGTTCATTCTAGCACCCGCCAACTTTGAAAACCCGTACAGTTCCTCTTCCCTGCCTGGGGTGTCGCTGTCTGCTGTAGTACTTCTAGCACAGGGTGGTCTGTATATCAGCACTGATAGGCAAACCAGACCTGTGCTAAAAACACCACACCAGACAGCGACACCCCAGGCAGGGAAGAGGAACTGCATGGGATTTCAAAGTTGGCAGGTGCTAGAATGAACACTATATATCATCATTCCCCATCTATGTTATGTTTTGTTAACTACTTCATGACCAGTGCCCATCACCCCTCTACTGTTAATAGGTGGTTCGGTGTCAAAAAATAGCTTAATTGATTTTATGGTCTATATTTTTTATTTGTTTACTTATGGAAACCCCTGATTTGTGTGACCAGCAACAATACAACATGTTTATGAGCTTGCATGGAGTTACCATACAAGCAGCAGTAGAGATAAGATGGGTCTCATGTACACCATGCTGGGGGAGGCCCTTGTGGCACGACAACTGAGGAAGCAGAACAGAGCGCTCACTCTGAAGATAATGTTCTGCTTTGGGTGGGTCAGGAACCGCCTCCTTTCAAAAGAGCGTCAACAGCATGCTCTTTTTGGATGCCATTAATGAGCAGTGCAGACATAAAGATGGCAGGATTCTGGCATGGGGGTCTGTCATTTTACAGACCTAATCAAAAGAATACAGTAGAATAACTAATGATGGCACTGGTACCTAGAGAGTGGATAGGCTGCATTTTGCAAACCATCCGATGGAGAGATCTAGGTTGCACATGCACACAGAATGACTGCGAGCAACTCAGAATTCTGCTGGAGATGTACGCAGAGGAAGAACCATGACCACTCATCCTAACAAATCCAGCAAAAAATAAAAATTAAAAACAGAAACACCACCATCTGGCAGAAGACACTGAAGGTTTCTGTTGGCCATCCTCAGATTATGGACATGGTAAACCAATCAAGATTGAAAAATATCCGTGTTTTCCTTTTTATTCATAAACAATGCAGCACAGCTCTGAAACAAAAGGATATGGGGTCTGTGCCCGGCACCAGACGTTCTCCAGTTCATGCCATGTGAGATTCTGCAGCCTCACTCGCACAGAAAGGATAAAGAAACACAATTGTGCTCACAACAAAAGGGGTTTTGTGTCTCTGTTTATGAAATAATCTAAAGCCCAACGCAAGGAATTCCGTAAAAATATCAGTTCTCTGGAATGCTAAAAAGATGCCGTTTGCGAAGAATCCGTGTTCATAGGTTTTAGTTGTTATAGGAACCAAATGTATACATACGAGCACGGTATACGGTCGGTGGGTCGACACACAACTGGTCAACATGCATTGGGTCTATCACTAAAGGTTGACATGGCTTCGGTTGACTCCTGAAATAGGTTGACATGGTTGGAAGGTCGAAACAGGCATTAAGTTGACCGTGTCTAGGTCAATAGTCAAAAGATTCACATGGGTTTTTCACTTATTTTTTTTTTGGAGCCGACATGTGGTATTTCAATAGTGTAGCGAGGGGAAGCAGTGCACCGATACGGTGTCCATGTCGACAATGTTAAAAAAAAACACAAAAAAACAACAATGTCCACCTTTTGACTGTCGACCTAATGCTTGTGTCGACCTTCCATCCATATTGACCATAAGCATATGTTGACCATCTGTGGTCGACCCAATGACCCATACCCATGAGCAGGTGGTTTCCGTCAGGCCGGCTTACCAGTGCTGCACATGGATATTGTTATTCAGGTAGAACATTAAGCTGATGAATACAGCTTGGTGTCATCATCATGACAATAGATAGGACATAAACATAGGTCATAGCACTGACCATGAATGAATGCAGGCATCCAGAACAGCTGAGGGCTCATAATGAAAGAGGGGCTAATGGTGCAACCATAGAGATATAGAAAGAACCATTAGCATGACCGTGCCATAGACAACATGGAGAGGACACTGTGGTAACAGGAAGAGGATAGTAGGGCAGGGGCGGCATCTACAGTGGGAGTGGGAAAAATATTTGGTCCAGGATGTAGTTGTTTCATGGTTTCAGATTTGATGAACCCATGATGAGCAAGCGAGAACCCAACCTAGGGGAGGATCATACATACTCAGTGGTGGTTTTTACCTATGGGCTGCAGGGCTACAGCCCCCTCAATTAAAATCCGCCACTGTAGTGAAGCCAGTTGCAGTCTGTGAGACTTCTCTGGCTTCACTCTGACTGGCTGTGACTTCCAATTGGAAGTCCGACCTGCCAGTCACAAAGGCAGTCCCACTGGGAGGTGTTCCCTCCCTCCAAGATGCATTTGTGCGGGCTGCCATGCAAAAACGGCAATTGCACATGCGCAGTACCTATATCGGTACTGCGCACACGCTGGTCCTGGTGCCTGTAACTTACATTGTACAGGCGCCGGGACCAAGATTGCTTCTATGGGCTGTTGCCCAAGCAGCCCTTAGAAGATAGCCGCATGCGCAATACACATGTTTTGTACTGCGCATGCGCCAGTCCTGGCGACTGTCATCACAGAACAGGCGCCGGGGACGGGAGAGGAGGTAGCGGTGGAGGTGGCAGCGGCAACTGGGGGAGGGGGTGCCTGAATCGCGGCACCCCTGCTGCGGCCAGAGGCAGCCCACCTTCCCCAATAAGGTATGAGCCGCCAAGTACAAATGATGGAGCTTCTGAGGAGAGGCTGAAAGCTAGGCGAGGAGCATGCACGGCAATAAAGTCTTAGGGGGTGATGAAAGTCTGTGGTGTGTATATACAATGGCAATCCTGAGGGAACAAGTGTCAAACATGGATCTCAAAAGAATCGAAATGGAGGAAAAAGTTACATCCAGACTATAGAAGAATCTGCAAATTCCTAGGTGAAGAGTCAGGTTTGTAGGAGGAGGAGAACCAAATAACAATGATGGTAGGAATTCCCTTACTGATGTGGGCATTACGCTGGAAAGTGCTGTCTGTGTAAATATTAGATAGAGCATAGACATGGAGCATCTCTGCATCGATATTCATGGGATATAATATACACTGTACGGACATGACACATCCTCTATAGAGCATATCAGGTGATAAAACGCAATAATAATGTGAACATGTCCATCTTGTCTTTAGTTATCTCTTTAGGGGAGCCGATAATAAATAAAGTGCTCATTAAAGGACCACTACTTTTTCTTTCTTTGTACTTACCTGGATTCTCAGATCAGACAGCTGTTTCAGCAAGTCCTCAAATAGCTCCAGGTCATCGGCCGGCAGTTCGGCAGAGAGCACCACACCCACATACGAGCCGGACACCTGTGACATCGGATCTGGGAACATGTAGACCCCGGTGTTTGAGCGAAGAACCGGGGACTGGCCGCGCATAAATGGATACAGCCAGTCACACACCTGCCAAACAAACAGCAGTCAGTTCTGTACGGATAATGCATGTACAACACAATTATATAGGTTTTTGCATTAACAGACTTCTACACCTTTACAACCTGAGAGAAACCGCTGGTCAATCTCAATTTTATATATACTTATAAATATAAAATCACACATTCTTACTGTGTTCCTTTAATATGTATACATACAAAGTAGGAGTTAATATAATTGCTTTAAGATATATGGTGCAGTTGTCCAAAGTAAATGATTACAAAGGAGTAGTGTGCATTTTCAGCAATTTATGTAGCAATGTGCCAAATCCATAAATCAGTGGTTGGTCTGGTTATCTCTGGATATGGGTCTATGGCCCAGATGCACTACGCTTCAGAAGTGATAAACTGGAGAGTGATAAACAGCCAGCCAATCAGCTCCAATTATAGTTGGGAGCTTGTTGGTTGGTACTTTTCCTACATCCACTGAAAAGAGAGAGAGGCATCATCACCTGGAGAATGATACAACAGAGAGAGATATAGGGGGAGATGTATTAAGCCTGGAGAAGTGATAAAGTGGAAAGTGATAACGCAGCAGCCAATCAGTTCCTAACTGTCATTTTTCAAACACAGCCTCACAATTAGGAGCTGATTAACCGCTGCATTGTCAGCTAAGTATAGCTAATCAGCTCCTGTAATTTCTCAAACTCAGCCTGTGACATGGCAGTTAGGAGCCAATTGGTTCACCAAGCGATGATGCATATCAGCCTAAGCCTTTGCACATAGACCCCTTGGATACTCATTAGATTTGCTGCTGCCTACAGAACAAATAAAGTGGATCACTTTACTGACTCGTGTGTCTATTCCGCATGGTTGCCTACCTGACCCTCTCCGTCAGGGAGAAAATGCTCTGTTCCTGGACTTCCCTGGTAATGTATGATTGCCATCACCTGTGGGGAGGTAGGTAATTGATAAGAAAGGTGTTTCACCACAGGTGCTGGCAATCATACATTACCAGGGAAGTCCAGGAACAGAGCATTTTCTCCCGCATGGAGAGGGTCAGGTAGGCAACCATGCTTTAGACGTCAACCTATTGATCCAATGATCCACACACATTTGTGTATGGGGGGTTTGGTATGGATTGATTGTGGTCATGTGAGGACTAAAACGTTTCTCATTTAGCTAGACAAATAAATATAATTGCCTGCATCCAGGGGTTGGGATCATTTGGTCTACAGCATGATGGTCAATAGTCATTAGGTCAACATGGTTCTAGGTCAAAAGGTCATTAGTTCGACAATGTCTAGGTCGACAGTCAAAAGGTCGACATGGGGGTTTTCACAGTTTTTCTACCTGAATGTCACCACAGTCACAGTTTAAAGTGCACCACATCCCCTCGGATCGCTCACAATGCGTCGGGCACGGTGCCTCACTACGCTCGGCACACTATTTTATTCTCCCACCATGCCCTAGTGGGCGGTAGGGCATGAAATACCGCCTGTCGGCACACGTCGGCTCAAAGAACAGTGAAAAACCCCATGTCCACCTTTTGACTATCGTCCTAGACACTGTCGAACTAATAACCTTTTGACCTAGAACCATGTCGACCTTTTTCCATGTCGACCTAATGACTGTTGTTAGGATGGGACAAAAGTTATATTTCCACACAAGTTGAAGATTTCAAGTTAATAAACAATATAGTTAATCAGTATACGTATCCAAGGACTTATCCATGTGACATATCGTAATTGCAAGCTACTATCATCTGTTGTCATCAATCAAAGACTACCAGCTCAATCTATTTTGAAGCCTCATCAGCTGTTGCTGTCCATCGAAGAGATCGCAGGGTGGGAAGTGCTGGGGGCCCGCCCCTCACACTATCCTCACACTAACACATGCTTTTGGAGGCTGTGCTGTCCTGCTCTGTCTGTTCGGAATTAAGCAATATTGTATAATATATTATTTTGGATAAATATGTAATTACGTGTCATTTATTTATCCTCGAACTTAACAGTGGATTTATTCCCAACTTATCACTGTCGACCATCATGCTGTAGACCAAATGACCGCATCCGAGCATCCAGGGCACTGCCTCTGACTATTGTAATCATTACAAATCCTGCAGCATGCTAGGGAAGGACTATTTCTGTGCCCATGTTACTGGGATCTAATATAGCATATTAATAAGCACTAGTGCCACGGACACACAGCATCCCCATTAGTACTATCTAAGGGCTGGGAAGTGCAACCACGGAAGTCCATTAACTAAATGTCAAGCGCCCCGCCAGTCACCCTTATGGTGGACTAAGGAACTTTGCCCTGTTCTAACAACCTTACAGATAAGTAATCAACAGCATTTACTGATCACAGAGCATTACATAGTCATAACCAAGTCCACTTAGCACACTCAGGGGGTAATTCATAGCACTCCAGTGGGTACTTATAATATTAAATGTACAGTAGCTTTCCCCTGAATGATTAAAGCAGAGGCCCCAACAGGTCCAGTTAAGACACTACCAACGCGCTCTTGTTTTTTGGTGTTAAACCCGGTTTAAACACTGAACAATATAGTTAATTATATCATTCAGTGGCGTCACACGAACCCTCGCCGAACATGCAGTCACTGACATGTTCAGACCATAGGGTCTATCGTTAATGACCCACGGGAGCGCACATTGTTAATAATATAGTGGGTTCTCACTGAATCGCTAACGATATAGTGTGTGTACACAGTGGACAATATGCACCGTGCAGATCGTTAACACAAATCATATAGTGTGTACCCGCCTTTAAACAGTGGTTCTGCCTAATAGGCAAGGGTTAATCTCACAGCAGCTGCAGCATGTGACATATCGCACGCGATCCCATTACCTGCAGCTGGGAGCGGGGCCGAGGTGAAGGTCGGATGTGCAGCAGGTCCGACCTCTGAATCCGATGCTCACAGGACCGCCGATCGGATCGGATGTCAAACACATCCGATTTGGCTATTTTTCACCCGATTTCTCGGCCCGCATCCATTGGCCAAAACAGACTGGTGTATGGGGGCCTTTAGCTCACTGTAATAATAGGAAGTGGTGCCACAGCCTGCTGCTAGTGACCTTATGAGCTGGCACTCACCACCTGGGCATTATACATAGTCTGTGTCAGAGGTGGGAGGCCACACTCCTGATGAAGTCTCTGTGGTGAAACATGTTGATTTGCTTCCAGCGTTCTGTACTGGCTTCTGTTTGTCAGCACCAAGGTTCTAATTGCAATTTTCAACTAGTCCGAAGTTTAAAATGGCGGAGAAACCCCCTTTGAAATATTTATACAGAATGTTTGATTTCTGAATGCACTTAAAGAGTTGAATTACATTTATATACGTGCAGGTCAACATTGTGAATGTTGTGATTTGTCCTAAATGATCCAACAGCTGTATATTATATAATTATATATATTTTAACAAGCAGAAGCTGATAACTTTTTGTTATATGACTGTTGTAATTATATATCAATGTGTGTAATTGGTCATAATTTTTAGGGCCCAATTTCACTATCACTAATAGTGATTTGCTAATCACTATTAACTATCACTAATAGTGATTTGCAATCACTAATATAACCGGGCCTGGCGAGGACCTTGGTCCGATCACCCCCTCCTTTCCCTCTCCATCCCTCCCGGCCAGCAGCAGCAGCACTCACCTACAGCATGTACTGTGCTGACAGCAGGTTAAGCATGAGCGTCTCACTGACAGCGTAAGAGCTCATGCTGAGCCTGCTGTCAGCACACCACATGCTGTAGGTAGGTAGGTGTGTTCTGCTGCTGCTGCTGCGCGGGAGACGGGGGCTTTAGAGAGTGTTTTTTCACCCCCTAAACCTTTTGGGGGCATGGCCTAATCGCGGGAGGTGGCACGCCTCCCATGATTAGACCACACCCCCAAAATGTTTACCAGGGCCCAGCATAATATATATAACACACTGGTGCGGGATTACTTCTGTTTCTGGTAAAAGGTACTTCTGTATTATCTGGACTCCCATGTTAAATGCACCCCGTTTTTTCATACCCCTACTATCCAACTACGCATGGAGTTGATTTTATATAGTGTGGCGAGCGCAGCGAGCCACCGTGCCCGAAGCGTGGCGAGCGCAGCGAGCCCCGTGAGGGGACACGGTCTCATAAGAAAACCGGGAGTCCAGATATTACATAAGTACCTGGTAAAATTGAGATTGGTGTTCTTAATACTGCACATGGGAGCAACAGGACATCAATGTGTTGGGACATGTACAGACCAATAGGCTGTGGGGAAAGGTGTCCAATTTGTTTAGCTGCATTTTCCACTCTCTAGTTTCCTTTTCATCCAGCAAGTTAAAGCATTGCTCATGCAAGTCTATAGTAATCTGATATCTGACACCGTGAGCAGCAGACACAGCAGCAGCACGTGACCGGGTCTGGTTGCTTTCTAACCATTGCAGCAACACAAGGGAAAGGACACTTTAGTAAATGCATGTGACTGTGACAAACTGACAGTCACTTAGCTCACTCTCTCAATGGGGAAATCCCTGTGTGTGTCAGCACTACAGTGTCAGCTGACCTGCCGGATCATCTTAATGACTGGGGAATCATAAACACATAAGCAGGTGAACGGTGTCGTGGCAGAAAGATCAGTGGGGCAGATGTATCAAGAGATAAACTGGAGATAAAGTGAAAGGGGGCGCCAGCCAATGAACTGTGTTTGAAAATGACAGTTAGGAGTTGATTGGCTGGTGCTTTATCTCCTTTCACCTTCTCTCTTCTCCAGGCTTAATACATCTGCCCCAGTGCCAGAGACTGAAGGTTGGCTGTGCACCTTACCTGGAGGAAAGCAGGGGGGCGCTCCTGAGCCATTTCACTGGTGGTGTCCATAAACTTTATAATGCGGAGATACCCTGGATAGGAGGGGGCGCTCACCAGACCGTCTGGGGTGACATAGAAGATCTGAACCCCTCTTGGAATGAGGATCAGCTCCTCGGCATCTACCCCCAGACTCTGCACCGGGGGTGGCTGTGCATGCGTACAGTAGAAGTCGTCCCCAACTATAGAACATTCCCCAGACTCTGTCCCATAGGAGACGGTGTAATGTCCATCTGTGGCCTGGGGGGTGTAAGCTGGCGGGGCTGCTGCGCCTCCTATACAGGGATTTATGGCTCCCGTTGTTACACACGAGGCTCCATTGGTTGGCTCTAAAGGAAGTGGAGCCACCTGAGGGGGTGGTGGGCGCTCTGGCCTTTCTTTCTCTTTTGGTGGCAGCGATGGGTACAGACCTGCTGACCCCGTGGCAGGGCAACCCGATATACTCTGGTGCAAGATGTTCAGTCTGGTGTTTATGTTCTCCAAGGTCTCCTGCATCTTTTCTTGCATTTGCCTGGCAGAATCCCAAGCTGGACCCCTGCACTCTGGTCCCTGCAAGGAGAAGCTCAATCCTCGGAGCAGATTTTCCTGGCCTTGTCTGTAAAAGTTGCGGGCATCTTCCTTGTGGCCGCCTTCATCTGCGTTCAATCCTTTATTTATATAGTGGAATGCTTTCCTGTATTCTTCCTCAATGCTCCGAATTAAGGCGTTTTCCTGCATCTCCGGAAGCGGCTGCTTCTCCATCACTAGAACACAAAAGATAAATATTATTGGAACATTAACCCAACCACACAGCCATACACATGCCTGTCTCTTTCTAGATGTATACAGCAAGTAGCAGGTGTCTGTGTACAGCAGGTAGCTGGGGGCCTGTGTACAGCAGGTAGCTGGGGGTCTGTGTACAGCAGGTAGCTGGGGGCTTGTTGTATACTGTACAATGCTAATGAGCATCTTGCACAAGCACATAGCCACACCCCCTTACATTGGCTCTTCTACTACATTGTATGGTACACTATTGTTATAACATGTCAGGGAAACAAATAACAGGTCTGCCATCACCCAGTGGCAGGACATAGACCAACCACTGTCATTCACTGTGTCCAGCAATGTCATCTAGTTACATGTAGGACAGGAGAAACCAAAGAAGGGAATTCCAGGGAAGGAGTACAGGTGCCAGCAACAGGAAAGGAAATGGAGGGCAGGGGTACTGGTGCCAGTAGTAGTAAAGGAAGGGTGTGGATTGGTTTACGGTGTCTAGGTCGACAGCCAAAAGATCGGTGGACATGCAATAGGCCGACACATGAAAAAGAAAGAAATGGTCGACATTGACAAAAAGTCGACAAAGGAAAAGGTCAACATGCATTTTTCATAGTTTTTGATTTCTATGTCAACATGGATGCCGTATTAATGTGCCGCTTGCAATGCTACGTGCACTGTGCCTTGCTGCGTTCGGTATTATATTATCCCTCTAGGCCCACTTGGATCTTAAAGTAAGAACGTCTCGGTTGAAAAAAAAAATCTTGAATAACTTGTGTTGACATTTTGCTGTGTCGACCATTGAATGGGTGACCTTTTGCCTGTGTCAACCTTTTTGTCAATGTCGACATAGACAATGTCCAACTATTGCCTGTCAAACTAGATACTGTCCACCAATCGATTCCAGGGCAGGGGTACATGGGACTGTATTTATCTTATAGCTACTGTCAGGAGATCACCAGTAGAACATGGTCAGTCCCTGGTGTACCAGCATTAGTCACAGTGTACTGTAGCCCAGATGTAAGAGAGAAGAACGTGCACATAATGGAATATATCAAGATTACAATTTATAAATCCAGAAAAATAATTATTTCTTCTACCAAAATGCATGTAACCCTGCCAGGCATTACTGGTAAATTACTGCAGAACATATATTGGTGTTCAATCCCCTGGTTGTACTCTGCTGCAGAATACGTTGGTGCTGTATAAATGTAGTATGATACCGGCAATCTACAGCTTTATAAATATAGCATCCATAAGGATACACAGACTAGGCAAGCATGCGGATTATACGTGCCAGGGATTACGCAACACAACTAATAATAGCCCAGACATTGATTAAATCCCTGCCCGGCATGTCCTGTATTTCACGTTACACAATTTTGTATTGCAACAACTGTAAGGAAATCAAATATATTATAGTTTTGTTTGTTTTTTGAAGAAAAATATGAAAGGATTATAAAAAAACAATATAATCTTAAAGGGTGTACACAGGGTGCAAGTGCCTTGCTATTCCATTAGGACTGAATTGCACGGTAAGCAAAAAGCATTAAATTTTGACTATATCTGTATAGTACAGATCTGTACAGTCTATTTTTCTATTCGATTCTGATGCCACGGGGCCACGCATCGGGATCGAATGAGGCTGAAAACCCTTCAATGGCTATTCGATTTTGATTAGATTTTGACTATAGTCAAAATTGCACCATGGGACCGATTCTGGTTCACTCACAGAAGGCAGGGGAAATCATTTGATGGTCAAATGATTTCCCCTGATGCAGGCACTTGCGAGGGGAGGTGTCTTTGTGACACATTCCCTCACATGGTTGCGAGGGGAAACAGTGGCAGGTGGAGGGGCATTCGGTGCGCAACAAGGACTCCGTAAGCTCCGAGCTTCGCACCCCCCCCCATGTGTGCTGGGCATTAGAATATAAGGGCCTTATTCTAGTTCACTCTTTCTGACAAAATTCTTCTTAGATGGACAAAACCATGTGCACTGCAGGGGGGCAGATGTAACATGTGCAGAGAGAATTAGATTTGGGTGAGTTATTTTGTTTCTGTGCAGGGTAAATACAGGCTGCTTTATTTTTACACTGCAATATAGATCTCACTTTGAAGTAAAACTCCACCCAAATCTTATTCTCTGTGCACAAGTTACATCTGCCCCACCTGCAGTTCACATGGTTTTGTCCATCTAAGAAGGATTTTGTCAGAAAGAGTGAACTAGAATAAGGCCCTAATGACAATTTAGAGCAGCTGTCTTCAAAAATAAACCAATATAAGTAGTGATATTTGTTGCTGAGAATGATAATTAATAAGATTAGCTGTAATAAAAGGTATGTAAATATTAGAACCTTCAGGTAGGAGTCTATCAGTCGGGATTCTGCTCTCGGCATCCTACTGTATCGTTATTCAATATATTGGTCGGTAATGTATATATCATCCCTGTCTTACCACTCCACCAATATATATAAGTCACATTTAAAGATATAACGGTATTTTGTATCTATAGGTTTATTTCTATAGATGTTGTATAAGGCAGGCTGCACCACATACGGCAACTGATTTCCTGTCATTTAGGGATGTGCCACCACCATCACATGCACACAATTGCAATGGTCACAACATGGTTATTAGAAGCATCACTGTAGTCCTCAGAGGTTCTAATCAAATCACATGAATACAAAGCTACCAATATCTACTAATACCACTAGTTGTGTGCAGTAACCCAGGCCGGGCTGTCAGCTGATGAAGTCCCACAAGCATTAACATAACTTGTTCTTGATTAAATTTGTTTTATTCAGCATACATTTCAGCTCTTGCTAGGACATGTTCAAGATAATAATTGGAACTCAAGGCCCAGTATTACACATTTATTGATACATACCAGTTTCCTATATAGCGCACACATATTCCGCAGCGCTTTACAGAGAATATTTGAATATTCAGTCCCTGCCCCAGTGGAGCTTACAATCTATATTCCCCATGTGTACACACACACATTCCCACTAGGGCAGTGCTGCAAATAAGGCGGTACGGCGTACCTTTAAGAAATATGTTGCAGGTACGCCGTACCACGTACTCCTGACCCGCTGTCATTTCCAATTTAATTTAGTTTTTTTTTTTAACAGCTGTCATCTTAATTTAGTTTCTTGTTAAAGTGCCCGCCATGACCCGCCCATCCGGCACTCTTTACCTGACTGAATGTATTCGCAGGAATTATATTCTTCCAGCACAGTTACAAGTCTTAAACCCCACTCATCTTCAAGAGCCTCAGCTGGATCCACAACAAATTCCATCCATAATACAGATGGGCAACCAAAATGGTCTTGCACATTGTTACAGCTCTTAGCACGCCATGTGAGAGCAGAGGGACAAGAATGATGATGTCACCGTGTACGACAAACCACAAAAGACATTGTCTAGCTGCCACACAGACCCATGTTCTCAGTAGGTATTGTAGTGGTGCATGAGGGGTGCTAAAACAGTAGAGGGTTATATTCTAAAGCTCCTCTGCTCCAAACATTTGTCATGTGACTGTGGTTGCCATGGTAGTCATGTTACACTGTAGAATATATGAAAAGTTTTTTTCATAGAAATGCTACTTTAACCAAGAATGGTATTTATTTGCTTAGCCAAATGTCAAACATTTGAATGAGCTTCCATTTACATATAGTATTGTATGGTCTAAACCAGCCTCTCTCAACTGGTATACCTGTGCTGCGACCAGTTGCTAAGTGTGCCGCCACCCAACTGACAGACCTGCAGCCAGGGCCGGCTCCATTCATGTTCGAATTGAGCGGTCGCGCAGGGTACCACCCTTAATGGGCTCCACACGCTGGTGCCGCCATATTGGAGCCTGGAGCCAGCCTGCTAAGCTGCTCTGTGTGTGCTGTGCGGTGCTGGCATCTAACGCCGGTGCCACACAGCGCGCAAGGAGTAGTTCAGCTTTAGTCCGGCCGCGGCCCACCATAATCCCCTTCCTCATCGCAGACACAGGTACTGTGGAGGCATTTATATACCCAGCACTGTGGGGGGGCATTTATGTACCTGGCACTGTGGGGGGCATATTATGTCTATCTGGCACTGCTGGGGCGCATATCATGTCTAGCTGGCACTGCTGGGGGGCATATCATGTCTATCTGGCACTGCTGGGGGGCATATCATGTCTATCTGGCACTGCTGGGGGGCATATGTCTAGCTGGCACTGCTGGGGGGGCATATCATGTCTAGCTGGCACTGCTGGGGGGGCATATCATGTCTAGCTGGCACTGCTGGGAGGGCATATCATGTCTAGCTGGCACTGCTGGGGATATATAATGTCTAGCTGGCACTGCTGGGGGGCATATCATGTGTAGCTGTCGCTGCTGGGGGGGGGGGGGATATCCTGTGTAGTTGGCGCTGCTGCGGGGGGGGGGGGGCATATTATGTGCAGCTGGCGCTGCTGGGGGGCATATCATGTGCAGCTGGCACTGCTGGTGGACATATCATGTGTAACTGGCACTGCTATGTCTACTAATTTCCAAAGAAATAATAACAAATATCAACATATATTCAATACTGATGGTGTGCCTTGGCCATTTTCAAATCTTGTTTGTGATCCACGAGTTTAAAAGGTTTAATATCACTGGTCTAAGCAGTAGTAATTTCTATCATCTCCTTAACAACAATTTCTGGTACAGAACAGATCACCTTTATTTACTGCTGCTCATGGGTTCATCGGGCTAAAACCAGTTTTTTTTTGGGGGGGGGGGGGGGGCAAAAAAAGTAAGGCATCTGATTGGATATCCCCACACTACAGCTACAGCAGACATACATTGCATATAAAATATTTCCCTTCACAATTATAATACGCCTTCCTCATTGATTGCTGTAGGTGCAGGGTGCTACACCAAGTGGAAACTGGAACACTAGGTAGCATCTGAAAATAAGAGGCCACTGTCTCTCACTATAACACAAGTCTATCAGTATAACACAACAGCCTTATGTATAGCATATGATGGGACAGTCACGGGGCACCAACGACATATTCTAGGTCCCCGGCACACAGCCCAGGATGCAGTCATTAGGACCACTACTGATCAAAAGGTCGACACATGAAAAATGTTGACATGCATTGTGTTGGAATGGTCAAAACTCAAAAGGTCGACGCAATGAAAAAGGTCTACATGAGTTTTTTTCCCCCCGATTTTTGCACACACACACACAAAAAAAGAGGACTTGTTCATATGTTACCATCCCAGCGGATATGATGCACCATGCCTCAAGCATGGCGAGTGCAGCGAGCCACACTTATATGGTGTACACGCCGACCTATGTCGACATAGACACAGAAAATAAAAAAAATAATGGCGACCTTTTTCATATTGCCCTTTTCCGTGTGAATCTTTTGGATGTGTCGACATTTTAACCATGTCAAACTTTTTTAATGTGAGGACCTTTTGCCTGTCGGACAATAGTGGTCAGCCTATTGACTGCCGACCTTAGCTGTGTTGATCCCGTGACCCACACCCTACAGACCTAGCACAGCACCACATGAGGACAGACTGCACTTCTGTCCTAATGAACATGATTCAACCGAACAAAAAATAATTTTTTTCAATTTTATAAAACTTCAAAAATGTGCAACATTATTACTAACCCATATTGTAGTGTCAAAATGTCCCAAAACACTGAAGCATCACGCGCTAGATAATCAGAGGGAGACACAGCTGTATTACCCATTAGACAGTCCAGGCTCTCACCTAGGGCTCAATGGGACTACACTGAGCCATTCTTATGTGACACATAGATGGGTGGGTGATGAGTGCCCCAAAGCAGTATACCGCTTTTGACCAATGGGATCTTAATGTCCTGGGCTGAGGGATTTAAAATATTTCCGAAGCCACACATGCTTTCCAGACTGTACATATTGCTGTAATAGGGGCAGGATCTGATTGTCACTGTCTGCTGGTTTCTCCTTACTGGGTGAAAGTGTCACTGGCAGTGCATTTACAGCGAGCTGGTAGCCCTGGCACACTAGAACATGAAAAACTAGTCCGGTAGTACAAAAGAATAAGAAATAGGACAGAAAAACACAATATGAAGCTTATTCTAGAAGACTACAGCTACATAAAAAAATAAAACGTAGGGGCCTATTGTTTACAGTGACACCGGAACTTCAGTTTCCAAATTGCTGTGGCGGCAGACAACTATTTATCAGAGCAATTCAGTATTGCTCTGATGCCAGAATAGCGCTTGTGTTAAGCACCTACCTTTGCAATCCATAAAATACCATTGCCACTCATACCCCTTTTACACCGCCGCAAAACCCTGGGTCTTCGGCGGGTCAGACCCGGGTCAGCGGAGGTGTAAATGGGACACGCTGTGTCCCTTTACACGGGACTTCTACCCAGACCCTGACCAGGGTAGAACACGGCTAGGACCTGGGTAGAGGGCGGTGTAAATGGGTATGCCGGGTCTTCCGACCCGGCTCCCACTTACATCAATGTGTGCGGCATCCATTCACCTCCCGGACGATGGCAGGGGGGTGCACGGGGTCTGGGGGCAGCCCAGCAGCTCACCTTGGTGCTGGGCTGCCCCCAGCACCGTGATCGGTGTATCTGGCAGGGATCACCGTGGTCCCGGCACTTGGAGATGATGTCATCTCCAAGCGCCGCCTCCGTCTACACTGCGGGTGGGCACCGCAGTGTAAACGGTGTAAATCCCGGATCCGACCCGGCCTGGATCCTTCTTCCAAATGCCGGGTCGGATCCGGGATTTTTGGTGTAAAAGGGGTATCATTAAGTGGTGAAAGCCCTACAGCTGGGTACACATTATTTATTTATAGTTACTATATAGCAGAGCAAATTCCGTTGCTCTTTACAATAGGAAACAGTAATAAAACAAACTGGGTAGTAACAAACTGACATAGAGGTAGGAGGGCCCTGCTCACAAGCTTACAATCTTTAGATTAGACGACACTGCAAACCATGTGATGTCATCAGCAAGGGCAGGAGGCTGGTATAATAAAGGGGGCATGGCCACCAGGACAGGGGAGGGGATGGGGATACAAACAAAAAGCCCCCCTGTAATTTGTGCAGGGAGGTGGGCGGGTGCTTCCTCGCACACACAGAGGGAGAGAGAGGACAGGCTGCCGCAGTGGTTGTCTGTCTCCCCAGCACAGCACACGGCACTGACCAGCATGTGCTGAGCTGGGGAAAGAAACTGTCTTCTCTATCCCCACTGCCCAGCTCCCTGCAAGGAGGGAGGGGGGAGCGGCACCCCCGACCAGCACTGAAACTGAGATCTCCAATGATCGCAGTTTCAGGGTTGGCGCATGCGTGCTGCTGCAAGAGCATAAGTGCAGATCTGTGAAAAATAAATAAATCGCTGAATACCGATTTTCACAGATTTGCTACCGGGTCTGAATCAGGCCCTTAGCCAGGATTCCACTTTATTTATTAATTAACAATTCCTTGTTTAGCACACACATATTTGAACATTCACATCAGTCCCTGCCCCAGTGGAGCTTACAATCTATATCCCCTCTCCTTTGTTTGGGGGCACGCTTTAACAAAGAACTAAACAAGTATGTTAAAGTTTTGTTGTATTTTTTAAGACATAACTTTTAATAAATTTGCATAAAATCTGGTTGCTGACAGACTACATAAAACATGAATAAGTTAGTGCATGGTTTGCAATCATATGAATGTCGTCATTATCCCAACTTATTCAGGCCAATATCAAGGCCGCGGTTGGTTGCATACTATAAAAAGATTCTTAATTTCTCTCTCTCTCTATATATATATATATATATATATATATATATATATATAAAAAGTTATAGGCGCAGAAAGAAAATCGTCATAAACGCTAAACACACCAGGGCTCCTAATGATGACATTCAAATGATTATAAACCATGCACTAACTTATTCATGTTTTATGTAGTCTGTCAGCTGGTCCAACCAGATTTTATGCAAATTTGTTAAAAGTTATGTCTTAAAAAATACAACAAAACTTTAACATACTTTTTTAGTTCTGTGTTAAAGCGTGCCCCCAAACAAAGGATAGTACCTTTTATCCCCCCCATTTCCTGTGTACAACAATTTTACTCTCAGGGGTGCACCTCCACACTTATCATCCGAAATCTAACAATCTGTACAATTTGCGCTCAGGTTTACACTCTATATTCCCTACCACATGTACACGCACACAGACATTCTAGGGTTAATTTGTTGGGAGCCAATTATCCTACCAGTATATTTTTTGGATTGTAGGAGGAAACCGGAGTACCCAGAGGAAACCCACGCAAGTACGGGAAGAATATACAAACTCTGCACAGTTAGGGCCATGGTGGGAATTGAACCCATGACCTCAGTGCTGTGAGGCAGTAATGCTAACCATTACACCATCCCTACTGCACCACTTCATGTACAGATGACATAGAGGGGGCGCTAATGACCCGAGGGAGTGCACACCGTTAACGATACCATGCGCACCTACCAGGTGCACTCAAATATTGTCAATGTATATTGTGTATATCGTTAGCAACAATTGTGTAATGTGTGCCGAGCTTTAGGATAACAAGCCGTGAAACTGCGGGAATTTAGTCTGTGTTTTCTGTGGGCGCGCTCATCGTTTTTGTGTGCACGCCCATGAAACATGAAACACCAGGTGCCCACCCCAATACGCCCCCTGCATGTCAACCAGGCAGCAAGCGCCCCAGCGAATGAAAAATTAGCCAAAGGTGCACGCCGCCGGGGTTTGCCCATGCACATTATCGCCTATGTGCATGAACGGACCCCCACCTTCGGGGGCGGGAGCCGAATTCGGACCTGTGCAAACAGGTCTGAATCACTCTCATAGTGCACATGCATAGAGGGGGCTGGTGAAGAAAGAAGGATCCAAATAAATCTGATACAGTATCACCTTCTTGACCTCAGTCCAGGGGCTCAGCAAGATAAAGGAATCTGAAATTGGCATTAGTTATCTCAAGCTCCGGACACTTTCAGCCGCCATTTCGGAACCTCGGTGGTGAACGGGCAGCTTACATGAAATGCTCACCATAAATAATATGCCCCGTACCAATGTACTTTGTGCATCAATTATTCTGCAGGAAAAAATATACACTGTGCTAGAGATGCTCCTGTATGTCATGGGGAGTTCAATAAGTAAACTGAGGACACTCACAATGGGGACACTACGAGGTTGATCCCGGCATGCTGACATGTTAATAATGAGATTTACAGCATTTTGATAGTGTCGACTTCACAACTTCAATCATGTAGCTGACAATGTTAAAATGCTGTAAATGGCATTATCAGCAGGAGCTTCTATCTTCTGTAAGTACACAATGTGCTAAATAATATGTCTAGAACCTGATTAACTGCTATGGGCAACTTCTGCACGCTTTACACATCACACAAATCTGCTGTGTGGACAGTACATAGTGTGTAGTAGGAGCTGCTGTCACATGAGGATACAGGCAGCCCAGCTGATGTCCCAGCAGGGGCACATCGCCCACAGTCCCCTATACGCTGTGCTGCTGCTACCACCACCACCACCACCACAGGGAACATATGCAGTGTCATCATACTTACAGGTGGCTGCTGCTGCTGCTGCTGCGTGCCCCTCTCTGCTGCTGCAGCTACTGTCACCACTCTGATTCCCAGATCTCCTACTGTATACTGTGCTGTTGCTGATCTGTCCTACAGCTATCACCACGCCCACTCTCCCAGCATGCACCTGACACACTTTCATTTAAAGGGGCAATGCCACCAATGTAGTTAAAAGGGCCACTTGTCAGTGTCTTTCTGGTTGAGACTAGTTCCCCTTCACCGTAAGGACCTGGGGAGGAGATGGGGCAGGGAGAGGAGGAGCAAGTTCAGAAGAAGGGACCCAAATGGACCCTCGCATAGCTCGCTTCGCTCGCAATGCTTCGGGCACGGTGGCTCGCTTCGCTCGCCACAGCTTTAATAACCTCCTCCACGCCCTAGTGGATGGTAGGGCATGAAATACCGCCTGTCGGCACATGTCGGCTCAAAAAAAAGTTGTCTTGTTCTGACCTTGCTCCTCCTCTCCCGCCCCCTCTCCCGCCCCCTCTCCTCCCCAGGTCCTTACGGCGAAGGGGAACTAGCTGCTACCGTGTCTTTCTGTCTGTATGTCTGTGCGCACACCTATGTTTATTGGCCATACAAAGAAAAATAGAAAAGAAAACAAGTAACTTTGTATCTGGAACAAACCATGTTGCAATAAAAGAAAATACTGTAATACTTTACATATATATTTTTTTCTGATTAAATATGGGCTGCTTCTGCATGTCGCCCACAAATACTGGACAGCTTTAAGCTGGGTACACACTGGACGATGTCATTAATGATATGCACAATACCGATAGTATCAATAACAATATATCCCAAACATCGGTTAGTGCGTATGCTCAATATTTCAGTTTGGCCACACCTTATCCAAATCTGACTCTCTATGCACCCGTTACTTTTGGCCCATCTGCAGTGCAGCAGTTTTTTTTTTTTTTTTGCTTAACCCTTTGACTACCAAGTGAATTTGTCAAAATAGATGAGAAAATTACCCAGCAAACATTTTTATTTACCATTATGACCTGTAATGTTTACCTTATATAGGAAATATTTCCTTTTATTTTTTTGTACACATTTTTATGTGAAATTAAATAATAGTACTAGCACGGCGCCCATCGCATTGTATACCATAAGACTAAATATGGTATGCGATGCGACGCGATGTTGTACAATAAAAAATTGTATGGCATTGTATGCCATACAATGGCATACAATGCGATGGTATACCATTTTTTTATTGTACAACAACCCAGATGGGTCCTTACAATGTTAAATGCCCCCCCACTATCAATGCCAACCCGAAGCTTGGCGATCACAGCGAGCCAGCGAGGGGCGGCGGTACGCGTCCTCCGAACTTTTCATACCCCCACTGTCCACGTCGGCGTGGAGTTGATTTTAAATAGTGTGGCGAGCGCAGCGGGTCCCGCGAGGGGACGCGGAATACATGTAAAGTAATACGCGTCCTCGCGGGGCTCACTACGCTCGACACGCATCGTGCTCAGTGGCTCACTTTGCTCGCCACACTCAACTCCACGCCGACGTGGATAGTGGGGGTATGAAAAGGTCTGAGGACGCGTACCACCACCCCTCGCGGGCTCGCGATGCGATGGCATAAGATGAAAAAATTGGGCGCCGTGCTAGGAAATAAGTACCTAAATAACAAATATGAGCGACGCTGGCTTTTTTAGTGGATATTTTGAACATCTCTCACAGAGATCTTAGCATTTAAAGGGTTAACTTCCAAATTCAAAATGAGGCTCAGAGTGTTTTTTTTTTTTTTATCTATCTTTCTATCTATAATTCAGATACAGTGGCAAACGCAGGATTTTCAGAAGGGGGTTTCCAGAGAGGGGCGGATAAAGCACGGAGATGGACACTTAGGTGACCCAGTATATGCTGACAGTAGAGAGGGGGTGGAGTGCTCGCGCTGAATACCTTATGTATCGAGGGGGCTGCTGGGTTGGAGTGGTCCAGACTCCTAGACGTGAGTTATATAGCAGGTAGTTACCTAGCGCTCAACCTCTTATGTATCAATACAATGTGGGTATAATGAGAAAATGACACATGAATTTCCTTTCAAGATTTATTTGCTGTACAGAATATGTATGTATCAGAATAAATATAGAAATAAGGTAAAAAATGAATGAAAAAAATATAGTGAGCTGCATATATTCTGAGTCCGTCTGGCCAAACCAATAGATGCTGCACGATGGTAAGTTATGCACCCTGGAGGGCAGATGGGCTATGATATAGCAGTTAGATGGTGGATAACAGGGGGTCAAAACCTCTGTTGTAATGTCACAGAGTGAATGATGGGGGGAGGGTAAATGGCGGATGCCAGCCGTGTTGCACAAAGAGTTCTGGGAGATGGGTTAACCACAGTGGTGAGTACGGGCTGGCAAAGGAAGTAACACAGTAATGAAGTTTCTGTGTATATTAGCAGAGTATGTCCAAGGGAAGAACGCAGTCTGGGGGGGGGGTCAAAGTAAGAGGGTGAGTGTCGCCGGGGGCTGGCGTCCCTGACCACCCGGTGATACACCCAGCTCCTACCCGATACCTGTAGTAGAAGATGTAGTTGTCCCTCGCCGCAGATCTGTCAGAAGTCAGCCGGAGCGTGTGGTATTAGCCGGCAGCAGTAACGCACTGCTCGACAGCGTCTTCCGTCACTTCCGGGTTCGGCTGGGGAGCGTGCGCCCGGAGTTCAGGTGGTAGCCGGAGCTGTGCGTGCTCAACTCTTCGATTGGAGGAGACTTGGATCAGGGTGTGTGGGTAGTAATGGAGCTGTGTCCAACGCGTTTCGGCCGCCTTCGGCCTTTTTCAAGGATAAAATTCTGTGGTGTTGGAATGGGCTAAATAGTGCGTTCGGTCCCGCCTCCTTTAGTCTGATAGGTGAAAGTCTATTTGATAGGCAGGTTGCGTCATCAGTAGGCGTGTCTATTGTGCACTCCGTGGAGTGATGGGGCATCTAAGCAGTGTATTACATGCTACACACTGGGGATGAAATGGTTAAAATAAAAATAAAAATAAAATATCTGGGCAGTTTCATCCTAAATTTCCATTGTGAAAATCAATGTTAAGGCCATTAGGTTGTAATGTTTTCAGGGTAAAAATCCAATACAGCTCCCTCCTATTCAGGACCTCCACATGATCCCCGCCCCTCCAGTTGACATTGGGTGACTCGATAGCTTGGAATGTCAGACCTTTAGGGCTGGAACCGTGTGATTCCAGAAAGTGAATGGAGACACTGTGTTTCCTATAGCCAATTTTAATATTTCTGATATGTTCATAGATTCTATTTTTGAGGGGTCTGATGGTCCTCCCCACATATTCTAACCCACAGGGGCATCTTAATAAATAGATCACCCCTTTGGTTTCACATGAGAGATGTTGAGTGAGTTTGTATGTGTCCTTTGTGGTGCTTGATGTCCAGCTGTCAGTCCCTTTGGTAGTAGTCTTAGTGAGGTTTTTACATCCTGCACATTTCCCACAGAAAAAGAATCCCGTTCTGTCAGTCAGTCTAGTCTGTGTGAGTTCCTTAGGTTTGATATGGTTTTTTACTAATTTTTGTCTTAAGTCTGGGGCTTTCCTAAAGATAAGTCTGGGTTTATCTGTCAGATGTGTTTGTAATTGCTGGTCCTGTCTCAATACGTGCCAGTGTTTTTGTAGTATGTTTTTTAGTTGTCTTGAAGATTGGTTATATTGTGTGATGAATGTGACCTCTTGTGGTTCTGTTTGTATTTTGGATGATTTGGTTGTGAGTGTCTCCCTTCTGTCCAGATTTGTTATTTCACTGTAGGCATTGTCAACTATATCCTGATTGTATTTTTTCTCTATGAATTGCTCCCTGAGTTGCAGTGCTTGTGTTTCAAAATCATGTGCCTTGGAGCAGTTCCGCTTGATACGGCGGAACTGCCCCTTGGGTATCCCATCCAACCAGGGTCTATGGTGTCCACTTGTGTACAGAATGTAACTGTTAACGTCTACATTTTTGCGATATGTTTTGGTATGTATGGTGTTGGATTCAATAAAAATTTCAAGGTCAAGGAATTGTACTGATTGTTTACTGGCTTGTGTTGTGAATTGTATGTTTCTGTCATTGTGATTGAGGTAGTCCATAAATGTCGTGAGTGAGTCATGGGTGCCTTCCAACCACAATCACCAACAATTCCAGCAAAAAAAGACACATAGATCTAGAAGAGGATGTAGAGGAGGGGACACCAAAAAAACCAAAGAAACAAACAGAAACAAACAGAAACAATATAGACACAATAAAAACTGTACCTACACAAACCCAGATATTTAACCTGAGTGACACTACACTTTCCAATGATCAACAAACACTGTTATCTAAAGGCCTCAAATTTGCTCCAACAAAAAAACCGGACAAATTTAACACATATTGCGATCTACAGTCATTCACACGTAAACTATGCTTGAAAAAGTACTTTATGTCAAATCCAGTCATCCGTAACAACCAAGACACTCCAACTAAGGGGGTTATTCTAGTCCATTCTTTCTGACAAAATCCTTCTTAGATGGAAAAAACCATGTGCACTGCAGGTGGGGCAGATGTAACTTGTGCAGAGAGAATTAGATTTGGGTGGGGTTTTTCTTCAAAGTGAGATCTATATTGAAGTGTAAAATCATGCAGTCAGTATTTTCCCTGCACAGAAACAAAATAACTCACCCAAATCTAATTCTCTCTGCACATGTTACATCTGCCCCCCTGCAGTGCACATGGTTTTGTCCATCTAAGAAGGATTTTGTCAGAAAGAATGAACTAGAATAAACCCCTAAATATCAACACACCAGTCTCAAACCTAAATCCACATTCAACCCGACTCATGTTAAAAGCCACCACATAAAGACATTTGAAACACTGGTAACTGCAGATCTGGACAAACTCACGACAAAACAAGACAAATATCACTCACGAAATAACATCCCCAACAAAGAAATAAAGGCTATGAAAGAATTAGAGAAAAACAACAACATAATCATCAAACCAGCAGACAAAGGGGGTGGGATTGTGGTACTCAACCAGTCAGACTACATACAAGAATCATTAAGACTGCTAGGGGACACCAACACATACAAGACATTACCAGGGGACCCTACTTCCGACTTTAACAAAAAACTGGACACTCTTTTACACAAAGGTTTTGACACAGGCATACTCAACAAATCAGAACACAACTTTCTCAGATCTCAGCACCCAATAATACCCGTTTTCTACTATCTACCAAAAATACACAAGGACTTACACAACCCACCTGGGAGACCTATCATATCCGGCATCAATTCCATCTCTTCCAATCTTGCACAATATACAGACACTTTCCTACAAGACATAGTTAAAAGCCTACCATCTCATCTCAAAGACACCACTGACGTCATTAACACCCTCCAAACAATAGAATGGCATGACGATTACTGGCTGGCAACCAGTGACGTTACCTCTCTCTACACTATCATCAGACATAACGACGGCCTTCAAAGCACCCAACACTTTCTTGAACAGTCACAACAATTAGACAAAGACCAGATACAATTCATCATTGATTCCATAGACTTCATACTGCACCACAATTACACTTGGTTTAACGGCACTTTCTATCTCCAGACCACTGGGACCCCCATGGGATCAAAAGTGGCGCCCAGCTACGCTAATTTATTCATGGGAAAGTGGGAGGAGGACTACATTTGGGGTGATCGGAGCTGGGCGTCAAATTTGATCCTATGGCGTCGTTACATTGATGACTGCATATTCATCTGGAAAGGCACCCATGACTCACTCACGACATTTATGGACTACCTCAATCACAATGACAGAAACATACAATTCACAACACAAGCCAGTAAACAATCAGTACAATTCCTTGACCTTGAAATTTTTATTGAATCCAACACCATACATACCAAAACATATCGCAAAAATGTAGACGTTAACAGTTACATTCTGTACACAAGTGGACACCATAGACCCTGGTTGGATGGGATACCCAAGGGGCAGTTCCGCCGTATCAAGCGGAACTGCTCCAAGGCACATGATTTTGAAACACAAGCACTGCAACTCAGGGAGCAATTCATAGAGAAAAAATACAATCAGGATATAGTTGACAATGCCTACAGTGAAATAACAAATCTGGACAGAAGGGAGACACTCACAACCAAATCATCCAAAATACAAACAGAACCACAAGAGGTCACATTCATCACACAATATAACCAATCTTCAAGACAACTAAAAAACATACTACAAAAACACTGGCACGTATTGAGACAGGACCAGCAATTACAAACACATCTGACAGATAAACCCAGACTTATCTTTAGGAAAGCCCCAGACTTACTGTAAGACAAAAATTAGTAAAAAACCATATCAAACCTAAGGAACTCACACAGACTAGACTGACTGACAGAACGGGATTCTTTTTCTGTGGGAAATGTGCAGGATGTAAAAACCTCACTAAGACTACTACCAAAGGGACTGACAGCTGGACATCAAGCACCACAAAGGACACATACAAACTCACTCAACATCTCTCATGTGAAACCAAAGGGGTGATCTATTTATTAAGATGCCCCTGTGGGTTAGAATATGTGGGGAGGACCATCAGACCCCTCAAAAATAGAATCTATGAACATATCAGAAATATTAAAATTGGCTATAGGAAACACAGTGTCTCCATTCACTTTCTGGAATCACACGGTTCCAGCCCTAAAGGTCTGACATTCCAAGCTATCGAGTCACCCAATGTCAACTGGAGGGGCGGGGATCATGTGGAGGTCCTGAATAGGAGGGAGCTGTATTGGATTTTTACCCTGAAAATATTACAACCTAATGGCCTTAACATTGATTTTCACAATGGAAATTTAGGATGAAACTGCCAAGATATTTTATTTTTATTTTTATTTTAACCATTTCATCCCCAGTGTGTAGCATGTAATACACTGCTTAGATGCCCCATCACTCCACGGAGTGCACAATAGACACACCTACTGATGACGCAACCTGCCTATCAAATAGACTTTCACCTATCAGACTAAAGGAGGCGGGACCGAACGCACTATTTAGCCCATTCCAACACCACAGAATTTTATCCTTGAAAAAGGCCGAAGGCGGCCGAAACGCGTTGGACACAGCTCCATTACTACCCACACACCCTGATCCAAGTCTCCTCCAATCGAAGAGTTGAGCACGCACAGCTCCGGCTACCACCTGAACTCCGGGCGCACGCTCCCCAGCCGAACCCGGAAGTGACGGAAGACGCTGTCGAGCAGTGCGTTACTGCTGCCGGCTAATACCACACGCTCCGGCTGACTTCTGACAGATCTGCGGCGAGGGACAACTACATCTTCTACTACAGGTATCGGGTAGGAGCTGGGTGTATCACCGGGTGGTCAGGGACGCCAGCCCCCGGCGACACTCACCCTCTTACTTTGACCCCCCCCCAGACTGCGTTCTTCCCTTGGACATACTCTGCTAATATACACAGAAACTTCATTACTGTGTTACTTCCTTTGCCAGCCCGTACTCACCACTGTGGTTAACCCATCTCCCAGAACTCTTTATGCAACACGGCTGGCATCCGCCATTTACCCTCCCCCCATCATTCACTCTGTGACATTACAACAGAGGTTTTGACCCCCTGTTATCCACCATCTAACTGCTATATCATAGCCCATCTGCCCTCCAGGGTGCATAACTTACCATCGTGCAGCATCTATTGGTTTGGCCAGACGGACTCAGAATATATGCAGCTCACTATATTTTTTCATTCATTTTTTACCTTATTTCTATATTTATTCTGATACATACATATTCTGTACAGCAAATAAATCTTGAAAGGAAATTCATGTGTCATTTTCTCATTATACCCACATTGTATTGATACATAAGAGGTTGAGCGCTAGGTAACTACCTGCTATATAACTCACGTCTAGGAGTCTGGACCACTCCAACCCAGCAGCCCCCTCGATACATAAGGTATTCAGCGCGAGCACTCCACCCCCTCTCTACTGTTATCTACAGTCCAATTGTGCTCAGCAGCTTTAAACCTCAGACACATATGGGTATACTGGACATCAGAGACTCCAGGGTTCAAAGGGCGGTATTAGAAACACTTAACATCGACAATATAGGTAAAACTGTACCACCTTCTGACTTCTGCAGCAACTACAGACACCTAGAAAAATTAATACAAAAAGAGACCAATACCTGGTGGGACAGACACTTCCTTAAATGGTATGCAGCGCATGACATCATCCCAAAAAGCCTACGTATAAAGAAAAGGTCGACACACTACTCTGACGACTTACAGTTTCAACACAAATGGGATAATGTACTCCACACCTGTTCCCTTGAACTAATCAAATTACTGATTGAACGACATGACAATGACCTACTAACCCTGACAAAACAGATTGAGGACACCCATACACTAATAAAACCGTTCACAAAGGAACCAGGTTATGGCGACATAGAGAAAATATCAGAATCACGACTGACCAAACAAGAGAACGACATCATAACCACTAAAGTTAAAAAAGTACACAGAGACCTAAAACCCAAAACCAACAAATCTCCACATAAAGTGAAAGTCACCCATACCCTGGGACACATAGTTGGTACACGTAAAACTCTCTTGCAGAGGACTCCAGCAGGCAAACATAACAAACCTACACTATACAAAAACACTGGACTGACATATCAACAACACATGTCCTTGATACACAGCAGAAATAGAGAACTCATACCTGACTACAACAATCAAAACATTGAAGTTGACTCAGATCATACCACTGACACCATTTCAAGCACATCCTTCTCAATACATGAAATTGAGGAGGACGATAATTACAACGATCTTGCCAGACTCTCCTTTGACCAAGGTTGGGTCACCACACAGAGACAATACTGTACAAACTCAAACACTGATGTACCAGGCATAACTACCATCCCATGCACCACAACACCCATAGATACTAACACAACAACTACAGTTACCTCTACTATCACAGCAGATAACTCATGGGCGGAGAATTTTTTAGACACAGAGGCAGGCCGCAAGGCTTGCCTCCCAACCACAATCACCAACAATTCCAGCAAAAAAAGACACATAGATCTAGAAGAGGATGTAGAGGAGGGGACACAAAAAAAACCAAAGAAACAAACAGAAACAATATAGACACAATAAAAACTGTACCTACACAAACCCAGATATTTAACCTGAGTGACACTACACTTTCCAATGATCAACAAACACTGTTATCTAAAGGCCTCAAATTTGCTCCAACAAAAAAAACGGACAAATTTAACACATATTGCGATCTACAGTCATTCACACGTAAACTATGCTTGAAAAAGTACTTTATGTCAAATCCAGTCATCCGTAACAACCAAGACACTCCAACTAAATATCAACACACCAGTCTCAAACCTAAATCCACATTCAACCCGACTCATGTTAAAAGCCACCACATAAAGACATTTGAAACACTGGTAACTGCAGATCTGGACAAACTCACGACAAAACAAGACAAATATCACTCACGAAATAACATCCCCAACAAAGAAATAAAGGCTATGAAAGAATTAGAGAAAAACAACAACATAATCATCAAACCAGCAGACAAAGGGGGTGGGATTGTGGTACTCAACCAGTCAGACTACATACAAGAATCATTAAGACTGCTAGGGGACACCAACACATACAAGACATTACCAGGGGACCCTACTTCCGACTTTAACAAAAAACTGGACACTCTTTTACACAAAGGTTTTGACACAGGCATACTCAACAAATCAGAACACAACTTTCTCAAATACACAAGGACTTACACAACCCACCTGGGAGACCTATCATATCCGGCATCAATTCCATCTCTTCCAATCTTGCACAATATACAGACACTTTCCTACAAGACATAGTTAAAAGCCTACCATCTCATCTCAAAGACACCACTGACGTCATTAACACCCTCCAAACAATAGAATGGCATGACGATTACTGGCTGGCAACCAGTGACGTTACCTCTCTCTACACTATCATCAGACATAACGACGGCCTTCAAAGCACCCAACACTTTCTTGAACAGTCACAACAATTAGACAAAGACCAGATACAATTCATCATTGATTCCATAGACTTCATACTGCACCACAATTACACTTGGTTTAACGGCACTTTCTATCTCCAGACCACTGGGACCGCCATGGGATCAAAAGTGGCGCCCAGCTACGCTAATTTATTCATGGGAAAGTGGGAGGAGGACTACATTTGGGGTGATCGGAGCTGGGCGTCAAATTTGATCCTATGGCGGCGTTACATTGATGACTGCATATTCATCTGGAAAGGCACCCATGACTCACTCACAACATTTATGGACTACCTCAATCACAATGACAGAAACATACAATTCACAACACAAGCCAGTAAACAATCAGTACAATTCCTTGACCTTGAAATTTTTATTGAATCCAACACCATACATACCAAAACATATCGCAAAAATGTAGACGTTAACAGTTACATTCTGTACACAAGTGGACACCATAGACCCTGGTTGGATGGGATACCCAAGGGGCAGTTCCGCCGTATCAAGCGGAACTGCTCCAAGGCACATGATTTTGAAACACAAGCACTGCAACTCAGGGAGCAATTCATAGAGAAAAAATACAATCAGGATATAGTTGACAATGCCTACAGTGAAATAACAAATCTGGACAGAAGGGAGACACTCACAACCAAATCATCCAAAATACAAACAGAACCACAAGAGGTCACATTCATCACACAATATAACCAATCTTCAAGACAACTAAAAAACATACTACAAAAACACTGGCACGTATTGAGACAGGACCAGCAATTACAAACACATCTGACAGATAAACCCAGACTTATCTTTAGAAAAGCCCCAGACTTAAGACAAAAATTAGTAAAAAACCATATCAAACCTAAGGAACTCATACAGACTAGACTGACTGACAGAACGGGATTCTTTTTCTGTGGGAAATGTGCAGGATGTAAAAACCTCACTAAGACTACTACCAAAGGGACTGACAGCTGGACATCAAGCACCACAAAGGACACATACAAACTCACTCAACATCTCTCATGTGAAACCAAAGGGGTGATCTATTTATTAAGATGCCCCTGTGGGTTAGAATATGTGGGGAGGACCATCAGACCCCTCAAAAATAGAATCTATGAACATATCAGAAATATTAAAATTGGCTATAGGAAACACAGTGTCTCCATTCACTTTCTGGAATCACACGGTTCCAGCCCTAAAGGTCTGACATTCCAAGCTATCGAGTCACCCAATGTCAACTGGAGGGGCGGGGATCATGTGGAGGTCCTGAATAGGAGGGAGCTGTATTGGATTTTTACCCTGAAAACATTACAACCTAATGGCCTTAACATTGATTTTCACAATGGAAATTTAGGATGAAACTGCCCAGATATTTTATTTTTATTTTTATTTTAACCATTTCATCCCCAGTGTGTAGCATGTAATACACTGCTTAGATGCCCCATCACTCCACGGAGTGCACAATAGACACGCCTACTGATGACGCAACCTGCCTATCAAATAGACTTTCACCTATCAGACTAAAGGAGGCGGGACCGAACGCACTATTTAGCCCATTCCAACACCACAGAATTTTATCCTTGAAAAAGGCCGAAGGCGGCCGAAACGCGTTGGACACAGCTCCATTACTACCCACACACCCTGATCCAAGTCTCCTCCAATCGAAGAGTTGAGCACGCACAGCTCCGGCTACCACCTGAACTCCGGGCGCACGCTCCCCAGCCGAACCCGGAAGTGACGGAAGACGCTGTCGAGCAGTGCGTTACTGCTGCCGGCTAATACCACACGCTCCGGCTGACTTCTGACAGATCTGCGGCGAGGGACAACTACATCTTCTACTACAGGTATCGGGTAGGAGCTGGGTGTATCACCGGGTGGTCAGGGACGCCAGCCCCCGGCGACACTCACCCTCTTACTTTGACCCCCCCCCCCAGACTGCGTTCTTCCATTGGACATACTCTGCTAATATACACAGAAACTTCATTACTGTGTTACTTCCTTTGCCAGCCCGTACTCACCACTGTGGTTAACCCATCTCCCAGAACTTTTTGTGCAACACGGCTGGCATCCGCCATTTACCCTCCCCCCATCATTCACTCTGTGACATTACAACAGAGGTTTTGACCCCCTGTTATCCACCATCTAACTGCTATATCATAGCCCATCTGCCCTCCAGGGTGCATAACTTACCATCGTGCAGCATCTATTGGTTTGGCCAGACGGACTCAGAATATATGCAGCTCACTATATTTTTTCATTCATTTTTTACCTTATTTCTATATTTATTCTGATACATACATATTCTGTACAGCAAATAAATCTTGAAAGGAAATTCATGTGTCATTTTCTCATTATACCCACATTGTATTGATACATAAGAGGTTGAGCGCTAGGTAACTACCTGCTATATAACCCAGTATATGCTGAGTCAGTTAAAGTATTATAGATAGACCAAATGTATATAAATAATAATTATATATATATATATATATTTAACAGCAGTGTAGACCACTGGGCATAGCAATGTATTGGGGCCCCTACCAGTCCTCCAGCGGTAGAGGTAGGGGGGTGCTATGAGCGGAAGCTTTGATGTCCCGCAGGTGGTAAGGGGTATTATATCAACCGCTCAGCATGTAGGGCCTGGATCAGTAATTTCCACTAATTACCTAATTTTCTGGGGGGAGGACAGTTTGCTTGACTGCAGATATCTCCAGTTTCTGGAACTAGATTTCTTAGCTTTTAATGGAATTAAAATCTAGAGAATCCCACCTACCAAATGGTATTGGGCACTAGGGGATCAGATTTCAGGAGGCAGAGCAATCTGCCAACGAGAATATAAAACTACATACCAGGTGTGTGGAGCTGGAGCAGTAACCAGCTGCTGGAAGGGTGATATCTCTGGTTCTGGGAACAGTAGAGACAAGACACTAGTGTCCCTCAAAGGGGGAGAGTCCCAGCTTTTGGAATATACCCTTAAAAAGTCAGGCAGAACCTGAAATATCTGAGTGGGAAGAGCAATTAACAGGCTTGGATGGGGACCACTCCTTTGAAGTCAGATATCTCCGGTTCCCCAGGGCCGATTTTTTTAATTCTTGTAGCCTTGGAAAGAGGGGACCCTCAGCTTTCAGACTAGGTCCCTTAGATTCCTGGGGGGGGGTTTTCTGGGTACTCAGAAACCCCCCCTGCGTGCGCTACTGAGATAGGGATGTAAATACATGAGGGTGTTATTACACACCTCACAACTTCTGAGTTGATAGAAGAGGGATGTTTGCGCGCTGTACAAGCTGCTGGCCATGCCCCTAGCCCCTCTGTCTTCCTAAATAGATGCTGTGTCTATTCACCACTGCTATGCTCATCAGAACAGCAACAGGCGCAGGGACTTCCAACTAACACCCCCACCACCACCACCACGGGACACCACTGGGCGAGGCTGAGACAGTCACAAAATATTGAGACTGTATCGCAAAAGTCGGTACAATTGGCATGTGTGTTATTACTGTCAGCAAAGTAAAAGTTAGCTGTGAAGTTCTGTCGATCAGCTCTTATTCTAAATATTGAAATTACGGTACTCTTTACCTAGAAGGGCGCCAACGATCAAAATCGTGGTCATCGCGGGTAAAAATCGCGGTGATCGCGGTCATCGCGGGCATCGCGGGTAAAATTGGATGTTCGCGATGCCCGCGATCACCGCGATCACCGCGATTTTCCCATAGGGAACAATGTTAAAAAAGCTGATTGACCGCGATTTCACTGTTAAATGGCTCAATTGACCCGATTTGGCCATATTAACCCTGAATTAGGCCCAATTAACCCTTAAATGTCCCCCCCAATTTTTGACGCCACCCCACGATCCACGCCAACCCGAAGCGTGGCGAGCGCAGCGAGCCCGCGAGGGGCGGCGGTACGCGTCCTACGACCTTTTCATGCCCTACTATCCACGTCGGCGTGGAGTTGAGAATAGAATAGTGTGGCGAGCGCAGCGAGCCACCGAGCCCGAAGCGTGGCGAGCGCAGCGAGCCCCGCGAGGGGACGCGGAGACCTTCACAGTTATACGCGTCCCCTCGCGGGCTTCACAGGTGTCCGCGTGGCCACGGACACCTGTGAAGCCCGCGAGGGGACGCGTTTACCTGTGAAGGTATCCGCGTCCCCTCGCGGGGCTCGCTGCGCTCGCCACGCTTCGGGCTCGGTGGCTCGCTGCGCTCGCCACACTATTCTATTCTCAACTCCACGCCGACGTGGATAGTAGGGCATGAAAAGGTCGGAGGACGCGTACCGCCGCCCCTCGCGGGCTCGCTGCGCTCGCCACGCTTCGGGTTGGCGTGGATGGTGTGGTGGCGTCAAAAATTGGGGGGGACATTTAAGGGTTAATGGGCTCTGTGGCCCATTTAACATTGATTTCTATGGGCAAATCGGGTGGATTGAGGCATTTAACACTAAAATCGGGTCCATCGCGGCTTTTAACATTGCTTCCTATGGGAAATCGGGAGCATCGCGTCGCGGGCATCGCGGGTACGTTTATGGCCGGCCGCGACGCGACCGACGCGATTTTTCAGGTTTAACATGGTTTTCAATGGGAAAATCGCGGGCATCGCGTCGGTCGCGTCGCGGGCAGGCATAAATGTACCCGCGATGCCCGCGACGGGCGCCGTACTAAGTAAAGAGTACCGAAATTACTGCACAACACATCAGACAGTCACAATCATCATTAGATGACATTGTTATAGTTCCATTTATTATAGACATTATCAGTTCGATGTTATAGATATTATCAATGGAATCATCTGCTGACGGGCTTCTTCTCTGAAGGGGCCCTTCTACATTGTCTCCCACTGGCCGCCGATCGATCCACGTTGTTTCAAATTAGTTTTAGTTTCAGGAGCAGACGGTGGAGCTGTGTCATGGCAGCTTTCTCCTGCTATTCACTATGACACAGACAGTGAGCCGGCAGCTGTCTGACAGCGGGGGGAGCTCCAGCTCCTCCAAGGCATTTTGGGGCCGAATTCAGCCCCGTTTTCGATGGTGAGGGAGCTGCGCATGTGCAAATATACGCATGTGCAAATGCCCTGTGCAAATGCCTTCGGACAGGCAGGGGAGGGCCGAGGGGTGTCCAGGGGGATTGAGGATTCAAGTTCAAGTTCACCCCAGGCTCCTGCATGCAGCACAACTACAAGACCCGCACGGCACGAGCAGAGCTGTGCGCAGCTGGAAGCATGAGTGTGAAATGGCGCCGCACTTTTGGGACACCAAGCTTTTATAGACTCGTCGTCTCGCGAGAATCTGATGCCAGATTCCCGCGTTCGGTCGCGGGCCGTCGGGCCGGGGATGTTCGGAGCGGTTCGGATTCCGGACCTCTCATCTCTAGTTATATATTCAGATAGGATTCTGATTAGGATGGATATATCCTCAGATAGTCTGGTTCTTTCTCTGGTTCCAGTCCAGCTGTTATCCAATCTTCTACCGCTTCCAAATCTGGCTGTTATCCTGGTACCAGTCCAGTTGATAGTTAAGCCTTCCTCATAGCTTCTAAGTTTGGTTATTATTCTGGATCCGGTCTGATTACTTCTCTATTCCTATTCTTCAATCTGCAGTTTTCAGTCTTCAAATCAGTTCTTAACACCAGTTATTATTCTGAATCCAGTTTGTTCTCCATTCCAGTGTCTTCATTTGTCGTGTAAACAAACTATTCCCTATATCTACAATTGATGATAATACAGAACCTTCACCCCTACATCCCTGTTATTATTCCACATTCATCTTCTCTAGTGTATCACATTCTATGAGCAAGAGTTGGATTAAACTACCTCGCTTTCTTCATGTGCCTGCTCCTGTGCCAATCGCTAACCTAACCCTAAACCCCCCCCCCCCTTATATGCCCCTTGCCTGCCACCTTCTACCCACACACCAGCATGCCACCCTCTACCCCCTAATACTCCCACACCACCAGCAGGCACTTCCACCCACTGGGAATATTCATGGTGGCTTCTATTGCCAATCCGCACCAGCAAGCCCCATTCACTGTTTCCTTTTTAATTTATTTACAGTTCCTGTGTTACATTTTTACAGATATGCTGGAAGGCATTCCTTCTAGGGGATGCTAAATCTGCTGTCTGTATCCCTGTTAAAATATTGCAACCACAGTGAAGTAATAAACAGATAGCATTATCTGCTATAGTAATCCATTCACACACAGAGTAAAATACACAGAGTTTCCAAATAGAATATTCCCTATATTCCCCCACTTCTTCCGACTAGCCTATCCCTCCTCCTCCTAACCTCTTTGGATCCTACTATCCTGTCTACCCTACCCCTCCATCCAGGGGCGGATTGGGAATTAAAAGCAGCCCGGGAAATAATTTGAAGCAGCCCGGGGGGGGGGGGGGGGGGGGGGGGGGGGGAGAGAGAGACCCCTTTTAAGGGGCGTGGCCTAGTGATATGGGGGTGTGGCCTATTTCAACGAGGTCACGCCCCATTTTCGGCACTGTGGGGGCATGGCTAGTAGCTCTCTCTGACAGGGGTGGATTGGCCCTGTCAGTGTTACATAGCCATGGTTACCCATTACCATCCTTGAGTAGGAGAAACACTACTTCCTGGTTTGGGTCCCTGCCACACACTGCACATGCTCAGTTTGCAAAAAGGTAGCCCGCAGGTTACTATAGGACAGTGGTCTCCAACCTTTTTGGTGCGGGAGCTACTCGCGACAAAATAAACCACCCAAAAAGCTACTAAAATAAAAAAATCTGCATAATATCCAAAAATGCCCTTTACACATTATGCGACACACCGTAATGCCCCTGAAACATTATGCCACGCACTGCAATGTCCAATATGTCACAAACATACCTCCCAACACTGGAGGCAGAAGAGAAGAGACATCTGCACGTGCCTAAGGCACGCGCCCAAAATTAGAGGGTTCACCTACTACCATGGAACTCCTGCGAGGCTACAAGGGGGTGTGATACACATATGCCTCCAATAGTGCAGTGCCAGATACACATATGCCCCCAATAGTGCCAGATACACATATGACCTAAATAGTGCAGTCCGTGATGCCCATTATACATATGCCACACACATGATGCCCATTATACATATGCCCCACAACATGATGCTCCATTATACATATGCCGCACACTGTGATGCCCATTATACATATGCCCCACAACGTGATGCTCCATTATACATATGCCCCACAACGTAATGCTCCATTATACATATGCCCGCACCGTGATGCTCCATTATACATATGCCACACACCGTGATGCTCCATTATACATATGCCCCACACTGTGATGCCCATTTTACATATGCCACACACATGATGCTCCATTATACATATGCCACACACCGTGATGCACATTATACATATGCCACACACTGTGATGCTCCATTATACATATGCCACACAACGTGATGCTCCATTATACATATGCCCCACACCGTGATGCTCCATTATACATATGCCCCACACCGTGATGCTCCATTATACATATGCCCCACACCGTGATGCTCCATTATACATATGCCCCACACCCTGATGCCCATTATACATATGCCGCACACCCTGATGCCCATTATACATATGCCACACACATGATGCTCCATTATACATATGCCACACACATGATGCTCCATTATACATATGCCCCACAACTTGATGCTCCATTGTACATATTCCGCACAGCGTGATGCTCCATTAAACATATGCCACACACATGATGCCCATTATAGATATGCCCCTCACCTTGATGCTCATTAAACATGTCACACACATGATGCCCATTAAACATATGCCACACGCACATGATGCCCATTATACATCAGTAGGGTGAATTAATATTGGATTGGAAAGGAATGGGTTAATGGATGAAGGCGGATGATTATTGCCATGACAGACAGCAGTGCGTCCTTGTGCCCCCCCCCCCCCATAAACATGTGGTGTAATGACTTCACGCATAGGTGACTCTATGGAAAGTTCCACAGAGTGCCCGTCTGGAGCGTCCCTTGAACATTAGAATAGGTGTTCAGGTCCCTTGAGGATGTTTTGGGCACTAGATTTAGGAAATTAAATGCCTCACCTACACTGAAAGATGCCAAGGAAAGGGAAAGGGCAGATTATCTTCTCCCTGGCAAGTTGTGCATAGGGGGGATATTAACCCCTTCCTGACAGAGCTAGTTTTGGCGTTCCTGACAGAGCCATTTTTTTCAAATCTGACATGTCTCACTTAAGTGGGGATAACTTTTTTTTGCTTTTACTTATCCCAGTGATTTTGAGATTGTTTTTTCGTGACACATTGTACTTCAAATTAGTGGTAAATTTGGGTCGATACAGTCTGTGTTTTTTTGTGAAAAATACCAAAATGTCGTGAAAAAATGGAAAATTTAGCGATTTGCAAAATGTTAAATTTTCTGCTTGTGAGACAAATAATCATACCACTCAAAATAGTTAATAACTAACATAGACCATATGTCTACTTTATATTTCCATCATTATTTCAACTTCCTTTTCATTTTTTTGGACACTAGGAGGCTTACAATATGAATAGCAAATTCTCAAATTTTCAAGAAAATTTCAAACACTGATTTTTTTAGGGACCAGTTCAGTTCTGATGTGACTTTGAGGGACTTGTATGTGAGACACCCCCATAAATGATGCCATTTCAAAAACTGCACCCCTCACAGTATTCAAAACAGCATTTTGGAAGTTTGTTAACCCTTTAGGTGTTTCACAGGAATTAAAACAAAGTGTAGGTGAAATTTCAAAATTTCTTTTTTTTTGCAGATTTGCAATTTTAATACATTTTTCTAAGGAACACAGTACATTTTACTAGAGAAATGTGACTAAAAATTGATTCCCCCAATTCTTTTGTTTTCATAAATATCCTATATGTGGCCCTAGTGTGCACGTTGACCAAACCACAGGCTTCATAATAGAAGGAGCACCTACTTGATTTTGGAGACTCCTTTTTCTGAGATTATTTTTTAGGCACCATGTAGGTTTCTAGGCACCATAAGATGCTAAAATTTAGGAACCCCCCCACAAGTGACCCCATTTTGCAAACTACACCCCTCAGGGAATTCATCTAGGGGTATAGTGTACATTTCAAACCCCCAGGGGTTTCACCAATTGTGGTACAACTGGGCATTGAAAATGAAAAATTAAATTTTTTACACAAAAATGCAGTTCTGGCTCAAAATTTTTCATTTTCACAAGGAATGAAGGAGAAAAAGCACCCCAAAATATGTGCCCCAATTTCTCCCGAGTACGGCAATGCCTCACATGTGACCAAAAAATACCAGTTGGGTGCATGGCAGGACTCCGAAGGGAAGGAGTGATTTTTGGATTTTGCAGCTCAGATTCTGGTGGAATTTTGGTGGGTGCTATGTCGCATTAGCAAGACCCCCCAAGCACCAATACAGTGGAACCCCCCCACAAGTCACCCCATTTTGCAAACTACACCCCTCAGGGAATTCATCTAGGGGTATAGTGTACATTTCAAACCCCCAGGGGTTTCACCAATTTTGATACAAGTGGGCAGTGAAAATGAAAAATTACATTTTTTTACACAAAAATGCAGTTCAGGCTCAAAATTTTTAATTTTCAGAAGGTATGAAGGAGAAAAAGCACCCCAAAATCTGTGCCCCAATTTCTCCCGAGTACGGCAATGCCTCACATGTGACCAAAAAATACCAGTTGGGTGCATGGCAGGACTCAGAAGGGAAGGAGTGATTTTTGGATTTTGCGGCTCAGATTTTGGTGGAATGAATGGTGGGTGCTATGTTGCATCAATACAGTGGAACCCCCCCACAAGTCACCCCATTTTGCAAAGTACACCCCTCAGGGAATTCATCTAGGGGTATAGTGTACATTTCAAACCCCCAGGGGTTTCACCAATTTTGATACAAGTGGGCAGTGAACATGAAAAATTACATTTTTTTACACAAAAATGCAGTTCTGCCTCAAAATTTTTAATTTTCAGAAGGTATGAAGGAGAAAAAGCACCCCAAAATCTGTGCCCCAATTTCTCCCGAGTACGGCAATGCCTGACATGTGACCATAAAATACCAGTTGGGTGCATGGCAGGACTCAGAACGGAAGGAGTGATTTTGTGGATTTTGCAGCTCAGATTCTGGTGGAATTTTGGTGGGTGCTATGTCGCATTAGCAAGACCCCCCAAGCACCAATACAGTGGAACCCCCCCTCAAGTCACCCCATTTTGCAAACTACACCCCTCAGGGAATTCATCTAGGGGTATAGTGTACATTTCAAACCCCCAGGGGTTTCACCAATTTTGATACAAGTGGGCAGTGAAAATGAAAAATTACATTTTTTTACACAAAAATGCAGTTCTGGCTCAAAATTTTTCATTTTCAGAAGGTATGAAGGAGAAAAAGCACCCCAAAATCTGTGCCCCAATTTCTCCCGAGTACGGCAATGCCTGACATGTGACCAAAAAATACCAGTTGGGTGCATGGCAGGACTCAGAAGGGAAGGAGTGATTTTTGGATTTTGCAGCTCAGATTCTGGTGGAATTTTGGTGGGTGCTATGTGGCATTAGCAAGACCCCCCAAGCACCAATACAGTGGAACCCCCCCACAAGTCACCCCATTTTGCAAACTACACCCCTCAGGGAATTCATCTAGGGGTATAGTGTACATTTCAAACCCCCAGGGGTTTCACCAATTTTGATACAAGTGGGCAGTGAACATGAAAAATTACATTTTTTTACACAAAAATGCAGTTCTGGCTCAAAATTTTTCATTTTCAGAAGGTATGAAGGAGAAAAAGCACCCCAAAATCTGTGCCCCAATTTCTCCCGAGTACGGCAATGCCTGACATGTGACCAAAAAATACCAGTTGGGTGCATGGCAGGACTCAGAAGGGAAGGAGTGATTTTTGGATTTTGCAGCTCAGATTCTGGTGGAATTTTGGTGGGTGCTATGTGGCATTAGCAAGACCCCCCAAGCACCAATACAGTGGAACCCCCCCTCAAGTCACCCCATTTTGCAAACTACACCCCTCAGGGAATTCATCTAGGGGTATAGTGTACATTTCAAACCCCCAGGGGTTTCACCAATTTTGATACAAGTGGGCAGTGAACATGAAAAATTACATTTTTTTACACAAAAATGCAGTTCTGGCTCAAAATTTTTCATTTTCAGAAGGTATGAAGGAGAAAAAGCACCCCAAAATCTGTGCCCCAATTTCTCCCGAGTACGGCAATGCCTGACATGTGACCAAAAAATACCAGTTGGGTGCATGGCAGGACTCAGAAGGGAAGGAGTGATTTTTGGATTTTGCAGCTCAGATTCTGGTGGAATTTTGGTGGGTGCTATGTCGCATTAGCAAGACCCCCCAAGCACCAATACAGTGGAACCCCCCCACAAGTCACCCCATTTTGCAAACTACACCCCTCAGGGAATTCATCTAGGGGTATAGTGTACATTTCAAACCCCCAGGGGTTTCACCAATTTTGATACAAGTGGGCAGTGAACATGAAAAATTACATTTTTTTACACAAAAATGCAGTTCTGGCTCAAAATTTTTAATTTTCAGAAGGTATGAAGGAGAAAAAGCACCCCAAAATCTGTGCCCCAATTTCTCCCGAGTACGGCAATGCCTGACATGTGACCAAAAAATACCAGTTGGGTGCATGGCAGGACTCAGAACGGAAGGAGTGATTTTTTGGATTTTGCAGCTCAGATTCTGGTGGAATGAATGGTGGGTGCTATGTTGCACCAATACAGTGGAACCCCCCCACAAGTCACCCCATTTTGCGAAGTACACCCCTCAGGGAATTCATCTAGGGGTAGAGTGTACATTTCAAACCCCCAGGGGTTTCACCAATTTTGATACAAGTGGGCAGTGAAAATGAAAAATTACATTTTTTTACACAAAAATGCAGTTCTGGCTCAAAATTTTTAATTTTCAGAAGGTATGAAGGAGAAAAAGCACCCCAAAATCTGTGCCCCAATTTCTCCCGAGTACGGCAATGCCTGACATGTGACCAAAAAATACCAGTTGGGTGCATGGCAGGACTCAGAACGGAAGGAGTGATTTTTTGGATTTTGCAGCTCAGATTCTGGTGGAATGAATGGTGGGTGCTATGTTGCACCAATACAGTGGAACCCCCCCACAAGTCACCCCATTTTGCGAAGTACACCCCTCAGGGAATTCATCTAGGGGTAGAGTGTACATTTCAAACCCCCAGGGGTTTCACCAATTTTGATACAAGTGGGCAGTGAAAATGAAAAATTACATTTTTTTACACAAAAATGCAGTTCTGGCTCAAAATTTTTCAATTTCACAAGGAATGAAGGAGAAAAAGCACCCCAAAATCTGTGCCCCAATTTCTCCCAAGTACGGCAATGCCTCACATGTGACCAAAAAATACCAGTTGGGTGCATGGCAGGACTCAGAAGGGAAGGAGTGATTTTTGGATTTTGCGGCTCAGATTCTGGTGGAATGAATGGTGGGTGCTATGTGGCATTAGCAAGACCCCCGAAGCACGGTGAAATTATGAACCTAATATTCCATAGATGTGTGGTATAATTTAAAACACTCCTTTATACATAGGCCGGGTTTGTCGGGGCAAGTGTCACACTGGAAAATAGTTTGCTTTCTTATTCCCTTTTTATAGCAAACTTTGCACCTTTTTTGTGTCCTGCCCTTTTTTCCAGTGGAGGGGATTTCATCAGGAAAATGCTGCCCTGGTACAATACGGGGGCCAGTACTAGAAGTACTGGGGCCCTGTGCCTGCTGGTTCCCAAATATTAGGCCCTTTATGACTTCCTCTTGAAAGTGCATAAATGTCCCCCTCTGGCCGGTAGAACGGAATAGCACGTAAGCGTTATACAGTGCCATCTGGATGATATACACGGCCACCTTCTTGTACCAGATTTTTGTTTTCCGCAGGGCACTGTACGGCTTCAGTACCTGATCTGAAAGATCCACTCCGCCCATGTACCTATTGTAATCCAGGATACAATTAGGTTTGGAGGTGTGGGTACTAGCACCTCGTACAGGGACGGAGGTGGTACTGTCTCCGTGAATTGTTGTCAGTATAAGGACATCCCTCTTGTCCTTATATTTGACCAACAACATATTTTCGTTGCATATTCCCCTGCTTTCACCCCTTCTCATTACTTGGGCAATGTGCGTTTTTGGGAGGCCTCTTTGGTTCTTGCGCACAGTACCGCAAGCTGCTGTACCTCTTGAACCAAGGGCCTTAAACAGGGGGATGCTAGTGTAATAGTTATCCACATAGAGGTGATAACCTTTATCCAGGAAGGGGTGCACTAAATCCCAGACAATTTTCCCACTAACACCTACGAGGGAGGGGGGGCATTCTGGCGGTTCAATTCTTGAATCCTTCCCTTCATATACCCTAAACCTGTGAGTGTACCCTGAGGTGCTTTCACACAGCTTATACATTTTTATGCCATACCTTGCCCTCTTATTGGGAAGGTACTGGCGGAATTTAACCCTTCCTTTAAAATGTATAAGGGACTCGTCGATACAAATAAATTTTTCAGGGATGTACACCTCTTCAAATTTGGCACTGAAATGATCAATGACCGGCCTGACTTTGAATAGCCGGTCAAAGGTGGGATCATCTCTGGGTGGGCACTGTGCATTATCGGTGTAATGTATGAATTTAAGAATTGTCTCAAATCGAGTCCGGGGCATGGCCATACGGTAAAATGGAGTACTGTACAGAACATCTGTACTCCAATATTGCCTAATTTCTGGCTTTTTTACTATGCCCATATGAAACACCAGACCCCAAAACGTCATCATCTCTACTGCATCTACAGGGGTCCACCTAGCAAATGATGACGTGGGGTTTTGAGCAATAAACTGCTGGGCATATAAATTAGTTTGGTCCACCATTAAATTTATAAAATCATCAGAGAAAAATAATTTGAAAAAGTCAATTTCTCTGAGACCTGTGGAATCAAATTGGATTCCTGGCATGCCCAAAAACTCAGGAACCTGGGGCTCAAAATTGTCTGGTGGTGGGGTCCATACTAGATCAATTATTGGGGGGGGAATCTCAGCTGATCTACGGGGGCGTCTTTGAGGGGGTCCCTCATCAGCAGAGGAGGAAGAGGAGCTTAAGGCAAATCCTTCAAATTCCCCGCTTGCATCACTGCCTGTGTCAGAGTCCGAAGCAAGCATGGCATATGCCTCCTCCACTGAATACATTCTCCTGGATGATTGGGAGGACATTTGGGAGGACATTTGGGAGGACATTTGGGATGCCATTTTTATTTTTGTGTTACCGGTAGTGAAATGTTTCAACACGTGTATAGTGTAGGGGGGGGCACAAACTTTATTTCAATCCGGGGGGTATGTAGTGTGTAGTGTGTATGTGGTGCAGAAAAAAAAAAAAATGCTTTATACCAATAAAAAAAAAAAAAATGAAGGGGTTAAAAAAAAAAAAAAATGAAGGGGTTAAAAAAAAAAAAAAGGAAGGGGTTAAAAAAAAAAAAGGTCCTGCGCCAAAAATTGAGCACAGATGTTGGTCAGTAACGTCTGTCACTGAACAGCGCTCAAAGGCAACAGGAATTTGATCAAAAAAAAAAAAAAAATAGATCAACCCTGTGCCGAAAAAGATGATCAGTGATGTACGTCACTGATCAGCGCACAGCGGCCACAGGACACCCACAAAATCACAGTGTGTGTAAAAAAAAAAATTAAAAAAATACCCCACAGCACACACACAAAAAAAAAAGGTGATCAGTGATGCGACACTGATTACCAGTGAGGTGCAGCAGGTGCACAACCTTTGGTGCAACTGACAGGTATATATAAAAAAAAAAAAACCTCTGTACCCCCAAAAAAGTTGCTGATCACCTCAGATATAGTGATCAGCACAAAAGGCGGGGACAGCAGACACAAAATTTAGCACTCTCTATCACTATCTCTCTCTATCTCTCTATCTCTCACTATCTAACACTCTATGACACTGCAGCAGCAGCACTCACAGGTATATCTATATATAAAAAAAACCCTGCGCCCCCAAAAAGTTACTGATCAGTTAATTTATACTGATCAGCACAAAAGGAGGGGGCAGCAGTCAGTTATATAAAAAATATATAGCACAATCTGTCACTATCTCTCTCGATCTCTCTCTCTCTATCTCTCTATAACTATCACACTGCAGCAGCACAAAATATAGCACTCTGTCAGTAGGCCTCTCTCTCTATCTCTCTCTCTCTATCTCTCTCTCTCTATCTATAACTATATCACACTGCAGCAGCACAAAATATAGCACTCTCTGACACTATCTCTCTCTCTATCTCTCTCTATCTCTCTCTATCTCTCTCTATCTCTCTCTATCTCTCTCTATCTATCTCTCTATCTATCTCTCTATCTATCTCTCTATCTATCTCTCTATCTCTCTATCTATCTAGCTAATACAGTGCAGCAGCACAATTTCACAGGCACAATTATTGAACAGGATCCAGTAATCAATCAGCAGCGATCAAGTAAGTATTGCAGGCAGCAAGGTTCTGGTCAGTATGGCGGCAGGGGGGTACGGTGACCGCACTGCACGCTTTCCAGACCGGAATGGCGTCTGCAGTGCAGTCACCGTTAGTTTAAATCCCCCTCCTTGGCTGTGATTGGTCCGTCGGTCCGACGGACCAATCACGGCCTTTGGGGGCGGGCGGGGTGAGGTGGGGTGACACCAGTGTCACCCTTACACCCCGCGGTGATTGGTGCTGTACTTTACAGCACCAATCACCTCTGATCCCGTGTCACCGGCGAACGTTATTCGCCGGTGACACAGGAAAACGCTGTGAATGGCTGTTCACACTGAACAGCCAATCACAGCGATCGCCGACGGGGGGGCGGCATCGCAGCCCCCCCGGGGCATGCACGGACATGTCTGCTGTCAGGGACAGCAGACATGTTGAAACTGTCACCGCGTCTATAGACGCGGTGACAGTTTAAAGCCATGACGTACATTTACGCCATGTGTCGGGAAGTGCTTCCCGGCCATGACGTAAATGTACGTCAAATGTCGGGAAGGGGTTAAATGGTTCAAAGTGTGATCAATTCTATTGGATTCTCATGTACGTTGATACATGGAATGTTGTCAGCCTGAGTGTGGGTACCAGGCAGCCCAGCAGGAGATAACGCAGCTTAATGTAGTGCTCCCTCAGGAGTTGTCCTAGGTGCCTGGTCTAGTGTGCCGGCCAAAAGCTGGATGTCTGGGGGTGTGTGGACATTACTCGCTGCCGCCGCGCTTCCATCGGCATCCAGCGGCCGCAGACAGGGGGGGTTTGCGGACATTACTCACCGCCGCCGCAGCGCTTCCATCGGCAACCAGCGGCCGCAGACAGGGGGGGGGGGGTTTGCGGACATTACTCACCGCCGCCGCCGCGCTTCCATCGCCATCCAGCGGCCGCACAGTGCAGCATTGCCCAAAACAAATATGGCTGCTGCATATGTGCCTTTAATATAGGCATATATGCGGCTGCCATTTTTGTTTTGGGCAAGGCTGCCGTTTCTGACCAGGCTGGGCTGCGGCCGCTTCTAACAAAGGTAAGCGGCCCAGCCAGAGTGAAATCTGGTCCGGCCCACCGGGAAACGGCCCGGTTTCCCGGTGGGCCAATCCGCCTCTGCCTCCATCTGTTCCTACTTATCCTATTGTTTTTCGTTCATCCACCCACCTCCTTTTGGTCTGTTAACTCTTATGAGTAGGGCCCTCCTTCCTCACGTACTCACCCTACCTCTTTACCTCACCTGTGCTCCTGTCCTGTTCTTCCCTTCCTCTACTTCATCTTCAGTCTCCTCGATAATTTCGACACCTACTTCTGAACTGATGCTGATTTTAGTTCTACCAGCTATACCCCTATTTATGCTGTATTTTATCAACACACCCTGTACGTTACCTTCTAATTTGTTTTTTGTTTGCTATGTACGTCGCTGCAGACACTTTGTGGCGCTTATAAATAAACGTACTACTACTACTACTACTATATTTTACATGAGTCATACCTGCATGACAGCATTCATAAGAAAACCAAGTGACCTGAATTACATGCAAACAAATCAGGTGATGGGTGACACCTCCTCTCTTCTAAAGTTCATCTTTATTAATAAGAGGTAGGTAATCTTCAGTGACACTGAGACAGAGAGTTACATTGGGTTACATCATAGATCATGTGATTTGTATCACAATACAAATGTAGCTTTATTTGTTGTTCATGGATTAACAACAGGCAGCCAGGGCTCACACATTGAACATCGGCAGCATACAGATTGCTGTCACATGTGAAGAGGATCCATTACAGTGTGTCTAACATGTTTGTAGTACTGGGAATATTTGCCCAATATGCTTTTTAATAACAATGGCGGAATATTTTATTGACAATATTATTGCTAGCTGCCTCAATTTGGCACTGCCTATTACGTTTTTATATGGAACCCCAGCACTATTGTTCAGTTTACTGATTGACCAATTGACTGTGGATGATACCCTAAAGAAAGACAGATGCTGATACCCAAAAAGGAGCAGAAAAATAAATCCAAAATTGGGCAATGAACAGATTGGGCAATTTCATGATATTAATCTGTCACAATTTAGGTCTATATCATGATATATCAAGATATAGATCAGTGATGGCTAACCTTGACACTCCAGCTTTTGTTGAACTACACATACCAGCATGCCCTGCCACAGTTTTGAGAGAGCGAGGGCTGCCTAGGCATGAGGGAATATAAGAGTCGGTGCAGTTTGAGATGGTATGACAAAGATAGAAATCAGAGTGTCACTTACCCATAGAAGTGCAGTGTAGATGGGGTAGCCAATCAGGTGTAGTAGGGGTGGTAGCTTAGGTGGAGGTATATAAGAGGTAAACAGGAAAAAAGAAAAGTACTCTTTTTTTGGGGGCACGCTTGAATTTTAAAACTTAACGTTTAATTATCAATTCATTAAAAAAGTTTATTTGGTGACATGACAGGACGAACACACATTGAACATATAAATTGCTGAGAACTCTAATTTGTGGGAGTTCTATAATAATAGTGGATTGGTCTTGATCAGAAAATTTGTTTACCAATCTAGAAAAAAGTTTCTGATTGGATGTTGCCAATCACACAAAAAAGGAGGTACCACAGAATGGCCCTTATTCTGGTTGGTGCGGTCAGAGCCGCACACGGGGCTCCGACCGCACAAACCAAGGGCCGCCCACCAGACGGATCGCCACGGCCGTCCATACACGGACGGCTGGCGATCCGCTCAAAAATGGTGGAGGCTACGCCTCCACCATGGTGGGAGCTGCCCCCTGCCTTCGATGGTCGACGACCATCGAAGGCAGGCCCGCACGCCGCGGCAGCTCCCGCAAGCTCAGACCACACGGACAATCGTCCGTGTGGGAGCTTGTAAGGGGGCTGAAAGCTGACATCCGGCGACGTCAGCTTTCCGCCCCCATGTCATGGTAATGAGGGCGTCATGCCCTCATTACCATGCATACGCCCCGCGTTTGCATGGGAACGCCCATGAAACGCGGGGCGTACACATAGGGAAATGAGGGGCTGAAGCCCCTCACGCCCCTATCCGCCCCCTTTGCGGCGGACGAAATCCGTCTGCGGCGAAGGGGGCTGCACATGCGCAGAATGACCTCTGCGCATGTGCAGACAAAAAACATCGGCGGTACGGCCGCACGCGGGCCGTACCGCACGATTCTGAATAAGGGCCTATATGAAGTGGACCGCGGTCCACTTCATATACTGTGGTACCTCCTTTTTTGTGTGATTGGCAAAATCCAATCAGAAACTTTTTTTTAGATTGGTAAACAAATTTTCTGATCAAGACCAATATAATCAGAAACTTTTTTCTAGATTGGTAAACAAATTTTCTGATCAAGACCAATCCACTATTATTATAGAACTCCCACAAATTAGAGTTCTCAGCAATTTATATGTTCAATGTGTGTTCGTCCTGTCATGTCACCAAATAAACTTTTTTAATGAATTGATAATTAAACGTTAAGTTTTAAAATTCAAGCGTGCCCCCAAAAAAAGAGAGTACTTTTCTTTTTTCCTGTTTGCATCACACATTACTCTCAGGGGAGCACCTCCACAGCGTCTACTAGTGCAGAGGCACCTGATACATAAAAATAGTGGATTATTATATACAGCATATATATTACACTTCAAATTACATGTGGTACTGGTGCACAGGTTAACAATCCCAATACCCTTTCCCTATACTGAAAGTATATAAGAGGTAGTCAGGTGATCCATCTTCCTCTTGAGTCTGGATTTCTCTGGAGTTGCAGGAGGTCCACATTCACAGCTGAAAAGAAGATAAGTGGCGATTTTGGTTACACTCTCATCCAGCTTAATTCCCACTAGCATTAATTGCCCTTCAGCTGTGCCCCGCTCTAGCTTTATAGCTCCCTCTTCCCGTAGTCTTGCGGCATCTGCCTGTCCCCTGTTGGCCGCAGCAGCACGTGGTAGCGGCAGACAGGCGGCGCGGGCTTCCGTGTCAGAGACACGGTCCCAGTGACTGCCCAGCAGGACACAGCGTCCTCCGTCCTCTCTCCCGCCGCAGCGGTGCGCACACCAGGCGGGTCCCCGCCGAGCGCACCACTTTAACTGTCGCGACGGAACTCCCCGGCGCCAAGGGGGGGGGGGGGGGGGCGCGGGGTGTGCACACAGTTGCACAGTCCCCAGTCCCCGCGCCCCCTTCACCCGGGGAGCCGTACAGCACAAAAGCACCTCCTCACCTCTTCCCAGCCCCTTTGCGGCTGGTCAAAATGGCGCCCGAGCGGCGGCTGGGGGGTCCCATGAGCCGACCAGGAGCTCCACTCCGGCGGCGGGCCCTCAGCCCACACTCTAAGGGGGGGGTCTGCATTATACATTATACAGTGGGGGGGCGGGTCGCCCGGGTATGAGGGCGGCCTGCATCATATACAGGGCAATTTTGGCTGCAGGCCAGGGGGTTCCGGCTCCCCCTGCTGGCCGGTTGACACCCACATTTACACAGGGTCCCATTTAGCTGGCACATAAGGGGCTACCTTCCTGTTCAGGGCAACCCCGCCGCCTGCATTCCCGTGGGTCCGTCCGGATACCATTCCCTCTCTCAACTCCCCCCCCCCCAGGGTCAAGGGGGGTCCCCCTTTTGGGGGGTTTTTGTACCAGGCCAGGGCGCCGCCAGTGCCAAGATTCCGACGGCAGGGGGTTCCCATTAGTCATCAACCCCCACAATTTACACCCCTGCTCCGGGGGCGCCATGGGCACCGCCACAAGGCGGCACGCACAGGTAACCCATACGGGTATTACCCAGGTTTCGGGCCTTGTTTCCTGCCCCGGACCCAATACCCGTCCCTACGGCACTTCGGGTACATCTACCCACCCGTCCCAGCCAGTTGGTTTTCCCGGCTGCGAGTCCTGGGAGGCAGCTGCACGGCCCTTACGGCCAAGATTGGGCAGGCCCAGGGCAGCATGTATGGTGAATGGTTAGCATTACTACCTCACATCACTGAGGTCAGTGGTTCCATTCCCACCATGGCCCCTACTGTGGGGAGTTTGTATATTCTTCCCAGGCTTAAGCGGGATTCCCTGGGTACCCCATTCAGCCATGCCCGGCTCCCACCGGTCAAGCGGGTTTCCCCGTTCATCCCCATCCAGCTCTCAGGACCCTTCTGGTAGAGTTGGTCATTGTGCTACCTCCGCCCCCTCACGATTTTAGGGTGGGGTTGGGTTATGCACTGGTCTTAGTGAGTCGCTAACCACTTTACATGCTTCTTCCGAGGTCTCATCGGGCAGCCGCGGACGTAGATCATCATTCTGGAGAGGACATTACGCAGGCAGCTGCAGCGGGGACGCCGCATGAAGCCGGGTCTCTGGATGCTGTCGACCTTCCGGGTGATGGTGAGAATGATGACTATGTACCTCTGAGTCTTCTGCGGGCCTTTTCCTCCACCGGCTGCGAGGAGTCAGGAGCCATTAGACGCCCCTGCAAGTTTGCCAAGCTAGTGGCGTGCGCAGTTGCACAGCAAGCAGGGGCGGGGGGAAGCGGGCTAGCAGGACAACTTGTAGCTTAGTCTCAGCTTTCCTCTGACATGGTCCATCGCAGCAAAACTGCAGGGTCCAGCTGTCTCCATAAAGGCACAAAGGGAAAAATAGCCAACGGGAGTTTGTGGATGTTTTCACGCCACTGGCGACTTGAAAACTTATAGCGGCAGGGCCAAAATATCGGCTGGTGCCGGTGAAAACTCGTATCTGAGTTTTTCACCACTGGTTTAAGCGTTTCCTTATATTCCATCTGGCCATTTGTTTACCCATACCCAGGTAGCGCAACAGCGTTCAGCGGTTCAGTTTCCTTGTACACGGATTTTCTAGCTTACAAGGTTACGGCTCGGAGGGATTAGGACGAGAAATTTCGTCTGACCCACGCCGGTGCACGGGTTACGCCCGTAGGCCTTAGGCATGTCGGGATATGGTGGTGGGCCTTGGGTAAAGGCCACGCTGCTTCTGAGTCCATCCCGAGGAGCCATTTTCCCCCTGGCAAGAAGGGTACAAGCCAGCCGCTAAAGGCAAGGGCTTTGCCTTCAACGATTCAAAGTGTGATAGAGTCGTCAAATGCCTTTGTCGCCACGAATGCTGTAATTGGGGGCTAGTCATCCAGCTAAGACCTGTAAAGTCACCCCTCTGGCTACGCCACACCAGCTCTAAGTAAGGCAACTTCTTCATAGTCCTGTTCAAGCTGGAACCCAGTATGCATGCCTGCACTAACAGGGAGGAGGCCCTGTTTTTTGTTTCAAGGTTTAGTTACAGTTTAGTTCGCCTATCCCCGGTGACGTCAGGGTAGTTCCACGCAGGAATTTTAAATCAGCGGTGTATGTCCCCGAGGTGGCGAGACGTGAGGTGTGTGCCGAGACAGCACTGGGCAGAATGGTTGGCCCGTGCACGGCGGACCCATCGCCCAGCACGTGTTTTTCCGCCCTTGGGAGTAGTACCCAAGAAGGCTCCGGGTAAATACCGGTTAATGCAGCACCTGTCTTACCCTCACGGGGCATCCACTAACGATGCTATTTACTATGAAGTTGCAAGTGCGTTATCAGCTGTTTGATAAAGCACCCGGGCTAGTCCACAAATTTGGGCACTAGGCACTCATGGCCAGGTGGGACATTGAGTCCGCTCCCCTCCTCCTCCCGTGACACCCTAACTTATGGGTATCAGTGGCCGACACCAGGACCAAGGGCCCACCGTGCGTCATGTCTTGCCTAGGCTTAAAGTTTGGCCCTGCAGCCGGCGGCAGTGGCCTGTCGGCTGACATAGTCTACAAGTTGCGGGTCCTTATCCAGGGCGGCCGGGCCAAGAAGAAGGCCGATCTAAAGCAGGGCCAGTCATGACTGGGGGTCCCTTAACTTTTAGCGCTGGGTCATCCCCAGGGGCGGGGTTTTTTGCCGCAAGCGGGTATGGGCTACAGTGGGGACTAAGGTTCCCCATCCATGGTTAGCCTGTCCCGGGATATACGCTACGACCTGGTCGTCTGGTCTCCATTGCTGACGGACGTTAATGGGTAGCCTCTTTGGCCCGCAGAGCTTTGCCTATGGCCAGGCTCCAGTTATGTACGCAGGTACAGGGGTTTCGTGGTATTTTTCAGGGCGAATGGTGCGCAGCCCCATGGCCTCAATCATGGATTGAGAGGGGTTTCACGGCCTATTTGCTGCTATTAGTGTCCTTTCCCACCGTTGTAGTATTAGGCCCATAGATTGTCAAGCCAGACGGTAGGTTATGGTGATATAACCAGGTGGGGTGCACACCACTAACAACCAGGGCACCTTTTTTCACCACTGACACTGCGCTTGCTCAGACATGCGGCATTACGCTGCTTGCAAGACAACATACATTTCATGGCGCAGCACGTTACAGGGGTTGACAACGGCATCGCCGATGCTTTGTTGCGGTTCTACTTTGCGAAGATGCGCGAGTTGGTACCGAACGTTTCGCCCCTTAGGCACACGTGTCCATGGTCTGTAGGGCAGATCATAGAGCAGACATGAGAGGATTGCCTTGCCATCCCTGGCGCCATCCACCCGTAGGGCATAGGCAGCCACGCAATAGGACTGTGCAGCCTTTGGACAGCGGAAGTCGGTCTATGACCGTTGCTGTTTCTTGCGTGGGCATCATGGCGCGGGCATGTCAATCTGCCATGGCTGCGGCATCAGCCGAGATCTAATTCCGTGCTAAGTTATGCGGAGAACGGGGCCCCACCAAAGCCTTGGCGCTAGCGAGGGCTTTGATTGGCGGGCGTGAGTGCAGATAAGGACAGCGGATTCCCGCAAGTCCACCGAGCTGCAGACGCGGTGGCAATTATAGCCTGTGTTCAGGGTGTAGCAGAGAGCGCGGAAGAAACGTCACTCTTTCGGGTGGCGTTCTCTTTTGCGTTCTTTAGGGACTTTAGGGTCAGCGCGCTGGTTGCGGCCAGCAAGAATGCCACTGATTTAGGTGCGGTTCGAAGACATGGTCTTCCAGGACGGGTCGTCCTTTGTGTGCTCCGCCGGTCTGAGACCGATCAGTTAGGCAGAGGTCGCTGGGTATCCCTTAAGTCCCAGCTGGAAAGGGGATCTGCACCGTGCGGCTGGCCACGGCATATCTGCCTTTGAGGTCCCCCGCTCCGGCGCAGTTCCTCGCACATGCTGATACATGGCCGTGACGCGCTTACTGGGCACTGCTGTGTTTAAGCGCTGTGTGGCTGCGTTGGGTTTGGAGGTCGCCGATTACGGGACGCATTTGTTCCGTATTGGTGCGGCCACCAACGCAGCAGCGGAGGGCCTTCCAGTGAATGCCATTCAGCAACTCGGCCGCTGGAAGTCCTCCGCTTATAAATCTTATATACGTCTAGATAAGGTTTAGCACGCGCCTTCGGCGCTGGATCCAAAAACTATGTTTACAATCGGTTTTGTAACGGCAGCGTTACGGAATCGACGGTGTGAAGGGAATTTTTTACTTTTTCCTCCGATAGTGGGCTGATTACAATTGGCTTTCCCCCCCTCAAGTCCACCGGAGGTTTTTTAAGGTTTTCCCCTTCACTTGGATTCTAGTGTACTAATTCATGTTGTGCATTATATGTCTAACCCTACGTTGTGCATTTATACAGTTTAAGTTTGAATGCTAACCGGTTAGGGTTTTCTTTTTCAGCCCTTCCCCCCCCCCCCCTTTCAACGACTCATGCCACTGTCTGGTTCGTCGGGCATTCATACATTTTCTGGGCACCCAATCATCAGTTAGCTGTCAGGGCCCGGGTAGAGCTAGGGGCGAAGGCAGTACATTGGTTCGGTGTCAAGGGTCTCCGGTGGAATGGTCTTTTACCATTATTGTCAGATAAAGAGCGTCGCTGGGGTCGCCCGGATGTTTTGGTGATACACCTAGGAGGTAACGACTTAGGCCGGGGAACCAGCATAGGCCTTATTTTGAGGATCGAGGCTGATCTTAAGACTCTGGTAGGCCTTTGGCCTGGATTGCGGATAGTTTGGTCCGACATAGTGCCTCGTTTCTACTGGAGGGGCTGCTGGAACCCCAAGTCATTAGAGAAGATCAGACGCAAGGTCAACTTTGCGGTCTCCAAAGCGGTCACGTCCATGGGAGGCACAGCGGTTAGACACCCCTCTTTAGCACTGGAGACCCCATCCTTCTACAGAAGTGATGGTGTACATTTGTCGGAATCAGGCATGGCCGTTCTACTTCAGGACTTGTTCAGTTGTTGCAGATAGGGGATTAGGTTTGTGTTACTCTGGTTGACTTAGTTATTGATTGGTTTGGCGGGCTTGGGTTCTACAGTAATTGTCTTTAAGTGGCAATTTTTGAACCCAGCTGTGGCAGGAGGGCGCTCTCGATCAGCAGTCCAGTTTGAAGTACAGGTGGTCACTGTGAGGTATTGCCACCCTCTGCCAGGAAGGCTGGTGAGTTCTGCCCCCGAGGGGGGACGCAGGACACTTTTAGAACTGTCCTCATTAGGCCCTAGGAGGGGCGGCAAGACAGTCACAGCGCAGGCTGGCTTTGAATTCAATGGGGGCGGTTCCTCGCCCTAGTTACAAGTTGGGGCGTTGTAGTCGCCGCCATTGCTAACGTTTATGACTGGCTGGTCGTCAAGCGCTCTCTAGGCCATCCCTTTCAATAGGGTCATACCACAATAAATACCCTTTACCTTTTTAAACTTATGCAGTGGTTGTCCGTGTCGTTATTTCAGGTCACATGTCCGTGTGAGTTATTTCAGGTCATGTGTCCGTGTGATTTACTGCTAGGGGTAATCAAGGTTTAAGTTGAAAGAAAAGGTTCATCTCAATAATGCATTAGACGCCTTAGAGAGAGCGAGGGCTGCCTAGGCATGAGGGAATATAAGAGTCGGTGCAGTTTGAGATGGTATGACAAAGATAGAAATCAGAGTGTCACTTACCCATAGAAGTGCAGTGTAGATGGGGTAGCCAATCAGGTGTAGTAGGGGTGGTAGCTTAGGTGGAGGTATATAAGAGGTAGTCAGGTGATCCATCTTCCTCTTGAGTCTGGATTCCCACCCTCCCTCCCTTGTGCTAACCTACCACAGGGCCTTTCGGCCGTCACCCAAATTTGGCTCTCATCAATTTTAATATAAATTGGCGGGAGGGCGCTCTCGATCAGCAGTCCAGTTTGAAGTACAGGTGGTCACTGTGAGGTATTGCCACCCTCTGCCAGGAAGGCTGGTGAGTTCTGCCCCCGAGGGGGGACGCAGGACACTTTTAGAACTGTCCTCATTAGGCCCTAGGAGGGGCGGCAAGACAGTCACAGCGCAGGCTGGCTTTGAATTCAATGGGGGCGGTTCCTCGCCCTAGTTACAAGTTGGGGCGTTGTAGTCGCCGCCATTGCTAACGTTTATGACTGGCTGGTCGTCAAGCGCTCTCTAGGCCATCCCTTTCAATAGGGTCATACCACAATAAATACCCTTTACCTTTTTAAACTTATGCAGTGGTTGTCCGTGTCGTTATTTCAGGTCACGTGTCCGTGTGAGTTATTTCAGGTCATGTGTCCGTGTGATTTACTGCTAGGGGTAATCAAGGTTTAAGTTGAAAGAAAAGGTTCATCTCAATAATGCATTAGACGCCTTAACCTTTTGGCCATGCTAAAACTGATGTAGGGCATGCTGGGATGTGTAGTTCAGCTGGAGTGTCAAGGTTAGCCATCACTGATATAGATCATTACCCTATAGATATACAGATGGAGAGAGCTCCATGTATGCAGGGGCTGGCGATTCGATTAAGCGAGGGCTGCATAGGCATGAGGGCATTTAAGAGCCTGAGGATTTTGTGATTGTTTGATAAAGTTAGTTGACAAGGTCTCTTACCCCAGAATTCACAGTGGTCAGGTGTAGCCAATCAGGTGCAGAATGGGTGGTAACTTAGGCAGGTTATATAAGGGGTAGTCAGGGTCTCCCACTTCCTCTTTAAATCTGGATTTTCTGGGTCGAAGTGCTGCAGGACTTGCTGGCTGAGGAAAGAACAGAAGTTAAGGGGGGAAATTTACCAAAATGGATTCATAAAAAATAGGTGTATTCGTAGGCAGAAATACACCTATTTTTTACACATTTGTATTTTCGGGATTTTCAATCCCGAAAATACAACAATTCGTATTCCTAAAGATGGAACATTCGTATTTGTATTTACAAATACGAATGTCTACA